>NC_061513.1:96537916-97244178 GCF_022539505.1 Lolium rigidum
TTTTGCCCTACCACATTTTGGATACATCGACACTCTTTTGGTTCCCATTTTTGCCAAATGCCTCTTGGAGAAACGACTTGATGCTTCGTGTGTTATTGAGAGCCTCTTGTTCGCCGATCACAAATTTGGCATGCACAAGCTTTCCTTTCGCAAGTTGCTTTTCCCCAAGCTCTTCTTCGACCGCGACTTTATCCCTCTACCACAACATGGGACAAGCGTCATGGACTACACCGTCGGTGAGGAGGAACAAGAGTCGAGGACGACTCTTCCCCAAGGGGGGGGGGGAGATGATGTAGCCCCGCCTATCGTCGACACTACACCATGGCCAAGGAGTCCCCCAAGTGGACCAACAAGCGCAACCCCGCCTATCATCGACGCTACACCATGGCCAAGGAGTCCCCCAAGTGGACCAACAACACAAACCCCGCCATATATGTCAAGGTGAACTCTTTCCTCTCTATGGTGCGACCTCAACACCAACTTGAATGGTATGCTACCTCATGCCTATCATCATTGTGTCTATAGGTGCCGAGCATCGACAAGGACCAAGAGAGAAGGAACTCCCATGGTGCAAGAGAAGAAGAAGAAGAAGAAGGAAGAGGAAGAAGAGAGGCGGGAGGAAGAGGCCCGACCCTGGCCGGTCCGAGGACCCGGTCGGACCGGACCCATGGCAAGGACATCCGGTCCCGAGCCCGGTCAACCGGGCGCCCAACCGGATTCACTGCACTCGTACTGGAAGGCGACCGGAAACCGCAAGTTCCCGGTTGGCGCCGGTCGATCGGACCGAGGACCGGACCACCCGGTCACGAGGCCCGGTGCGGCCAGGATCCCAAACCGGATTGCACGGGTTCGACTCGACGGGACGGCCCGAGTCGGTCCACCACTTACCGTTCGACCCAAGCTGCCTTGTATGCCTATATAAGCACCTAGGTCACCCCCTTAGCTCTTTAGACAAGATTTAGGCTTAGACATGGATATGAGCTTTGTCTCCCTAGGGTTTCATCCCCTTTGTATCAAGGCTACCCTTGTTGGATGTATGGATTTGGTGTGTGAGATTCTAGTGCTTCCCACTCTCTCTCCCACTCCTTGATTCATCTCCCTCACCAATCTCTCCTCTCGGAATTCTACCGCGCGTCTCTTCCGGGTTGATTCTATTGGCGTGGTCCATCGAGCCACGGGGGTAAGTATCGATTGTATCGGGTTGGTGTGCGTGCGTGAGTTCTTCGTGTTCTTCGTGTTCATCGTGTTCCTCGTGCTCTCCCTCTCCCCCTCCTTGGATTTTGGGTCAACCGCAAGATCAGGCCACAAACGGGGTCTTAGACCTCATCAGTTTCGTTGGGGCAAAGTACTTTGGTTGTGTTGTGCAGGTTCCACGTTGGCGCCGGAATCCCTGGTGTTGCGCCGCACTACATCCCGCCGCCATCAACCTTCAACGTGCTTCTTGACTCCTACTGGTTCGATTAAACCTTGGTTTCTTACTGAGGGAAAACTTACTGCTGTGCGCATCACACCTTCCTCTTGGGGTTCCCAACAAACGTGTGTATTACACGCCATCAAGGATCCACGTAGAAGTTGATGACCCACAAGTATAGGGGGTGTATCATAGTACTTTCAATAAATAAGAGTGTCAAACCCAATGAGGAGCAGAAGGTGTTGACGAGCAGTTTCGATCAAGGATTCACTGTAAACACTAGCAAACAGTTTTGCAGGGGTATTTGGTATTGCAGATAAATAAAGTACGAGTAAATAAAAGACATTAATAATAATTGCAGCGAGTGGCCCAATCCTTTCTAGAGCAAAGGACAAGCCGGTTGTTGTACTTATGATGACCAAACGTTCCTGAGGACACACGAGAATTTCATCATGCGATTTCGCTTCACATAGCTAAATAATCTTTAATGGTTTGGTAAGTGTTGTGTGGGTGAACGTATGCTAATGCACTACCCCATACTTGAACTAATACATACTTGTGATTATACCTCTTGCAAGCATCCGCAACTACAAGAAAGTAATTAAGATAAATCTAACCACATCCTTAAACTTTGAGATCCTACACTCCCTCGTGCACCGGTTTCCTAATGGGGGTTTGGGTTTCTGGCGCTCCCGCAACCCCACAATTAGTAGCCAAATACACAATGCATCCCCCTAGGCCCATAAAGGTGAAGTATCAGGTAGTCTACGTTCACATGATACCACTAGAAGAATAACACCACAACTAAAATATCAAATCATTGCATATTACTCAACATAGTTCCACTACTAACAGCATGACTTCTCCCATGTCCTCAAGAACTAAATGAACTACTCACGAGACATCATATGGATCATAATCAGAGGCGATATAATGATAAATAACAATCTGGACATAAACCTTAATTCAATGGTTTCACTCAATAGCATCAACTAAAAGGAGTAATCAACACCGGGAAAGTTTCCCCTATGAACTAGAGAAGTATCAAACCCAAGATGTTAAAGTGGGACGGCATGGAGACGGCGGTGATGATGGTACCGGTGGTGGAGATGATGGTGATGATGATCCCGGAAGTCCAGCTCGATGGCGGTGAAGATGGTGACGATTTCCCTCCTCCGGGAAGGAATTTCCCCGATAGAATTCCGCCTGCTGGAGAGCTTTTCTTTCTCTCTGGTGACCGCCCCGTAGAGGCGGAGGAATATTTCTCTGGTCGCTCCTGCAATGTTAGGGTTCTCGGGGGGATGAAATATGCGAGGGGGTGATGTCCGAGGTGGTCTAGGGCGCCCGAGACCATGCCTAGGCGCGACCGGGGGTGGCCCGCGCCTAGGGGGTGGAGCTCTGAGCCCCTACTGGCCCTATCTACGCGTCTCCTCTCCCCTTACGGCCTCCTCAGATCATTTGGGAAAATAGGATTTTTACGCGCCCATATTTTCTGGGAATTGTTTGTCCTTGCGAAATATGGTGTCTTGACTTGTCCTTTTTCCGGCGAGAATCCGGCTTCGGCGGTTAATTCTCCAATAGTCATCAAACATGCAAAAATAGATGGAATGACATAAGTATTGGGCGACGAAAAATACCCCTTAGCGGACGATTTTGAGACGTTGTCTATCAGAACTTTTCTTGTAGTGCTCCTTGCCCATCTTAGCCTCCCCTTCTGGCTTCCTCCGTCATCTGACAAAATAGGAGTTTCTGGGTATTTTCTGGGAATTGATGTTCTTCAGAAATATGATATCTTAGCGGTCCTTTTTTCCAGCAGAATTCTGACTCCGGCAGTTAATTCTCCAATAATCATCAAACATGCAAAAATAGATGGAATAACATAAGTATCATCTCTAAATATAAAATATATCAATGAATAACAGTAAATTATGGTATAAAATAGTGATGCAAATTGGACGTATCAACTCCCCCCAAGCTTAGACCTCTCTTGTCCCCAAGCGAAACTGAACTTAGTAAACCAGACCACGGGTTTATGGAGTGAAATGTCGATAAACAAAATACGGACAAGAAGCATCATACTTACCAATACACAAGTCATTATAGACAGCAACTTCTTCTTATATAATCCAACTTGCAATGAGTAAGGAGTCACTAAATAAAGGTGCATAGAGAAAATCAGAGAACAATTAACAGATTGTACTTATCTTTCGAGCAGAGTCTTTCTATTAGAGCTTATTGCAGAAATCACATGCTTAATCTTTACAATCATAGATAGCTTTCAATGTTATATTCATTCAGATAAAAGCACTATGCTACACAAGAAAGAATAGAAGATAGGATTGAATGCATCAACACACATAAATGGTTGGATCACCGCAACTCAAATCCTTGCTTGAGGTAGAAGGAAATAGGTTTACTGACTCAACATAAAAGTAAAAGATAGGCCATGCGCAAAGGGAAGCAAGATTACTCATGTGCTAGAGCTTTTTAGTTTGAATGCAACAGGAGTGTTGAAAATATATTTTTAGAGGTATGCATGTCTATGTCAACGAATGGTATCAAATGATCTATCATCCTTTCATATAGTGACCTCAAGAGCGGCTCCCATGTATTTCTCCATTGCACACCATTATTTAGGATCTCTCTAGTACATAATATGCGGAGCATTATTTGTTTATTTTATATTTTCTTTTGGATGGGCACCCAGTTGCCTTGCTCTTTTTGCAATATTAAGGACTTAGCACATTTTTCATGCTAGTCACAGAATTAATTCATGGAAAGACAATAAACCATTCAATACTTCCTCATGAGCTAAAACAAAACAGAAAACAGGTAGTAATGTTTGAAGGTTTAAAGGTAGCACACAAGAAATTCGCTTTGGAGTGGCGGTGAAATACCATATATAGGTAGATATGGTGGACACAAATGGCATGGGTTTTTGGTTCAAGGTTTTGATGCACGAGAAGCATTCCCTCTCAGTACATGTCTTTGGCTAGCAAGGTTGGGTAGAAAGCATAAGAGGTGAGCGAAACAAACAAATATACATGTGATAGAAAACAATCATGCAATCTTCCTTGGAAGTACAAAGGATTCAATCTTGAGAATACTAAGCTTATGAGCCAACAAGAAAGAAAGATAATGGAATAATGTATCTACATGTATTTCTCTCTTCTCTACTTAAGCCTCAAAATATTGTTGCTATTGACCAATGCTAAGTTTGCCAAGAACAACTAGAATTAGTTGATGCTCCCAAAGTGATACCAATACTAACCAACAAGATTAATTATATGACATAAATTACAAACTAAAATAAGATGTGCAGAAAGTAAATGATAAAAACTTCTTATTAATATTCCATAATGGAAACTCACACCAAGGGATACATAGATAATCGACTAAACGAGAGATACTTCCACACTGCAAACTTTTCTATATGATAACTTCACTATTCATGATATGACTCTACTGAAAAGTAAATAGGCAAAACATAATAGTGTGATACCGCGGCACTCCCCCAAGCTTGGAACAAGCCAAGGGGATTACTCCTTCGGTGGTGGTGCATCCTTCTCATCATCAAATTTCCAACGTAAAGGCTCCCCATCAACAAAGGACGACTTGGTTTCCAATATCCTGAAACTAGCAGCCGAACTTATGCGATTAAACCTAGTCTCATACTCACAGTTTTGATTTTGCACGTCGTAGATTTGCGCTTGTAACTTGTTGGTGGTCTCGTGGAGTAAGAAAATATCATCCCAAAGATTTGCAACTTCCTTCCCATGCTCACCAATGAGTTCTGCATTTATCTTGTGGATAATGTCCACTTCACATTCTGCCATCTTCTTGTATCTAAAGACTTCTTGCTCCAGCTTTTCCATCCTAGCCTCGAGAATGCCGTCTCTTTTAGGGACCCGAACATCTTCTACTTGCACCTTCCCATCCTTGAGCGAAAACTCCTTAGGATACATCTTCAGCTTGTTCATGTACGGGTTGTCGATGTTCACGGAGGAGTTGTCTTTGGGTGATCTAGAAGAAAACATGGTGGCTCTAAATCTGAGAACAAAGCCTGGCAGAAATAGATCAAAACAAAAACACGACGAGAACACGATCCAGAAGAAGACCTTGGGGGATCCGCGGAATTATATAGCAAGAAGTTTAGTAACGAAAGGAAGGGAACAAGGCGAAACCGGGTCGGAGAGGAGCTCTGGAGCGCCCCACCATGCGTAGGTGCGGCCTGAGGCTGGCCCGCGCCTAGGGGTGGTGCGGTGCCCTCAGCACCGTCTCCTACCCGTTTTCGTCTAGTAACTTTTCATATTTAGTAAAAACGACAAAAATATAAGCTGGAAAGTTTAACGCGAACTTTTTGTTACTAAAATTGTTACCTATTCGAAAACGGACTCTGCAGATTCCTGGATTTGCTCCTTAATAAATTCTTCCGGAGTCTCCACTTGAATAATATCAATATCTTCATTATAAGAATCTCCAGAAATATAATGTTTGAGTCTTTGCCCATTCACCACTTGTGTAGTGTTATCCTTGAATGAAGCAACTTTTATGGCACCGGAACGATACACCTCTTCAATAATAAAAGGTCCTTCCCATTTTGAGAGTAATTTTCCTGCAAAAAATCTTAGACGAGACCTATACAATAGAACTTTATCACCAACATTGAACTCTCTCTTAAGAATTCTCCTATCATGCCACTTCTTAACCTTCTCTTTAAAGTTTCTAGCATTTTCATAAGCTTCATTCCTGCATTCATCTAAAGAATTTAAGTCAAGCAACCTTTTCTTACCAGCTAGTTTAAAGTCTCTATTAAGTTCTTCCATTGCCCAATAAGCTTTGTGTTCTAATTCTAGAGGCAAGTGACAAGCTTTTCCATAAACCACTTTGTAAGGAGACATACTTATAGGATTTTTATAAGCAGTTTTATAAGCCCATAAAGCATCATTTAACTTACTAGCCCAATTCTTCCGAGATTTATTAACAGTCTTTTGCAAGATAGATTTAATTTCTCTATTTGATAATTTTATTTGCCCACTTGTTTGGGGATGATAGGCTGAAGCAATCCTATGATTAACATCATATCTAGCAAGGGTCTTTCTAAAACCACCATGAATAAAATGAGAACCTCCATCAGTCATAAGATATCTAGGCACACCAAATCTAGGGAAAATAACATCTTTAACATTTTTAACAAGGTCTCACGATCAGCACTCTTTGTAGGTATAGCTTCTACCCACTTAGTGACATAATCAACAGCAACAAGTATATGAGTATAACCTTCTTAAGGAGGAAAATGACCCATAAAATCAAATCCCCAGCAGTCAAATGGTTCAATAACAAGAGAATAACTCATAGGCACTTCATTGCGTCTAGAAATATTACCAACTCTTTGGCATTCATCACAAGATAAAATAAACTTTCTTCCATCCTTAAAAAGAGTAGGCCAATAAAAACCTGATTGTAGAACCTTTTGTGCAGTTCTATCTCCAGCATGATATCCTCCATAAGCACTATCATGTCATTTTCTCAATATCTCTTGTTGCTCATATTCTGGAACACATCTTTGCATAATATCATCCACTCCTTCTTCATATAAGTGTGGGTCATCCCTAAAATAATGCCTCAAATCATAAAAGAATTTCCTTCTTTGCTGAGCTGTAAATGTTGGAGGCAAATACTTGAAACAATAAAGTTAGCATAATCAGCATACTAAGGACCTCACACAAAGTTACTTTTATTGAAGCCAATTGTTTATTTGGAAAACTATCATTAACAGGAATAGTTTCATAAGAAATGTTTTCCAATCTAGATAAATTATCAGCAACAGGATTTTCAGCACCTTTCCTATCTACAATATGCAGATCAAACTCTTGTAAGAGCAACACTGATACGTCCCAAACGTATCTATAATTTCTTATGTTCCATGCTACTTTTATGATGATACTCACATGTTTTATACACTTTATATGTCATTATTATGCATTTTCCGGCACTAACCTATTGACGAGATGCCGAAGAGCCGCTTGTTGTTTTCTCGCTGTTTTTGGTTTCGAAATCCTAGTAAGGAAATATTCTCGGAATTGGACGAAATCAACGCCCAGGGTCCTATTTTTGCACGAAGCTTCCAGAAGTCCGAGTGAGAGACGAAGTGGGGCCACGAGGCGCCGCCACAACAGGGCGGCGCGGCCAGCAAGGGGCCCGCGCGGCCCTATTGTGTGGGGCCCCCGTGACTCTCCCGACTCTGCCCTTCCGCCTACTTAAAGCCTCCGTCGCGAAACCCCCAGTACCGAGAGCCACGATACGGAAAACCTTCCAGAGACGCCGCCGCCGCCAATCCCATCTCGGGGGATTCTGGAGATCGCCTCCGGCACCCTGCCGGAGAGGGGAATCATCTCCCGGAGGTCTCTTCATCGCCATGATCGCCTCCGGATCGATGTGTGAGTAGTCCACCCCTGGACTATGGGTCCATAGCAGTAGCTAGATGGTCGTCTTCTCCTCATTGTGATATCATGTTAGATCTTGTGAGCTGCCTATCATGATCAAGATCATCTATTTGTAATCCTACATGTTGTGTTTGTTGGGATCCGATGAATATTGAATACTATGTCAAGTTGATTATCAATCTATCATATATGTTATTTATGTTCTTGCATGCTCTCCGTTGCTAGTAGAGGCTCGGCCAAGTTGATACTTGTGACTCCAAGAGGGAGTATTTATGCTCGATAGTGGGTTCATGCCTCCATTAAATCTGGGACAAGTGACGAGAAAGTTCTAAGGTTGTGGATGTGTCTGTTGCTACTAGGGATAAAACATCGATGCTTTGTCTAAGGATATTTGTGTTGATTACATTACGCACCATACTTAATGCAATTGTCTCGTTGTTTACAACTTAATACCTGGAAGGGGTTGGGATGATAACCCGAAAGTGGACTTTTTAGGCATAGATGCATGTCTGGATAGCGGTCTATGTACTTTGTCGTAATGCCCCGATTAAATCTCATAGTACTCATCATGATATATGTATGTGCATTGTTATGCCTTCTTTATTTGTCAATTGCCCAACTGTAATTTGTTCACCCAACATCTGCTATCTTATGGGAGAGACACCGCTAGTGAACTGTGGACCCCAGTCCTAATCTTTACATCTGAAATACAAACTGCTGCAATTGTTCTTTACTGTTCTTCGCAAACAAACATCATCATCCACACTATACATCTAATCCTTTGTTTACAGCAAGCCGGTGAGATTGAAAACCTCGCTGTTACGTTGGGGCAAAGTTCTGTGATTGTGTTGTGCAGGTTCCACGTTGGCGCCGGAATCCCTGGTGTTGCGCCGCACTACACTCCTCCGCCATCAACCTTCAACGTGCTTCTTGGCTCCTCCTGGTTCGATAAACCTTGGTTTCTTTCTGAGGGAAAACTTGCTACTGTGCGCATCACACCTTCCTCTTGGGGTTCCCAACGGACGTGTCAACTACACGCATCAAGCATTTTTTCTGGCGCCGTTGCCGGGAAGATCAAGACACGCTGCAAGGGGAGTCTCCACTTCAAATCTCTTTACTTTGTTTTTGTCTTGCTTTATTTTATTTACTACTTTTTTTGCTGCATTATATCAAAACACAAAAAAATTAGTTGCTAGCTTTACTTTATTTACTGTCTTGTTCTCTATATCAAAAACACAAAAAGTTTAGTTACTTGCATTTACTTTATTTAGTTTGCTTTATTTACTACTGCTAAAATGAATACCCCTGAGAACACTAAGTTGTGTGATTTCACTAGTTAGGCTTAATGGAAAACAACAAAAATATGAGAGATCTTTATGAACTTTATCTTGAATTAGGACATGATGTGTTTGAAGAGAGAATTAAAAAACCCATGGAACTTTATATGCATGCTAATGGGAATGTTATTAATATGAATGCTTTGAACACCATTGTTGCTAATTCTATGGAAAATTCTAAGCTTGGGGAAGCTGGTTTTGATGAGCATGATATTTTTAGTCCCCCAAGCATTGAGGAGAAAATTTTCTTTGATAATACTTTGCCTCCTATTTATGATGATGGGATGAAGCCTGCTACCCGCATGGGTAGCTACACACCCATGCATTATACCAATATGCAAGCCATATTAACTTGTTTTAGCTCGGTTTTCTAGTAGAACGCAAAATTCTAGTGTACAAAAGTGGTTTCCGAATTTTGATTTGAACTTTTTTTTGTCAAAGTCAACTCGGTATTCATAAAGTCAACGCAAAATACGTTGGTGAGTTGACTTTGATCAAAAAATATTCATATCAAAATTCAAAACCCACTTTTGTACACTAGAATTCCACGTTCTACTAGGAAACCGAGCTAAAACAAGTTAATATGGCTTGCATATTGGTATAATGCATGGGTGTGTAGCTACCCATGCGGGTAGCAAATGCACTCTCTATAATGATAGTGGTCTTTTGGTGCCACCTACTATGGAGAGTAAATTTTATTATGATTATACTATGCCTCCTACACTTGATGAGAATAATAATGATAGCTACTTTGATGAATTTGTTCCCACTATTACTAATAAAATTGACTATGCTTATGTGGAGAGTAATAATTTTATGCATGAGACTCATGATAAGAATGTTTCATTTGATAGTTATATTGTTGAGTTTGCTCATGATGCTACTGGATATTATTATGAGAGAGGAAAATATGGTTGTAGAAGTTTTCATGTTACTAAAACACCTCTCTATATGCTGAAAATCTTGAAGTTGCGCTTGTCTAGTTTTCCTATGCTTGTTGCATTATGCCTACATGACTTGTTTATTTACAAGATTCCTTTTCATAGGAAGTGGGTTAGGCTTAAATTTGTTTTGAATTTGCTTCTTGATGCTCTCTTTTGCTTCAACTCTTATTTCTTGGGAGTGCATCATTAAAACTGCCGAGCCCATCTTAATGGCTATAAAGAAAGCACTTCTTGGGAGACAACCCATTATTTTACTTCTGCACTTTATTTTATATTTGAGTCTTGGAAGTTGTTTACTACTGTAGCAACCTCTCCTTATCTTTATTTTATTGCATAGTTGAGCCAAGTAAAGTCTTTGATAATAAAGCCAATACTAGATTTGGATTGCTGCGCAGAAACAGATTTCTTGCTGTCACGAATTTGGGCAGTAGTCCCTGTAGAAAAATAAAAAAAAATCTGCCAATTTACGTGCGCGATCCTCAGATATGTACGCAACTTTCATTCAATTTGGGCATTTTCATCTGAACAAGTCTGGTGCCACTTTAAAATTCGTCTTTACGAACTGTTCTGTTTTGACAGATTCTGCCTTTTATTTCGCATTGCCTGTTTTGCTATGTTAGATGGATTTCTTTGTTCCATTAACTTTCAGTAGCTTTGTGCAATGTACAGAAGTGTTAAGAATGATTATGTCACCTCTGAATATATGAATTATGCACTGACCCTCTAATGAGTTTGTTTCGAGTTTGGTGTGGAGGAAGTTTTTATGGGTCAAGAGAGGAGGATGATACAATATGATCAAGAAGAGTGAAAGGTCAAAGCTTGGGGATGCCCTCGTGGTTCATCCCTGCATATTTTAAGAAGACTCAAGCGTCTAAGCTTGGGGATGTCCAAGGCATCCCTTCTTCATCGACAACTTATCAGGTTCCTCTAGTGAAACTATATTTTTATTCCGTCACATCTTATGTGCTTTACTTGGAGCGTCTGTTTGTTTTTATTTTTGTTTTTGTTTGAATAAAATCGGATCCTAGCATTCTTTGTTTGGGAGAGAGACACGCTCCGCTGTTTCGTATGAACACACATGTTCTTAGCTTTATCTTTAATGTTCATTGCGAAATTTGAACTACTTTATTCATTGCTATATGGTTGGAAACGGAAAATGCCGCATGTGGTAAATGGTTTAATGTCTTGAATAATGTGATACTTGGCAATTGTTGTGCTCATATTGATCTTGTTTAAGCTCTTGCATCATGTACCTTGTACTCATTAATGAATAACTACATAGAGCTTGTTAAAATTTTGTTTGCATGATTGATCTCTAGAGTCTAGATATTTTCTCGGTTGAGGTGTTTGAACAACAAGGAGACAATGTAAAGTCTTATAATAGTTAAAATATGTTCATATGTGAGCTTTGCTGCACCTTTTATACTTGAGTTTGCTTCAAACAACCTTGCTAGCCTAGCCTTGTATTGAGAGGGAATTCTTCTCGTGCATCCAAATCCTTGAGCCAATAACTATGCCATTTGTGTCCACCATACCTACCTACTACATGGTATTTCTCCGCCATTCCAAAGTAAATTACTTGAGTGCTACCTTTAAAATTTCTATTCTTTGCCTTTGCAATATATAGCTCATGGGACAAATAGCCTTAAAAACTATCGTGGTGAAGAATATGTACTTATGTGTCTTATTTCTTAGTAAGTTGCTTGTTGAGCGGTAACCATGTTTTCTGGGGACGCCATCAACTTTTACCTTTGTTGAATATCATGTGAGTTGCTATGCATGTTCGTCTTGTCTGAAGTAAGAGCGGTTCTCACAATCAAATGGTTTGAGTATGCATACTGTTAGAGAAGAACATTGGGCCGCTAACTAAAGCCATGATTCGTGGTGGAAGTTTCAGTGTGGACAGCTAATCCTCAATCTCTTATGAGAATATTAACTGTTGTTGAATGCTTATGCATTAAAGAGGAGTCCATTATCTCGTTGTCTATGTTGTCCCGGTATGGATGTCTAAGTTGAGAATAATCAAAAGCGAGAAATCCAATGCGAGCTTTCTCCTTAGACCTTTGTACAGGCGGCATAGAAGTACCCCTTTGTGACACTTGGTTGAAACATATGCTATGCAATGATAATCGGTGTTAACCCAAGCTAATTAGGACAAGGTGCGAGCACTATTAGTATACTATGCATGAGGCTTGCAACTTATAAGATGTCTTATACATAACACATATGCTTTATTACTACCGTTGACAAAATTGTTTCTTGTTTTCAAAATGAAAAGCTCTAGCACAAATATAGTAATCAATGCTTCCTCTGCGAAGGGCCTATCTTTTACTTTATTGTTGAGTCGGTTTGCCTATTCTTTCTATCCCGTAAGCAAACACTTGTATCAACTGTGTGCATTGATTCTTACATGTTTACTTATTGCGCTTGTTATATTGCTTTGTGTTGACAATTATCCATGAGATATATATGTTGAAGTTGAAAGCAACCGCTGAAACTTTATCTTCCTTTGTGTTGCTTCAATGCCTTTACTTCGAATTTATTGCTTTATGAGTAACTCTTATGCAAGTCTTATTGATGCTTGTCTTGAAAGTATTAGTCATGAAAAGTCTTTGCTATATGATTCATTTGTTTACTCATTATCTTCATCATTGCTTCGAATCGCTGCATTCATCTCATATGCTTTACAATAGTATGATCAAGATTATGATAGCATGTCACTTCGAAATTATCTTTGTTATCGTTTACCTACTCGAGGGCGAGTAGGAACTAAGCTTGGGGATGCTTGATACGTCCCAAACGTATCTATAATTTCTTATGTTCCATGCTACTTTTATGATGATACTCACATGTTTTATACACTTTATATGTCATTATTATGCATTTTCCGGCACTAACCTATTGACGAGATGCCGAAGAACCAGTTGTTGTTTTCTGCTGTTTTTGGTTTCAGAAATCCTAGTAAGGAAATATTCTCGGAATTGGACGAAATCAACGCCCAGGGTCCTATTTTTGCACGAAGCTTCCAGAAGTCCGAGGGAGAGACGAAGTGGGGCCACGAGGCACCGCCACAACAGGGCGGCGCGACCAGCAAGGGGCCCGCGCGGCCCTGTTGTGTGGGGCCCCCGTGACTCTCCCGACTCTGCCCTTCCGCCTACCTAAAGCCTCCGTCGCGAAACCCCCAGTACCGAGAGCCACGATACGGAAAACCTTCCAGAGACGCCGCCGCCGCCAATCCCATCTCGGGGGATTCAGGAGATCGCTTCCGGCACCCTGCCGAAGAGGGGAATCATCTCCCGGAGGTCTCTTCATCGCCATGATCGCCTCCGGATCGATGTGTGAGTAGTCCACCCCTGGACTATGGGTCCATAGCAGTAGCTAGATGGTCGTCTTCTCCTCATTGTGCTATCATGTTAGATCTTGTGAGCTGCCTATCATGATCAAGATCATCTATTTGTAATCCTACATGTTGTGTTTGTTGGGATCCGATGAATATTGAATACTATGTCAAGTTGATTATCAATCTATCATATATGTTATTTATGTTCTTGCATGCTCTCCGTTGCTAGTAGAGGCTCGGCCAAGTTGATACTTGTGACTCCAAGAGGGAGTATTTATGCTCGATAGTGGGTTCATGCCTCCATTAAATCTGGGACAAGTGACGGAAAGTTCTAAGGTTGTGGATGTGTCGTTGCTACTAGGGATAAAACATCGATGCTTTGTCTAAGGATATTTGTGTTGATTACATTACGCACCATACTTAATGCAATTGTCTCGTTGTTTACAACTTAATACCGGAAGGGGTTGGGATGATAACCTCGAAAGTGGACTTTTTAGGCATAGATGCATGCCGGATAGCGGTCTATGTACTTTGTCGTAATGCCCCGATTAAATCTCATAGTACTCATCATGATATATGTATGTGCATTGTTATGCCTTCTTTATTTGTCAATTGCCCAACCGTAATTTGTTCACCCAACATCTCGCTATCTTATGGGAGAGACACCGCTAGTGAACTCGTGGACCCCGGTCCTAATCTTTACATCTGAAATACAAACCGCCGCAATTGTTCTTTACTCGTTCTTCGCAAACAAACATCATCATCCACACTATACATCTAATCCTTTGTTTACAGCAAGCCGGTGAGATTGACAACCTCGCTGTTACATTGGGGCAAAGTTCTATGATTGTGTTGTGCAGGTTCCACGTTGGCGCCGGAATCCCTGGTGTTGCGCCGCACTACACTCCTCCGCCATCAACCTTCAACGTGCTTCTTGGCTCCTCCTAGTTCGATAAACCTTGGTTTCTTTCTGAGGGAAAACTTGCTACTGTGCGCATCACACCTTCCTCTTGGGGTTCCCAACGGACGTGTCAACTACACGCATCAAACACCTATCTAATAAGCCTAGGCGTACCGTCTTTCTTTTCCATAAGGTACCTAATAGCAGCATGATCAGTATGAATCGTAACTTTTGAATCAACAATATAAGGTATAAATTTATCACAAGCAAAGAGTGCAGCTAGAAATTCTTTTTTAGTAGTAGTATAATTCTTTTGAGCAGCATCAAGAGTCTTACTAATATAATGAATAACATTCAACTTCTTATCTACTCGCTATCCAAGAATAGCACCTACTGCAAAATCACTAGCGTCACACATAATTTCAAAGGGTAAATTCCAATCAGGTTGTTGAACAATAGGAGCAGTGGTTAAAGTATTCTTTAGAGTTTCAAAAGCTTCCTTACAATCATCGTCAAAAACAAAAGGTACATCCTTTTGGAGAAGATTAGTAAGAGGCTTTGAAATTTTAGATAAATCCTTAATAAATCTCCTATAGAAAGTAGCATGACCAAGAATACTAAGAATACCTTTAACATCCCTGGGACAGGGCATTTTCTCAATTGCTTCCACTTTGGCTCGGTCGACTTCAATATCTCTTTCAAAAAAATTATGTCTAAGAAAAATTACTTCATTTACCATAAAGTGGCATTCTACCAATTAAGAACAAGATTAGTTTGTTTACATCTCTGCAAAACTTTATCAAGATAGTGCAAACAGTTATCAAAAGAAGTCCCGTAGACGGAGAAATCGTCCATGAATACTTCCACAATTTCTTCACAAAAACCATGAAAGATGGCAAACATGCATCTTTGAAACGTAGCAGGGGCATTACACAAACCAAAAGGCATACGTCTATAAGCATAAGTTCCATAAGGACAAGTAAAAGTAGTTTTCTGTTAATCTTGCTTTTTAACAGAAATTTGAGAAAATCCAGAATATCCATCAAGAAAACAAAATTGAGTTTTTTATACAACCTTTCTAACATTTGATCAATAAAAGGTAAAGGGTAATGATTTTTCTTAGTAACTTTGTTAACTTTTCTAAAACCTATGCACATCCTATAACCAACTGCTACTCTTTGAGGAATAAGCTCATTATTCTCATTAGGCACAACAGTAATTCCTCCTTTCTTAGGGACACAATGCACAAGACTACCCCATCTACTATCGGCAATAGGATAAATAATACCAACACCAAGAAGTTTCAATACCTCATTTCTTGCCACATCCATCATCTTCGGAATTAAATGGCGTTGATGTTCAACAATTGGCTTTGCATCCAGTTCCATATTAATTGCATGCTGACATATAGTAGGAGAAATCCCCTTCAAATCATCAAGAATATATCCCATAGCTCCTTGGTGTTTCTTCAATACTCCCAATAATCTTTCCTCTTCCTGTCCTGAAAGTTTAGAACTAATAATAACAGAGTATATTTTCTTATCATCAATATAAGCATATTTAAGATCATCAGTTAAAGGTTTTAAATCGAAAACATGATCCTCCTTGGGTGGTAGTGTGGTACCCAAGTCTTCCACAGGTAAATTGTGCTTAAGCATCTCCGGTTGACGAAGAAGAATCTCATCAAACGCATTTATTTCCTCCATAAAGATCTCACTTTCGTGGTCCTCCATATACTGCTGCAAAACATCGTTAGGAGCAAGAGAAATAGAAGCAAGTTGTTCAACTCTAAAATCTTCATTAGGCAATTCAGTTTTATGAGGAGCTTTAGCAAACTTAGCAAAATTAAACTCATAATACTCTCCATCAAATTTAGTAAGAAATTTCTCCTTCTTACAGTCTATAATAGCACCAAAAGTATTCAATAAAGGTCTACCAAAAATTATAGGACAAGTCTTACTAGCAGCTGAACCAAGTACTAGAAAATCAGCAGGATATTTAATCTCACCACATAAAACTTCCACATCTCTAGCAATACCAATTGGAGAGATGGTCTCTCTATTAGCAAGCTGAATAACCACATCAATTTCTTCAAGTTCACAAGAACCAATTTCATGCATAATTTCCCTGTAAAGCTCATAAGGAATAGCACTTGAACTTGCACCAATATCACATACACCTTAATATCAATGATCACCTATTCTGGCAGAAAGCACAGAAACACTAGTTTTGTTGGATTTACTAGGATTTGAAACAATATTAGAAGCATCTTCACATAAAATAATATGTCCATCTTCTGCATTTCCAGTAACCAAGTCCTTTACTATTGCTACCCAGGTTCAATAGTTATTTGTTCATCATGTTCTGTAGCTCTTTTTTTTTACTTTTATTAACCACACTAGTTATAATAGAATGCTCCTTTACCTTGGCGGGGAAGGTACTTTCTCAATATAAGGTTCAGGCAAAACACGATCAGCAGTACAAACTTCAATATTTCTAGAAGGAACACAATTAACAATATCTTTATAAGGTGCATGGTACATGTTCCACTCCTTTTTGGAAAAATCAAGATAGGAGGCAAAGGCCTTAAATTTTTTTGCAAGAATTTGAGAATCAAGACCATAAACAGCACTAGTATTACGAAATTCATCTGTTTGCATAAAAGATTCAATGCATTCATAATCATAATTAATACCTAACTTTCTTCCGTTATCATTCTCCCATCCTTTAGTATTTTCCTGAATGCGGTCGAGAAGATCCCATTTAGCTTCTTCTTTCATACGTGTAAATGATCCGGAACAAGAAGCATCCAATAAATCATTATCATGAAGAGAAAGCCTTGCATAGAAGTTATTAACAACAATATTACTGGGAAGCTCATGAATAGGACATTTGAGCATTAGTGACTTCAATCTCCCCCACGCTTGGGCAATACTCTCTCCATACTGAGGCTAGAAATTACATATTTGATTCTGATCTTTATGAATTTGGAATAAAAGAGAGGTTCAATTTCCTCCCATCCAATAGATCGGCCATTCTTCAGCATCTTATACCATTCTGTAGCTCTTCCCTTAAGTGATAAAGAGAATAACTTTCTCTTTACTTGGTCCATTCAGATACATGCACACTTGAACAACTCGCATAATTTATGTATAAAGAGTAAATGATCACCCGGATGGACAATTCCATCTCCCAAATAGCAGTTATTCATAACACGTTCAACAATTTTCATATGTATTTTAAGAGGATCCAATTGAGCATGCGGTGGTTCATCTACTATTGTAGCAGTGGTAGTAGTAACCCCAAATAGGGATTCAAATGGAGACGTCTCCATAATGAAATAAAGCAATAGCAGACAAAAATAAAAATAACACTTACAGTAAAAGTTTCCTTTACCAATTCCACTCTTCAATAGAGCTTCACTCCCCGGCAACGGCGCCAGAAAATAGTCTTGATGACCCACAAGTATAGGGGGTGTATCGTAGTACTTTTGATAAATAAGAGTGTCGAACTCAACGAGGAGCAGAAGGTGTTGATGAGCAGTTTTGATCAAGGATTCACTGTAAATACTAGCAAACAGGTTATCAGGGGTATTTGGTATTGCAAATAAATGAAGTACGAGTAAATAAAAGACACTAATAATAATTGCAGCGAGTGGCCCAATCATTTTTAGAGCAAAGGACAAACCGGTTGTTTTACCTATGATGACCAAACGTTCCGGAGGACACACGGGAATTTCGTCAAGTGCTTTCGCTTCACATAGCTAAATAATCTTCATTGGTTTGGTAAGTGTTGTGTGGGTGAACCTATGCTAATGCACTACCCCAACCTGGACTAATGCATATTTGTGATTATACCCCTTGCAAGCATCCACAACTACAAGAAAGTAATTAAGATGAATCTAACCACAACCTTAAACTTTGAGATCCTACACTCCCTCGTGCACCGGTTTCCTAACGGGGGTTTGGGTTTCTGTCGCTCCCACAACCCCACAATTAGTATCCAAATACACGATGCATTCCCCTAGGCCCATAAAGGTGAAGTATCATATAGTCGACGTTCACATGATACCACTAGAAGAATAACACCACAACTTAAATATCAAACCATTAAATATTACTCAACATAGTTCCACTATTAACATCATGACTTCTCCCATGTCCTTAAGAACTAAACAAACTAATCACGAGACATCATATGGATCATAATCAGAGGTGATATAATGATGAATAACAATCTGAACATAAACCTTAATTCAATGGTTTCACTCAATAGCATCAACTACAAGAAGTAATCAACACCGGGAAAGTTTCCCCTATGAACTAGACAAGTATCAAACCCAAGATGTTACAGCGGGACGGCGTGGAGACGGTGGTGATGATGGTGCTGGTGGTGGAGATGATGGTGATGATGATCCCGATGAAGTCCATGTCGATGGCGGTAACGATGGCGATGATTTCCCCCCTCCGGGAAGGAATTTCCCCGACAGATTTCTGCCTGCCGGAGAGCTTTTCTCTCTCTCTCGTTCTCCACCCCATAGCAGCGGTGGAATATTTCTCTGTTCGCTCCCCCAGTGTTAGGTTTCTCGGGGGGGGGGGGGGTTGAAATACGTGAGGGGTCGACGTCGGAGGTGGGCCAGGGCCACCAAACCATGCCTAGGCGCGTCCAGGGGGTGGCCCGCACCTAGGGGTGGTGTGGTCCCCTCCTGACCCATCTCAGCCTCCCCGTTTAGCTTCCTCCGTCAACTGGCAAAATAGGACTTTCTGGGTATTTTCTTGGAATTGCTATTTTTCAGAAATATGGTATCTTGATGGTCCTTTTTCCAGCAGAATTCTGACTCCGGCAATTAATTCTCCAATAATCATCAAACATGAAAAAATAGATATAATAACATAAGTATCATCTCCAAATATGAAATATATCAATGAATAACAGTAAATTATTATAAAATAATGATGCAAATTTGATGTATCATTCAACCATTTGCGTGACCGACTTTGAGGTGCTCCAAGACATCTTCCAAGACTACTTCCACGCTATCAATCCGATCTACCCAGAGCACATATTCCGTCGCCGCTTTCGGATGCCAAGAAAGTTGTTCATTACTATTCTTGAAGGCGTGAGGGACCACGGGTAGTACTTCGAATGTAAGGCGATGCCACTGCTAAGATTGGCTTCATTTCTTATTAAAAATATTTCGTAACTTCTTGCATGCTTGCATATGGATATTACGGTGATCTTGTTGATGAATACTTGCGCATGAGCGGGACAAGTTGCCTTGATTAGATGTGAAAGTTCTGAAAAGCCGTGATTGCGGTGTACGGCCATGTATACCTGAGAGAGTCAAATATCGACGACACTTCCTAAATATTATCAATCAACGAGGCAAGGTTTCCTAGGATGCTTGAAACCATAGATTGCATGCATTGAGTGAAAAACTGTCATTTTGCTTGATAGAGGCAACATAGCGGGCATGTGGATGCATTGTTATTCTTGAGGTTTTTGCATCACATGGTCTTTGGATTTGGCACTCGTTCTTCGGCATGGCAAGTTCTGACAATGATATCAACATAGTGCAGTGCTCTTCGGTATTTACTAAGCTTGTGGAAGGCAATGGTCCAATGATAATACACTTATGAAGACAATCTATGATTCTCAAGAAATTAAATAAAAAAGAAAAAGGTATGTGAACCAACAAGAGGCTTGCACGAATGACGTGCATTTGGTGTGGTTTAGTCTCGGTGGGCTATTGTTCTGCGCCCTTCTAGCACTGAGACATGTGGAAGGCTGCTTGTATGCCATAGATAACATGATCGGTGAGAATGGTGTAAGGGCATCTTCAATGTGGCGACCCAAACAGACGCTGAGCGACCGTTTGCGTCCGCGCGGACGAAAAATGCGCCTGGACCCTGCTCCAACGGAGCGACGCATAGTGATCGGGCCGTCCGCTGCGACGCAAACGCAGCCCAAATATGCGACAGGTTTGCATCTCCGCGGATGCTGCGCGATCGCACAAAGTGACCGCGTTGGTTGCATCCGGCCCGCTAGGCAGCGAGTAGGTAAGGAAAATATTTCTTCGTTACTATTGATTGGACAAAAGGACCATCTTTACAGAAATGATTAGTCGAGTTAACCTAAAACTACAACGACCGTACCTACTCGCCGCCGCGCGGCATACCACGGCAGGGGTTACTCGCAGTCGCGCTGCCTCCTATTGGCCACCGGAGGGGCCGGCGCCATCGTCGAAACGCGAGCGCTTGACGCACTCCTTGCGCCACGCACACCGGTGATCGGACATCTCGTCTTGCCGCCATCGGCGTTCGAGGGCCTCGGCTAGAGATGAGTCCCACTAGACTCTGTTCGCTGCCGCCGCATCCGCCGCATCCCCCGCCGTCGCCGCCTCCACCGCAGCCATGTGGGCGTGGTTGCGGGGCCTGTCCCTAGCCGCCGCCACCGCATCGTCCCTGGCGGCGATGGCGTCCGCCAGCTCCCGGTTCTCCCGCTCGACCTGCGCGGGATCCAGTTCCCTCCGCGCTACCGAATCCAGGTCCGAGCACATGTACGCTCGAGCCATGGATATCGCATAGCTGTGAGGTTCCTCCTCCGCTGCCCAAGCCTGGCGGCGTTGGGCATCCCCGAGTAGGCTCTCGAACGACGCGAGCAGAGAGGTCTGGTCGCTGACACACTCGAACCGGCTGGGTATGTCCTCGCCGTCGTCGGTGATTTCATGGATGACTGCGTTCGCGGGTGGGGCCGCAGAAACGGAGGAGCCGCCGCAAGGGCGGCGCTAGCCACCGCCATCTCCGCCCGCACCCCCGCCAGCTCCGCCCTGGCCTCGGCGAGCTCGGCCCGGAGTTCCACCCTAGCATCGGCGAGTTCCGCCCTCCCGCCAATAGGGGCTGACGTTCTAGCGCGCGCCATGCCGCCTCCGTCTCACCGCCTCCGTAACCTCCGCATCCGGGTCCAGCTGCTCGGCCTGTAAGGCGTCGGCGGCGTGCTGCTCCTCCTCCTCCGGGTGGACTTGGCAGCACACCTGAACAACTTGATCCCAGCTAAGGGTGTGCTCCGCCATGGTGTGCCCGTCACCACTGCCGGTGTCCACCATATATAACCACGACGGGGCAGGAAACAGCGTTGGCGCGCAGGTCATTTTCCCGCGCGCGAAACACTGGCGAAACGCGCCAATCTGTTGGCCACGCGCGGGAACGACCGTCGTTGCGCGGGAACCAGTAATCGCCGACGGCAGGCCTCGACGGGACGTTAAACCGCCATTAACGACCTTAATGGTGTCTGTGCTAAAAAAAATCCGTCCGCACCGCTGAGCATACCCCCGATGCAAACGGTTGTCCCAGTCCAAATGGCGTCCGTAGGCTGACGCCAACAGACGCGCGTGAACTATTTAGACGTTCGACGTGCATCGACCCGTTGAAGATGCCTAAGTACACCTATAAACTAGTGCGCCACTAGTATGGACATAGCTCGCGCCCCAATACCATGGTGCGCCGCTGCTACCGATATTGTGCCTTGGCTTTTTTTCTGGTATTGTTTCTGTCAACGAGGCGTCTCAAATAGACAAAACAGACATATTTTGTATAAAAAAAAGTCTTGCTATTAATTTAAGAGGGTAAAATGTTCAGCAGCGGGAAGCCGACAAGCGAGGAGACAAACTGTCCTGGGATGGGTGTGTCCTACCAATGCGTGACTTGCAGAGTCCACTAACCAATGCGTGTCCTTTCTTTGCGCTCCTCACGCAAGCTTGACTTGTCAGCCTTTGGAGTTTGGAGCCAAAAAAAAAAAAAGTTCGCAAATGGATTGGAACTTTGAGAGATGTTTCGTTCGTGAGACTATCTCCAGCCGTTGGGTTCCCAGCCGAAATCCAGCTTTATTTAACATTGGATGATGTAAAATTTAGTCTGGGAAGGCCCATAATCCCAGCGGCGAGCTCAGACTAGATGTAAAATTTGAATAAATATAGGCGAATTTAGACAAAAACAGACGAAATTCATTCAAACATAGGTGAAATTTAGAGATATTTAACATACATAGACGAGTGCATACATATATAGGCCGAATTCGTAATGTATTTGAATTAGGCAGATGGAAACATAAACTAAAATTTAAAAAGGCAAAAACGGCGCCGGCGTCGATGGCGCCCTCGATGTGCGCGAGCACACTGGCGAGCGTGCGGCCCGGCGCGCTCCACCAGCGGCGGCGGCCGGCACCGTTGTTACGCGCTGGAGGAGGGGGAGGATCGTCGTACGCTGCGAGTCCCCGTTCGTGTCGGCGACGGAAGAAATCGTTCCAGGCGTCATAGTTGTCGGGGAGGTACCGCTCCTCCGCGCTGCTCCTCACTGAGGGTGACCCGCACAGCGTCGAACGCAGTGTCGAGCGCGTTGCCTCCCACCGGAAGCGGCGGGATCGGGATGCCCCCCGCGCTCAGGCGTCATCCTCTGGGCGCGCGGAAGTGCGGCGACGCCGGGTAGCCTGCTATGTGCATAAGTCCCACCTCCCACTGGTGTAGGGAACGTCGGCCGAAGACGTTGTTCGCCGTGGCCCGCAATTGCTCGCTGGAGGAGGATTGGGGAGAGAAGACATGGCTGGGGAGAGAAGGGAGATGACGGTGTTGAATACGGCTAGACGCGGTAGTTCCGCGATAAATAGAGGGAGTCGCGCGTCTATCCGAGGCGACAGCATTAACTCGCTGCGTGGAAGCTACGCGTCCGGCGAAGACTGGCCGGCGGCAGGCTTTTGTAGCGCGCGGAAGACGATTGACCGTTCTCGCCAACAAGTCGGGACCACCAGCCGTGCGGGAAGTTTTCTCGATGTTTCCCGCGCTTTCGTTTCGTTCGGACTCCCCGAGCGCTCCTCAGGGGGCCGGGATGACCTAGGCTCGCTGGATGGATGAAGGCTCAAATCCAAGCAAAAACGAAAATCAGAAGATGCAACTAAATCGTTTCCGTCCATCCGGAAGAAAAAAAAAACTACGAGCTTCCCGGAGACGGCTGAATATGCTCTGAGCTAGCAGATCACTCGATGTGATATACTCCGGGCCTGATGCCAGGATCAGAGGGCAGTGTTGGTAGTACTGATATATTTTCCCAAAAATTGTCTTCACATTCACACGTTGCATTTCTGCTTCAAGTGAATTTGCGAGAGAACAAATACGAGACAAGCTCAGGTCAAGCATGCCGAGAAAATGCTGGTTAGCAAATCAGAATAGAATTTCGCTCCCCAGCCACGTCCCAAAAAGAATTTGAGATTTTTAAATTTTAATTAAAAACAGTTGAATTTATTCAAATTTGCTATATATTACATAGATTCTAACGAAATTCGATGAAATTTAAATCTAAACCCTAATATACTAGTATTTGCGGTGGCCAGAGCGGTCGTAGTAATGGTGAAATTTGTACATGTCGTTGACGATGACGTCCTGCTTTCCGCGCTCGTCGGGCTCGTCGACGGGCTCGTCCTTCACCGCGCCGCTTGGCCCAGCTTCGTCGTCGTTGGTGAGGTCGACGGGTGGCACTCAGCATCGTGGATGGACATGGCGATCACCGCGTCGAGGTCGCCCCTCTAGGCGTCATTGTCGTTCAACGACACCAAGTACGCCGCGTGCAAGCTTGGGCAGTCCTCGGGGTCGTCGCAACTGGCGATGAGTCACTGCCGCCGCTCGTACTTTTCCATCTGCGCGGCCGTCGCGGCTACCTCGTCGTCCTTCTCCTCCTTCACCTCCGGCTTCGGAATAAGGAGGGCGCCGCTGGCGCGCCTATGCTGATGCCGCGCTGGTTCACGGATGTTGACGCTGCTGCCGCCGCGCCTCCGAATTGCGGGCGGCGTCGCGTACTCCGGCTCTTCTTTCACCTCGCGCTTCGGCACGCTGTACGACGTGGGGCGGTGCGAGGAAGGTGTCGGTCGCACCGGCCCCGAAGAAGAAGAGTTCGAGGAGGACGAGTACGTCCTCCTCGGTTGCCAGCGCGCTGCGGCCGAAGGCGATGGTGAAAGGACAAGATGTCACCTAGAGGGGGGGTGAATAGGCGATTAAAAACTCTTCGTTTGGAAGCCAGACTTTCATTTCATTTGTAGCATTTTGAAATGAATACATGTATTCATTTTATTTACATTGTAATTCCAGAAATGGACACTTGTTTGGTTGCCACAGGAATTGTAAATGACAGTAGAATTCAATATTGAATTTGTTTAGTTGCCACAGGAATTGTGAATGACAGGTTTCAGCTCGGAATTGTGATTACACATGGCATCATTTTGCTGGATTTCCTAAATAAAATGATGGCCCAATTCCGTGGCAACCAAACAGCCCACTTATGGAATTTGAAAATGAATTCCAGGATTCCAGGCTCAAATGATGGATACCAAACGACCTCTTACGGATTTGGCTTGTAAGAATGCGAAATTAAACTATATTTATTCTACAGGCACAAACCCTAAATATGCTAAGCAAGATAGGCACAAGATATATGTAGCACAAGTGATAGCAAGATATATGTACTTCAATAACGATGGCTATCACAAGGAAAGTAAGCTCGGGTATAGAAATAACCGAGGCATGCGGAGACGAGGATGTATTCCCGTGTTCCCTTCCTTTGCAAGAAGGTATGTCACGTTTGGAGGAGTGGATGTCCCACGAAGGATTCCCCAACGCCACGAAGGCTCACCCTATTCCTCGAACCAAACTCACGAAGGATAATGGCCATTTCCTTATGGTTAGCTTTTCCTCCACTCCGGAGATGGCAAGCTCCAAAACCACTTCACAAGCTCCACGAAGGAGAAGCCCGGGCCTCTTCACAATTTTGTTGAAGAGATCACCGGAGCACCAACCGCCAAGCCAACTAGGAGGTCTCCCTCCAAGAGTAACAAGCTCACGATCTCTCACTCGAACTAATCATGGTGGAGAGCTCAACACTATGCAATGATGCAAAGCAAGAACACTAGAGGTGTTCAAATTCTTCACACTCAAATCCCACGAAAGCAACGAATGCTAGGATGAGATTAGAGAGGAAGAACAAAGAGGAAATCAACAAATGACTCCAAGATCTAGATCCCAAGAGTTCCCCTCACGAAGAGGAGGAATGGATTGGTGGAGTTGTAGATCTAAATCTCCTCTCTTAGATCTCTCAAGAATGAGCAAGAATCATGGGGGGATCAAGAGATAGGACAAGTTCTTCAAAGGCAACAATGGAGGAGAGAGTGGAAGAACTTGTTTTGCCCAAGGTGGAAGAAGGCCTATATATAGCCCAAGCCAAAATGTAACCGTTGGGCAAAAAGTCAGGCTGAGAAAACTGGCCGTTTGAGGCAAAGTCGAGCAACCCGGTAGCTGACCCGGTAGTACCGGGCCGCATACCGGGCTGCCCGGTAGCAGCACCCGGTTGACCAGGCTGGCTGCCGAAATCCCCGGCAGCAGCACTCGGCATGTTGGGCCGATTACCGAGTTGACCAGGAGGCTAGGCCGGTCGGCACCACACCCGGTTGGCCGGGCTAGATGCCGGCCCGCCCGGTAGCAGTGCTCGGCAGGCCGGGTTGGCTGCCGAACTGACCGGCAGCATCACCCGGTGGACCGGGCCAGATACCGGAATTCGGGACTCTAAAAAAACGTTTCTTTTTCTTAAAAATAGAAAATGCTCCCGAACTCCGATTGACATGAAACCAATTTTGTTGGAAAGATAACGACAAATAGAACCCAACAAAATCTCCTCACAAGATATTTTTAGATGATTTTAGAGAGGGAGTCTCCCACTGTCAAGAAACGGTGAAGGAGTCCAAACTCGAAAACGCAATAGAAGATGCATGTTGATGGCGTGTAACTCACACGTTCGTTGGGAACCCCAAGAGGAAGGTATGATGCGCACATCAGCAAGTTTTCCCTCAGAAAGAAACCAAGGTTTATCGAACCAGGAGGAGCCAAGAAGCACGTTGAAGGTTGATGGCGGCGGGATGTAGTGCGGCGCAACACCAGGGATTCCGGCGCCAACGTGGAACCTGCACAACACAATCCAAAGTACTTTTCCCGAACGAAACAGTGAGGTTGTCAATCTCACTGGCTTGCTGTAACAAAGGATTAATCGTATTGTGTGGAAGATGATTGTTTGCAGAGAAAACAGTAAAACAAGTATTGCAGCAGATTTGTATTTCAGTATTAAAAATGGACCGGGGTCCACAGTTCACTAGAGGTGTCTCTCCCATAAGATAAAAGCATGTTGGGTGAACAAATTACAGTCGGGCAATTGACAAATAGAGAGGGCATAACAATGCACATACATGTCATGATAAGTATAGTGAGATTTAATTGGGCATTACGACAAAGTACATAGACCGCCATCCAACCGCATCTATGCCTAAAAAGTCCACCTTCAGGTTATCGTCCGAACCCCTTCCAGTATTAAGTTGCAAAGCAACGGACAATTGCATTAAGTATGGTGCGTAATGTAATCAATAACTACATCCTCGGACATAGCATCAATGTTTTATCCCTAGTGGCAACATCACAACACAACCTTAGAACTTTCTCGTCACTCGTCCCGTGTGTCAATGCAGGCATGAACCCACTATCGAGCATAAATACTCCCTCTTGGAGTTAAGAGCAAAAACTTGACCAGAGCCTCTACTAATAACGGAGAGCATGCAAGATCATAAACAACACATATGCAATAACTTGATAATTAACATAACATGGTATTCTCTATCCCGACAAACACAACATAGAGTATTACAGATAGATGATCTTGATCATGTTAGGCAGCTCACAAGATCCAATAATGAAGCACAATTAGGAGAAGACAACCATCTAGCTACTGCTATGGACCCATAGTCCAGGGGTGAACTACTCACTCATCACTCCGGAGGCGACCATGGTGGTGTAGAGTCCTCCGGGAGATGAATCCCCTCTCCGACAGGGTGCCGGAGGAGAGCTCCAGAATCCCCCGAGATGGGATTGGCGGCGGCGGCGTCTCTGGAAGGTTTTCCGTATCGTGGTTCTTCCGCCTCAGGGGTTTCGCGACGGAGGCTTTAAGTAGGCGGAAGGGCAACGTGGGGGGCCACACGGGGGCTCCACACCACAGGTCGGCGCGGCCAAGGGATGGGTCTCGCCGCCCTATGGTGGCGGCTCCTCGTGGCCCCACTTCGACTCCTCTTCGGTCTTCCGGAAGCTTCGTGGCAAAATAGGACCCTGGGTCTTGATTTCGTCCAATTCCGAGAATATTTCGTTACTAGGATTTCTGAAACCAAAAACAGCAGAAAACAAGAATCGACTCTTCGGCATCTTGTTAATAGGTTAGTTCCGTAAAATGCACGAATATGACATAAAGTGTGCATAAAACATGTAGGTATCATCAATAATATGGCATGGATCATAAGAAATTATCGATACGTCGGAGACGTATCAGCATCCCCAAGCTTAGTTTTGCTCGTCCCGAGCAGGTAAAACGATAACAAAGATAATTTCTGAAGTGACATGCCATCATAACCTTGATCATAATATTTGTAAACATATGTAATGAATGCAGCGATCAAAACAATGGTAATGACATGAGTAAACAAGTGAATCATAAAGCAAAGACTTTTCATGAATAGTACTTCAAGACAAGCATTAATAAGTCTTGCATAAGAGTTAACTCATAAAGCAATAACTCAAAGTAAAGGTATTGAAGCAACACAAAGGAAGATTAAGTTTCAGCGGTTGCTTTCAACTTGTAACATGTATATCTCATGGATAATTGTCAACATAGAGTAATATAACAAGTGCAATATGCAAGTATGTAGGAATCAATGCACAGTTCACACAAGTGTTTGCTTCTTGAGGTAGAGAGAGATAGGTGAACTGACTCAACATAAAAGTAAAGAGAATGGTCCTTCAAAGAGGAAAGCATCGATTTCTATATTTGTGCTAGAGCTTTTATTTTGAAAACATGAAACAATTTTGTCAACGGTAGTAATAAAGCATATGAGTTATGTAAATTATATCTTACAAGTTGCAAGCCTCATGAATAGTATACTAATAGTGCCCGCACCTTGTCCTAATTAGCTTGGACTACCGGATCTTTGCAATGCACATGTTTTAACCAAGTGTCACAATGGGGTACCTTCATGCCGCCTGTACAAAGGTCTAAGGAGAAAGCTCGCATTTTGGATTTCTCGCTTTTGATTATTCTCAACTTAGACATCCATACCGGGACAACATGGACAACGAGATAATGGACTCCTCTTTAATGCATAAGCATGTGGCAACAATTATTATTCTCATATGAGATTGAGGATATATGTCCAAAACTGAAACTTCCACCATGAATCATGGCTTTAGTTAGCGGCCCAATGTTCTTCTCTAACAATATGCATGCTCCAACCATTAAGGTGGTAGATCTCTCTTACTTCGGACAAGACGGACATGCATAGCAACTCACATGATATTCAACAAAGAATAGTTGATGGCGTCCCCAGAAGCATGGTTATCACACAACAAGCAACTTAATAAGAGATAAAGTGCATAAGTACATATTCAATACCACAATAGTTTTTAAGCTATTTGTCCCATGAGCTATATATTGCAAAGGTGAATGATGGAATTTTAAAGGTAGCACTCAAGCAATTTACTTTGTAATGGCGGATAAATACCATGTAGTAGGTAGGTATGGTGGACACAAATGGCATAGTGGTTGGCTCAAGGATTTTGGATGCATGAGAAGTATTCCCTCTCGATACAAGGTTTAGGCTAGCAAGGTTATTTGAAACAAACACAAGGATGAACGGTGCAGCAAAACTCACATAAAAGACATATTGTAAACATTATAAGATTCTACACCGTCTTCCTTGTTGTTCAAAACTCAATACTAGATATTATCTAGACTCTAGAGAAACCAAATATGCAAACAAAATTAGCAAGCTCTAAGTGTTTCTTCATTAATGGGTGCAAAGTATATGATGCAAGAGCTTAAACATGAGCACAACAATTGCCAAGTATCAAATTATCCAAGACATTTTTAGAGTTACTACATGTACTATTTTCCAATTCCAACCATATAACAAATTAACGAAGAAGAAACTTCGCCATGAATACTATGAGTAGAGCCTAAGGACATACTTGTCCATATGCTACAGCGGAGCGTGTCTCTCTCCCACAAAGTGAATGCTAGGAAATCCATTTTATTCAAACAAAACAAAAAACAAAAACAAACCGACGCTCCAAGCAAAGTGCATAAGATGTGACGGAATAAAAATATAGTTTCGGGGAGGAACCCGATAATGTTGTCGATGAAGAAGGGGATGCCTTGGGCATCCCCAAGCTTAGACGCTTGAGTCTTCTTAGAATATGCAGGGGTGAACCACCGGGGCATCCCCAAGCTTAGAGCTTTCACTCTCCTTGATCATATTGTATCATACTCCTCTCTTGATCCTTGAAAACTTCCTCCACCCCAAACTCGAAACAACTCATTAGAGGGTTAGTGCACAATAAAAATTAACATGTTCAGAGGTGATACAATCATTCTTAACACTTCTGGACATTGCATAAAGCTACTGGACATTAATGGATCAAAGAAATTCATCCAACATAGCAAAAGAGGCAATGCGAAATAAAAGGCAGAATCTGTCAAAACAGAACAGTCCGTAAAGATGGATTTTATTAGGGCACCAGACTTGCTCAAATGAAAATGCCCAAATTGAATGAAAGTTGCGTACATATCTGAGTATCATGCACGTAAATTGGCTTAATTTTCTGAGCTACCTACAGGGAGGTAGACCCAGATTCGTGACAGCAAAGAAATCTGGAACTGCGCAGTAATCCAAATCTAGTACTTACTTTACTATCAAAGACTTTACTTGGCACAACAAAACTCAAAACTAAGATAAGGAGAGGTTGCTACAGTAGTAAAAAACTTCCAAGACTCAAATATAAAACAAAAATACTGTAGTAAAAACATGGGTTGTCTCCCATAAGCGGTTTTCTTTAACGCCTTTCAGCTAGGCGCAGAAAGTGTAACTCAAGTGTTATCAAAGGGTGGTGCATCTACAGCGGGGTTTGGAGTTTTCTCAACCATGCATAGTATATTGGATACATAAGTTTCAGCGTCTCCCTTCTCATTAGTCTTGGGCTTGCTACTCTCATCGAACAAATTTTCAGGAACAAGCCAAGCATAGTTATGTTCTAGTGCATCATTCATAGCTAGGAGTTTACATGGTATTGGTGCTTTGATCTCCCCACCTTCATTAATATTATTAGTGTACCTTATTCTATCCATGTCCATTTTTTCAAGGAGACCAACAAAATTAGTATGAGAACCAAGCATATTAAATTTAGCAAAGACCTTTCTAGCCTCTCTTGCTAGACCACCAAATTCTCTAAGAAGGGTTTCTAAAACAAAATCTTTCTTTTCCCCTTCTTCCATATCACCAAGTGTAAGAAACATGTGTTGGATTATAGGATTGAGATTAACAAATTTAGTTTCCAACATGCGAACTAAAACAGCAGCAACAATTTCATAAGTAGGAGCAAGTTCTACCAAGTGTCTATCTTGCTTCGATAGGCTCCACTCTCTCCCCTGAATAAGTAAGTTCAAAATCTTCAACGGTACTAACATGGGTGAAAAATTCTTCTATATTGTTCCTCCCAATTATAGACCCGCGTCCTACCGGTATGTTTTTTGTGGTAAAATTAAAAGGAAACATGATGAATCAAGTAAAGTAAGTGCAAGTAAACTAATTTTTTTGTGTTTTTGATATAGCAAACAAGACAGTAAATAAAGTAAAGCTAGCAACTAATTTTTTTTGTGTTTTGATATAATGCAGCAAACAAAGTAGTAAATAAAATAAAGCAAGACAAAAACAAAGTAAAGAGATTGAGAAGTGGAGACTCCCCTTGCAGCGTGTCTTGATCTCCCCGGCAACGGCGCCGGAAAAAGAGCTTGATGGCGTGTAACTCACACGTTCGTTGGGAACCCCAAGAGGAAGGTATGATGCACACGAGCAGCAAGTTTTCCCTCGAAAGAAACCAAGGTTTATCGAACCAGGAGGAGCCAAGAAGCACGTTGAAGGTTGATGGCGGCGGGATGTAGTGCGGCGCAACACCGGGGATTCCGGCGCCAACGTGGAACTCCGCACAACACAATCCAAAGTACTTTGCCCCAACGAAACAGTGAGGTTGTCAATCTCACCGGCTTGCTGTAACAAAGGATTAATCGTATTGTGTGGAAGATGATTGTTTGCAGAAAACAGTAAAACAAGTATTGCAGCAGATTTGTATTTCAGTATTAAAGAATGGACCGGGGTCCATAGTTCACTAGAGGTGTCTCTCCCATAAGATAAAAGCATGTTGGGTGAACAAATTACAGTCGGGCAATTGACAAATAGAGAGGGCATAACAATGCACATACATGTCATGATAAGTATAGTGAGATTTAATTGGGCATTACGACAAAGTACATAGACCGCCATCCAACCGCATCTATGCCTAAAAAGTCCACCTTCGAGTTATCGTCCGAACCCCTTCCAGTATTAAGTTGCAAAGCAACAGACAATTGCATTAAGTATGGTGCGTAATGTAATCAATAACTACATCCTCGGACATAGCATCAATGTTTTATCCCTAGTGGTAACAGCACAACACAACCTTAGAACTTTCTGTCACTGTCCCAGGTGTCAATGCAGGCATGAACCCACTATCGAGCATAAATACTCCCTCTTGGAGTTAAGAGCAAAAACTTGGCCGAGCCTCTACTAATAACGGAGAGCATGCAAGATCATAAGCAACACATATGCAATAACTTGATAATTAACATAACATGGTATTCTCTATCCATCGGATCCCGACAAACACAACATAGAGTATTACAGATAGATGATCTTGATCATGTTAGGCAGCTCACAAGATCCAATAATGAAGCACAATTAGGAGAAGACAACCATCTAGCTATCGCTATGGACCCATAGTCCAGGGGTGAACTACTCACTCATCACTCCGGAGGCGACCATGGCGGTGTAGAGTCCTCCGGGAGATGAATCCCCTCTCGGCAGGGTGCCGGAGGAGATCTCCAGAATCCCCCGAGATGGGATTGGCGGCGGCGGCGTCTCTGGAAGGTTTTCCGTATCGTGGTTCTTCCGCCTCAGGGGTTTCGCGACGGAGACTTTAAGTAGGCGGAAGGGCAACGTGGGGGGCCACACGGGGGCCCCACACCACAGGTCGGCGCGGCCAAGGGCTGGGCCGCGCCGCCCTATGGTGGCGGCTCCTCGTGGCCCCACTTCGACTCCTCTTCGGTCTTCCGGAAGCTTCGTGGCAAAATAGGACCCTGGGTCTTGATTTCGTCCAATTCCGAGAATATTTCGTTACTAGGATTTCTGAAACCAAAAACAGCAGAAAACAGCAAATGGCTCTTCGGCATCTTGTTAATAGGTTAGTTCCAGAAAACGCACGAATATGACATAAAGTGTGCATAAAACATGTAGGTATCATCAATAATATGGCATGGATCATAAGAAATTATCAATACGTCGGAGACGTATCACATGTGAATTCCGTTTTCGATGAACTTGGGCTTGTTGTAAAGCTAGCAACAAGCTCAAGAAACTCACACAGAGAAACACCAAGAAGCAATAGGATATGCAAAGTATGCAAAGGATTGAGCTCCCTAAGACGATGCGATCAAGTTACCCAACCGAAAGCCCCTCTTGATAGTACGGCTATCTATCCTATAATCCGGTCTCCCAACATCCACCTTGAGACCGGTAAAAGGAAAACCTAGCAAGGCCATACCTTTGCCTTGCGCATCCCGCTTGATCTTGATGATAACTCTTCAAGCTCCACTCAAGCCGGAATACCTTACTTGATCATTGTTGCTTCGTGAAGATTCACAAATGCTCCCCCATACGCCATGATGGGGAAGCTCCATTGATGCACATCTTCACATGTCTATTATCATCAAATGGATGGCAAGCTTCAAGAATATGATCCTCTTGACATGCTCAACTTGAACTTGCCCAACTCAACCTTGATGACGATCACCACTTAATGTCATCCTCTCATGGGCTATATGAGATCTCCATTTTGATGCATGCCCATGGAAAGATACCTAACCCACATAGATAACACAAGGGAACATATATGATGGGTTAGTTCATAAAGCATAATTGACAAGGCTTACCATACCACATGACTTCACGTGGCATATTCTTCATGCTTCATGTGTTGACCAAACTTGAATCTATTCTTCACTCTTTGTATTAGTCAACCGTGTATCTTCTCATGCTCTACCATACTATCTTGAGGTCTATAAATAATTCTTTATTTGGTTGCATGCTCTAAATCTTAGTCAACCATAGCTCAACTTATGAGACTATCATGACACCGACTTAGAGCCATATCTTGAATTCTTCACTTGGAATCAAGCACTCAAGATCTTGATCATTCATTGCTTAACACATAAGCTAGAGCATGGCTAATATTGAGTTCTACGTAAGAACTCCATCTTCATTTCTTCTTCTTGATCATATCACATATATATCTTCAAATCGATGATCTTGATGCCAATACTTAAGGTATATCTTTATCTTTATGGCATCCATACTTGAATCCAACACATGGACTACAATTAGTACCTATGGAATATTCCTTCATATAAACTCAATGAAAACATTAGTCTATAGAGGTTGTCACTAATTACCAAAACCACACATAGGGGCAATATACCCTTACAGATGGTAGCAGGGAAGGTGGCATCTCCAGCCTTGCGGGCGCCGTTGTGGATGCCGTCAACGACGTTTGGAAGGATGCGCCTAGGAACGCCCGAGAAAAGGACGCGCCCCTCCTTGTTCCAAGTGTTCCTCCGGCCGACGAGGCCGTCAGTGCTGTTCATGTCGACATCGTACTGCGCCTGGAAGAAGTCCGTCCACCAGTTGTCGTTACCAATGGGGGCCAATGTGGGATCGGCTCGCTCCTCGGCGTCCCACCGGTAACGATGACTGGTGGGCGGACTTCATTTTGAAACATAGGAGCATATGCTCCCTTCATTTTGAAATGCATCTTACTCATATTTTAACTTTTTTAGAAAATGAAAAAAAATCGCACGTATATTTTCATGTGCTACGCGCCCACAAAGTTGTTTAACGAAAAATCGACTTGTCATCCAGCATGTGTAAAAAAGTGTAAAAAAGATAAAATTCAGTGAGACTGTACACAAGATAAATTTTCTCTTTAATACATAGAACAAAAATAATATTGGTTTTTCATGAAACTTGGAGAACTCAGATATATTATGTAGATGTACATGTAAATTATTTTCGACACTTCCAATTATAATTTTTTTGGTAGAGGAGCATATGCACCCGGGAGCCGAATTTAATTTCCCCACCGAAAGCTGTCTTTATTTTATTTTTAAGACTTTTTGGGCACAGAATTGAGCTGTGATCGAGATCTTTTGCCAAAAATCCATACAACCATATCCATTTTTTTTACCTTTTCGAAAATCCATATCTGCATCACTGCATGTATTTGTCTTTCAAGAAGTATGCCGATCCTCCAAGGATGAATAATGTACATGCAGGGCATGGATGATGGATCTTGCGTCCTCCTCCTACAGTCAGTCAGTCAGACTTGACCCAAGAAGTCTCCTCCATGATCCCGTAGCTTTTTTTTTCGATAATGATGATGATCCCGTAGCTAGATCGTAGATTATATGCTGCGGGAATGATAGTCACTCCTCAGTCAGTCGCACAAGTCACTGCCCTACCAATGCCCATACCCAGTACCTGCACCTTTCACTGTCTCTCGGACCACTAGGAGCCGCGGACCCATCGGCGTGTAAAATTTCTGCCAAGCTCGCACAGGCTTTCCGGGGGAGCACACGGCACATGCCAGCTGCTGCGTCGTCCTCTACCTCCCCATAGGCTGGTAGTATTTGGCGAGACCAATCGACGCCGATCTGTAGCAGGCCCTGCGCAATCATGCAGAACAAGGGGTACTGAAGTGACGAGTGAGGCGAGGAGGAGGACGTACGCCAATGCGAGGGCGTGGTGGACGGGTACGTTGGCACTGTTCCCGCCTCTGCGTGCACTCCTCTGTCTCGCCCGATGTATGTAATCTGACCGATCGGTCGATCCATCTCGTTGTAGAGTCTTGTCCAAGGAGATTCCGAGATCGAGAGATCTGAACGACGCGGCTACAGTGGCGAGAGAGAGGAGGGGAGGGCTACAACTACAAGAGACACTGGCGATCAGCCGCGCGTTGCTCAATCTCTCTGCTTCCGCTAGCTTCCCAAATTTGGCCGCTCGGTCAGCTGCGGCCACACTGTTGCGGGCCTGGCTCTGCAGGGAAGCGCAAGCGCCCATGGAGAGCTCCTGGGGAAGGTTGAGGTGGGGCGGCAGATGCGCGCTAATGGCGGTGGTGGTGGTGTGCTTCGTCGCGGCCGTCTCCCTGTGCTGCGTCCGCTTGTGGGATTGCGGTGGCAGTGGCTGCAGCGGGTGCACTGTGGCGCTCCGTTCAGGTAACGAATTCAGCCTGCGCTATGCTCATCCCTGCACTTGTTTCCTCCGTTTTGGCAAGTTTTGAGTCCTGCGCTGGGATTGTGCAATTGTTCTTCTGAATGTTTGGTTTGTAACTTTGTACTGGTTTCTTGTCGAGGTTGCATATTGAGTTTAAGCTTTGTTGCATGCTGATGCTAGTTCTTTCTACTTGCAATTTGTTCCGCGTGCTTCCTTACTCGCCAATATCATCTTTTCTGTTCTTGACCAGCCGGTTGGAGTGTTAGTGTGTTACAAACTTACAATTACTGTCTAATAACCTTCGTGCCCTTCTTTTCTTTTGTGCAGATTTTTGGAGACGAACAACAGCATCTTCCGCTAATCAGGTGAGTTCGCATCATCATCTTCCTCCCGCTAAATTCCCCTCTGATCCCCTGCACAGACTGCTATACACCAGTTTACATAGTGCACACAAGTCTATGCCACAAGTTTACAGCTCCACACCACTGGAATGCACACCGGCGTACATCCACTGCGGTTCACGTAGATCGTCGGTGATGAGCCTCATTAGAGTATTAGACACACCACAACCGCGAAACGATCAAGCAGACTGATTTGCTGTTCTTGATCCGCTTTGCCTCTATGCTCATCTTTTTTTTGTTTTCAACATCGATATATTCATCTTGAAATGGTGTGACGCGCCGCCATGAACAAGGCGAGGTCCTCGCTGGACGGTAGCTAGGGCAGCATCGTAGCTAGCACAGGCCCCGCCAAAGCGGCTGCACGCTGCAACCTCCACTAGCTCACGCGCACAGGCCCAGCCATGAAAGCCAGCTTACGGCCCTCCCGACAGTCCTTCAACGCCGATCGACGGCCGGGGCCCGTGTGCTTCTGGCCATACGTCGCTGTCCTCTACCTGAACAGCGAGATACGGACCCGGTCGCGTTTAATCCATATATATCTACACGCCATCTCACACTGGCTGTGTTTCCTGTTCGCAGGTGAGCTCGAGGGCCAGCAGGCAATGGCGGCCACGGCGGCGGCTGCTGTCGAGGACGGAAGGGCCGGGGTCGTACCCGCCGCGGTGCGCGTCCAAGTGCGGCAGCTGCAGCCCGTGCTACCCGGTGCACGTGGCCGTGCCGCCGGGCGTGCCGGTCACCACCGAGTACTACCCGGAGGCGTGGCGGTGCCGGTGCGGCAACCGCCTCTACATGCCATGACCATGAGACGATCCAGACAAGATGAACCAACAAGGAGCCGCCGCGACGGCGACACCACTGCGGTTTAACGAGCTCGCGAAGCACGCCCGTCGAGTTTTGAGCGGCTGGCCCAGCTGAATTATTGCTCCGGCCGGGCCGGGTGGTGGCTAGACTGCGGCAGCAGTGCCATGGCTGTCGCGGCGCGCCTGCATCAAGTGTCATGGGCATGGTGGTGGCCTACTGGGCTGCTGCTGGGCTCAGTTCTTGTTCCAGTGCTTGTCTTCTCTGTGCCGCTGGAATTCGCACGGCCCTACCACGAGGCGCCGAGTCATGGAGCTGTACGGAGGACCTGCTGGGACCAAAATGGCATGGGACGAGCAGCTGCTCCCCGCTCCCTGCACGTGTCCAGATCATCTGTTGATTAGTCCGTCTTATTTTTTTGTCTTCCGTCTTTCGACCTGTTGGGATTAGAATTCGAAATTTTATTTGTAACCATATATGGTATGAGATGACGCGTGTTGAAGCACCTATTGACCCCAAGCCCGGATAATTTTCTACTACTAGGTGTCAAACATAATGCATTTCTCACTCTTAGTGGAAGTTGGACAAAAAAATCTAGATGTTTTCTTTCTTTTTGAGTAAAGTTCAACACTATAAGAGAGAAAATCATCGAAGAATAGCCGTCTCCGCCGATGGAGAAATTTACGGTCCCCTTAGCCCCGGCTACCATCTTGGCCGCCGAGTGGTGGGGGGCTAAAGTTACTCTAGTTTTATAGTGGTGCCACGAAGCTAGAGAAGTTTGTGTTCCCGCGGTCCGATTATTCAGACCTAATGAGTTCAAAGTATTGTGTCATGTTGCTTTCATTTGCTTGATTCTTTGCGGGGTTGAAATCTTTCTTCGATATTATGGTAAAGATTTTGTGGTTCGGTTGTACTTCTAGGAGATCATCCCATGGCCAAGTCCGTTCAACTTTCACGGCTTCACATGGTTTTGGATGGGCAACCCAAGGGGCTTCAAGAAATCTTTATTGGTAGTGTATCTTTGCCCCATGTAGGAATGTTTTAATGTCTTCCAAAAACTTTTAATAATGCATTGCTTGTGTTAGAATAAAAACTTCATTACAGAGTCCTTGTGTCTCGTCACTTAATATTGGCATTGAATTTTTCTGCAATGGATGAGGAAGACAATTGCTGAGAAAATAAACTCAGAGTATCTCTAGCAGATCCCCTAAAGTTTAAAGGAGGAAACGGCGCCGCAAAATAGAGGAGGACAAATTTGCTCCTATAAACGGTGGCCGCTAGATCCGATTATCTATATTTAAAGGAGCAAAAAAAAATTGACATGGTTTTGCAAATATGTCAAACATAATTTTTTTAAACATACATACATATTATCCACAAAACAACAAATTGATCAAGTTTGATCCAAAAGCACAACATAGCATGTATATGTTGTAGACCCCACCATCACCTTGGCCTCTTCTTCTTCGGCCACAACCATCTAGGTGAGCTCAAACACCACCACCACCACTCTCTCGGGCCAAGATCTTCGCCCGGGTGATCTCCCAATATGCCCTAGCTTTGTCATCCATTTAGCTAGGGTCCATGAACATGATGGTGCGGTCGGCATTCTCCCTCTTCTTGGCCAACTTCTTCACCTCAAGTGCAAGCCTTTGCCCTTCTATCATCTTCTCCTTGGCCATTCTTTCTTCATCTAGTGCTATCCTTCTTTGCTTCACCGCCAACTTGGACCTCCACTTCTCATCCTCAAGAGCTTTGAGCTCCGTCCACCTTGCCTCCTTGTCCTCTTTGCGTTCGGCCGCCAATGCCTTCTTGGTCTCAGTGATAGCATTCAACTCATCTTTGGATGCGGCGGCACCTCCCCTCTTCTTCTTCTCCTTTGCTATCTTGGCACCTTCTCCGGCCTCATGTTGAGGCCTTCTTCTTCGTCATCATCGACATCAATGGTCGTGGTGATTCTTGACCTCTTGGGTGTAGTCTCATAGTTTCTTCTTAGCCACTTCTCATTGCCCTCTAGTTCCTTGTAGCAATGAAACAATGTAAAAGCTTTGTGGCCACCCTTCTTGTTGCGATGCTTGTACACTTCTTGTTGCAATGGCATATATTCGGTGATTGGCAAACCACTTGGTGGTGAATTGTTCACCGTCTCAATGCTGCCGGACGACCGATTGCAACACTCAAGTATTGCGCCCCAACGATGACTAAGAGAGCCTTGGGTGCGGTAGGATGGTATCTTAACAACATTGTGGTAGTGTCGTTCAATTATTTGCCAAAACTTGTCCTTGCATTGATATGTGCCAACCGATGCATCAAGCCAAACGTTCATCCAAGCATGGCATAATGCAATGTATTCTTCTTCACTATAGTTGGCGGATCTCGATCTTGTTCGGCTTCTTGCCCATCTCTTTAGTCGTCGCCACCTCGGTCACCTCTTATTCAGCTTCTTCCACCTCGGTCACCTCTGCTTCGGTTCCTTCATCCTCTGCGAGGTAGACGTCGTAGCTATCACCAACGCCAAAGTTGAGCTCATCGAGGTCTTGGGTGTGTGAAGAATCCAATTGAGACATGAATTCAGCCACCCCAATCTCGGTGGTACTTTCTTGACTCTCGATCATTTTGTCGATCACGTCGTGAGCAGCCACTCGAGGACGGGCAACACCGGCCGAGAGAGAAGCCGTGGTCGTCGAAGTCGTGGCCTTGCGCATAGGTGTCAAAGTCGATGCCGTCGTGGCCATCCTTTTCCACTTCTCCGTCGTCGACTCAGTGAGGGCTTGCATCGCCGCCGTTGGCTTCCGTGTCCGCGGGTGATGACCCACAAGTATAGGGGGTGTATCGTAGTATCTTCGATAAGTAAGAATGTCGATCCCAACGAGGAGCAGAAGGTGTTGACAAGCAGTTTCGATGAAGGATTCACTGTAAATGCTCACAGACAAGTATTCGGGGGTTTTGATGTAACAGATGAAATAAGTACGAGTAAGTAAAATGCGAGAGAAATAATTGCAGCGAGTGGCCCAATCCTTTTTAGCACAAAGGACAAGCCGGTTTGTTTACTTATAATGACCAAACGTTCTCGAGGACACACGGGATTTTAGTCTAGTGCTTTCGCTACATACGGCTAAATAATCTTCATTGTTATGATAAGTGTTGTGTGGGTGAACCTATGCTAATGTACCGCCCTTCCTAGGACTAAATACATACTTGTGATTATACCCCTTGCAAGCATCCGCAACTACAAGAAAGTAATTAAGAATAAATCTAACCACAGCCTTAAACTCGAGATCCCGCGATCCCTCCCGCATCGATATACCAACGGGGTTTAGGTTTCGTCACTCCGGCAACCCCGCAATTAGCAAACGAATACAAGATGCATTCCCCTAGGCCCATAAATGGTGAAGTGTCATGTAGTCGACGTTCACATGACACCACTAGGAGAATAACACCACAACTTAAATATCACACCATTGAATATTACTCAACCATAGTTCGCTACTAACATTTAGACTTCACCCATGTCCTCAAGAACTAAACGAACTACTCACGAGACATCATATGGAACATGATCAGAGGTGATATGATGATGAATAACAATCTGAACATAAACTTGGTTCAATGGTTTCACTCAATAGCATCAACAACAAGTATAGATCGATACCGGGAGAGTTTCCCCTATCAAACAATCAAGATCAAACCCAAATTGCTACGGCGGTGACGAGGTGCTGCGGAGGAGATGGCGGTGATGATGGTGGAGATGATGATGATGGTGATGGAGATGATGTCCAGCTCGATGACGGTGACGATGGCGTCGATTTCCCCTCCCGAGGGAATTTCCCGGCGGATTCCTCGCCCGCCGGAGAGCTCTTTTCTCTCTCGGTGTTCTCCGCCCCGCAGAGGCGGCCGTAACTCTTCGTGAGGTACCCCTCTCGGCTTCGGTCTTCGGGACGAAGGGTTTCGCGAAGAAAAGGAGGCGAAAGGGGTCGTGGGCCCTCCACACCACATGGCGGCGCGGCCGGGGCCTCGGGCCGCGCCGCCCTAGGGTGTGGGCCCACCCCGGCTCCTCCCGGCTCCTCCTTCTGGCTTCCTTCGTCATCTTGAAAAATAGGATTTTTGGTATAATTTCCTTCCACGAGTTGATCTTCCGAAATATTGCGTTCGACGGTGCTTTTTCCAGCAGTAATCCCGGCTCCGGTGTTCGATCCTCCAATAATGATGAAACATGCAAAATAGATGAAATAACATAAGTATTGTGTCCCAATATGAAATATATCAATGAATAACAGCAAATTATGATATAAAATAGTGATGCAAATTGGACGTATCAACTCCCCCAAGCTTAGACTTCGCTTGTCCCCAAGCGAAACTCGAACTCAATAGACATGACCACATGTTTATGGAGTGAAGAGTCGATAACCAAAATACGGACAAGAAACATCATATTCATTCACACAGGACATTGTAGTAAACAACCTCTTACAACTCATATTGAAACAAGTATAAGGTAATCACAAGTAAAGGTGCATGAGAAATCATAATTGGTGATGGCAAACTTCGTTCTTGGTCAGAGAACAATTAATAGATTATATTTATCTCCTTGAGCAGCGCTCTTATGTTTAAAGTTTATAATGCACAACTTGCATACTCAATCATAATGGTCTTTTCATAATCATTGATAACTTGCAAAGCTATATTCATTCGGATAAAACTTGTACTAAACAAGGAAGAATAAAAGACATGATGTAGCAAATCACAATATAATGGTTTGATCACAACTACTCAAATGCTTGCTTGAGATGGAGAGAAATAGGTTTACTGACTCAACATAAAGTAAAAGACAGGCCCTTCGCAGAGGAAAGCAGGGATTAAATCATGTGCTAGAGCTCTTTCAGTTTTGAAATCATATAGAGATAATAAAAGTAACATTTTGAGAGGTGTTTATTGTTGTCAACGACTGGTAGCGGGTACTCTAACCCCTTGCCGGACAACCTCTTAAGAGCGGCTCCCATAATATTTTCCTTTGTGTGGCACTCCTTCCAACCTTTCTTTCACAAACCATGGCTAACCGAATCCTCTGGTGCCCGCCAACAATCTCATACCATGAAGGAGTGCCTTTTTATTTTAGTTTTATTATGATGATGACACTCCCCCAACCTTTGCTTACACAAGCCATGGCTAACCGAATCCTCGGGTGCCGTCCATCAATCACATACCATGGAGGAGTGTCTATTTAGTTTAATTAATTTGGGACTCGGGAATCCCATTGCCAGCTCTTTTTGCAAAATTATTGGATGAGCGGATGAAGCCACTAGTCCATTGGTGGAAATTGCCCAACAAGATTGAAAGATAAAACACCACATACTTCCTCATGAGCTATGAAACATTGACACAAATAAGAGATACTAAGTTTTGAATTGTTTAAAGGTAGCACATGAAGTATTTACTTGGAATGGCATAAAATACCATGTAATAGGTAGGTATGGTGGACACAAATAACATAGGTTTGGTTGAAGGTTTGGATGCACGAGAAGTATTCCCTCTCAGTACAGGTCTTTGGCTAGCAAGGTTAATTAGCAAGCATAAGAGTCGAGGGAAACAAACAAATATACATATGATAGAAACAATCATGCATCTTCCTTGTAAGCACAAACAATTTTAACTTCGAATAATGAGCTATGAGCTAACAAGAAAGACAATGAAACATCTACATGTATTTCTCTTTTCTATTTAAACCTCAAAGTGTTGTTGCTATTGACCAATGCTAAGTTTGCCAAAACCAAATAGATTTATTCAATGCTCCCAAAGTGATACCAATACTAACAACAAGATGAATCATAGAGATTGCAACTAAAATAAGATGTGCAATATGTAAATGATAAGACTTCTCATTAATATTCCATATCGATAACTCACACCAAGGGATACATAGACAACCAAAGGAGAGATACTTCCAAACGCAACCCATCTTATACGATAACTTCCCTATTCATGATATGACACTACTTGACAATAAAAGTAAAAGGTAGTGATAATGTGATACCGCGGCACTCCCCCAGCTTGGAACAAACCAAGGGGATGCCAATACCGATGATGAATTACTCCTTCGGCGATGGTGGTGATGAATTCCCGACAAGCTTCTCAATAAGCTCCCGAAGCTCGTCAATCCCGTATATGAGATTGCGAATCATCTCCGAATTGTGCTCGACGCGGTTAGAGAGTCCGTCTAATGGCGAGTCCCAGCTCTTGGAGTTATTTCCCCACTCTTCAGACCTCGGGCTCCTTTTCTCCTGCAGGTGTTAGAGCGATCTATATCCCACCGGCTAGGCAATGCTGCCTTGGGAGTCCCTTCAATTTGATTATTGAAAATTAGATTGTGGAAGGGGTGATGAGTGCCTGATGGAGATGTTTTCGGAGCTAGATAATGACGTGGAACCGCTCCTCCTGTGCGAATTCTTGCGCTCTTGTTTGCACTAAAAGTGTTGTCCACCACCTTGATGCTTGCAATGGTAGCACGCGGGTGTGCGCGCGAATCTTCCTCCACCTCTTCTTCATCCTCTTCCTTGACGTCCTTGTCTTCCTCTTTCCACCCAAGATCTCGATCTTCTTCATCTGGAAACTCCTTGCCCTTCTTCTTGGAGACCATGGTGCTTCTAGACTAAAAACAGATCCTGGCAGAAACAGCTCGAAACAAAACACGTCGAAAACACGATATACGGACCTCCAGGGGTCCGGGGGATTTTATAATAAAAATTTCCAGAACAAACGGAAAGTACCAGATCGAACTAGAGTCGGAAAGGGGCGACGAGGCGGCCAGACCATAGGTCGGCGCGGCCAGGCTGGGGCCCGCGCCGGCCTGTGGTTTCGCCCCCTCATGCGTCTTTTCCACTCCGTTTCGAACTCGTAATTTTTCATATTTTCCAAAAACAACAAAAATAATGTTCGGAAAGTAAATCGCGAACTTTTCATTACCGATCATTGTTACCTATTCAAAGTTGAGTTACGGCGGATCGTCAATTTGTCCTTTGATGAAAGCTTCCGGTGTTTCCACTTGAATAATATCAACATCAACATTATAAGAATCACCCGAGATATAATGCTTGAGTCTTTGTCCATTCACCACTTGCGTAGCATTGCCTTGGAGAGAGCTAATCTTGATTGCTCCTGAGCGATACACCTCCTCGACAACATATGGTCCTTCCCATTTCGAGAGTAATTTCCCTGCAAAGAATCCGAGACGAGACCGATACAATAGGACTTTATCCCCAATATTAAACTCTCTTTTGATGATCCTCCTATCATGCCATTTTTTAACTTTTTCTTTAAAGAGTTTAGCATTTTCATAAGCTTCACTTCTCCATTCATCTAGAGAACTTAATTGTAGCAACCTCTTATCACCGGCAAGTGTAGGATCTTTATTTAATTCTCTAACAGCCCTATAAGCTTTGTGTTCTAGCTCTAAAGGTAAATGACAAGCTTTTCCGTAAACCATTTTATAAGGTGACATTCCCATGGGGTTTTTATAAGCAGTTCTATAAGCCCATAGTGCATCTTTCAATTTACTAGCCCAATTTTTCCTAGATTTATTAACAGTTTTTCCCAAAATAGATTTAATTTCTCTATTTGATAATTCTACCTGACCACTAGTTTGAGGATGATAAGCGGAAGCAATTCTATGATTAATTCCATACTTAGCAAGAGTTTTTCTAAAACCTCCATGAATAAAATGAGAACCTCCATCAGTCATAATATATCTAGGCACTCCAAATCTAGGGAAAATAATATCTAAAAGCATTTTTAAAGAGGTCTCACCATCAAGCACTTTTTGTAGGTATGGCTTCCACCCATTTAGTAACATAATCAACGAGCAACAAGTATATGAGTGTTACCTTTTGAAGAGGGAAAAGGTCCCATGAAGTCAAATCCCCAACAATCAAACGGTTCAATAACAAGAGTATAATTCATAGGCATTTCATTGCGTCCGGAGATATTACCAACCCTTTGGCATTCATCACAAGATAAAATAAACTTTCTCGCATCCTTGAAGAGAGTTGGCCAATAAAAACCTGATTGTAGAACTTTTTGCGCGGTTCTATCTCCGGCGTGATGTCCTCCATAAGCACCGCCATGACATTTACTCAATATCTCTTGTTGTTCATATTCGGGAACACATCTTCGCATAATACCATCCACTCCTTCTTTATATAAGTGTGGGTCATCCCAGAAATAATGCCTCAAATCATAAAAGAATTTCCTCCTCTGCTGAGCCTGAAAAGGTTGGAGGCAAGTACTTGGAAACAATAAAGTTAGCATAATCAGCATACCAAGGACCTGTCTCGCGAGCTCACCTTTATTACAGCCAATTGTTCATTTGGAAAACTATCATTAACGAGAACGGGATCATAAGCAATATTTTCCAATCTAGACAAATTATCAGCAACAGGATTATCAGCACCTTTCCTATCTACAATATGTAAATCAAATTCTTGCAAAAGAAGTACCCATCTGATAAGCCTCGGCTTAGCATCTTTCTTTGTCATTATGTATCTAATTGCAGCATGATCAGTATGAATAGTGACTTTTGAATCAACAATATAAGATCTAAATTTATCACAAGAAAAAACTACAGCTAATAATTCCTTTTCAGTTGTAGCATAATTTCTTTGAGCAGCATCAAGAGTTTTACTAGCATAATGAATAACATTCAGTTTTTTATCTACTCGTTGTCCAAGAACAGCACCTACAGCAAAATCACTAGCATCACACATAATTTCAAATGGTAAATTCCAATCAGGAGGTTCAACTATAGGAGCAGTTGTTAAGGCTTTCTTAAGAGTTTCAAAAGCTTCCTTACAATCATCATCAAAAACAAATGGTACATCTTTTTGAAGAAGATTAGTAAGAGGCTTTGAAATCTTTGAGAAATCTTTAATAAACCTCCTATAAAACCCAACATGACCAAGAACACTACGAATACCTTTAACATCCCTCGGATAGGGCATCTTCTCAATTGCTTCAACTTTAGCTCTATCAACTTCAATACCTCTCTCGGAAATTTTATGTCCCAATACAATTCCTTCATTAACCATAAAGTGGCATTTCTCCCAATTAAGAACAAGGTTAGTTTCTTCACATCTCCGCAAAACTTTATCAAGGTTTCGCAAGCAACTATCAAAAGAATTCCCATAAACAGAAAAATCATCCATGAATACCTCTACAATACTTTCACAAAAACCATGAAAAATAGCAGACATGCATCTTTGAAAAGTAGCAGGAGCATTACATAAACCAAAAGGCATACGTCTATAAGCATAAGTTCCATAGGGACAAGTAAAGGTGGTTTTCTCTTGATCTTTAGCTTTAACAAGCAATTTGTGAAAATCCGAATAACCATCAAGAAAGCAAAAATGAGTATTTTTAGACAATCTTTCTAGCATTTGATCAATAAATGGTAAAGGGTAATGATCTTTCTTAGTAACTTTATTAACTTTTCGAAAATCAATGCACATTCTATACCCTACAACCACTCTTTGAGGAATGAGCTCATCATTATCATTAGGCACAACAGATCATACCTCCTTTCTTGGGAACGCAATGTACGGGACTAACCCATCTACTATCGGCAATAGGATATATAATACCAGCTTCAAGAAGTCGTAATACCTCATTCCTTACCACTTCCTTCATCTTCGGAATTAGACGACGCCGAGGTTCAACAACGAGCTTTGCATCATCTTCCATATTAATAGCATGTTGGCAAATAGATGGAGAAATCCCCTTCAAATCATCAAGAGTGTAGCCAATAGCTCCTCGGTGTTTCTTCAATATTTGCAATAATCTTTCTTCTTCAAACTCGTAAGCTTAGAACTAATAATAACAGGATATATTTTCTTATCATCAATATGAGCATATTTAAGATTATCGGGTAAAGGCTTTAAATCAAAAACAGGATCTTCCTTAGGTGGCGGTGTTGTACCCAAATCTTCCACCGGTAAATCGTGCTTGAGAATAGGTTGGCGAAGAAAGATTTCCTCAAGTTCATCTCTTTCTTTCCTAAAAATTTCACTCTCGCTATCCTCCAAATGTTGCTGCAAAGGATTGTTAGGAACAAGAACAATAGATGCACACTTCTCCATTTTAAAATCATTACTAGGCAAATCAGCTTTATAAGGAGTTTTAGTAAATTTAGAGAAGTTAAACTCATAAGATTCACCAACAAATTTAGTCAAAATTTTCTCTTTCTTGCAATCTATAATAGCTCCACAAGTATTTAGAAAAGGTCTACCAAAAATAATAGGACAATAATCACTAGCAGCAGAACCTAGTACCAAAAAGTCAGCAGGATATTTAATCTTACCACATAGAACTTCCACATCTCGAACAATACCAATTGGAGAAATAGTTTCTCTATTAGCCAGCTGAATAACCACATCAATATCTTCAAGTTCACAAGAATCAATTTCGTGCATAATCTCCGTGTATAGCTCATAAGGTATAGCACTAACACTTGCACCAATATCACATAAACCATAATAGCAATGATCACCAATTTTAACGAGATAGCATAGGAACACTAGCTTGTTTGGGTTTATTAGGATGTGAAACAATATTAGAAGCATCTTCACGAGAAAATAATATGGCCATCCTCAACATTTTCAGTCACAAGATCTTTAACAATTGCAACAAGCAGAGTTCAATTTTTATTTGTTCTTCGGAGTTCTCTAGGTTTCTTTTCACTTTTATGAACCGCACTATTTATAACAGAGTACTCTTTCATTTTAGCAGGGAAAGGAGTTTTTTCAATATAAGCTTCAGGAATAACATGATCAGCAGTTTCAATAACAACACACTTATTAATAGATGAATCAATTTTATCTTTGTACGGTTCATGATACTTATCAAAATTCTTCTTAGGCAATTCATAATGAGAGGCAAAAGCTTTATAAAGATTTACAGCAACTTGGGAATCAAGACCATATGTAGCACTCATATTACGAAATAAATCAGTATCCATAAAAGCTTCAATGCATTTATAATCATAAATTATACCCGATTCTCTATCCTTGTCGTTCTCCCAACCTTCGGTATTTTCTTGGATTCGATCAAGAAGGTCCCTTTTAAACTCTTCTTTGTTGCGTGTAAATGATCCAGAACAAGAAGTATCGAGCAAGGTCTTGTCTTGAAAAGAAAGTCTTGCATAGAAATTATCAATAATAACATTACCAGGAAGCTCATGAATGGGGCATTTGAGCATTAAAGACTTCAATCTCCCCCAAGCTTGGGCAATACTCTCTCCATCATGAGGCCAAAAATTATATATGCGATTCCGATCCTTATGAATTTCACTTGGAGGATAGAACTTAGAATAAAACCGGGGCACAATATCATTCCATTCAAAAGAATCCCCATTATCCAGTAATTTATACCAATGCGCCGCCTTACCGGACAGCGATAAAGAGAATAATTTCTTCCTCACTTCATCCATAGCAATACCTGCACATTTGAATAACCCGCATAATTCATGCAAAAACAGTAAATGATCACCGGGGTGGACAGTTCCATCCCCTTCATAGCGGTTATCCATAACACGTTCAATAATTTTCATAGGTATTTTATATGGTATCACTTCCTCACCTGGCGCCTCATCTACTACCGTTGTAGTAGTAGTAGATTTCCCAAATAGAAATCGAAGAGAAGATCTCTCCATAATGACTTATAGCAGCAGGCAGAAATAAAATCAGCACAATCAGTAAAGGTTTTCCTTACCAATTCCACTTACCAATAGCGCTTCACTCCCCGGCAACGGCGCCAGAAAATATTCTTGATGACCCACAAGTATAGGGGGTGTATCGTAGTATCTTCGATAAGTAAGAATGTCGATCCCAACGAGGAGCAGAAGGTGTTGACAAGCAGTTTCGATGAAGGATTCACTGTAAATGCTCACAGACAAGTATTCAGGGGGTTTGATGTAACGGATGAAATAAGTACGAGTAAGTAAAATGCGAGAGAAATAATTGCAGCGAGTGGCCCAATCCTTTTTAGCACAAAGGACAAGCCGGTTTGTTTACTTATAATGACCAAACGTTCTCGAGGACACACGGGATTTTAGTCTAGTGCTTTCGCTACATACGGCTAAATAATCTTCATTGTTATGATAAGTGTTGTGTGGGTGAACCTATGCTAATGTACCGCCCTTCCTAGGACTAAATACATACTTGTGATTATACCCCTTGCAAGCATCCGCAACTACAAGAAAGTAATTAAGAATAAATCTAACCACAGCCTTAAACTCGAGATCCTGCGATCCCTACCGCATCGATATACCAACGGGGGTTTAGGTTTCGTCACTCCGGCAACCCCGCAATTAGCAAACGAATACAAGATGCATTCCCCTAGGCCCATAAATGGTGAAGTGTCATGTAGTCGACGTTCACATGACACCACTAGGAGAATAACACCACAACTTAAATATCACACCATTGAATATTACTCAACCATAGTTCGCTACTAACATTTAGACTTCACCCATGTCCTCAAGAACTAAACGAACTACTCACGAGACATCATATGGAACATGATCAGAGGTGATATGATGATGAATAACAATCTCAACATAAACTTGGTTCAATGGTTTCACTCAATAGCATCAACAACAAGTATAGATCGATACCGGGAGAGTTTCCCCTATCAAACAATCAAGATCAAACCCAAATTGCTACGGCGGTGACGAGGTGCTGCGGAGGAGATGGCGGTGATGATGGTGGAGATGATGATGATGGTGATGGAGATGATGTCCAGCTCGATGACGGTGACGATGGCGTCGATTTCCCCTCCCGGAGGGAATTTCCCCGGCGGATTCCTGCCCGCCGGAGAGCTCTTTTCTCTCTGGTGTTCTCCGCCCCGCAGAGGCGGCTGTAACTCTTCGTGAGGTACCCCCTCTGGCTTCGGTCTTCGGGACGAAGGGTTTCGCGAAGAAAAGGAGGCGAAAGGGGTCGTGGGCCCTCCACACCACATGGCGGCACGGCCAGGGCCTGGGCCGCGCCGCCCTAGGGTGTGGGCCCACCCTGGCTCCTCCTGGCTCCTCCTTCTGGCTTCCTTCGTCATCTTGAAAAATAGGATTTTTGGTATAATTTCCTTCCACGAGTTGATCTTCCGAAATATTGCGTTCGACGGTGCTTTTTCCAGCAGAATCCTGGCTCCGGCGTTCGATCCTCCAATAATGATGAAACATGCAAAATAGATGAAATAACATAAGTATTGTGTCCCAATATGAAATATATCAATGAATAACAGCAAATTATGATATAAAATAGTGATGCAAATTGGACGTATCAGCGGGCCGCTCAACATCGGCGCTAGAGGTGGCTTACCCACGGGCGCAGGCTTCTCGGTGGCCTTGTTGGCCGCTCCCGTCGGGTGCACCGGTCCGGTGTTTCCCAACCTCTTCCGCCGCATCGACGGCGTCGTGGGGGTCGAATCGGGCGCCGATTCGCCGCCCAAAAACTCCGGCGGGCATTCGGGGACGAGCTCCGGTGCCATTCCGGCCATGTGGAGGGAGAACGGTGGCGCCAACGACGACTGGCGGAAGTTTTGGGTGGGAGTGGCGGCCGGTTGGGTGGGAGCTCAATTTTGGGGAGGGCCAGCGGCGGGGAGGAAAGATGAGAGAAGCGCCTCGATTTTTAGGGATCACTATCCTATCTTTCCTCCTCTAATTGTTTTTCGGCTTCAACCGTTAACGACGCATATTTCTTCGAGAGAATTCCTTATTTGGCCTTGTCTGAAGTTTGCCTTCCTTTTTTGGTCCTGGCAATTTTTTTCTTCCTTTCATGATCCACAAAGTTTGGTTGGTTCCTTATTTGGCCCTCTAGTACAATTTAAGCACTAAGATGACCATTTTGCCCCTGCTGCAATATGTGACAAAATTGCACTAAAAAAGCTGTGATACTAGTTGGTTATTAAAAAAACAACCCCCACCGTGTGGGACCAGCGCACCAGCGCACCATTTTGCCCCTGCTGCCATTTATTCCGGAAAACCTCAAATTTATTCCGAAAATTACTCTACCTTTTTTGTATTTCCACAACTCCAAAAAATTTGATATTAAATAGGCACAAATATAGAGACAATCCGCCAGAAATTTCAGCCCAAAATATATTGTATTTTGGAAGATACAAAAAAGACAAATTTCTGACAGACTATACATACACTATACGCCTAGATAATGTCAGATTTTTGTTTTCTTACAGCCCAAAATAAAACGAGTTTGTGCCCGAAACATTGCACGTACATCCCAAGCATATACATGTATTTCTAGAATAAATTTGAGATTTTTATGAAACTCAAAAATTTGCCAGCATATTGCAGCAGGGGCAAAATGGTCATCTTAGTGTTTAAATTGTATTAGAGGGCCAAATAAGGAACCAACCAAACTTTGTGGGTCATGAAAGGAAGAAAAAATTTACCAGGACCAAAAAAGGAAGGCAAACTTCAGCCAGGGCCAAATAAGGAATTCTCTCTATTTCTTCCTCTAAGTCTATTTTGTACTTTTGTTAGAGATGCTCTCATGCAGCTTAATACTTTTGTACTGGAACACACCGTAATTGCGTTAGCAGAAGCTGTGCTACCTGCTTATTTAGCGCTGCAGATTAAAGGGCCCATATGTTTAAGGAAACATGTGTAGGGTAGTGGCCATCGTGTAGGCGAGGTGGTCTCCGACGTGGCACGTGGTCTCCGGCGTGGGACGGAGCAGCAACCCTGTTGTCTCCGATGAGCGTCCAGATTTAAAGAAATCAGGTTTAAAAACATTCATCTTTTGAAAACATAAATAGGAAAAAACATAAAAGGTAAAGAAAAAAATGTCAATAACCGGTGGGCCGGCTCAAAACACCCACTTGACAGCCTGAGGGTGTGCGGCGTGGTCTGTGGGTCGCATGGGTCGGTGTATAGCACCTCCCTCAAGTAGGACAACTCAATTTTTTTTCGGTCCAACAGGCCTGCCTCAAGTCGGAAAGAGGGCTTCACATGAGCAGGCCCATCATATAAACTATATGACTGTCTTCAGGTCTCTCATTATCAGTCCTTTAACCATCCGTCAGAGGAAAAATCATGCAGCATTTGTGGGTGTGTTGACCAGTCGACGAGGCCGGCTCCAACTTGTTCTGTGCAAGCATGTTTTCAATTCAAGAACTGGCATGTTGCCTAACAGAAGAAAAAATATATTAGTACTACACAATATCAAGGTGCAGTGGTTTAGTGGCTAGAGAAGGGGACGACAAAAGGTTGCAACTATCAAGCCAGAAGATGTCAGCGTCGTGGCTGGCAGATTGCACCCTCGGACAAAACTAACCAAACGAAAGGTGAGGTGCCATTTCACCACACAAGCATGACAGGCGACTCTCCTATCTCCTGCACACCAATCAAGGCTGAAGGTGGCGCTCTCGAAGAAGCGGGATCACTGTGACGGGATCTGGGCAGGCGGTGGCGTGTGGACGAGTGGTTGGTCCAGCACGTCCTCGTCGTGACTCTCGCAATGATAGGGCGGCTCGCAGCTCACAGGAAAGCGCCGACCAACGGCCTCCATCGTCGATGTGGGATGAGGTGGCGTGGGAAGGCACTACCAGTACCAGGACAGGACAGCTCAGCTCTCGACCATCTCCCCTGCCGTCACGAGGAACCATGCTCTTCGCTTTCCGTTTCACCGTCATTTAGGGCATCTCCAGCGGCACTCAGCGATCGTTTTCGTTCACCGTGAATGGAAATGCGTCTGGCACCACCTTCAGCGAGGCGACGTAAAGTGATTGGGTCGTCCGCGGAGACACAAATCTGGTCCAAATATGCGTTCGGGATACGTCTCCGCGGACGCTCCGCGGATGCGGAAAGTGTCCGCTCGCTTCTGCCGGACGTTTTGTCTGGCCCACCAGGCAGTGCAACAACGTCGATTGTCTTCTCCGCCAGTACTGGCACCGAGGCGTCGCTACGGTAGTCTGCAGCCGCGTAAATGGCGATGCCTCGCGTGGCGCGCGGCCGTCGTCTACCTCTGCGCACGTAGTAATGGCGATGCCACGCCTGGCGCGGCCGTCGCCCTACCTCCGACCTATATAAACAGGAGCGCGAGCATCTCATATCCCCACTGAACCCTAGCCGCCGCTTCCGCTCAGCCTCCACCAGATCCACCATGAGCAGCGCCGGACGCAGCCAGGCTGTTTCCGCTCAGCCTCCACCTTCACCTCCCACTCCACCTCCCCGGGCCTCCTCGAGCTCCGAGGAGCTCGACTCCGACGACAGCACGGGCGACCTCCTCGACCCGGTCAGGGACGCCAAGGCCTTGGCACTCGCGGCGCAGGAAGCAGAGGAGGAGCTGGTGGGCCACGCGGCGTTGGACACCGAGCTGGAGCAGCGCAGGCTAGCGGCCGCCGCGGCCGCAGAGGACTCCGACTCCGAGATATCTTGGTCTTCCGATGATCCTGATGCGCCTACGCCGGAGAAGAGGGCGGCAGAGCAGAGGGCTATCATCGAGTCGTTCGAGACGCTCAAGGACGACACCGTGAGCGCGAGGCTGGAGCAGAGCCTGCAAGAGGACGCGGCGGCGCACCGAGCCATAGCAGCCGCACGGGAGGCGGCGGAGAAGCAGGCGATGGAGCGACGCAACGACGGTGCCGGCCCGTCCGGAAGCATGTAGTCTAGTCTTCTAGATCTACATTGTATAGTTTTTATGCATTAAGATGTATTACTTTTTATTTTTTTAAATGCGTTGCAAATTTAAAAATGGGTCGCCCCGGTGGACGCACACCCAGACGCAAACGAACACTCGGACAAAATATGTCCGCGGGGCGACGCAAACGGACGCTCCCGACCACTTTTGGGCGTCCGAAATGCGTCGCCCCGTTGGAGATGCCCTTACATTGACCCTCCAAGACTTGCACTCTAATTTTTTTATACTACCCGGCTATAGCAACCACCCGATACAACGAACAAGCTAGGCCTGGAGCACAACCAAACCCAAAAGAAAAGAAAAACTAATGCCGACACCGGTAGATTGACGAAAACGATGATGACTCGCAACCACTGCGCCCTCCAAAGAAGTACCACCACGCTCCTAGCAGGCCGAGATGCCGCATACCAAGCAACACCTTCACCAAGGAACCGACGACGACGTCGTTGCTGTCCGGACTAGTCCTAGGGATTCTCCCGGTACGGGGAGGGGATTGAGGAGGAGGTACACCCGATGCCCTTCAGGAAGGCAAGGTGACACCCGCAGGCGTCACCGCGTCGGTGTCGAACATGCCGACAAGGGACCAACAAACCAACCACCCCAGACGCTTCAACGTGCTCCACCTAACATGTTGCCCACCAGCACACGCCACCACAGTATTGTAGCCATCCTCGCCGCCTAATTGTGGTCACCGGATCAGGGCCTAGAGGAAGAGAAGGGATGCAGCAAGGACGGGGTAGCAGCACCGCAGAGGCGCGGGAGGGAACTGGCTCCACCGCCTTCGCTGTAGCCGACCGGACGTGGCAACGAGACACACCAGACCCGAACTAGCTCGAACGGACCCAAATTGGCCTGCAAAGGCCCGTTGCAGCTGGCCGGCCGAAGTGTCGCCACAACCCACCCACCGCCGCCGTGCCTTCTCCGCCTCCAGGGAGCACCGTACCGCTGCCATGCCAAACGCAGGTTGACCGCCTAGCCCCTCCGGGCCGCGACCTGGGCCGAGCAAGCCCTGCCATGACGCCGCCTACGCTGCTCCGCCGCCAACGGCCACGCCGCCGCCCCTCCTCCCACCCGACGCGCAGGTTCCACGATGCCACGCCAGACCGTCGCCCACCGAAGAGCACCACCGCCAGCCCGAGGTCCCCACGCCCCCAACTTTGCAGCGGGTAGAGTCATCGCCACCGCCCCGGCACCGCATGCGTAACGCCCGGCGACACACGCCAACGACGGCGGCAGGGGAGGGCGGGGGAGGAGGCCTGAGGGGAGCTAGGGAAGAGGCGCGGCCCGGCCGCCGCGGGGCGGCGTGGGACGCGAGAGGGGGCCTCACCTCTCCCAGTACCCCCCCCCTCCGTTTTAAAGATAGCTGCTCAACCTTTTCTAAATACAATATGTATCTATAACAAAAACATGTCTATATATCTATGCGTCTGAATAAATTTGAGCATTTTTTTTAGTGATGAAGGGAGTACTAAGTGTTTTAATTTTATCTAAATATTAATTTATATAGATATATTTTAGTTGTATATATACCTGTGTCTAGAAATAGCTGACACATTATTTTTGGATGGAGGGAGCGGATGATGATAGGAACATGTGTGTTTGGCATACACTTGTACTGGTTTTATGTTTTGTTTGTTTATTGTTGTGTTTGAGCGAATTGCCATTAACCTAGACAACACGATGTAAGGTTTGGTAAGCCCGTATATGCCGTAGGAAATATACTCGCAATATTACAGAAATGCAATGTATGCTAGATTTTATTTAGATCACTACTTATAAAAAGTTATATGCAAGAGCAATAGCTGTTCAAAGAAATACATCTCTAAGCAACATCTTTTGGATTCTTAAGACCATCCTTGTTGCAGGATACCATCAGCTTTAGGTTCTTTATTATCTCGTTCGGCGGTTTATTAGGATCATTCATCTTATTTTTAGTCTATTTAGTCTTGTATTGTCTACTTTTCTCAGGGAGATGGCTAAAAACCTCAGAAGATATAGGAGAGATCCAGACGTAGATTTTCGGAATACTTCTACCGGAAATGTTGATTGAATGACCATTCTCCATATTATGCCTTGAAGAAGATTAGGACCTCCATGCTCCCCAGCACAAGATTTTGAGTCTCGTGTGTCTACCATTTCACCATCAAGGCAATTTGAAGCCTCCATCTTGGAAGTGAATCCCATTCTTGATATCTATCTAATGTGATATATGGAATATATAAAAAGGGTGGAGTCTCCTTATATATGTATCATTATCGATATAATAAGGTTATTGATACATAAAGAATTTAAAACTATTAGGGAGATGAGTTCCAATTTACACCTACGTATGAGATCATGTCATAAGGAGCGTTCATTATAAGGGTTTGGCGAAGTATATACATCCCTTGTTGGATTCGACAACGAGGAGAATGAATATTAGATCATAAAAGCAGATACAGTCATTGCCAACCCTTATTCACATGAGCTTATGAACAATGCTGAAACAATAGAGTTTCAAGCATGTGACTGGAGGGCTTCTTGGGACAAATTGGGGTGAGGGAGAGGGGGCTAGTCTCTCTTTGTGCACAAGTGCAACACGGGTTCACGGTTGACCACATCGATTGAGAATAACTGATTCCCGCACTTTTGCTCACCTTATTACAATTTGAGTAATCAATTTGTGTATTCTTAATCAGTAGGTTACGAAATGTACAAGATGCAATGGTCTCTATTTTCCACTTTTTTAGAGCACACTTTTTTTTTGTTATGCTAAAAAAAATCATGTCTTTTTCACCATTGGCAATCAATATTCTTACACAAATAAACCTAGATATATTTTTTTTAGTAGAATCTAGATACATCTATATTAGTATCAAATAATATAAATCGGAGAGAGTATTTTTTTTTCTTATTTATTTTGCACCGGGCCTGAAACGGTGAAACCCAACCATTCCTTGACGCCGTGAGATCGCAGAAGATTTGGGGCAATCAAGAGAAGAGCCCGTTTCGTCGACAAAGCAGCTAAACGGCTGCCAAGCTCCTTCGGAGCGGGGAGCGCGCCGCCGCCACGCCAAGCCTATAATCTCGCGCTAAGAGCGGAATTAGAAGATTCCGAGGGATCTAGCCACAAAGTTCCAGCGCCACAGAGGAAGAATATGAGAGCGCCGCATCTAGAGGCCCAGAAATTCCAGAATCTACGAAGAGCAAGCTTGCAAGGAGGTCAGACAAGTACAAAATTGGCCCCCGCTTGCTTCACGGGATCGAGTCTGGTCGATTATATGGTGTTCCGCGGGATTCTAGGCACTTCTTATTCCCGTTCTTGATCAGGTACTCGTTCTTATCACCCGAAGATCTATTTGTTCGTACCGCTGTATTTCACCGCGTTTTAGTGGGAATCTGTGCGATCTTGGATGTGTCTTGTACGAATTGTCTGCTCATGATCTGCCAGGACTTCACTCTGTATAGGCGCGAGCTAGATTTTTAAAACTATGGTTAACACAACTCAAAGGAGAGCATGTTGTCTCCGCCCAATTATCTAGTTCGATTGATAGAATTGGGATGTCACCAAGATTTACCTTATGTTCAAGTTTACTGAATTTGTGTTTTTCTTTGAGCTAATAGTCCCATACTACATTACATGTGTTATAATTTAGTTTGTTCTTCTGTCTGACAGCTGTTGATCGGCAGAATACTTAGGAGTGTAGAAAGATGTACTTGCACAGCAACAAGAACTTATTTCGTGCAAACAAGATCCGAGCTTTGTTCAAGCTCATACTGTGGAGCTCTCATGAGATTGTGCTGCATACCGCTCCTCCTCTCCTTTGTGTACAGTAGATCGAGGGAGCCTATATTGTTTGATAATCACATTTGACAAGACACTTAACATCTGCTCCATTGATTAGATATACTCTCGTGATACTGTTATATAAGCATCGTGTGCTGTTCGCTTGTTTAATCCATTCAAGTAGCCTGATATAATGGAAGAGAGGAGAACTATCTTGATGGGCCGTTATGAAATTGGAAAGCAATTGGGACAAGGAACTTTTGCGAAGGTGTATTATGCGCGAAGTCTTGCAACTGGCCAAGCGGTTGCGATAAAGATGATCAACAAGAACAAGGTTATGAAGGTTGGACTTGTGGAGCAGATAAAGAGGGAGATTTCAGTAATGAGACTAGTGAAGCACCCAAATGTCTTGCAGCTTTTTGAGGTTATGGCTACCAAGAGCAGGATATATTTTGTTCTGGAGTATGCTAAAGGTGGTGAGCTTTTTAACAAAATAGCAAAGGAGGGAAAGCTTAGTGAGGACGCTGCCAGGAGGTATTTTCACCAATTGATCAGTGCTGTTGACTATTGCCACAGCCGGGGTGTTTATCACCGTGACTTGAAACCAGAAAACCTACTCCTGGATGAGAATGAAAACCTTAAAGTCTCAGATTTTGGTTTGAGTGCCCTGGATGATTGCACAAGGCAAGATGGTCTCCTTCACACCACATGTGGAACTCCAGCTTATGTTGCCCCTGAAGTTCTTAGCAGGAAAGGCTACGATGGTACAAAAGCAGATATATGGTCCAGTGGAATAATTCTGTTTGTGCTCGTGGCTGGTTACCTTCCTTTCCATGAGGCAAATCTGATAGAGATGTATAGAAAGATTTCCAAAGCAGACTTTAAATGTCCTCGGTATTTTTCCGCTGACCTGAAGGATCTTTTGCAGAAAATCCTTGATCCAGATCCCAGTACTAGGATTACAATCTCAAGGATAAAGAGAAGTCCTTGGTATAGAAGACCAGTTGAGCTAAATGCAAAGAAAAATGAGCCTGCACCAACACGCAACACATGTTCAGCTGAAGCTGCAACATCGGGCTCAACAGAATGCAGCACTTCCGAGGGAAAACAAGGGTCCTTAAGCCTCCCAAACCTGAATGCATTTGATATCATCTCTCTCTCATCAGGGGTCAACCTATCTGGGTTTTTTGGGGATGCCTATGGTCGCAGGGAAGAACGATTCACCACTAGGCAGCCTGCAACAATAGTACTTACGAAGTTGAAGGAAATGGCCAAACGCTTGAAGCTAAAAGTTAAGAAGAAAGAAAATGGGGTCTTGAAGTTAGCAGCTCCAAAGGAAGGGAAGAAGGGTTTTCTTGAGCTTGACGCTGAGATTTTCGAGGTAGCCCCTTCCTTTCTCTTAGTTGAGTTGAAAAAGACTAATGGAGACACTATGGAGTACCAAAGGCTGGTGAAAGAGGAAGTAAGGCCATCACTCAAAGATATTGTATGGGTGTGGCAAGGTGAGCAGCAGCAGAATTCAGAGCCTATTGTACAAGGGGATCAGCAGCAACCACCGCTGCCACCACCTGATCAGTTGCAACCAGCATTGCAACAGCAGGAAATACAGGATCAGCTGCATCCACGTTCACCACACCAGGAGCAGCAGGATTTGCAGGAGTCGCCATTGCCACGGCAGAATGGCTTGAAACAGCCAGAATCACATGCTTCCAGGGCTGGATAAGAGTACCTAATGTCTCCCCTTCGCCGTTAATTCCATATATTTTTGTCAACCTTACCTATAGATCTTTCTCCCCTCCTTTTTCTTCACCTGTACCTAATTCCTCCAGAATTGTAAAGCTTGTGTGTGTTATGGTGAATATGTAGTTCAGTTTTGCAAATCAATAGGGGAAAAGAAACTCTTGACCCTGTTCCAAATTTTCGGAATAAAATGACCATTGACCAGCACTGCCGAGTTCTTTGAGTTCTTACTGAATTAACTTTATTCCAGGAAGGAGAGAGAACCTGGGCCCTCTACATGGATCCATGCACCACTATCATTCATGAGTGAAATTCTGAATGGTCTTTGCAAATGGTTTCACATGTTCAGCTGAAGCTGCAACATCGGGCTCAACAGAATGCAGCACTTCCGAGGGAAAACAAGGGTCCTTAAGCCTCCCAAACCTGAATGCATTTGATATCATCTCTCTCTCATCAGGGGTCAACCTATCTGGGTTTTTTGGGGATGCCTATGGTCGCAGGGAAGAACGATTCACCACTAGGCAGCCTGCAACAATAGTACTTACGAAGTTGAAGGAAATGGCCAAACGCTTGAAGCTAAAAGTTAAGAAGAAAGAAAATGGGGTCTTGAAGTTAGCAGCTCCAAAGGAAGGGAAGAAGGGTTTTCTTGAGCTTGACGCTGAGATTTTCGAGGTAGCCCCTTCCTTTCTCTTAGTTGAGTTGAAAAAGACTAATGGAGACACTATGGAGTACCAAAGGCTGGTGAAAGAGGAAGTAAGGCCATCACTCAAAGATATTGTATGGGTGTGGCAAGGTGAGCAGCAGCAGAATTCAGAGCCTATTGTACAAGGGGATCAGCAGCAGCCACCGCTGCCACCACCTGATCAGTTGCAACCAGCATTGCAACAGCAGGAAATACAGGATCAGCTGCATCCACGTTCACCACACCAGGAGCAGCAGGATTTGCAGGAGTCGCCATTGCCACGGCAGAATGGCTTGAAACAGCCAGAATCACATGCTTCCAGGGCTGGATAAGAGTACCTAATGTCTCCCCTTCGCCGTTAATTCCATATATTTTTGTCAACCTTACCTATAGATCTTTCTCCCCTCCTTTTTCTTCACCTGTACCTAATTCCTCCAGAATTGTAAAGCTTGTGTGTGTTATGGTGAATATGTAGTTCAGTTTTGCAAATCAATAGGGGAAAAGAAACTCTTGACCCTGTTCCAAATTTTCGGAATAAAATGACCATTGACCAGCACTGCCGAGTTCTTTGAGTTCTTACTGAATTAACTTTATTCCAGGAAGGAGAGAGAACCTGGGCCCTCTACATGGATCCATGCACCACTATCATTCATGAGTGAAATTCTGAATGGTCTTTTCCTTTGGTTTCACATTCTGCCAATGATTTCCAACGTGGGAGGGGCCACGTGTACCTAATTCCTCCAGAATTGTAAAGCTTGTGTGTGTTATGGTGAATATGTAGTTCAGTTTTGCAAATCAATAGGGGAAAAGAAACTCTTGACCCTGTTCCAAATTTTCGGAATAAAATGACCATTGACCAGCACTGCCGAGTTCTTTGAGTTCTTACTGAATTAACTTTATTCCAGGAAGGAGAGAGAACCTGGGCCCTCTACATGGATCCATGCACCACTATCATTCATGAGTGAAATTCTGAATGGTCTTTTCCTTTGGTTTCACATTCTGCCAATGATTTCCAACGTGGGAGGGGCCACGTGGTATTTTGATAGAGGGGGTACAACATCACCGAAATTGCAAGCATGAGGACTTGAACTTGGGTGGGTGGGAAGGCATCAGCCCCTCCCCACCACTAGGCTATGCCTTAGTCTGTGCTTTCCCCAAATCATTTTGGTTGTTGCATCTGTGATTCCTGAGAGCATCCCCACTCGTCTCCCCGAAGAGATCCTGAGCGACGTTTTTCTCACCCGGACGGTGATTTTCGGTCCAGTCGCGCCCCGATTCCTCGTTTTTCTCCGGATTTGGGCCTAAATCCATCCGGCGAGCCCACGCCATCCCCGGTCCCCCGAGGCGTGCTCGGGGACTCCGGAGGAAGCGAAAGCGCGCGAAATGCCGAGAAATCTCTCCCGCGCTTTCGCTTCGTCTTCGCCGCAGAGGTGGACCCGGCCGGTCAGGGATATACGCATCTTCTTCCGCACGCAGTAAAGGCTGCCGCCGGTCAGCTCGCCGCGGACTTGTAGCATCCACGCGGCAATAAATCGCCGGCTCCTGGCTCGCCTAAATACCCCGCTCGCCGCGACGCGTCGCACCACTTTTCCTCTTCCTCTTCCTCTTCCTTCCCTCGACCCTCGACGAGATCCATGGCCTACAACGACGAAGACGGCACGGCCAACAACGGCTTCCCCCGCCGGTCGCTCCACGCGTGGGAGGGGCACCTCCTCTACCAGGCGGGGTACCCCTGCCCGCCGGACACGAGGCCTCCCGGCGGCGGGTGGCGGCTAAGTGCGGGCGGCGTGCCAAACCCGCCGCCGCCCCAGGGACGCTTCCTCGAAGCCGCCATCGAGGAGGTCTGACTAACGTTGTCGGACCAGGACCGCGCCGAGCCGCGCTACCACCCCGACAACCTGACGGCGTGGAACTCCTTCTTCCTTCGCCGGTGGGAGCAGGAGCTCGCCTCCTACGATGGCCCGCCGCCTCCGCCTCCGCGCAACAACACCGCCGGACGCAAGCGGTGGTGGAGCGTGCCGGGCCGGACGCTCGAGGCCGTCCTCGAGCACATCGAGGGCGGCAACTTCCCCGTTCTGATGATGCCCCCACTGTCGAGGGCATCGGCCAGCCGCCACAGGGGAAGCAGCTGGCAGCCACGGCGCATGGCTGCCAGTTCCTCGTCGTCCGGTTCGGCGGCGAGGTCGATCTCCAGGTCGGCGCCATCGTTGGCGCCGGTGAAAAAGGAGCCGTCTTCCCCGCCGAGCAACCGCGCGCGCGGCGGCGGCGGGATCGTCATCCGCGAGCCCTCGACGGCACAAGGACGGCTCCGCCCCAAGCGCGAATCCGACACCTCCGGCGAGCGGAAGCGCAAGCCGGCGAAGGTGAAGGTGGAGGAGGCCGAAAGCGCCGAGGACGCCGCCATACTCGAGGCCGTCATGGCGAGGTCCCTCCAGGACCTCGTCCCCGCCGAGAACTCCATGCCACTCGACCAGGCCTGCGCCTGGTCGAGGGAGCAGTGGGAGAAGGAGGAGGCGGAGCGGCAGGTGAGGCTCCTCGAGGACGTCGCTCACTACCGCCGGCCTGCGACTCCTCCATCCGGCGTCGCCGTCCCCGTCATCGACCTCGAAGCCTCCGATGACGACTGGTACAAGCCATCGCCGTCCCCGCCTCGCACCAGTAGCCGGTGGGGAGACGCCGGCCAAGGCAGCAGCCAGGCGGCTTCGGCGCCGCCGCAGTTCGACGACGACTTGGACTACACGGTGTTCTACCGCCATTTCGGCATGTAGAGCGCCGTGTTTTAATATTTAGAGTTGTATTCCCCTAGCCGAATTTGAAATATAGTCGAATTCAGCCTCTATGTATGAACATCGCCCTCTATATAGTAAATATCATTGAATTTAGTCTAAATTTGATCGTTTTGAGCCGTATTTTGTCAAGTTTCCGTTTTTCAAATTTATATCGGCGTCTTCGCCTGGGATCGCGGCTGGGAAACTAGTTCTCCCCACGCCAAAATTACGTCCAATCCGAACATAAATTTCCCCGGATTTCGGACGTGGGAAGAGCAAACGAGTGGAGATGCTCTGGTAACCAGGATTCGCTCTCGGCTCTCATCATTGAGCGATGTCCCGTCTTGGCGGATTGCTGCTTCCACGTTCCTGCTGGATGCCGGTGCGAGCATGTGACGGACGAGAGGTTTACGGTGTGCTGCGCATGTGACGGCTCGCACTCCTGATGGAGCCCGATAGATAGAAATTGATGGGCTGGAGTGGCATCAGGAGGAGGAGCCATCATGTACTGGGCCTGTTAGAGACTTAGAGCATCTCCAGCCAAACGTTCTTCAAAGGGATTTAGCCGCGTCGCACAAAACCGTGTGTCCCAAAGTATTTTTTTGTTCGACGCGGCTCGATACGATGTCCGGTGTCCCGAGTCCATCCCCGCTACATAGGGAACGCACGAGAACGCCGGATACAACGAAAAGCGAGGCGAGGAGTGGCGGGACCTACACGTTAGTGGCACATTGAAATTTAATCTAACCGTCGCCTACCTCGCGACGGAAGTTATTGGCGCGCATCGACGGTGCAGTTCCCGCAGAGGCGCAGCGAAGAGTCTCGTCGCGTCTAGCTCTACGTGCCGGCGTTTATGAGCGCAACCGCTCCCCCGCCTCCCTTCGGCCTATAAAAAAGGTCGCTCTCTCATCGTCCCTCACACACAAACCCTAGCGTCTCTCTCCCCAACCCTGGCCGCCACCATCTCAAGAGTCGACGCCATGTCTGGTAGAGGCGGAGACCGAGCACGCGACCGTGGTCGTAGTCGTGGCCGCGGCAGAGCTGCACGCTCGCCGTCGCCTGCGATGTCGTCGTCTTCATCGTCGAGCATGCAGGAGGAGGAGCGGCAAGTGTTGTTCGATTTCGTCCTCGTCCTCAAGGCCGACCCACTCAGCATCCAAAGGCTGCCGGACAAGTTTGCCGACTTCGTCGTCGGCAACGAGCCATCCTCGCTGCATCTGCGGGAGGCTGCCTGCGGCTGCTGCCGGTGGATTGTGGACGTGATCTTCAACACGCGTGGCAATATGTACCTCCACATCGGCTGGGAGAAGTTCGCGCGCTACCACCACCTCGAAGTCGGCTTCATGCTCACGTTCTCCTACCTTGGCGAGGCCGACGTGAGCGTCAAGGTGTTCGACGAGACGCACTGCCGCTGACACTACCACGGCGACAGCGACGAGGAGGACGACAACTGAGTGTTGTTTCTTCGCAGCGAAAATAGGCACGGAGGTTTCTGGTTGTTCTTCCTCGAAAGAACCAACATGTGTACCGTCAACAGCTGGATTTTCCAGTTTGGGTGACTGAGAGTGCCCGAGAGTGTTCTTTCTTGGCAGCGAACACACGGAATCTGCGATGCCAACACTAGTTAGGTTTAGTTATTTTACAATATTTTAAATTTGTGTCAACCATGGTTCAAACTATGTATTAGTTTGTGAAAACCATGTTCAAAACTATGTCACCATGTTCTGAATTATGTATTTGTTTGTGGAATGTTTAGTGAATTAAAAATGAAAAAAAACAAAAAAAGAGTATTTTAATGTTATAAAAAGTTTGGGGTGGCGTTTGGGGGACGCGGCCGGGGAACGACGTCCCCAAACGCGGCACAAACAAAACACGTCCCCCAAACGCTCGATCCGGCGCCGTTTGGGGAACGCGGCTGGAGATGCTCTTAGCCTTTCTTACGTACATGATTCCATAGTCTAAAAAAAGTCCTCCTAACCATCCACACACACATACACTCACCACTATGAGCGCACGCATGCACATCTTCTATGAGCATCTTCGAGAGACTGAGTCTAAGAAACTGATTTGACGGGTCTTGAGATTAACGAAGTCACAACGGGCGCCGCACTGTCGATGAGAACGTCACCTCGCAATAAAGAATATTCCTCCTTTTTAATAAGACACCAAAGTGTTAAATCCAGGATTTAAACTCTGGTGGGTTGGGGGTGCCACTATTCTCCTAACCATCCAACCACATGTTGGTTCTCTTTCCCCTACCTTTTCAGTCTTTTCATTTATTTTCGTTATCTTTTTTGTATAATGCATAATATTCTTGCACTTCATATCCTATAACCTTTTTGTATGAACGTTTTATCATACATAGGAGTAACTTTCTAACTCATGATCATTTAATTAGATTTTTTTGTTAGATCAAAGGCCAAAAGGCCCGACGTTAAATTAATAACGCTCTTAATGGCGACAAGGTATAAGTAGTTAAATCCAGCTTACAACCACACACCCACACATCCACACGAAATGCCAACACGGCTACAACCGGAAACGCGAACGACGATCACGACCCTTACGAAGCCTACAAAAAATCGGAGAAAACACCAGACAACAATAGTGTTGGGTTGGAGCTCACCCTAGAGAGAGCCAACGAACACGCACGCCGTCAACAGAACTCCCCGCCGCAGACAGCGCCACCAGCGGCTGACCACCACTGTGCATCGACCACCGCCGTTTGAACCCCAACAAGCAGCACCATGGAAACTCAACGAGGAAGCAGGGCACAACGCAAGCCTTGCCGGAAGTCGACACGCGAAGAGCCAACGTCATCCGAAGAACAACACGCTCCAAGACGGTGTCTTCAAAAAGATCACGACACAAGAGCGCCGTCACCATCCAATCCGACGATCTTAGGTTTTCACCCGAAGCGCAGAGCTCGTCGGAGACCGCACCTCCACCATGCCACCAACGGAGAGCCGCACAATGTGAGCTCCAAGGGGGTGTCTTCAAGAAGAACACGACACGAGAGCGCCGTCACCGCCCGATTTGAGGATCTGTTATCCCCAGATTTTAGCCAAATCAGGAGATGGGCCGTAATTGAGATGGGCTTGAAGAAGATACACGTGGAGAATATCTGAAGCGGCCTTGCACGTGAGTTTGGGCTGAATTGCCCGTGTATCTGTATATTATTAGATCGTATTTAGAATTAAAAGATAGAGTTTGGCTCGTACACGGTCAGGTGTACTTCCGAATTAGAAAGTCCCTTGGACTATAAATATGTACCTAGGGTTATTGAGAAAGGAGGACAATCACGTTCACAACAAACACAAACCAGGCGCATCGCCACCCCTTATTTCGAGGGTTTCTTCCGGGTAAGTATCATGCTGCCTAGATCGCATCTTGCGATCTAGGCGAGATACGTTTATTCGTTACCTTGTGTTACTCGTGCTGAAGCGTTGTTGATGGCGAGTAACACTATTTATCGTAGATATTTTGGGGCTTGCATTGATGCTTTTCTTATGCATATTTGCTTAGCAATGCCGTCCCTCGACATCTAGCTAGGTGTAAGGGCAGCACCTTGCTTGTTCGTTACTTAGTAGATCCGATCTGTTATAGTTGCTCCTTGTTGCAAGGATTAGTTTAATATCTGCATGATTAGGCCCTATGCTGGGGTTGGACGATCCGGTAGTGCGTGAGGTGTTGTTTCACCGTTCCTATAAGGGATGTTCCGGGAATTGACTTAACGTTGGTTTTTAGGCCTCTTTTAGGAATAGTTTCCATCATCTTTCGTATCTGCTAGGCCCAACTACGCGTAGGATGTTCCGATTATGCGGTGAAAACCCTAAACTGTTGTAGATTGGTTTAGCTTTGTTTTGATCAAGCAGGATCCCCATGTCATCGTAAATCCAATGTGAACCATGGGGCGATCGGCTCCTTGAGCCGATCCACAGGGCAACCTGAGAGCCGATCGGGCTCGTATTTAATGTTTACGTGTCTACCATGCAGGAGACTAGTTGAAGCAATCCAACACCTTCCCGATCAGGTATAGGTCAGGTGGCACGCCCTTGCAACCGCCAGGACGTGTGCTGGGACTTTGCGGGACGACGCGAGGCACCAGGGCCCACTTAGCAGTCTTGGGAGTCTCCCGGCTCTTCGTGTTACTTAACCACTACTCGCCGGTGGGTTTTGGCAGGCAACACATTCTGGCACGCCCAGTGGGACACTTTCTACAACAACCACGTCAACATCGGCAGCCAAGATGTCGGACGAACTGATCAAGTACGAGGATCTACCTGCGAGCATAAGAAGAAATACGATGAGCTGAAGGCCATCTTTGAAGCCGATCTCATCGGCTCTTTTGAGAAGACCCGTTCGCACGGCATCGGGTTCAAAGGATTCACACCCGAAGGCGCGTTCGAGGGATTAGATCTGTCTCTCCCTTCGGAGGAACGTACCAGAGCCCTGCGCCAAGAAATTAACTATGCTTGTGGCTCATTCTCTACATCGGCATTCTGAGAGCCTGGTGAATACGCTTGAGCGAGTTGCGCTTCGTGTGGTGCAAGAAATCATGAAACATCAGTATTCTCCGTGAGGACCTGCTTTAGGGACTCACCAGGGAGAGATACCATTCCACACCAGGCCACCACTACCATTCGCGATGGCAGCTCCACAGCAACAAGGTTCACCGACATACGTGGTCTACAAGGTTGGAGGTGATCCTGGCGACTACCAATTCTTGTATGAGCCGCCCAAGGAGATCCCACATGGATACGTGTGCACATACGTGCCGGACTGCAACAACTGGACGCACGCGATCCAAACTTCGGCGGGAGGAATTGCCGGAGCGAGGAGCGATTGTTACGGCAGGGAGGGATTGCCTGGAGCAGCGGGGAGTTCGGGAGCGATATGCTGAGAAACAGGCGTGGCTAACTAAATATGCCACTACAACAAGTCCGGACACCTCAACCCCTACGGCTCCTACCGTGGATCGGATCGGCGCAATCTTGAGAGACCGGTTCGGTATCCTGCCGAAGAAGAAAACAATCGGCTATTCCAAGCCGTATCCCAATGAGTATGACCTGATCCCGCTGCCACCTAAGTATCGGCTCCCTGACTTCACAAAATTCAGTGGATCAGAAGGGTCTAGCTCCATCGAGCACGTGAGCCGATACTTGGCACAGCTGGGCATGGTTTCAGCATCAGAATCGCTACGTGTGAGGTTCTTTGCTCAATCTCTCACGGGTCCAGCCTTTGGGTGGTACACCTCGCTACCCCCAGATTCAGTTCGGACATGGAAGCAGCTGGAAGAACAGTTTCACATACAATATCATTCGGAAGCTACCGAAGCCGGCATTGCCGATCTGACACGAGTTCGGCAAAGGCGAGGAGAGACGGTGTCTGAATACATTCAACGTTTCAGAACTGTCAAGAACCGATGTTATTCGGTTCATTTATCTGAGAAAGAAGTGGTCGAGCTGGCCGTGGCAGGCCTCGCAGCGCCACTCAAGGATCTGACGTTCCAAGTGGAGTACAATTCGTTGGCGCACATGGTCCAGAGACTAACTTCGTATGAACAGCGCCACCCGAATTGTACCAAGACAAGTTCAAGCGCACGATAGGCCTGGTCGACGCCGAGGAGGATGAAGACCTTGCGGAAGATCGGGAAGTCGCCGTGGCTGAATGGACTCGGACGGCGGTTCCCGTGTCCCGCAAATGGGTGAAACAACCGGGGCCTCCAAAAGGGTTTGACTTTGATTTAAGCAAAGCCGAGCAGATTTTTGATTTGCTCGTCGAAGGAGAAACAGCTGAAGTTACCCGAAGGCCACAAAATTCCTACGTCACAAGAGATGAACGGTAGGCCATACCGCAAATGGCATCACACGTTCACCGACGCCACCAACGACCGCAAAGTGTTGCGCGCACGGATTCAAATGGCGATAGAGTCGGGCCGATTAATCTTCGGACAATTTGCCATGAAAGTAGACACACATCCGTTTCCGGCGTCAACATGGTGGATCTCGAGTCACTCCCTAAGATGCGAGCCAGGTTTCTCTTTTGGTGTCAACATGGCAGGGCTTGGGACCCGCCTTGGCAAAGATAAAGCGAAGCGGTCACTCCCGTGGCAAGGAGAAAGAGGAGGCCGATCCACGCGACCGGCCCCAACATGATAACAGATGGTACCTGACAGAAGAAGAAGTGAGAAGCGTGCGGTATCAATGACCACTCTCCGCGCATCTCCTTAACAAATATGAGCAGCAGTATGACCGACGTCGGCGCTATGACGTGGATGACGAAAGATATCGTCGGTCTGATGCAGATGACAGGAGGTATCGTCGATATGATAGAGACGATGAAGGGTACGAGCGTCACGCTAGAGGGAAGTCAAGAGAGCAAGAAGACATGGATAGGCATTGGAACTGTCCTTTCTTTAAACACTGCTGGGACTCAGGAATGAGCCGATTGCCTACAATCGAGAACTGCCCAGAATGTAGACCGCGGAGGAAGGGAACTAATGAAGTTTCAGTGTTCAAGCGTCTCGGGCCTCTCCCACCTCAGGACAAACGAGCTGAGTCGTCTCAAGATGAAGACTTCGAGGAGTCAGATGAAGAAGAGGATAGGTACCACCGGCCAAGGTGGTGCCCTGATGGACTCAGCCATTCGCAGAAGCGTAGGGTGCAGCGGCTACGAAAACTGGAGGAAGCCGAAGCACAGTACTCGTACACGTTGAGGAAGGCACGGCCCGATCTGGCCGTGAAAATTCAGCAAACGCCGGAGACAGAGATGCGCCCGCCAAAGAAAGTGTGGCGCCCTAAACGGACAAAAGCCGATGCAGAGGCATCGGCTGATACAAACATGGTGTTTATACTCCCGTCGGAATTTTGTGCTCCAAAGGACGAGGAAGTATCGGTGGCTCAATTCGACTACGGTCCACGGCCAGTGATCTTTGAGAAGACACGAGAGAGGAGCTACAGGCATTTGAAAGCTCTATACCTAAAAGGTTATATCGATGGGCAGCCTGTCAGCAAGATGTTGGTTGACACGGGGGCGGCAGTCAACATAATGCCGTATTCCATGCTACGACGTTTGGGACACTCCAATGACAATCTGATCAAGACCAACGTCACGTTAAGCGATTTCAACGGCCAAGCATCAGAAGCAAAAGGTGTTCTGAATGTAGATCTGACCGTAGGCCGAAAAACCATACCTACCTCGTTCTTCATCGTCGACAGCAAAAGCACTTACGCCGTCCTGTTAGGAAGGGATTGGATTCACGCTAACTGTTGCATCCCATCCACAATGCACCAATGCATCATACAGTGGGATGGAGATGAAGTGGAGGTTGTTCGAGCAGATGACTCAATCGAGATCTCACTAGCTGCCATGAATATTTGGGATGCAAACGACCAAGAGCCGCTCTCTGGAATCAGTTTGGACGGTTGTGAACGCATCGAAGCTTCAAAAAACGGGGTGAGGCTGGTCTTATCCACCGGCCTGAAGAGTAACAAGATCTAAATCAGTAGGTGTACGTGGCAAGGCCGATCCCTGCGATCGGCCCCAAAAAATAAAAAGCACGAATCTCATCTCGAGCATGTCACGTAGCCGTAGTAGGAAACCAAGAAGTTGTAGACCCTCATTGAGCATTGCGATGAAAAAGGAGGCCGATTCTAGCAATCGGCCAAAATTATCCTCGACATGCATTTTGCCTGTGTTCAGCATTGATCTAAGAAAGGATGCCTGAAGAGCCGATATCTTCAATCCCTTTGAAAAATCGGCTCGGGGGCACTTAAACGGATAAGATACGAGGTTACGAAGTATGAAGTGGCTGTCAATGGCCAGCAGCTCAAGATATATTCCTCGAAGATGATGGACATTGGAATACCGGGGCCGATGCATAAGTAGATCGGCCGGAAAAAATATAATTTTTTAAGCACAGCCGATGTACAGCCATCGACTCTAGAATAAAAAGCCGATGCGCAGCCATCGACTCAAGAGGTACAAACTGTTACAAGCAGAGGTACAAGCTCGAATGAGCAGTTATCAAGTCGCATGGAAAAGCTGTCTAACCTGAAGGAGACTGGATTTTCAAAATTTTCAGACTCCTGATAAGGAAAGAAGAGAGGGTCATCCAGGCCCTGGTAAAAAGTTCTGAACCATCCTGATGCTTCCTTGGGGTTCGGCTTGCTGCTCGGAAGACCGTACAAGGCTTGGCCGTAGCCGGTACAACGGATTGGCTTCCCGTTGGTGTTTGGAAAGGTGCAGGTAGCCAAAGGTGGAAAGTTAGGGATGTGGTTCTGGAAGTACAGTTGAGCCCATAACTGAATAAACCACCAGGGGCCTCCCGTTTTAACTGTCTTTTGGGAGAACAGCTTGACAGACATCAGTTGAAGAGATCGATAGACCTCTCCAAGGAACAGTTTGCCAAGGCCAAGTTGAGTGCCTTTGGCGAGTTCATAGGTCAGGGAAAGGTAATTCTTGGTTGGGGCGAGTGAAGGACCACGAATATGAAGTGCTCCAGCCGGAAGTTCAAGAAGGCCGTGTGCTCTTTCTCTGTCACAGGGCCTTTGGTTTTCATATAACGCATGAGGTAGGCGCCCCGACTTGTACACTCGTTTTAGAGGAAAGGGTGAAAGGGACCTTTGGCAACTTAAAAGCAGAGGGGCTTGAGGATGCAATGTCCAGGCCTGTGATCATGGCCACGTCCAGCAGAGTTGGTGTCATGGGGCCATGGCCGAACATGAAGCAATTCAGTGCATCAGACCAAAAATAGCCGATGGTTTTCAGAATGTTCTCATTCTTTTCAAGGGGGGACAGTGATAATGACAAAGCATCGGCTATCCCTATCGTTTCCCAGGTGGCATAATGGGTTTTAGACACTCTACTATACCATGCCACCCAACCTTCAGGAGGATTAGGCCAGGCTCGCAGGCAGTCGGCCCAGGAAGTCAGATCTAAATTCTGGTTCACAAAGGGGATTCTATTGGCCTCGCATGAGATTAAGTGAGCGGGACTCTCGGAAGAACGAGGGCCAAGACACATAGAATTTGGGAGAGAAGAATGCGACAGCAGGATGTCTGAAACCTAAAATTTATAACGGAATAGGACATTAATTCAGGTGTTTGCTGTTTAATCCTAATATTGTTTCGAATGGCGAAGAGGCGGTTAAGGATTACCTTCAGACCGGAGACCATGGCGTTGGCGTTGGATGATTCCGCCATTTGATGCGCTGCGGAGTTGGGATGGCGCGGTTGAGATCTGAGATTCGTGGAGCTGCTTGGGCGGCGATTTTGGGGATCTGAGTTTGCTTTCTCAGACGGAGGTCGCAGGTTACCGTTTGGAAGGGCAATTAGGTTGGCCTTACTCGTGTTTTATGGTAGAGGCCGATGCGATGCCATCAGCTCTTTTGGAGATTGTTTGACTTTGATTATCGGCAAAATTAACTGGAAGCACTTATTCATTAATAAGAGGGGTTTTTTACAATAAGGAGCCGATTGCTCAAGAGAGGAAGAATAAAAGAAGAGCCGATTGCTCAGGAACTACTAATCCTACACTACTAATCCTCGCTAGCCTCGTCGTCGGCATCATAGCTGCCGTCGGCGCTTCTTCCGGAGAATTCCTCGTCGCTGCTGACCCAGCCCTCGGCCGGGACCTCTTCCTCCTCGTCATCATCATCGTCTTCGCTGTCCGCCCAAGCGCGGAAGCGCTTCGCCGGCGGATACCCAGCGGAGGAGGAGGAGTCATCCTCCTCCTCTTCCTCCTTTTCCTCTTCTTCTTCGTCTTCGTTAGAGGGGGCGAAGCTACCCCAGGAGAGGAGGTCATCCTCGCTCTCCGCCACCAGTTCCCCGTCGATGAGGAACCGGAGATCGTACTCCCCATCGGTCAGGGGCAGGTCACCATCTGACCCGACGAGGGCCTCAGGTGGGCCATCTGGCACATAGTCGAAGTCCCACTCCGGCTCATCCCATTGGCCGGGCCCTGGCATCGGCTCGTCTGAAGAGGAAGATTGGAAGGAGAGAGCCGACGCATCGGAGGAGGAGGATGAGTCCATGGTGGAGGAGGGCTTTTCAATGACTAGTGTGGAGCAAGAGGATGAAGAAGCGAACTGCTCGATGCGGTTAAATAAAGGGAATATAGTGGAAATTTAATGCTTGAGCAGTTTTCGAGGATACGGTGCCAAAACTGTCAATCGTGCAGAAGTTGGGAAGGCAGGGTATCATGACGAAGGATAATGCGATGGTTCTGCTCTGCCACGACATGACCCTTCGAAGGAAAAATAGAGTGGTTTTGAAATTATCATTACCAAAACCAGGGGGGCATGTGTTATCCCCGGATTTTAGCCAAATCAGGAGATGGGCCGTAATTGAGATGGGCTTGAAGAAGATACACATGGAGAATATCTGAAGCGGCCTTGCACGTGAGTTTGGGCTGAATTGCCCGTGTATCTGTATATTATTAGATCGTATTTAGAATTAAAAGATAGAGTTTGGCTCGTACACGGTCGGTGTACTTCCGAATTAGAAAGTCCCTTGGACTATAAATATGTACCTAGGGTTATTGAGAAAGGAGGACAATCACGTTCACAACAAACACAAACCAGGCGCATCGCCACCCCTTATTTCGAGGGTTTCTTCCGGGTAAGCATCATGCTGCCTAGATCGCATCTTGCGATCTAGGCAGTATACGTTTATTCGTTACCTTGTGTTACTCGTGCTGAAGCGTTGTTGATGGCGAGTAACACTATTTATTTTAGATGTTTTGGGGCTTGCATTGATGCTTTTCTTATGCATATTTGCTTAGCAATGCCGTCCCTCGACATCTAGCTGCCCTTACACCTATCTAGGTGTAAGGGCAGCACCTTGCTTGTTCGTTACTTAGTAGATCCGATCTGTTATAGTTGCTCCTTGTTGCAAGGATTAGTTTAATATCTGCATGATTAGGCCCTATGCTGGGGTTGGACGATCCGGTAGTGCGTGAGGTGTTGTTTCACCGTTCCTATAAGGGATGTTCCGGGAATTGACTTAACGTTGGTTTTTAGGCCTCTTTTAGGAATAGTTTCCATCATCTTTCGTATCTGCTAGGCCCAACTACGCGTAGGATGTTCCGATTATGCGGTGAAAACCCTAAACTGTTGTAGATTGGTTTAGCTTTGTTTTGATCAAGCAGGATCCCCATGTCATCGTAAATCCAATGTGAACCATGGGGCGATTGGCTCCTTGAGCCGATCCACAGGGCAACCTGAGAGCCGATCGGGCTCGTATTTAATGTTTACGTGTCTACCATGCAGGAGACTAGTTGAAGCAATCCAACACCTTCCTGATCATGTATAGGTCAGGTGGCACGCCCTTGCAACCGCCAGGACGTGTGCTGGGACTTTGCGGGATGACGCGAGGCACCAGGGCCCACTTAGCAGTCTTGGGAGTCTCCCGACTCATCGTGTTGCTTAACCACTACTCGCCGGTGGGTTTTGGCAGGCAGCAGGATCTTAGGCTTTCGCCTGAAGCACAGAGGAGTGCCAAGATTACCACAATGGCACCTTCAAGAAGGGAACGACGTCCGCAGATGCTGACACCACGGCCCAAGGGAGGGCGAGGGTTTCAACACAGGGAGCGGGGCACCGCCAAGACGGCACCCGCGCCACTGTCACAGCACACGACTCGCCGAGTACCACGCCACCCTCACGACCATGGCTCCGGCCAGCTTCTGAGCTACTGGCTCGCTTGCACACCAGAAAGGTCCCACCTTCCAGGGTCACTGCCCCGGGCCCAAGCTCCACACACCGCTAGACCGAGCCGAAGACCAAGAGCCACCACCATCATCGGCCAACCGAACCCCGACCAAGAGGCAAATGACCACTCCAACCACTATGCCCTTGCCACCCCGCACACCAACCTGAAATCGACGTGCTGCAGCCCCCATGGCTGTAGTACGGGTCAAATCTGACGGGATGGGGAGTGGCGGGTCACACCCCACCAGATCGACGGCCTGCAGCCCCCATAGCTACCGGCGGCGATAGATCTGGAGGGGGATCACATGGGCTCGTCAGGGCCCCTGCCCGGACGAGGCGGCCACATGCCGCATCTGTTGGAGATATGCCCAAGAGGCAATAATAAAATGGTTATTATAATATATCTTTGTGTTTATGGTAATGTTTACATACCATGCTATAATTGTATTAACCGAAACATTGATACATGTGTGTTATGTGAACAACAAGGAGTCCCTAGTAAGCCTCTTGTATAACTAGCTTGTTGATTAATAGATGATCATAATTTCATGATCATAAACATTGGATGTTAATTATTAATAACAAGGTTATGTCATTATGTGAATGATGTAATGGACACACCCAATTAAGCGTAGCATAAGATCACGTCATTAAGTTATTTGCTATAAGCTTTTCGATACATAGTTACCTAGTCCTTTCGACCATGAGATCATGTAAATCACTTATACCGGAAAGGTACTTTGATTACATCAAACGCCACTGCGTAAATGGGTGGTTATAAAGGTGGGATTAAGTATCCGGAAAGTATGAGTTGAGGCATATGGATCAACGATGGGATTTGTCCATCCCGATGATGGATAGATATACTCTGGGCCCTCTCGGTGGAATGTCGTCTAAATAGCTTGCAAGCATATGAATGGTTCATAAGAGACCACATACCACGGTACGAGTAAAGAGTACTTGTCAGGATACGAGGTTGAACAAGATATAGAGATACCGATGATCAAACCTCGGACAAGTAAAATATCGCGTGACAAAGGGAATCGGTATCGTATGTAAATGGTTCATTCGATCACTAAGTCATCGTTGAATATGTGGGAGCCATTATGGATCTCCAGATCCCGCTATTGGTTATTGGTCGGAGAGAGGTCTCAACCATGTCTACATAATTCGCGAACCGTAGGGTGACACACTTAAGGTTTGATGCCGTTTAAGTAGATATGGAATAAGGAATGGAGTTCGAAGTTTTGTTCGGAGTCTCGGATGGGATCCAGGACATCACGAGGAGGTCCGGAATGGTCCGGAGAATAAGATTCATATATAGGAAGTCATATTCCAAGTTTGGAAATGATCCGGTGCATTTATGGCAGGTTCTAGAAAGTTCTAGAAAAGTCCGGAAGAAATCACCATGGAAAGTGGAGTCCCGGAGAGACTCCACCTTGCATGGCCAGCCAACCCTAAAGGGGAGGAGTCCAAGGTGGACTCCCCAAGGGTGGCCGGCCAACCCACCAAGGAAGGGGTGGGAATCCCACCTTGAGTGGGATTCCCCCCTTTGGGTAGGTTTTGTCCCTATGGAAGGTTTTGGTTTCGGGTCTTATTCGAAGACTTGGATACCAACACTTGGGGATTTCCACCTATATAATGAGGAGGAGAGGGAGGGGGCTGCCCACTCTTGGCCGCACCACCTAGGGCTGCCCATGGCCGGCGCCCTAGCCACCCCCTCTCCCCAAACCCTAGCCTCTCCTCCTCCACATAATACTCCCGCAGCGCATAGGCGAAGCCCTGCCGGAATTCTCCACCACCACCGCCACCACGCCGTCGTGCTGCCGGGATTCCGAGGAGGATCTACTACTTCCGCTGCCCGCTGGAACGGGGAGAAGGACGTCGTCATCAACACCGTACGTGTGACCGAGTACGGAGGTGCTGCCCGATTGTGGCACCGTCAAGATCTTCTACGCGCTTTTGAAAGCGGCAAGTGATCGTCTACCGCAGCAACGAGAGCCTCCTCTCGTAGGCTTTGGAAATCTTCAAGGGTTAGTCTCGTTCATCCCCTAGTTGCTCCCATCTTCTAGATTGCATCTTGGCTTGGATTGCGTTCTCGCGGTAGGAATTTTTTTGTTTTCTATGCTACGAATCCCTACAGTGGTATCAGAGCCGTGTCTTTGCATAGATGGTTGCACGAGTAGAACACAATTGTTTTGTGGGCGTTGATGCTTATGTTGTCTTTAGTTCGAGTACTTTGCATCTTTGTGGCATGGTGGGATGAAGCGGCTCGGGCTAACTTTACATGACCGCATTCATGAGACTTGCTCCACGTTTGACATGCAACTTGTATTGCATAAGTGGCTTTGCGGGTGTCTGTCTCTCCCACCATAGTGAAGATTCAATTTACTCTTTCTATTGACAACACTAGTATCACCGTTGTGGTTCATGTTCGTAGGTAGATTAGATCTCACTTGAAAACCCTAAACCACGTAAAATATGCAAACCAAATTAGAGACGTCTATCTTGTTTTTGCAGGGTTTGGTGATGTGATATGGCCATAATGTGATGATGAATATGTATGAGATGATCATTATTGTATTGTGGCAACCGGCAGGAGCCTTATGGTTGTCTTTAAATTTCATGTTGAGTAGTATTTCAAAGTAGTTGTAATAGTTGCTACATGAGGTGAACAACCATGAAGACGGCGCCATGGACCTTGATGCTACGCCGACGATGATGGAGATCATGCCCGTTGATGATGGAGATCATGTCCGTGCTTTGGAGATGAAGATCGAAGGTGCAAAGACTAAAGGGCCATATCATATCACATATGAATTGCATGTGATGTTAATCCTTTATGCATCTTATTTTGCTTAGAACGCGACGGTAGCATTATAAGATGATCCCTCACATTAATATCAAGATAATAAAGTGTTCTCCCCTCGTATGCACCGTTGATATAGTTCGTCGTTTCGAAGCATCTCGTGATGATCGGATGTGATAGACTCAACGTTCACATACAACGGGTGTAAGCCATGTTGCACACGCGGAATACTTGGGTTTGCTTGACGAGCATAGCATGTACAGACATGGCCTCGGGACAACGGAAACCGAAAGGTTGAACACGAGTCATATGGATGATATGATCAACATGTTGATGTTCACCATTGAAGCTACATCATCTCACGTGATGATCGGTTTTGATGTAGTGGATTTGGATCGTGTACCACTTAACAACTATGAGGGATGTTGTATTAAGTGGGAGTTCATTAGTAATTAGATTAAAACATGAACTAATTATCATAAACATAGTCGGAGTAGTATTTTGAATTAATTTTGTAGTATTGGCATCCGTTTTTCTACCATGCGCTAGTCTTGTAATTGAGATAGAAATACTGTTAAGTCTGACAAGAAACTTTACGGACTGGTATCGTATTGTTAAAGAATCAAGAAATGATTAAGTCCTATTGCAAACTTTTGGTAAACCTCACATTGTTGATTCAAAGAGCTATGGTTTCAGTTAGTACCTAAAGTCATCTTGTCTCCGTGAAACTTGAAGTTCAAATCTGTTTGAAAAGTAAGGAGCTGAAAATTTTAGTTTTCAGAAATAATCAAAGGTATGAGATATATGTGATATCTTAGACCTTATTGCAAGATGATAGAACATAATTTCGTGAGACTACATAAACTCATAAGTTTTATGGGAATGTACGAAGTTTGAAGACGCAAGGCATCCCAATCCTCCAACTATTGGGGCACTAACGATATTCGCATATCCATGAAGTGATTGTCCTTAGTATGCACCGTTGCTAAGACTCGTTGTTTCGAAGCATCTCGTGATAATCGGGTGTTATAGATTCTACGAGTGCATGCAACGGGTGCAAGTCAGATTTGCACATGCGAATACTGAGGTTAAACTTTAAACGAGCCTAGCATGTACAGACATGGTCTCGGTAAGTCATCATGAAACAATGGATAAAATTATGAGTGAAATTGTTCATCATATTACAAGGTTACTAATAGTGAAATTCGGAACACTTGTCATATGATGATCAACTTCAAAGTAAGAACCTCAAGGTTATTGGTATTTGACCAACAAACCTAGAAGTTATTGAAGGTGAAGTGTTTTCTGAGAATGAGGAAAAGCTAAAAGAGAAACAACAAAAGATATTTTGGCAGAAAGAAAGAAAAGACTAGAAAGTCTAGCTCAGGTGTATATAATAAATGATATACATGTTATGGATGTATTCCTCGTTTGGTCACACAATGAAATTCTTGGGTATTTGTACCATATTGGTTGGTATGAAGTGTCATACAAAACAACGCAATACAAGAATACAATGGCCTAAGTGACTGACAAGGAATATGATAGGAATGCACGTCTGGAACAAAAATAAAGTGTTATTATGTTCATCGTTGGCATTTTATCTAGCCCTTAGAATTTATAATAAAGAACTTAATAATTGTTATTTTGCTCTGGTCAAATGAAAACAATGAGTTGTTCAAATTATGACATTACTCCATGTACGATGGATAAGTTATTATAAATCTTAATGGTGAAACACACACACATAATACTGACGCTAAAATGCCATAAGGCAAATGATTCGAATTACACTTATTGGTGGAACCGCCATTTAGGTCATGTTAGAAAGGAGCGCATGAAGGAACTCCATGCAAATGTATTTATGGAGTCATTTGATTTTTGAATCATTTGGCGCTTGCAAATCTTTTCTAAAGAGAATGACTAAAATACCGTTCATAGGCCAAGAGTTGAACGGACAACTAACTTAGTGGAAACATACATGATGATGTATGAGGTTCACTCGGGCATAGTTGTGTGCGGGAGATTCTTCTACTTCATGAAAACTTCCAACAATGAATTGAGTATATATGTGGATATATTCGATAAGGAAGAAGTTTGAAACATTTGAATGGATTCAAATAAATTTCAGCATGAAGTGGAAATCATCGTAATAGAAAAGTCAAATATCTATGATTGGATCATGGGGAAATATTTGAATTACGAGTTTTAGCGAACATCTAAGAGAGTTATGAAATTGTTCTACAACTCACATTTCTTGGAGTATCATAATGATGATGGAGTATCCGAGAGATGTATCCAAACCTTATTGGATCAATGATGAGATAAAATATTGATGCCATTATATTTTTGTGAATTATGCTTTAGAGACTACCGCTTTTACACTGAATAGAGCATCATCATGATCCATTGAAATGACACCATACGAGTTATGGCATGGGTATGAACCCTAATAGTCCTTTCTTAAATTTTGGAATGCATAGCATAAAGTAAATAAGTTTACAACCAAAATCGGATGAATGTCTTTGTTGGTTATCCCACAAAATTGATTGTGAATTCTTTCCACTATGGAGACAAAGACAAAAGTGTTTGTCAATGTTTCTTACTTATTTCCAAAAAATTATTTTTAGCAAAGTATTTGAGTGGGAGGATAATAGAACTTGATAAGGTTTATGAACCTGAGCATAATGATCAAAGTAGCGCAGCATCGGAATTGGTTCCGGAAGCGGCCACGATGATCATGGCTCCCATGTCTACAAAATGGTATAGTCATGGAGATCGAAGTACTTATTGAACCTTGTAGGTATGGTTTACTTTGTGATCAAATAAATGATTTGTGAACAAAGGATTGTTTTTGAACAATGATAAACCAACTACATACAAAGAAGTTATGATGGGCCCTGACTCCGTTAAAATGGCTATACGCCATGAAATCCAAGATAGATGAATACTTTTTGAAAGTAAATGGATCTATAAAATTGATGGACTTGGATGGAATATCCTTGAATAAGCTCGACTTGTCGAAAAGTTGTTTACGACAAAGTTCAAAGAGTTGACTACGATAAGATTAGATCTTCCGTAGCAATGCTTATAGTCTATGTGGATTATTCTAGTAATCGCTACATATTTCTTTCATGAGATATGATATTAGGATGGCAAAATACATTACTTAACAAAAGTGTGTATTAAAGGTGTATACAAGATACAACCAATTGTTTTGCTAGTCCGTGGAATACTAGATAGGTATACAAACTTCAATTGGATGAAGTGAGTATCGCGGAGTTGGAATCTTCACCGGATGTAATAGTCAAAGAGTTTTGGATTTCATCAGAAACGATGAAGATGCTTGCATTTGCAAGAAATTAAGTGGGAGCGCTGAGACTTATTTATAATACTTTATGTATATGACATATAGTTGGTTATAAATGATGTAATTATATACTTGATTATAAAAGGTTTCATTGAGAATTAACTTCAATGAAAGAATATGGACAGAAACATATTTAGTGTCAAGATCTATGAAGATAGATTGAAACACATAATAAGTTTAAGTCAAAGTACATAGAATGGATATTGAAGTAGTTCAATATAGAAATATTAAGAAGGTGTTCTTTTCATGTGAAGTTTTAACAAGACTTGAGTGTATCTGACACTCAATGAGTAAAAACACATGAGTGATTATGGATCACGAATAATATGTACACAATCAGATGTCATGTGCTCTAAAATGTTATGAGCATATACCAGAATGATTCATGTGATGATCATTGGACGACAGTAAGAATATCCTTGAGTACTTTAGAAGAACCAAGGATATATATATAATTTTATATGGGGTAATGTCAAACAAATCGCTGTAAGGTGTTGCACCGATATTTGTTTGGTCACATATAAAAATTAAGTTAAAATCTCAATTAGGCTAAGTATTGTTTAAAAGGTAACACAATGCTAGATTTAGAAGAGTTCTAAATATTGTGACGGATTCTACAAAACATAGGCAAAGCATGACATTGTTTTGACAATGACTGAGGATGTTGAGTCAAGAAGTTCTTTGAGAACTTGGTGTAGTTCCGATAGTGTCAGAACTTTAAAGTTATATTGTATGTGACAATATTAGTGACATATTTCAGACCGCGGAATTAAGGTTCCACCAGAAGACCAAACATATTTAATGCCGACTCATTTGAAAAATGAGTGATGCGTTGAGATGCAAATGAATTGCAAAATACATACGTTTCCGAGCATGTCAGATCCGTTGACTAAAACTTCTCCCGTGAGAAAAACATGATAAAGCACCGGAAGGCCAAGGTGTTATATCTTTACATATGTAAACTAGATTATTGACTCTAGTGCACACTACTAGGAAAAGGCCTAGCCATAAGACTGCCAGCAGTGGCGCACCATGACTGCCGTGCGCCACTACTACTTAGCAGTGGCGCACCACAAAACGGTGGGCCACTGTTACAAAAGTAGTAGTGGCGCACCTTGATTGTGGTGCGCCATAAGTAAGTGGTGACAGGAGGCCAGCTCCTCCCCCAACCTAGTAGTGGCGCACGTCGCCGGGGTGCGCCACTGCTACATTCCTTACCTATGGCGCACGTTGGAGAGGTGCGCCACTGCTAGGAGGTGTCCAGAGCCCGTTTAGAGATGATAGGCGTAGCAATGGCGCACTTCGGTGGTGCGCCACTGCTACATAGGTTACCTATGGCGCATGTCATTAGGTGCGCCACTGCTAGGGGGTGGCCAGAGCCCCTTTAGAGATGAGAGGCTTAGCAGTGGCGCACCTCCTAGCAATGCGCCATTGCTATGTCACCCTAGCAGTGGCGCACGGCTATGTGGTGCGCCACTGCTAACCTGGGACCATTTCCTGCTTTTAACCCCCACTCACATGTGCCACCCACTTTCCCCAAGCACTCTTCCACCACCACCTCCCACCAAATCTGGATCTGGTCGTGTTGCCCCTCCTTCCCACCTCATTTTCACCTCTTCATTCACCAAAATTAAGTTGGTAAACTTAATTTTCTTCATAGGTAAGTAATGGTGAAGCTTTCTTAGCTCAATACCCTACTCAATCTCAACTTTTTACCGCGCATCCAACACTCTAGGTCTCGCCGTATCGGTAACTTTGTTGGTTTATGCTTTGTGTGTGACCGGTTCTGATCGTCTTGCACACACGTCACGTACACGTGTGTGTGCACATATGTTATGTGCGAAGCTCGATCATATGTGTTGTGCGCATGCGCGAAAAGCGTCACGTGCATGTGTGTTGTATGTGAAGCCTCCACATGTGTTGTATATGCGAAGCCTCCACACATGTGTTGCATGTGTTTGTTTGCAGGGATTTGAAATGCGATGGAGTTGCCAATATTTTGCCGAAACGTTGATTCATTTCCGTTTCGGCGAATAGTGGGCATACTACGCATATACATATGTCCTATTTTTAGGGAAGGTCATGCCAAAATTTTCTTTTGGTATGCTAAGATATCCATTTTCTCTATACCCGCGAGCGACCATGGTCCGCATGATGAGCGAAGGCGTTGTGGCTAGGTTTTTGAAAGCCGCGACAGCCGAGATGATTAGAAATAACCAAAAGGAGATAAGATGTCCGTGTCGAAGATGCAAGCCGACGAGCCTTATGGACCCTAAAGCCGATATGGTGCGGGACCACCTTCTCATGCGTGGTTTCATGGATGGCTATCGGTGGGAAGGCGACGAAGATGATTATGAATTTGTCCATGGGATTTCAACAAGAAATAAGGAAGGAGGTGATCAGGATGTAGAAGATCTCGGACATGATCAGGATGTAGAAGATCCCGGAGATGATCATGATCACAATGTAGGAGATCCGGGACCTGATGATGAGGAAGATCAAGATGGAGGTCATCATGACGATCATGAAGATGAAGACGATGGACCATCGTCGATGGACTGGGGTGCGGGACCCTTATCTTCAAGAGCTGCTTCTCAAGCGGACGAGTAACGCAAGAGCTGCCGCCCGAGAGAAAGCCAAGATGGATCAACTCGGAGGTAGACGCGGTTACTCCATTGTATGAAGGATGCAGGCCGGAGGATACCCGCTCGAAAGTAACGCTCATGGCTCTGGAGATGAAGGTAAAGCACAAAATGACCGACACATCCTTCAATGACAACATGTCATTCCGGCACGAACGTCTTCCCAAAGGTAACACGTGTCCGACTAGTATCGAGGAGGCCAAGAAAATCGTGTGTCCTCCGGATTTACCGCATGTGAAATATCATGTGTGCTTGAACGATTGCATCATTTATCGGAACGAGCACGCGGAGTGTACCATATGTCCGGTGTGCGGCGTCAGTCGGTACAAGAAGGGGAAGAAAGCTCCTCGGAAGGTGGTGTGGTACTTTCCGATCACTCCTCGTCTGCAGCGGTATGATACGTCTCCAACGTATCGATAATTTCTTATGTTCCATGCCACATTATTGATGTTATCTACATGTTTTATGCACACTTTATGTCATATTCGTGCATTTTCTGGAACTAACCTATTAACAAGATGCCGAAGTGCCGATTGCTGTTTTCTGCTGTTTTTGGTTTCGAAATCCTAGTAACGAAATATTCTCGGAATTGGACGAAATCAACGCCCAGGGTCCTATTTTGCGACGAAGCTTCCAGAAGTCCGAAGAGGAGACGAAGAGGGGCCACGAGGGGGCCACACCCTAGGGCGGCGCGGCCCCCCCTTGGCCGCGTGGCCCTGTGGTGTGGGGCCCCCGTGCCGCCTCTTGACCTGCCCTTCCGCCTACAAATAGCCTCCGTCGCGAAATCCCCAGTACCGAGAGCCACGATACGGAAAACCTTACTGAGACGCCGCCACCGATCCCATCTCGGGGGATCCAGGAGATCGCCTCCGGCACCCTGCCGGAGAGGGGATTCATCTCCCGGAGGACTCTACGCCGCCATGGTCGCCTCCGGAGTGATGTGTGAGTAGTCTACCCCTGGACTATGGGTCCATAGCAGTAGCTAGATGGTTGTCTTCTCCCCATTGTGCTTCATTGTCGGATCTTGTGAGCTGCCTAACATGATCAAGATCATCTATCTGTAATTCTATATGTTGCGTTTGTTGGGATCCGATGAATAGAGAATACTTGTTATGTTGATTATCAAAGCTATGTCTATGTGTTGTTTATGATCTTGCATGCTCTCCGTTATTAGTAGATGCTCTGGCCAAGTTGATGCTAGTAACTCCAAGAGGGAGTATTTATGCTCGATAGTGGGTTCATGTCTCCGTGAATCTGGAGGAGTGAAAAGAACCACTAAGGTTACGGATATGCTGTTGCCACTAGGGATAAAACATTGATGCTATGTCTAAGGATGTAGTTGTTGATTACATTACGCACCATACTTAATGCAATTGTCTGTTGCTTTGCAACTTAATACTGGAGGGGGTTCGGATGATAACCTGAAGGTGGACTTTTTAGGCATAGATGCAGTTGGATGGCGGTCTATGTACTTTGTCGTAATAGCCAATTAAATCTCACAATACTCATCATAATATGTATGTGCATGGTCATGCCCTCTCTATTTGTCAATTGCCCAACTGTAATTTGTTCACCCAACATGCTATTTATCTTATGGGAGAGACACCTCTAGTGAACTGTGGACCCCGGTCCAATTTTCTATACTGAAATACAATCTACTGCAATACTTGTTCTACTGTTTTACGCAAACAATCATCTTCCACACAATACGGTTAATCCTTTGTTATAGCAAGCCGGTGAGATTGACAACCTCACTATTTCGTTGGGGCAAAGTACTTTGGTTGTGTTGTGCAGGTTCCACGTTGGCGCCGGAATCTCTGGTGTTGCGCCGCACTACATCCCGCCGCCATCAACCTTCAAGGTGCTTCTTGGCTCCTCCTGGTTCGATAAACCTTGGTTTCTTTCTGAGAGAAAACTTGCTGCTGTGCGCATCATACCTTCCTCTTGGGGTTCCCAACGAACGTGTGAGTTACACGCGTATCAAGCAGCTTTTTCTGGCGCCGTTGCCGGGGATCTGAAGAAAAGTTACATCACAAAGATCTCTGACTCCCACGTCAACTACACGCCAGCAGCTTTTTCTGGCGCCGTTGCCGGGGAGATCAAGACACGCTGCAAGGGGAGTCTCCACTTCTCAATCTCTTTACTTTGTTTTTGTCTTGCTTAGTTTTATTTACTACTTTGTTTGCTGCACTAAATCAAAATACAAAAAAATTAGTTGCTAGTTTTACTTTATTTGCTATCTTGTTTGCTATATCGAAAACACAAAAAAATTAGTTACTTGCATTTACTTTATCTAGTTTGCTTTATTTACTGTTGCTAAAATGGCCAACCCTGAAAATACTAAGTTGTGTGACTTCACAACCACAAATAATAATGATTTCTTATGCACACCTATTGCTCCACCTGCTACTACAGCAGAATTCTTTGAAATTAAACCTCGCTTTACTTGAATCTTGTTATGCGAGAGCAATTTTCCGGTGTTAGTTCGATGATGCTGCTGCCCATCTTAATAATTTTGTTGAATTGTGTGAAATGCAAAAGTATAAGGATGTAGATGGTGACATTATAAAATTAAAATTGTTCCCTTTCTCATTAAGAGGAAGAGCTAAAGATTGGTTGCTATCTCTGCCTAAGAATAGTATTGATTCATGGACTAAATGCAAGGATGCTTTTATTGGTAGATATTATCCCCCTGCTAAAATTATATCTTTGAGGAGTAGCATAATGAATTTTAAACAATTAGATACTGAACATGTTGCTCAAGCTTGGGAAAGAATGAAATCTCCGGTTAAAAACTGCCCAACCCATGGATCGACTACTTGGATGATCATCCAAACCTTCTATGCAGGACTAAATTTTTCTTCGCGGAACTTATTGGATTCAGCTGCTGGAGGTACCTTTATGTCCATCACTCTTGGTGAAGCAACAAAGCTTCTTGATAATATGATGATCAACTACTCTGAATGGCACATGGAAAGAGCTCCACAAGGTAAGAAGGTAAATTCTGTCGAAGAAACCTCTTCCTTGAGTGATAAGATTGATGCTATTATGTCTATGCTTGTGAATGGTAGGACCAATTTTGATCCTAATAATGTTCCGTTAGCCTCATTGGTTGCTCAAAATCCTAGGCCATATCCTGCTAAGATGTTAGAAATTGAAAGATCCACCAAGAGCTTTATGCAATCACAATATGAGCAAAATAAATTGTTTACTAAAACTATGAATGAACAATCTACCTTGTTGAAGAATATAGGAAATCAACTTGAAAATCTGAATATGGAGATTTCTGGGCTGCAAACTAAACTTGCTAATGCTGAAAATCGAATCTCATACATGTCTGCATCACAATCTTCTTTAATTAATAAAATGGCTGCTAAACCTGAGGATTTAGATGACAAAATTACTACTACAGCAAATGCCATCCAAGTTAGAATTAATGAGAATATAAGATTAATGGCTGAACTGCGTGCTAGGTGGGATAGAGAAGAAAATGAAAAACTAGCTAAAGAGAAGAATGTAGCTAAAGTTTGGACTATTACCACCACTAGTAATGCTAATGCTACACATGTTGCTGCACCTCCTACTATTAATAATAAAAGAATTGGTGTTAGCAATGTTTCCTCTTCTAATGCAAAGCGCGAGAAACTGCTAAAACTGCTGAAATTGCCTGTGATAAAGCTGCTGAAATTTTTTCCAACATTGGGGATGATGATCCCATTGCTTTAGATTATAATGGTTTGAATTTTGATGATTGCCACATCTCTGAAGTTATAAAGTTCTTGCAAAAACTTGCTAAAAGTCCTAATGCTAGTGCTATAAATTTGGCTTTCACACAACATATTACAAAAGCTCTCATAAAAGCTAGAGAAGAGAAACTAGAGCGCGAAGCCTCTATTCCTAAAAAGCTAGAGGATGGTTGGGAGCCCATCATTAAGATGAAGGTTAAAGATTTTGATTGTAATGCTTTATGTGATCTTGGTGCAAGTATTTCGTTATGCCTAAGAAAATTTATAATATGCTTGACTTGCCACCGCTGAAAAATTGTTATTTGGATGTTAATCTTGCTGATCATTCTACAAAGAAACCTTTGGGGAAAGTTGATAATGTTCGCATTACTCGTTAACAATAACCTTGTCCCCGTTGATTTTGTTGTCTTGGATATTGAATGCAATGCATCTTGTCCCATCATATTGGGAAGACCTTTTCTTCGAACTGTTGGTGCTACTATTGATATGAAGGAAGGTAATATAAAATATCAATTTCCTCTCAAGAAAGGTATGGAACACTTCCCTAGAAAGAGAATGAAGTTACCTTTTGATTCCATTATGAGAACAAATTATGATGTTGATGCTTCGTCTCTTGATAATACTTGATACACACTTTCCGCGCCCGACTGAAAGGCGTTAAAGAAAAGCGCTTATGGGAGACAACCCATGTTTTTACCTACAGTACTTTGTTTTTATTTTGTGTCTTGGAAGTTGTTTACTACTGTAGCAACCTCTCCTTATCTTAGTTTAGTGTTTTATTGTGCCAAGTAAAGTCGTTGATAGAAAAGTTCATACTAGATTTGGATTACTGCGCAGAAACAGATTTCTTTGCTGTCACGAATCTGGGTAAAATTCTCTGTAGGTAACTCAGAAAATTATTCCAATTTACGTGAGTGATCCTCAGATATGTACGCAACTTTCATTCAATTTGGGCATTTTCATCTGAGCAAGTCTGGTGCCATTTTAAAATTCGTCAATACGAACTGTTCTGTTTTGACAGATTCTGCCTTTTATTTCGCATTGCCTCTTTTGCTATGTTGGATGAATTTCTTTGATCCACTAATGTCCAGTAGCTTTATGCAATGTCCAGAAGTGTTAAGAATGATTGTGTCACCTCTGAATATGTTAATTTTTATTGTGCACTAACCCTCTAATGAGTTGTTTCGAGTTTGGTGTGGAGGAAGTTTTCAAGGATCAAGAGAGGAGTATGATGCAACATGATCAAGGAGAGTGAAAGCTCTAAGCTTGGGGATGCCCCGGTGGTTCACCCCTGCATATATTAAGAAGACTCAAGCGTCTAAGCTTGGGGATGCCCAAGGCATCCCCTTCTTCATCGATAATATTATCAGGTTCCTCCCCTGAAACTATATTTTTATTCCATCACATCTTATGTGCTTTGCTTGGAGCGTCGGTTTGTTTTTGTTTTTTTTGTTTTGTTTGAATAAAATGGATCCTAGCATTCACTTTATGGGAGAGAGACACGCTCCGCTGTAGCATATGGACAAGTATGTCCTTAGTTTCTACTCATAGTATTCATGGCGAAGTTTCTTCTTCGTTAAATTGTTATATGGTTGGAATTGGAAAATGATACATGTAGTAATTGCTATAAATGTTTTGGGTAATGTGATACTTGGCAATTGTTGTGCTCATGTTTAAGCTCTTGCATCATAAGCTTTGCACCCATTAATGAAGAAATACATAGAGCATGCTAAAATTTGGTTTGCATATTTGGTTTCTCTAAGGTCTAGATAATTTCTAGTATTGAGTTTGAACAACAAGGAAGACGGTGTAGAGTCTTATAATGTTTTCAATATGTCTTTTATGTGAGTTTTGCTGCACCGGTTCATCCTTGTGTTTGTTTCAAATAAACCTTGCTAGCCTAAACCTTGTATCGAGAGGGAATACTTCTCATGCATCCAAAATACTTGAGCCAACCACTATGCCATTTGTGTCCACCATACCTACCTACTACATGGTATTTTTCCGCCATTCCAAAGTAAATTGCTTGAGTGCTACCTTTAAAATTCCATCATTCGCCTTACAATATATAGCTCATGGGACAAATAGCTTAAAAAATATTGTGGTATTGAATAAGCAATTATGCACTTTATCTCTTATTAAGTTGCTTGTTGTGCGATAACCATGTTTCTGGGGACGCCATCAACTACTCTTTGTTGAATTTCATGTGAGTTGCTATGCATGTTCGTCTTGTCTGAAGTAAGAGCGATCTACCACCTTATGGTTAAGCATGCATATTGTTAGAGAAGAACATTGGGCCGCTAACTAAAGCCATGATCCATGGTGGAAGTTTCAGTTTTGGACAAATATCCTCAATCTCAAATGAGAAAATTATTAATTGTTGTTACATGCTTATGCATAAAAGAGGAGTCTATTATCTGTTGTCTATGTTGTCCCGGTATGGATGTCTAAGTTGAGAATAATCAATAGCGAGAAATCCAATGCGAGCTTTCTCCTTAGACCTTTGTACGAGCGGCATAGAGGTACCCCATTGTGACACTTGGTTAAAACATGTGCATTGTGATGATCCGGTAGTCCAAGCTAATTAGGACAAGGTGCGGACACTATTAGTATACTATGCATGAAGCTTGCAACTTGTAAGATATAATTTACATGATACATATGCTTTATTACTACCGTTGACAAAATTGTTTCATGTTTCCAAAACAAAAGCTCTAGCACAAATATAGCAATCGATGCTTTTCCTCTATGGAGGACCATTCTTTTACTTTATTGTTGAGTCAGTTCACCTATTTCTCTCCACCTCAAGAAGCAAACACTTGTGTGAACTGTGCATTGATTCTTACATACTTGCATATTGCACTTATTATATTACTCTATGTTGACAATTATCCATGAGATATACATGTTACAAGTTGAAAGCAACCGCTGAAACTTAATCTTCTTTTGTGTTGCTTCAATGCCTTTACTATGAATTATTGCTTTATGAGATAACTCTTATGCAAGACTTATTGATGCTTGTCTTGAAGTGCTATTCATGAAAAGTCTTTGCTATATGATTCACTTGTTTACTCATGTCATATACATTGTTTTGATCGCTGCATTCACCACATATGCTTTACAAATAGTATGATCAAGATTATGATGGCATGTCACTCCAGTAAATTATCCGTGTTATCGTTTTACCTGCTCGGGACGAGCGAGAACTAAGCTTGGGGATGCTGATACGTCTCCAACGTATCGATAATTTCTTATGTTCCATGCCACATTATTGATGTTATCTACATGTTTTATGCACACTTTATGTCATATTCGTGCATTTTACGGAACTAACCTATTAACAAGATGCCGAAGTGCCGATTCTGTCGTTTTCTGCTGTTTTTGGTTTCAGAAATCCTAGTAACGAAATATTCTCGGAATTGGACGAAATCAACGCCCAGGGTCCTATTTTGCCACGAAGCTTCCAGAAGTCCGAAGAGGAGACGAAGAGGGGCCACGAGGGGGCCACACCCTAGGGCGGCGCGGCCCCCCCCCCCTTGGCAGCGGCCCTGTGGCGTGGGGCCCCCGTGCCGCCTCTTGACCTGCCCTTCCGCCTACAAATAGCCTCCGTCGCGAAACCCCCAGTACCGAGAGCCACGATACGGAAAACCTTACTGAGACGCCGCCGCCGCCGATCCCATCTCGGGGGATCCAGGAGATCGCCTCCGGCACCCTGCCGGAGAGGGGATTCATCTCCCGGAGGACTCTACGCCGCCATGGTCGCCTCCGGAGTGATGTGTGAGTAGTCCACCCCTGGACTATGGGTCCATAGCAGTAACTAGATGGTTGTCTTCTCCCCATTGTGCTTCATTGTCGGATCTTGTGAGCTGCCTAACATGATAAGATCATCTATCTGTAATTCTATATGTTGCGTTTGTTGGGATCCGATGAATAGAGAATACTTGTTATGTTGATTATCAAAGCTATGTCTATGTGTTGTTTATGATCTTGCATGCTCTCCGTTATTAGTAGATGCTCTGGCCAAGTTGATGCTAGTAACTCCAAGAGGGAGTATTTATGCTCGATAGTGGGTTCATGTCTCCGTGAATCTGGAGGAGTGACAAGAACCACTAAGGTTACAGATGTGCTGTTGCCACTAGGGATAAAACATTGATGCTATGTCTAAGGATGTAGTTGTTGATTACATTACGCACCATACTTAATGCAATTGTCTGTTGCTTTGCAACTTAATACTGGAGGGGTTCGGATGATAACCTCGAAGGTGGACTTTTTAGGCATAGATGCGGTTGGATGGCGGTCTATGTACTTTGTCGTAATGCCCAATTAAATCTCACAATACTCATCATAATATGTATGTGCATGGTCATGCCCTCTCTATTTGTCAATTGCCCAACCGTAATTTGTTCACCCAACATGCTATTTATCTTATGGGAGAGACACCTCTAGTGAACTGTGGACCCCGGTCCAATTCTCTATACTTGAAATACAATCTACTTGCAATACTTGTTCTACTCGTTTTCTCGCAAACAATCATCTTCCACACAATACGGTTAATCCTTTGTTACGGCAAGCCGGTGAGATTGACAACCTCACTTGTTTCGTTGGGGCAAAGTACTTTGGTTGTGTTGTGCAGGTTCCACGTTGGCGCCGGAATCTCCGGTGTTGCGCCGCACTACATCCCGCCGCCATCAACCTTCAACGTGCTTCTTGGCTCCTCCTGGTTCGATAAACCTTGGTTTCTTTCTGAGGGAAAACTTGCTGCTGTGCGCATCATACCTTCCTCTTGGGGTTCCCAACGAACGTGTGAGTTACACGCGTATCAAGCAGCTTTTTCTGGCGCCGTTGCCGGGGATCTGAAGAAAAGTTACATCACAAAGATCTCTGACTCCCACGTCAACTACACGCCAGCACGGTATTTTGCGGATCCTAAGCAAGCAAAGCTAATGCGCTGGCACGCGGAGATGAGGAAGGGAGAAGATGACGCAGATGATCCGGACAAAAAGAAAAAGGACAGGATGTTGAGACACCCTTCGGATGCTAGCCAGTGGAATGCGTTGAACCTCGAGTACCCAGAATTTGGGGACGATCCTAGGAACATAAGGCTGGGCGCGAGCACCGATGGAGTCAATCCGTTTGGCAGCCGAGCAGCACGCATAGCACCTGGCCCGTGTTTGTGTGGATGTACAACCTCCCCCTTGGTTGTGCATGAAGAGGAAGTACATTCAAATGAGTATGCTAATTGAAGGGCCGAAACAACCAGGGAACGACATCAATCTGTATATGGTGCTTCTGAAAGAGGAGCTAGCCACGCTATGGGACACGCCTGCCAATACGTGGGACGCCGCCGCGGAAGAATATTTCCCTATGAGAGCCGCACTGCTCACGACGGTGCACGACTTTCTCGGTTACGGATATGTCGCGGGGCAGGTGGTCCACGGATTCAATGCATGCGTAAGGTGCATGGAAGACACAACGTACCGCCAGCTAGATAGAGATCCCGGGTCCTTGAAAACGGTGTTCATGGGACATCGAAGGTGGCTTCGCGAGGACGACGCATGGAGGAAACGCAAGGATCTGTTCGATGGTCAAGACGAACCCCGAAGACGGCCACGTACGAGAAGCGGCGAGCAAATAGACGAGCTATTGAAAAATTGGAAAGAGTGCCCACCGCCGAGAAAGAAGCGAAAGGCGCCGGAGCCACTGCTTAAGGTATGGAAGACGAGGTCTGTTTTCTGGGACTTGCCGTACTGGAAGATCCTCCGTGTGCCTCACAGCCTTGATGTCATGCACATCACGAAGAACGTGTGCGAGAGTCTGCTTGGTACCCTCCTCAACATGCAGAGAAGACCAAAGATGGGCCAAAAGCAAGGTACGACTTGCAATCAATTGGGATCAGGGAGGAGCTTCACGCGGGACGCCCTAATGATGATGATGACGATGACGATGATGAGGCGGAGGACACGCAAAGTCGTCGCAAGGGCAAAAATGCCAAAAAAGATTGAATATTACTGCCCCCCGCGTGCTTCACTCTAAGTCGAAGGAGATCGAGCAGTTTTTCGACTGTCTCCTAGGAGTAAAACTTCCTTACGGTTACGCGGGGAAGATAAGCAGGTACCTAGACAAAGCGAAGCGGAGGTTCAGCGGGATGAAGTCTCACGACTGTCACGTGCTGATGACGCAGATACTTCCGGTTGCAATCCGTGGGATCATGGACGCGCACGTCCGTGAAACGCTTTTTGGCCTATGGAACTTTTTCGACGTCATCTCTCGGAAGTCTGTTGGCGTGAGGCAACTTAGAAGGCTACAGGAAGAGATCATGGTGATACTGTGCGAGCTTGAGATGTACTTCCCGCCCGCATTCTTCAACGTTATGGTGCATCTGCTGGTACATATCGTGGAGGATATCATCCAACTGGGGCCGACGTTCTCGCACGAGCATGATGCCATTCGAAAGGATGAATGGTGTCATCAAAGGGTACATTCGCAACAGGGCACGTCCGGACGGAAGCATAGCCAAGGGCTTTCCGACCGAAGAGTGCATCTCCTTCGCACGAGTTATCTAGAAATCGAGAACCCCGTTGGCCTGCCCGTAAACGGGCATCTCGGGAAGCTCGCTGGATGGGGTCACCGCGACGGTAGCCGCGAAATGCATGTCGACTTCAAGGGTCGAATCGCCGACTTTGAAAGAGCAAACCTAGTCGCGCTACAACACATAGACGTGGTCGATCCTTGGGTGGTAGAGCACAAAACCTTCATCGCAAAGACGTACGAGTGATCGGGGCCAACGAGAGGACGGACGGAGATATAATCAAAGAGCACAACTCAACCTTCACGCGGTGGTTCAAGGACAAGATGCCGACGTACCCTATAGACGAGGATTCTTCTGCGGAAGAAAAACTCATATTCGCCTTGTCACGGGCGCCGAACACAACCCGATGACATTTCGGGCGTACGATATCAACGGCTACACATTCTACACCGAGGAAAAGGACATGAAGAGCGATTATCGAACTCCGGGGTAACGATGGAGTCCTACACCGGTGACGTCAAGCAGAGATACGACGGAAAGATCGAGGAGATCTGGGAGCTGAGCTACGCCGGAGAGAATGTGCCGATGTTCCGTGTCAGGTGGGCCAAGAACGTCATAAAAGAAGACCGGCATTTCACCACCATGGTTATACCCGAAGCCAAATCCAAGACAGCGGGCGCAAAGGTCACCGCGAAATATGAGCCATGGGTACTAGCTTCCCAAGTGGACCAATGCTTCTTCATTACCGACCCGCAAAAGCCCAGCCGTGTTGTCGTGAGGAGAGGCAAAAGGAGCATCATTGGAATGGATGGAGCCGCCAACGAGCTAGACTTTGACCAGTACGGCGATCCGAAGATGAAAGATGACGACGACGATGATGAAGAACCATACACAACAAGAAGAAGCAGGACCACCCTACCTAAAGGCCGTCCATTCAAGAGAAGAAGTCAAGGAGTTCCGGGGCTAAATTATTCAACCGCGAGAAAGAAGGGCAAGAAGATTGTGAAAAGATAATTATGTATCATTTCCTTGTATGAATAATGGATGTCATATTGTTAATCTACGCATTGTACCGATCAAAATAGACATATAATTTATATTTTTGGATATTTTCTAGATTCTATAGTATTTTAAATATTCTACATAATTATAATTATTTATGCCTTTTATTCTGGTGTATTATGCTATTTATTATAGTGTTAAATCAATTTAATAAAAAAGTGAAAAAAATTGGGGCCGCCAGGGTTCGAACCTGGCCGGCCAGGGTAAACCGAACAGAGAGGGGGAGCAAGCCACTGCGGTACAATTCGGATCTTGTCAACTGTAGGTGCCGCGAGCCTTTTGACCTAAACCTAAAGAGGCAGTGGCGCACCCCGAGAGGTGCGCTATTGCTAAGCCTCGTAGTGGCGCACCCCTAGAGGTGCGCTATTGCTAAGGGGAGTCGGGGACTTAGCCAAATCCCGACCATCTTCTTCTCCCCATCCCCATTCACCATTCCCCAATCCCCGCCGGCGCCCCCTCTCGATCTCGATCTCGCCCCCATTCACCGATGCCTCTCTCCACCGGACCCTCTCCCCCTCGAATCCCCGCCGGCGACCACCTCTCCCACCGCCGGCGCCCCATCCTCTGCCTCGTCGCTCCCCGGGCCGCACACCGTGGAGCAGGAGTAGGAGAAGCGCACGCCGCCTGCGACCTCGTCCTCGATCTCACCGCCGAGGAGCCGCACGCCCTCGACCTCTGACGCCGCCTGCGACCTCGTCCTCGACCTCACCGCGGAGGAGCCTTCGACCGCTGACACCACACGCCTTCACCGTTGCGCATCCTTCCCAGGTAGCCGCCGTGCTCCTCCCCTCCTCCTCCTCTGCTAGGTTGACTGCTAGGTGGTACTCCTGCTGCTTGGTGCTCCCCCTCGAGCAGGCAATGCTGCTGCTGCTCGGTGCTCCCCCTTGAGCCGGCGATGATGCTGCTGCTCGGTGCTCCCCCTTGAGCCGGCACTGCTGCTGCTGCTTGGTGTTGCTGCTGCTAGATAGGTTGATGCTGCTGTTAGGTGCTGCTGCTGTTAGGCTGCTGTGATTTTAAGCTACTGACTACAAAAGAATTAGTAGTTACTAAATGGCAGAGAAACTAAAATTAGATACAACATACTACTGCTGATTTAACTGCAAAAGAATTAGTAATGAAGAAGAAGCATGGCACTATGGCCATCAGCACTCCTACTGCTGTTAATTTCTGTCATGATGATGCTGTAGAAATGTGGTTTCCATACTCTGTAATTGCTCAAGTACTCTGCTGTTCATCAAATCAAGGTTAAAATAAGTTAATCATGATGGAAATGTTCTCTTTAAATGACTTGAGCACTGGCATTCATTGATGCAACATAGCTTGGCCTAATCATTTTGTGATTCGTTTACTGGCAGTTCATGCTAACATGGATAACATAGGGGTTGTCAAGATGCTTAATTGATAGTCTAGTGAAGCAAAAGAAAATTGCTAAATAACTAGTCTGTGCACCTTATGCAAACCAAATGAGGAATTTTGATTTCACAAAAGGTGGTTCTCTGTAGTTCATTGGAGTTCTTTGTTGCAAATGCAGTTAGTTAGTGTAATGCACATCTATTTTGCTATGGTGTAACATGCTAGGTGTGCTTTTGATAATACGAATTACTGCCCTGCTAACTGAACCCGAAAGTAATTTACTATCAATTCATTTGATGAAAGGTACTGCAGTGCTAACTGAAGCAAAATAATATTGTTATAAAAATCCATTTGAAACATATCCAGAGTACAACTCACTATTGAAACATATGCCTAGGTTACTGAATCTTTGTGAATTTATATCTAGGATGTGTTTTCCATGCCTAGGTTACTGATTCATTGTCAGGTGGGCCAAATACTATTTATTTCTAATATTTGTATCTGTTTACTTCTATTTATTTACGACTTCCAGTAACCTTCATAGCTTCTTTGTGTAGGTGCTCCAGTGGCTGCAACCTCGTCGGCGCCCTTCATCGACTTGGAGTCGGACCTGCTCGAGCGTCGTTGTCTTCTTCCCGGAGCATCGTCGTCTTCTTCGAGGCGGACCTTCTCATTTGTTATTGCTGCCGTTGGTAATTGCTTCACGCCTTCTACTTGTGCTGCTATAGCTTGCTGCTGCTAGCTTGGTGCTAGCTGCTGCTAGCTTGCTTGCTGCTGCTAGCTTGGTGCTAGCTTGCTGCTACTAGCTTGCTGCTAGCTTGGTGCTAGCTTGGTGCTAGCTTGCTGCTACTAGCTTGCTGCTGCTGCTAGCTAGATTGCTGCTGCTACTAGGTGATGTTGGATGGTGCTACTGGCTGCTCAGCTAGTGTATATGTGCTATGGTGCTCAATTGGTGTACAATGTGCTATGGTGCTCAGCTGGATTTTTTGGTGTATATGTGCCATGGAGCTCAGCTGGTGGTTTGTTTTGCTAGTGTATATGGTGTCATATTCTTGTGCAGGGATCGACAGAGTTGCCCATTATCGCCGAAATGTTGATTCATTTCCGTTTCGGCGAAAATGGGGCACTCATATGTCCATAAATTAGCATAGGTCATGCCCAATTTTTCCGTGAAATCTTGCGCTAACTTTATGCATTTTTTCCTACTTAGTTCGAACATGGCCAACAACGAAGAGGCCGGCGGCAGCGGTAGCAAGCCATTCTGGATGCTAACCGATGAAATGGAGGTGATGGAGTCACAACCTCGCCGCGACGACGGCGAGGATGATGGCACCGATCCAGAGTACCGAGCGGACGATGCCGCCGAGGATGACACCACTGATGGTGCCGGTGAGGATGACACCACGGATGGTGCCGGCGAGGATGACACCGGCGCACCGAAGAAGCTACGGAGGGAGCGTCGCCCGAATGTGCTCAGCACCGTGAAGCAGGCATTCACCGAAGTGAACGCCAGTGGGATTCCAACGGCGCCCCCTGATTTAGTCAAAGGGTACGCTGCCCAACTCGGGTGCATCCTCCGGAGCACGGTCTCGATCAACACCGAGAACCTCAGGCATCCTGACCGAGCGAATTTGCGCACCCTCCTCTTCAAGAAGCTGCACGAACGATACGAGTTCCCGGTGGACTGCTCGAAAAGCGTCTCATGCGGAACAAAGTGCACAATGCCGCCCTCACGAAGATGAGCACCGCCCTCGCTAGTTGGAGGAACCGAGTGAAGAAAATGATTAATAGTGGTGAGAGTTACGAGAAGATCAAGGAGTCAAATCCCTCGATCACCGAGCAAGACTACGCTGATTTCAAGATCAAGTGCGAGAGCGAGTCAACGTCGGATTCTAGTCAGTGGGGGAAGGACATGCAAAAACTGAACTTAGGCACCCACAAACTTGGTCCTGGCGGTTTTAGGGTGGCGCAACCGAAATGGGACGCCGCGGATGAGGAGCGTGTGAAGAACGGCCTCGAGCCCCTCTTCCCGCAATACAAAAACAAGTAAACCAGGAACTTTCTCCTGGCCCGGTACCGTATTGACCTGGAAACAAAGGAGCTCACCACCACTCCGGATGTGAAGCAGTTTGAGGCTCTTACGGTAAGGAATGCACCCGCTTAATTAGCTCCTTTATGGTTGCATTCTTATTGATGAATCCAAATTTCTAAATGGTTCATGCATGTTCCTCCCGTAGGCTAAGGAGGTTGCTCGTGGAAAGTGAAAAGGAAGCTAGTAGCGGCGCGGGGTCCACGAGCTCCTCGCGAGTGTGCCCCTTGGGACAACCCTTTAAATAGGGCGTTGAATGCCCACAAGAAGAGGGATCCATTGAGTAAGCCGACGTCGGCTGGTCGTGTGGTCGGCGAAGGATGCTCTATGAAATGGTCAGAATACTATAAGTCGGGGAAAAAGGAGAAAAAGGCCACCATCGATGAGAAGGAGGTCGCACATCTCAAGGCACAAGTTGCGCAGATCCCGACATTGGTCGAGGAGCAAGTGCGGCAACAAGTGCAACATATCGTGGAGACCCAACGAGAGGACGCAACGACAGCAAGTGGAGGACCAAGTGGGCACGACGCTTAGCTCCCTCATCCCTACCTTGGTTGCCGGTCTGGACGCGTGGTATAGGGGAGGACAAAAGGGGGAACCCCCGGTTCCCAGTTTCGCGGGCAGCAACTCCCACAACGTGGAGCCATCGGTGAGTCCGCAGGCGGCAACAATGGTGTCTCCGGCGGCGCCAACCGTGGTGGCTCCCGCGGCGCCAACCTTGGTGTCTCCCGCGGCGCCATTACTTCAGCTCAATGCACCCGTCGCTGCGGATAATACGCCGCCCGGCACCGCGCCAACAAGTGGCCACTCCATCAATTGCACGCCCGCCGCCGGCGGTGCCTCGACCTTAGCCGAGCTGGACGCCATCACGGTAACCAACCCTTGGCCAATGACTTCCATATCCTTGCCTTTGACTAGCTAGCCATCCCTAACGCCCTACATGTTTTCCGCAGAGCTCCGCCGTCGACGTCCCATGCACTCTCCTGCAGTTTGTGAACGGCGAGTTGATCGATGTTGCCAAGGCCAAAATCGTTCAACCGAGCAACCGTCAGTTACACGGTAGATCCATGCAACCCGACGTGTATAGGATTCAACTGGTTCGGGTGCTTAGCGGCTACGACGACGTGCTACCTCCCTTTCAACCCCATGGTGCCGACGAAGATGAGGTCCTTACCCTCCAGCATTGCTTCAATTGGTCCATGGTTTGGCCAAAGAGCCAGATTCATTTGGGGGCGAGGGACACCACCCCACAGACAGCACCCCCAGCCGTGCCGGCGCCAAGCCATGGCAAGACCACCCCAACGGTGCCGCCATCAGCTGATGTGGACATGCAGATGGCACAGGATCCGAACGATGGTCCGGACGAGGACAGTACGTTCGCCAACCTGGACTGCAACTTCGATTTTGGGGTGATGGACTACGATCTCAGTAGCCAACCCTCTCAAGCTGCCGCCGAGGGGAAAACCTATTGCAACAAGCAGCGCCTATTCTGTTCTCAAGAGACGCCTCCAGCTGCCGACTTCACCGAGACTCAGCCGATAGCCGAGGTGAGAAGTGTTATCAGTCCTAACACACTGAAGAAGGCTTGCGAAGAGGAGAATGCAGTCCCAGTAACTACGAAGCCGAAGGGACGGAAAAGAAAGAAGAAGGATGACAAGTCCGCGGCCAGCCGGCACCTATCCGTGCTCAGGACGGGCCACCAGTGCCCAAGAATATAGAGGCGAGGGTGCATGTGTCAGGTGAGCGGATGCTAATTCAAAGATTGTACGATGCTGCACCCCGTCCTATGCGATCTCTGATTGACGGTGTTATGTTTATGGAGGAGCGGCGTCTCAGGGAGAAAGATCATGGATACCCAGTGTATGTTGCCAAGGTGCCCTCGGGCCATGGCTTTGTCGATAGTGGCTTCGCGGAGAAGATCTTCCTGCGGTATGATGACATCTTCGCCATGCTGAACGGTTATCCGCTGCACTACACCTTCATTCGCCTATACTCGCTCAGCAAGGCGATGCGGATCATTAGACACAACATCCCGGACATCGCGATAGCCGACCCCTTCTACATGCGTGCCGTCCACTTGGCCACCGCCGGAGACCAGGCAGTCGCGAGTGGATACCTCAAAGACTTCTTTCTAGCGAACCAGAAGAAGTGTAACATCCTCCTGCTCGTATTTCCCGAGTAAGTCACCCCCTCACCGTACCGGTCTTAACTCGTGATTTTTTTAGATTTCAATCGTCATGTTCTTAAACATTATGTGTTCTACGCAGAGACAAAACCTGCACACTCATCTCCATAACCCCGAAACATTCCGTGGCCACATACCTCGATGCGGACGGTAAGTCAACCACGGACTACACGAATGTCAAGGCCGTACTTGATGATGCTCTCAATGGCTACGTCAAAGCGAAAGGCAACATGCGAGAGGCCAAATGTTAGGTACGGGAAGCATGTGTTCAAGCACCAAACAAAGTTTCCCTGCGTCAAGAAGCCGCCTTCTAGTAACAAGGATGCCTACTACGCCCTCTATCACATGGATAAGTTCATACGGGACTAGCAGCAGCTTACGCTACCTGAGCATCTTAGAGACTGGGCCAACAAATTGTCGCGGGTCCCTGACGACGGCATCAAGCAAGACTTCTTCCGCATCCAAGTAGAGTTTTGTGAAATCATCCATCAAAATGTCGTTAGAAGCGCGGGGGAGTTCTACGCCGGCTATCGGCCGTCAAACGATGACATAGACACAATGCTCCAAATGCAGGGTGACGACTACCGCTCATGGATGTGCTTGAAGAAAGGCGGCGGTTTTATCCACGCTCCGAGAAAGTCTTGATGTGCGAGCCTAGTTATGTAGTTGTGAACTAAAGACGAGCTTCGTTGTAATAAACTTTATCCAGCACTTTACTTGCTATTAATTACTAGTTCGGCTATGTTTGTGAACTTATATATATGGCTCTGTCGTTTTCCGCACTTGATTTGGTCGTTAATTTTGTTTGCATATGCCGATGATTAGAATGGTTGGTCACTTGTACACTCGGGGTGGAGCAAGCGAGCCTGGTGTGATGGCACAAATATCCATGTCTTGTGCATCCTACCTGGCCTCGCTTACTCCATCCCTGAATGTTAAAATTTGTTTTGACCAACAATGTATGAGGCATTCCATTTAGTTCATAGTAGCTACTTATCTCTTGTTTGAGTTGGCACTTCTTAATTGCATTTGGCCGATGATTAGAATGGTTGGTCACTTGTACACTCCGTGGTGACGTAAGCGAGCCTGGTGTGATGGCACAAATATCCATGTCTTGTGCATCCTACCTGGTCTCGCTTACTCCATCACGGAATGTTAATATTTGTTTTGACCGACAAAGTATGAGGCATTCCATTTTGTTCATACTAGCTACTTATCTCTTGTTTGAGTTGGCACTTCTTAATTGCATTTGGCCAATGATTAGAATGGTTGGTCACTTGTACACTCCGTGGTGACGTAAGCGAGCCTGGTGTGATGGCACAAATATCCATGTCTTGTGCATCCTACCTGGTCTCGCTTACTCCATCACGGAATGTTAATATTTGTTTTGACCGACAAAGTATGAGGCCCTTGTCATTCTTCCATTTGCTTTCGTATTTCAAAATGCCGATGATTAGAATGTTTGGTCACTTGTACACTCGGGGGAGGGGCTAGTGAACCTGGTGCGATGATACAAGTATCAATCTCTTGTGCATCCTACTTGGTTTCACTAACCCCTTCTCTGAATGTTAATATTTGTTCCGACCAATAATGTATGAGGCATATGCTATTTAGTTGATACCACTTGGCTCTTTCTTCCATTTTAGTGCCGATGATTAGAATGTTCGGTCAATCTGTACACTCCGGGGTGTCGCTAGTGAGCCTGGTGTGATGGCACAAATATCAATCTCTTGTGCATCCTACCTGGCCTCACTAACGCCATCCCGGGATGTTCATATTTGTTTCGATCAACAATGTATGAGGCATTCCATTTAGTTCATACTAGCTACTTGTTTCTTATTTGAGTTGGCACTTCTTAATTGCATTGGCCGATGATTAAATTTTGTGGTCACTACACTTGGGGGAGGCGCTAGCGAGCCTGGTGCGATGGCACAAATATCAATCTCTTGTGCATCCTACTTGGCCTCGCTAACGCCTTCCCTAAATGTTAATATTTGTTTGGACCGACAAAGTATGAGGCCCTTGTCATTCTTCCATTTGCTTTCGTATTTCAAAATGCCGATGATTAGAATGTTTGGTCACTTGTACACTTGGGGGAGGGGCTAGTGAACCTGGTGCGATGACACAAGTATCAATCTCTTGTGCATCCTACTTGGTTTCACTAACCCCTTCCCTAAATGTTGATATTTGTTCCGACCAACAATGTATGAGGCATGCCTTTTAGTTCATACTACTTGGATCGTTTTTGAGTTTGCTCTTATTCGTTGCAAACATCTATGAGCGTGCACTAATGTTTCTTTGGCTTGTTCATATATGTGCAGATATGACGTGGTATGTCGTGTACAAGGGCAAGGTTCCTGGAGTCTACAATGACTGGGAGGAGTGTCGGAGACAGGTTCACCGTTTTAGCGGTAACAGCTACAAAGGGTACACCACTAGAGCGGAGGCCGAAGATAGATACGCACGCTATTTGGCGGGAGAGAGGAGGGAGCGGAGGAGGAACCGGATGAAGACCACTATCATCGGGATGGTGCTAGTAGTGACTCTAGCTCTCTTCTATGTGATTGTACTTTAGATGATCGATCTTGTGTAACCACTAGCTCATTTGCGACTTTGTAACCCCGTAACTTGCATTGTAACCTCGTAACTTCTCTAATGTGAAATCTTGTGAATCATGTGGGGCTAATGTGAAGAACTATGTATGGATAAGTTGTGCTATTGTTTATATGTGTTATATATCCTGTATTGTGCTATTGTACTGTGATATACAACCTGTATAAATACCTGCCAGGATACAAAAAAAAATTCGAAATTCGTAGTAGTGGCGTACTAGTGGCCCATCAGTGGCGCACGTCCACTAAGTAGCAGTGGCGCATCTGCGGCTGGATCCGAGTGGCGCACTGCCCCGTGATCCCCTCCGAGACTAGCGGTGGCGCACCGGGAACCTCGGCGGTGGCGCACGTCCCGGAGACAGCGGTGGCGCACGTCCACACGCTGCGGTGGCGCACCACCTCGCCGAAACAGTGGCGCACGCAAAACGGTAGCGGTGGCGCACCTCGTCTAGACAGTGGTGGCGCATCGCCACCGACCAACGATGGCGCACCACTTTGGAGTAATAGTGGCGCACTGCTGGACATGTCAATGGCGCACCACGCAGTGCGCCACTGATATCCAGGCTAGTAGTGGCGCACCCCTAGTGCGCCACTACTAGGAGTTAGCAGTGGCGTGATAGCAGTGGCGCACCACTAGTCGCCACTGAAGGCTATATGTGGTGCGCCACTGATTGCCTTTTTCCTAGTAGTGGCAAGTGGGAGACTGTTGGAGATATGCCCAAGAGGCAATAATAAAATGGTTATTATAATATATATTTGTGTTTATGATAATGTTTACATACCATGCTATAATTGTATTAACCGAAACATTGATACATGTGTGTTATGTGAACAACAAGGAGTCCCTAGTAAGCCTCTTGTATAACTAGCTTGTTGATTAATAGATGATCATAATTTCATGATCATAAACATTGGATGTTAATTATTAATAACAAGGTTATGTCATTATGTGAATGATGTAATGGACACACCCAATTAAGCGTAGCATAAGATCACGTCATTAAGTTATTTGCTATAAGCTTTTCGATACATAGTTACCTAGTCCTTTCGACCATGAGATCATGTAAATCACTTATACCGGAAAGGTACTTTGATTACATCAAACGCCACTCGCGTAAATGGGTGGTTATAAAGGTGGGATTAAGTATCCGGAAAGTATGAGTTGAGGCATATGGATCAACAGTGGGATTTGTCCATCCCGATGACGGATAGATATACTCTGGGCCCTCTCGGTGGAATGTCGTCTAAATAGCTTGCAAGCATATGAATGGTTCATAAGAGACCACATACCATGGTACGAGTAAAGAGTACTTATCAGGATACGAGGTTGAACAAGATATAGAGATACCGATGATCAAACCTCGGACAAGTAAAATATCGCGTGACAAAGGGAATCGGTATCGTATGTAAATGGTTCATTCGATCACTAAGTCATCGTTGAATATGTGGGAGCCATTATGGATCTCCAGATCCCGCTATTGGTTATTGGTCGGAGAGAGGTCTCAACCATGTCTACATAATTCGCGAACCGTAGGGTGACGCACTTAAGGTTTGATGTCGTTTAAGTAGATATGGAATAAGGAATGGAGTTCGAAGTTTTGTTCGGAGTCTCGGATGGGATCCAGGACATCACGAGGAGGTACGGAATGGTCCGGAGAATAAGATTCATATATAGGAAGTCATATTCCAAGTTTGGAAATGATCCGGTGCATTTATGGCAGGTTCTAGAAAGTTCTAGAAAAGTCCGGAAGAAATCACCATGGAAAGTGGAGTCCCGGAGAGACTCCACCTTGCATGGCCAGCCAACCCTAAAGGGGAGGAGTCCAAGGTGGACTCCCCAAGGGTGGCCGGCCAACCCACCAAGGAAGGGGTGGGAATCCCACCTTGAGTGGGATTCCCCCCTTTGGGTAGGTTTTGTCCCTATGGAAGGTTTTGGTTTCGGGTCTTATTCGAAGACTTGGATACCAACACTTGGGGATTTCCACCTATATAATGAGGAGGAAAGGGAGGGGGCTGCCCACTCTTGGCCGCACCACCTAGGGCTGCCCATGGCCGGCGGCCTAGCCACCCCCTCTCCCCAAACCCTAGCCTCTCCTCCTCCACATAATACTCCCGCAGCGCATAGGCGAAGCCCTGCCGGAATTCTCCACCACCACCGCCACCACGCCGTCGTGCTGCCGGGATTCCGAGGAGGATCTACTACTTCCGCTGCCCGCTGGAACGGGGAGAAGGACGTCGTCATCAACACCGTACGTGTGACCGAGTACGGAGGTGCTGCCCGATTGTGGCACCGTCAAGATCTTCTACGCGCTTTTGAAAGCGGCAAGTGATCGTCTACCGCAGCAACGAGAGCCTCATCTCGTAGGCTTTGGAAATCTTCAAGGGTTAGTCTCGTTCATCCCCTCGTTGCTCCCATCTTCTAGATTGCATCTTGGCTTGGATTGCGTTCTCGCGGTAGGAAATTTTTTGTTTTCTATGCTACGAATCCCTACAGCATCCTGGGGTCCCCACCGGCGAGAGAGGAGCGCAGCACCAGAGGACCGAACGGATGCGCAGGGCGCGCCGCCGCTAGCCAGGGCCGCCGCCAGAAGGTCGCGCCGGTGCCAGCCCACATCGGGGTGGAGCCCTGTCTCCACCGGCCAGCCGAGCACGCGGAGGTACCACCACAGACCCACCGTGTCGCCGCCGAGCAACCGCACCACCGCACCCCCCAACCAGCGCAGTGCCCCCGCCGACCGCGACGGCTCGCTGCGCCACCACCGCACGAGGTAGAAGGAGGGGCCCCGCTGCCGCCCGCGCCCCGGGGCTTTGCCTAGCGACGCCCGCTGGCGGCGGCGAAGGAGGGGGAGGATGGAGAGGGGGCTAGGTGCGGCGCTAGCTAGGGTTTCGCAGCGGGAGCGGGCAGGGACGACCAGTCTCCCCTGATGGAAGTAAACTAACTATACTCTCGTGAACATATATTTTGACATGTGAATATTTATTGCACAATACAGAAAAAATTATATAAAATTATTTTATAGAAGTAAACACTGGTAGAAAAACGGACTTTGGTCGCGGTTGGCAACTGCCATTAGTCGCGGTTGCGCAACCGCGACCAATTAAGCGCGACTAAAGGCCCCCCCTTTAGTCGCGGTTCCTTACGAACCGCGACTAAAGGCACGTCCACGTGGGCGGCTAGCGTGCGCCTGGGCGAAGGACCTTTAGTCGCGGTTCTTCTGGCCAACCGCGACTAAAGGCCGCCGCAGGTTTAGGGATTTATCCCCCATTCTTTTTAGTTTGTAATTGTTTTATTTCTTTTATATTTTAATTTTGAAGAAGTTTCAGTACACATATTCTATGGTACTATATACATGCATATGAATGTACAATTTCAAACAAATTTGAAATTAGAACCAAGAAAATTCAAGACGAATATACAATATATATTCAATATCGGAAGACCATATACAATTTTTAACAAGTTTCCATACATAATTTACTTCTTCATCCACAGTTCTATGTCCTCGTAATAGTGTTCTCCTTTAGGATCGAGGACTTCCCTCATGAACCATCCTGCTAGTTCCTCTTGAAGTGGTCGGAAGCGAGCTTCTGGACTAAGCGTCTTCCGGAGGTTATTCCTCTTGAGGTTGTTTTCCGACGGCTTCCGCTCAGTGGTGTATCTCCGGATCATCTCACAAACATAGAATCCACATAGATTGGTCCCCGGTGGCTGAATATCCCCAGTCACTGCCCTTTTAAATTCTAGCTCTTTTTGGAATTCACCGACCTTTTGATATGCGAACCGTCTCCAAACCCTACGAGGCAAAGAAAATTAAATGAACAAGAGAGTTATTAGTTACTTGATATTAGGAAATGAACGAAATAGGCCGATCGATATAGAGCGCAAATGAATGAAAATAATTACTTCGCATCATTCTTCTCATGTCGGCCCAAAGCTTTGGATCCATATTCGGAGAGTCGTGGACGATAACCGTGGAGGTGTGAAATTGAATTACTAGCAGAATCCAGTGGAACCTGCGGACACGATACATGCACGATCATGCATAACTCATCGATTAGCCACATACCATGCATGGAGTAAACAAAAGATAATGTGCTCAAGACAGAAACACTCACCCAAAATGCAAAGGAAATAGAATATCACTTTTGAGTTGTCTGCTTTGTAAGAAAAAGCCACGGGTCTTGCTCCACGTCGGCGGGGTGTAGTTCTAACACATATGAATTAACGATTTGTGGGTCAATGAACCCAACATCATGGATGTTCCTTATTCGCATTTCCCGCTTCTTCATTCCGCATAATAGCGTACACAACAATATAGTTAGGACAATATATATATATATATATATATATATATATATATATATATATATATAGGGTCGCACTATTTCGAAACCGGTGCTCGAATATTATTCCGAGCACCGACCGACCTATAAGAGGCGCCGAAGAGAAAAAAGCTCCGTCTCGAAAACCCACCGAAAATTGCCACGGTTCTTCCCAATCCACCCCTAATCCCCCACGATACCAACCACCTCCCCCATGTCTCTCACCTCCGGGGCTCCAGGCAGTACCCCGCCGCCGCCGACAATCATGCCGGAGCGCCGGCGAGACGCGCCCCGCCGGGGAACGAGCGCCGCCGCCCCTGCGCGCGCGCGCCGCCGCCCCGTCCTGCGCGCCGCCGCCCTCCGCTGCGCGCGGCCGCCCCTGTCCTGCGCGCCGCCGCTCCCTGCCCACGCGCCGCCGCCTCCCGCGCCCGCGCGTGTCCGCCGCCGCCTCCCTGCCCACGCGCCGCCGCCTCCCTCCTGCGCGTGGCCATCCCTCGACCGCGCCCGCGCCCGTGCGTGTGCGCCCCCGCCTGCGCGTGGCCGTCCCCCTCCTGCGCGTAGCCGTCCCACGACTCGTGCGAGTCCGCCGGGTCCGCGCCCGTGCGAGTCCGCCCCCGCCCGGCGTGCACATCCGCCGCCAAGGATCGATTCTTCCAACCGGTGCTCCGTCCGACCTCTCCCCGCCGCCGCCGCCGACCCTAGATATCCGGCGCCGCAACGGGGCTCCACCATCGCTGCGACTTGGTCAACCCGGGTCTCCATTCTGTTTTTTCTCTTACTTCTTCTCTCGTTCCCTCTCTCAACAGCGAGTACAATTGTGCTAATACATGCAGCGTAAGTCCTGATTAATAGAAGTACAATGTGCCTGCATTTTCTATGATAAGATTCATTTCGGTTTAGCTGCAGGATTCGATTCTGTTTCAATGTCCATGATTTTGCTCCGATAGAAGTACAATTATATTCACACCTGCAAGTACACGTGCATATGTTATTGTGTATATGTTTGTGTCAAAATTTCTAGTTCAACTAGTCTCTCCCTTGAGCGTGTGCGATGCTGCTCCTCGTCCTCCATAGTAGTGCCATTGTATGAACAGAGGCAAGTGCAATTGTTGGTTAAGAGAAGTATGAAAGATTTTTTATTCCGGCAGCAATTGTTGTTTATGAGAAGAACAAAAGATTTTTTTATTCTGGCACCATGTATTGCGGCCTCCTTTGAGTAAATTCGCTGTGCATAGTAATGTGCTTGACCACGTTCGACTGTGAGCTTGCAAATAGCTAACTAAATTTGTCCCAACGAGTCACACTACTAGTAGTAAGTACGAGTCATTAGGCGTCGGCCAGTACAAACATTCGGACTAGGAATTACAATTGGCACATATACCATTGTCTTCTTTTTCTCTTAGACCTGAAATTTTGTTAGTCATGGACCTGTACTTCGATAAGCATCACTCTATATTTTCCTTGTGATAAAAGACATTAATCGTGATAAAAGATACTGGTAGCATCTTTTGTCGTGTGTACTTCTTGAATTAGTCGGTTTGAATTTCCCACCGATATTATCATTGGAAGTATGGGACTATTATTTAGTGCAGTTCACACAAACGAAGTGAACGGTATTGATGTTGAAACTTTGAATAGAATGAATACATTTGGCAAGAAGTACAAGTCATCCTCCGTCGGCAGGCACAATTTCAGGTTAAGTACATGGTGTCGGAGAACCACATTGATATGTCCATAAGAACTCGCATCTCTCTTTCTCTTGTTGATTTTTATTTGTGATTGCAAAAGTTTGACATGAGATCGCCGCTTAAAAAGTCTTTAGGTGCCCCCAATACTGGATACAACAGACACATGATATCCTTCATGCATGGCTAGCTAGCTATTTATCCGCCTCTTGCATTAATAGTTTTTAAATTTTGAGTTTGTTATGTATTGGTACGGTGCTCATCGAAAACTCCTAATGAATGCAGGGATTCGGCCTTAAAGGCAGCTATATGAAGCACTAAACAGAGAAGTCGAGTACTGCGCATATGATCCCGATCCGGTCAGTTCTTTCGAGCCTGAAACTAACCTCCTCGTCGCCGGCGGAACTTCGTTGATTCGGCGCCCATTGTTGCAGCTTAGGCGCCGCCGCAGGCCGAAGTTCGCCACCGTTATCCGGTGGTTTCCGGTACAGCCGCTACCCACAACGCCTTGACGACAGGGCGAGATCGATATGTACATGAGCCGACGGACGGACACTGGAGTCTCATGATCCCGCGCGTGGCATCTTTTTCTTTTGATTTTTTTGTCAGTTTCGCAGCTTGTATAATCAGAGCGAGTGCAATATTTTAGCAACGGGCGGTGCGCGTCCTGGAGGAGTGCTGCTCCGATTGATTCCAAGAGCTAGCTTGCTACCTAGCTCTCGCTCTATCTTTTTCCCTCCTCGCTCTCTAGTTTGCTACGGGCCGCGTGCTCCGGCCGCAAACTAACTTCCTTCATCTTCACCATCGGCGTCCGCCGCCCAGACACAGCACGAGGCTGCAGCCTTCACTCTGTCTCCTCGTGTTGTTGTTCATGTGCTACCTCTCGTATTTTCTATTTGTTGCGTTCGGCGGTACGGGTTGATTCGGATGAGAAGTGTAAACGTATAGTGCTCGGGAAGTGCAAAATCCAGCGACATGCCGACCAGCCCCTCCCTCCGGCACCGTGCGGTGAATAAACCTCCTTCCCTGGGCCGGCAGCTCCTCCCGGCAAGGTGGCCCGATGGCTGCAGTCTAAAGTCGGCTAAGCGAAGAAATGAACTATGTGCGTTGTTGCTCCTTGCTAAGAACTAGAACTTGGGGATTACAACCCATGGACGTCTCCTAGAGCGCATACGACGACCACCAAAATCAAAGACAACGGTGATGTAGCAGTATAAATATGTTTCACCTTTTTTGCTGAAATTTTGGTATGTTTTATGTTGTTTAAATTTGTTGATGAGAAAAAACTCTAAAGAAATAGGATGATTTGAAAGAATGAGATGCAGTAAAAGTGCGCACGCATCTGTCAGGCAATACATAATTACATATACACAACTCGATGCAGTACATATGCCCAGTTCGTTTGCTAAAAATTGCCCCCTAGAAGTTCAATTTAAAAAGTCCCCTAAAATTCACTTCTACCGGAATATTCAGAAAATAATTAAGTCATTTTGAGGAATTAAGAGCGAACATCATTCGAAGCATGTGAAATCAAGCTCAGAAGTTAGTGAATTGCCTCTACAAGTTTTTGATTCATTTCAATGTCCATCTAAAAAGGAAGTGCAATATGATCAACTCTCCAGAAGCACGAGTATACTCGCAGACAAGTCCATCTGCAAATGTTTTTGTTGGGCAGTGCATTTGTTAACAACATGAGGTGTATGTGTTCATGTCGAGAATAAAAGTTCATCTAATAAAGTTGATGCTGAAAAAAGAAGTGAAAACGACTACAACAATTTGACACGAGAAGTACATCCATTAAAATACTTGATGACGAGAATTACAACCATTTGACAAGAGGAGTGCACCCACTTAATATAGAAAGTACAAGAAAACCGATAAAATCCAAATGTAGAAAAAATAAAATAATCTGGTCATCCGTGAGGAACTTCAAATACTTAACGCTGAGAAGTACAACCATTCGACAGGAGCAGTACATGCACTTACAATAGGAAGTAAAAGAAAACTGGCAAAATAAAAACATAGAAAAAACAAAATAATCGCGTCACTAGTGAGGAAGTTTAAATACTTGACGACGAAAAGTACAACCAGTTGACAGAAGCAGTACACCCACTTAATATAGAAAGTACAAGATAACTGGCGTCGGTGCCGTGCTCCAAGTTGTCGTCGGTGCGCCTCCGCGGAACCTTGCTGCCGACAAGATCCACTGGTGTCCCTCCATTGCCGGGTTCCTACGTGCCTCTCTACCAACCCCTGACCCGCGAACTGATGACCTCTACCCTTATGTGGCCGCCCCTGAACAGCGCGGCGTCGACCAGCGCCCCACCGACCCTAGCCCGCGTCCCGCTACCCCTCTTCCATGTGTCCCTTGACGACAAGATCTACTTATTATAGGAAGTGGAACAAAACCGACAAAATCCAAATGTAGAAAAAACAAAATAACCCCGTCATCCGCGATGAAGTTCAAATACTTGACGACGAGAAGTAAAACCATTCAAGACGAGAACTACAACCACATATTATAGGAAGTACAAGCAAACCGACAAAATCCTAACGTAGAAAAACCAAAATAATCCTGTCATACGCGAGGAAGTTCAAATACTGGACAATGAGAAGTAAAACCATTCGACACGAGCAGTACAACCACTTTTGTATGAAGTACAAGAAAACTGATAAAAATCCAAATGTACAAGAAAAAAAAACCTCATCATTCGCGAGGAAGTTCACATACTTAAAGCTGAGAAGTACAACCATTCATAACAACCAGTACACTCGATTAATATATGAAGTACAAGAAAACTGACAAAATCCAAATGTACAAAAAACAAAAAAAAGTCCAGTCATCCGCGGGAAGTGCAAGCTGTGATTCCGAGAAGTACAACTGTTGACTATAGGAAGTACAAGCACTAACTACTGGAAGTACAAAGTGCTCAACTAAAATTATATCGGTTTTTATGAACAGTTTTGTGAAACCGTACCGAGAAGTACAACTGTATTGCTCGGGAAGTATAAGCTCATGTCGAGGGAAGTTCAACGCTCTGTTCTTGCGGGGCGGAATCTATTGCGAAAATTTAATGTAGAAAAAAATCCTATCATCTGCGGGGGAGTTCAAATACTTGACGCTGAGAATTACTACCATTCAACACGAGTAGAACAACCACTTAACATAGTAAGTAAAAAAACTGACAAGATCTAAATGCACAAAAACAAAATAATCCCATCATCCGCGAGGAAGTTCGAATACTCGATGATGAGAAGTACAACCATTCAACACAGGCAGTACAACCACTTATTTAGGAACTACAATAAAGCCGATAAAAATCCAAATATACAAAATAATCTCGTCATCCGCGAGGACGTACAAAGACTTAAAAATAAGAAGTACAATCATTCGACACAAGAAGTACACCCACTTAATATAGGAAGTACAAAAAACCGACAAAATCCTAATGCACAAAAAATAAAAAATAAAAAATAAAAATCCTCAGCCGCGGGAAGTACAATCTGTGATTCTGAGAAGTACAAGCGGCGACTGCAGGAAGTACAAGTGGTAAGTACGGGAAGTAGACAGTGTTAAGATAAAATTTATTAGTTTTTCTGAACAGCTTCGTGAAACAACATCAAAGAAGTACAACCGCATTGCCCGAGCAGTACAAGCTCATGTCGGCGGAAGTTCAATGCTCTGTTTTTTGCGAGGCGGAAATCTATTGTGAAAATCTCATTGTTTTGTTCACTAACCAACTCAACCATTGCCACCCAAAGCTTTATATGATAGAGTATGAGTCTAATTTCATTACCTACAACATTTCACAACAAATAAATGGATCTAATCCACCGAATTCGAGTCATTATCTCGCAAAGTATACCGGAAACATGATTTCAAAACTTCTAAAATTACTTTTAAACCGTTTGGATTTGGCAAAAATGATAGATACGAAAAAGATGCGCCCTTTCGACACCTTTCCAACCGTATATCATTTGCATTGTTTCAATATACCGGATGGAAATCGCGGGCAAAATCATTCGACGCCCGTCACATAAAACGGGCGGACAGTAATTCAAGTTGTTCTTTTAAACTGTAAGGAATCAGAGAAAACAATTGGAATAAGAAAGTTGCGCCTAGTTCATAGCTTTCCAACGCCATATTATTTGCATCATTCCGACAAACGGTTGAAACAAATCATCCAAATTACCGTCCGCTCGTTTTTAAGTACGTCCGAATTTCGGTATTTTCAAAATTGTTCAAAAACTGTGAGGATTTTGAAAAAACGTAAAACATGAAAAAGTTGCGCAATTTCATTATCTATCCAACGGTATATCATTTGTACATTTCCGATAAGCGATTCGAAAATCAAGCTAAAAGTTCGTTTTCTGGCCATATAGAAGCATTTTCGTATTTTCAAAATTAAATTTAAACCGTGCCGAATCTGTGAAAGTTGTGAAGATGAAAAAGTTGCGGTTTTTCATTATCTATCCATTGGTATATCATTTGCACATTTCCTCCAAATGGTTGAAAAAATCGTAGTGTAATCAGTAGCTCTTAAGAAAATGGGAAGTTCAAGTAAGTTCCGACAAAAAGGTCAACCCTCTTATCCAGGAAGTTCAACCTTGTGTCCAGAAAAGTACAAGTCGGTGCTCAGAATATTATTCCGCAACCGGTTGCGGAATAGTGCTGGTATATATATATATATATATATATATATATATATATATATATATATATATATATATATATATAGTGCGAGCAATGAACGAGATGGGGTAGAAATAAATCACTTACGTAACGTAGCAACCGATGATAGATTTGTCGAGCTCGCGCGATTGAACAAGTTGGAACAATTCACTCGGATTAAGCTGTTACATAGTAATGTTTGAAGTGATGCTCATGTCTAACTTCCGCATAAATATATTCTTTGCCGGCGTTAGTTTTTATGTAACCCTTGTACCAATGTAGCAGATTTTTCATTTGTGGAGGTAGATCCTCTTCTCGCGCGAGCTCGACGAGAGGCCCATTCGGCACATATGTAATTACTGGTTTACTCATTGGCGCCTCCTCAAGGCCTAACACTTCACGAAGAGTCATACCGAACGCGGCCGCTTGTTCTCTGGCACCCGTTACAGTAATTCCCTGTGATGCCGCAACTGCGGCGATAGCGGGGTCCATTAGTTCAGCATCCGGACCGGCGGCTTTCACTATGAGCGGGGCGATCGATTTTTTTACTTTGTTCCCCGAGCTGGGCAACTTGTTTCCCCCCTTTTATACTTTCTAATTCTTTCTCGGCCTCCTCCAAGGCTTTCTGCTTCTCCTGCTTCTCCGCCAACTCTTTGTTCCTCTTGAACATGAGTGCTTGCCTACGAAGTTCACGTGCATAGTCGTCAGGCAGATTCTTCGCAGCTTGGGACGGTGTGCTCAAAAATTCCTTAGCCCACTGCTTTTGCTTGTCAGAAAATACTGGCTTGGGCTCGGGCTCTCTTTTCTTCTTGCAGTCCGCCTTCCATTTCTCATAATCAGCAGCCACGTGTGCGTCGACTTCCTCGGCACTACGTTCCCAAGGCCTTGTGGGGAGAGGCTTCAGTGATGGCTCTGGTACCTTTGTGGTTTCAGGTACATAAGGGTCCGGGTTAATAATCCAGGACTGCTTCTGCTTCTTCGCTGGAGGTGGATTGGGGGGCGGCGTCTGATCACCCGCCGGACGAGGACTGGGAGGCGGCGGCTGATTACCCGCCGGAGGTGAATTGGGGGCGGCGTCGGGCGACGTGAAGGAGGTGTAGGTGAACCACCACCACCACCACCACCGCCACCGCCACCACCACCCGAGGGGGGTGGACTTGTTTGCCTTGGCGCCTCGCCTGGAAACTTGATTAACTTCTTTTTCCATAGAATGAACTGGTGCTTGACACCTCCAAGTCTTCTCTCCCCTTCGGGTGTAGCAATGTCAATCTCCAGTTCCTCAAACCCTGAGACTATTTCCTCCACCGTGACACAAGCATAGCCATCTGGAATGGGGTTGTTGTGGTGGAGTGCTCCGAGCTCACATGGTAAAGCACTGCCGATGGCTACCTTCGTGGACATGTTCCCAATTGGGTAATGCAGATGACATTCTTTCATCTCCTTTACATCGTCCACGGGGTAGCGAGGAGGCTCCGGTGCAGTAATATCGATCGCCGGTGCATTATCATTAGCCGGCGGGTTCTCCGTGGAAGCCACGCTGCTTCTCATCCGCTGCTGGCTTCCGAGATCCGCTGGATGATCTTCATGCGCCCCAGCTGCCGATCTTTCTTGTACTAGTATACTCACGGTTTTCTTCATCGTATCGAATTCCGATACCAACCGCGCCATAACATCCGCATCCCGATCCATCTTTCTCTTACGGCTTCACGTAACCGTACGGGTCATCGTTACGGGAGAACCCTATTTTCCACGGAATGTTCCCCATGCCTCGTACACGTCCTCCATGTTCAGGATTCCCGAGGGCTTTTGTCAGCGCGTCGTTCTCTCTGTTGAACTTGATCTTCCCCTCTTGAGCATCCCTCATTGCGTCAATAAGGGCTTGGGTGGGTTTAAACGATACGTTCCGGTGAACACACGCCCCTGTCTCCGGGTGTAGCGTTCTCCCATGCCCGTACCACCAGCTTTTGGCCCTTGGGTCCCATCCCTCCGTACCTGGACGGATTCCTCGCGTCCTCAGCTCGTTCTCCATCTTCTCCCACCTAGGCTCCCAAAGGCGATACCCTCCTGGCCCCATAATATGATTGTACTCCTTCTTAGCCGCATTTTCCTTATTTTTTTTTGATATTTCAATGAACTGCTCCGATTTCTTTTGCCTCACAAATTCTGGCCAATCATGTTTCAGTCTCTCATATTGTCCTTTGAAATCCGGAGTCTTGTTCTGGTTGACATAGTCACGGGCTAGATTTTGCTTGAATTTCCAGAATGCACTGGCCATCTTTTGAAGGGCGAACTGTTTGAGTAGCTTCCTCCTCTTCTTGTTTTCCTCAATCTTGTTACCCTCCTCATCGAATTTGTGGTATTCCGGAGGTAGGACGACATGTTCCAGAAGCTTTTGCAAGCAATCTTTTTTTGTTCTCTTCTCGACAAAAGTGAAACCAAGACGTGCCTTCTTTGGCTCATTCCACTCCTGGACGGTGATTGATGGCGTGTATTTCACACGTTCGTTGGGCAACCCCAAGAGGAAGGTATGATGCGCACAGCAGCAAGTTTTCCCTCAGAAAGAAACCAAGGTTTATCGAACCAGGAGGAGCCAAGAAGCACGTTGAAGGTTGATGGCGGCGGGATGTAGTGCGGCGCAACACCGGGGATTCCGGCGCCAACGTGGAACCTGCACAACACAACCAAACTACTTTGCCCCAACGAAACGAGTGAGGTTGTCAATCTCACCGGCTTGCTTGTAACAAAGGATTAACCGTATTGTGTGGAAGATGATTGTTTGCGGAAAACAGTAGAACAAGTATTGCAGTAGATTGTATTTCGAGTAAAGAGAATTGGACCGGGGTCCACAGTTCACTAGAGGTGTCTCTCCCATAAGACGAACGAGCATGTTGGGTGAACAAATTACGGTTGGGCAATTTACAAATAAAGAGAGCATGACAATGCACATACATATCATGATGAGTATAGTGAGATTTAATTGGGCATTACGACAAAGTACATAGACCGCCATCCAACTGCATCTATGCCTAAAAAGTCCACCTTCGAGGTTATCATCCGAACCCCTCCGAGTATTAAGTTGCAAGCAACGAGACAATTGCATTAAGTATGGTGCGTAATGTAATCAACAACTACATCCTTAGACATAGCATCAATGTTTTATCCCTAGTGGCAACGAGCACAACACAACCTTAGAACTTTACGTCACTCTGTCCCGGTGTCAATGCGAGGCATGAACCCACTATCGAGCATAAGTACTCCCTCTTGGAGTTACAAGCATCTACTTGGCCGGAGCATCTACTAGTAACGGAGAGCATGCAAGATCATAAACAACACATAAGCATAACTTTGATAATCAACATAACAAGTATTCTCTATTCATCGGATCCCAACAAACGCAACATATAGAATTACGGATAGATGATCTTGATCATGATAGGCAGCTCACAAGATCCGACAATGATAGCACAATGGGGAGAAGACAACCATCTAGCTACTGCTATGGACCCATAGTCCAGGGGTAGACTACTCACACATCACACCGAGAGGCGACCATGGCGGCGTAGAGTCCTCCGGGAGATGATTCCCCTCTCCGGCGGGGTGCGGAGGCGATCTCCTGGATCCCCCGAGATGGGATCGGCGGCGGCGGCGTCTCTGGAAGGTTTTCCGTATCGTGGTTCTCGGTTCTGGGGGTTTCGTCACGGAGGCTTTAAGTAGGCGGAAGGGCAGAGTCGTGGGCCAGACGAGGGGGCCACACCATAGGGCGGCGCGGGCCCCCCCTGGGCCGCGCCGCCACGTGGTGTCGCCACCTCGTGGCCCCACTTCGTGTGTTCTTCGGTCTTCGGAAGCTCCGTGGAAAAATAGGCCCTCGGGCGTTGATTTCGTCCAATTCCGAGAATATTTCCTTACTAGGATTTACGAAACCAAAAACAGCAGAAAACGACAGCGGCACTTCGGCATCTTGTTAATAGGTTAGTTCCGAGAAAATGCACGAATATGACATAAAGTGTGCATAAAACATGTAGATAACATCAATAATGTGGCATGTAACATAAGAAATTATCGATACGTCGGAGACGTATCGGCATCCCCAAGCTTAGTTCCGCTCGTCCCGAAGCGAGTAAAACGATAACACGGATAATTTCCGGAGTGACATGCCATCATAATCTTGATCATACTATTTGTAAAGCATATGTAGTGAATGCAGCGATCAAAACAATGTATATGACATGAGTAAACAAGTGAATCATAAAGCAAAGACTTTTCATGAATAGCACTTCAAGACAAGCATCAATAAGTCTTGCATAAGAGTTAACTCATAAAGCAATAATTCAAAGTAAAGGTATTGAAGCAACACAAAAGAAGATTAAGTTTCAGCGGTTGCTTTCAACTTGTAACATGTATATCTCATGGATATTGTCAACATAGAGTAATATAATAAGTGCAATAAGCAAGTATGTAGGAATCAATGCACAGTTCACACAAGTGTTTGCTTCTTGAGGTGGAGAGAAATAGGTGAACTGACTCAACATTGAAAGTAAAAGAATGGTCCTCTCGGAGGAAAAGCATCGATTGCTATATTTGTGCTAGAGCTTTGATTTTGAAAACATGAAACAATTTTGTCAACGGTAGTAATAAAGCATATGCATCATGTAAATTATATCTTATAAGTTGCAAGCCTCATGCATAGTGTACCAATAGTGCCCGCACCTTGTCCTAATTAGCTTGGACTACCTGGATTATCACCGCAATACATATGCTTTAACCAAGTTTCACAAAGGGTACCTCTATGCCGCTTGTACAAAGGTCTAAGGAGAAAGCTCGCATTTGGATTTCTCGCTTTTGATTATTCTCAACTTAGACATCCATACCGGGACAACATAGACAACGAGATAATGGACTCCTCTTTTAATGCTTAAGCATTCAACAACAATTAATTCTTTTCTCATTAGAGATTTGAGGATATTTGTCCAAAACTGAAACTTCCACCATGGAACATGGCTTTAGTTAGCGGCCCAATGTTCTTCTCTCACAATATGCATGCTCAAACCATTCAACTCAGTGTAGATCGCCCTTACTTCCGACAAGACGAACATGCATAGCAACTCACATGAAATTCAACAATGAGTTGATGGCGTTCCCCGATAAACATGGTTATCGCACAACAAGCAACTTAATAAGAGATAAAGTGCATAATTACATATTCAATACCACAATAGTTTTTAAGCTATTTGTCCCATGAGCTATATATTGCAAAGGTGAATGATGGAATTTTAAAGGTAGCACTCAAGCAATTTACTTTGGAATGGCTGGAAAATACCATGTAGTAGGTAGGTATGGTGGACACAAATGGCATAGTGGTTGGCTCAAGTATTTTGGATGCATGAGAAGTATTCCCTCTCGATACAATGGTTTAGGCTAGCAAGACTTATTTGAAACAAACACAAGGATGAACCGGTGCAGCAAAACTCACATAAAAGACATATTGAAAACATTATAAGACTCTACACCGTCTTCCTTGTTGTTCAAACTCAATACTAGAAATTATCTAGACCTTAGAGAAACCAAATATGCAAACCAAATTTTAGCATGCTCTATGTATTTCTTCATTAATGGGTGCAAAGCATATGATGCAAGAGCTTAAACATGAGCACAACAATTGCCAAGTATCACATTACCCAAGACATTTATAGCAATTACTACATGTATCATTTTCCAATTCCAACCATATAACAATTTAACGAAGGAGAAACTTCGCCATGAATACTATGAGTAGAAACCAAGGACATACTTGTCCATATGCTACAGCGGAGCGTGTATCTCTCCCACAAAGTGAATGCTAGGATCCATTTTATTCAAACAAAACAAAAAACAAAAACAAACCGACGCTCCAAGAAAAAGCACATAAGATGTGATGGAATAAAAATATAGTTTCGGGGAGGAACTCGATAATGTTGTCGATGAAGAAGGGGATGCCTTGGGCATCCCCAAGCTTAGACGCTTGAGTCTTCTTGATATATGCAGGGGTGAACCACCGGGTGCATCCCCAAGCTTAGAGCTTTCACTCTCCTTGATCATGTTGCATCATACTCCTCTCTTGATCCTTGAAAACTTCCTCCACACCAAACTCGAAACAACTCATTAGAGGGTTAGTGCACAATATAAATTGACATATTCAGAGGTGACACAATCATTCTTAACACTTCTGGACATTGCATAATGCTACTGGACATTAGTGGATCAAAGAAATTCATCCAACATAGCGAAAGAGGCAATGCGAAATAAAAGGCAGAATCTGTCAAAACAGAACAGTTCGTATTGACGAATTTTAAAATGGCACCAGACTTGCTCAAATGAAAATGCTCAAATTTAATGAAAGTTGCATACATATCTGAGGATCATGCACGTAAATTGGCTTAATTTTCTGAGTTACCTACAGGGAGGTGGACCCAGATTCGTGACAGCAAAGAAATCTGGAACTGTGCAGTAATCCAAATCTAGTACTTACTTTTCTATCAACGGCTTAACTTGGCACAACAAAACACAAAACTAAGATAAGGAGAGGTTGCTACAGTAGTAAACAACTTCCAAGACACAAAATAAAAACAAAGTACTGTAGGTAAAAACATGGGTTGTCTCCCATAAGCGCTTTTCTTTAACGCCTTTCAGCTAGGCGCGAAAGTGTGTATCAAGTATTATCAAAGGGTGATGCATCGTTATCATGAGCTCCCCATCCATAGTGGTACTAAGGGCTTTGTCAATTTTAGGCCTATAATAATACTTCTTTGGTCTAGGCACTTTAGAGACATACATAAATTTTTGCTCCTTACCCACATAAGCTTTCTCCTTATATTTAAGAGAAGAAAATGTTGAACCCAAGGTTCCCATAGCTTTTTCAAGTTCGTCAATCCTATTGATTTGATCATCATAGACAGCATTAGTTCCTAGGACACTAATTCTTTCATCAATTCCTCCTAAGGATTTATCAAGTTCATCAGTTTTATCAAGTAATATTTCCAATTTAGCTTCAATACTTGGAAAATTTTTCTCTATAGTCTCCAATTTTTTCATAACATCTTCAAGAGAGATTTCAGTTTTAACTTTATCAACAGAGGGTATTCCAAATAAACTCTCAATAATGCAACTAGCTTCTAATGCAGGGGTACTTAAGAAATCACCTTTTGCGAGACTATCAAGAACATATCTATTCCAGCTAGAGATACCCACATAAAAATTCCTGAGTAAAATAATAGTGGAGTGCTTCTTAGTGCAGCTATTATGAGCATCGCTAATTCTATACCAAGCATCTCTCAAACATTCTCCCCCTCGTTGCTTAAATGTACGAACTTCAACTTCAGGATTACTCATTTTAGTAGTAGTAAATAAAGCAAACTAGATAAAGTAAATGCAAGTAAACTAATTTTTTTGTGTTTTTGATATAGCAAACAAGATAGCAAATAAAGTAAAACTAGCAACTAATTTTTTTGTATTTTGATTTAGTGCAGCAAACAAAGTAGTAAATAAAACTAAGCAAGACAAAAACAAAGTAAAGAGATTGAGAAGTGGAGACTCCCCTTGCAGCGTGTCTTGATCTCCCCGGCAACGGCGCCAGAAAATGTGCTGGCGTGTAGTTGACGTGGGAGTTAGAAATCTTTGTGGTGTAACTTTTCTTCGGTCCCCGGCAACGGCGCCAGAAAATGTGCTTGATGGCGTGTATTTCACACGTTCGTTGGGCAACCCCAAGAGGAAGGTATGATGCGCACAGCAGCAAGTTTTCCCTCAGAAAGAAACCAAGGTTTATCGAACCGGGAGGAGCCAAGAAGCACGTTGAAGGTTGATGGCGGCGGGATGTAGTGCGGCGCAACACCGGGGATTCCGGCGCCAACGTGGAACCTGCACAACACAACCAAACTACTTTGCCCCAACGAAACGAGTGAGGTTGTCAATCTCACCGGCTTGCTGTAACAAAGGATTAACCGTATTGTGTGGAAGATGATTGTTTGCGAGAAAACGAGTAGAACAAGTATTGCGATAGATTGTATTTCAGTAAAGAGAATTGGACCGGGGTCCACAGTTCACTAGAGGTGTCTCTCCCATAAGACGAACAGCATGTTGGGTGAACAAATTACAGTTGGGCAATTTACAAATAAAGAAAGCATGACAATGCACGTACATATCATGATGAGTATAGTGAGATTTAATTGGGCATTACGACAAAGTACATAGACCGCCATCCAACTGCATCTATGCCTAAAAAGTCCACCTTCAGGTTATCATCCGAACCCCCTCCGAGTATTAAGTTGCAAGCAACGAGACAATTGCATTAAGTATGGTGCGTAATGTAATCAACAACTACATCCTTAGACATAGCATCAATGTTTTATCCCTAGTGGCAACGAGCACAACACAACCTTAGAACTTTCTCGTCACTGTCCCGGTGTCAATGCGGGCATGAACCCACTATCGAGCATAAGTACTCCCTCTTGGAGTTACAAGCATCTACTTGGCCGAGCATCTACTAGTAACGGAGAGCATGCAAGATCATAAACAACACATAAGCATAACTTTGATAATCAACATAACAAGTATTCTCTATTCATCGGATCCCAACAAACGCAACATATAGAATTACGGATAGATGATCTTGATCATGATAGGCAGCTCACAAGATCCGACAATGATAGCACAATGGGGAGAAGACAACCATCTAGCTACTGCTATGGACCCATAGTCCGGGGGTAGACTACTCACACATCACACCGAGAGGCGACCATGGCGGCGTAGAGTCCTCCGGGAGATGATTCCCCTCTCCGGCGAGGTGCCGGAGGCGATCTCCTGGATCCCCGAGATGGGATCGGCGGCGGCGGCGTCTCCGGAAGGTTTTCCGTATCGTGGTTCTCGGTTACGGGGGTTTCGTCACGGAGGCTTTAAGTAGGCGGAAGGGCGAGTCGTGGGCCGGACGAGGGGCCACACCATAGGGCGGCGCGGGCCCCCCGGGCCGCGCCGCCACGTGGTGTCGCCACCTCGTGGCCCCACTTCGTGTGTTCTTCGGTCTTCCGGAAGCTCCGTGGAAAAATAGGCCCACGGGCGTTGATTTCGTCCAATTCCGAGAATATTTCCTTACTAGGATTTCTGAAACCAAAAACAGCAGAAAACAGACAATCGGCACTTCGGCATCTTGTTAATAGGTTAGTTCCAGAAAATGCACGAATATGACATAAAGTGTGCATAAAACATGTAGATAACATCAATAATGTGGCATGTAACATAAGAAATTATCGATACGTCGGAGACGTATCAGTGATCGAGACGTTGTCTCTAACAACGGCTCCGCATTGGTTGATAAACTTGGTGGCGTTCTTCTCGGGCTCCAGCGGCTTGCCGGTAGCACTGTCGACAACCTCGATGGTATATATTTCTCCTTGTTTCAGCGTCTTGGTGGTGCCACGCTTTGACATCGACGTACTCGATTGTTTCGATGATCCGGCCGAGGGCTAAAATAAGAAAGAGAGTCGCGCGCGTTAGTACACACATATTTATTCAAATCAGTAAGTTTGTATCACCAGAGGCTCAATGTATATATATACCTCGGCGCCGGAGGTGGATGCTACTTCCAATTGAAGATCATCGTTTATCGACGTTTGTTCGGCATCATCTTGCTGATGGCCTTCATCTTGACCGTCAAGGTTCAAATAAGAAGAGATCTCATCTTCTCCATCTTGATCGGTCGGCACATAAGGAATATCGCCGTTTATGAGGCCAAATATATGTTCTTCAGCTGCCGGATCATAGTTGGCCATAATCGGGTCAGCTCTATCGTCCGCCATATGTCAGTCCTGAAAACATGTAGTAAAAACAAATTAATTGTGTATATGCATTATCACATCTCTTCTACATATAAAGAGAGAGGGCGACGAGGGAGGCGAGAGGGGGGACGCGTGTATTAGATGTGTATATGCGGACGATCGACCTCGCCTCGCAGTGACCGCGTGACCGAGAGACCGGTGGCGGTGGGAAGGGGTGGGAGAGGGATGTCGCGGAAGAGCGCGAGACGGGGCGGCAGACGACGGCGTCACGAAGAGGGAGGCGGAGGAGGACGAGCGCGTTGGCGGCGATTAAAGGTTTTTTTAACTAATTAAAATTATAGCTAATAATTAAAGTCAAATTTTAGTTAAGTCAAATTTTAGTTAAGTCAAAAAATTTAAGACAAAAATTTTAAGTCAAATTTTGAGTTCTTTTAAAAGTGAAAAAAATACAAATAATATGTTAAGTTATTTTGAGTTCTTTTAAAAGTGAAAAAATACAAAAGTGAAAATTTAGTTCATTTTTTTGAGTTCTTTTAAAAGTGAAAAAATACAAAAGTGAAAATTTAGTTCATTTTTTTGACAAACTTTTGTTAAGTTATTTTGTTAAGTTATTTTTGTTAAATTTTGTTAAGTTATTTCTTGTTAATTTAAAATTTTGTTATATACGTTAAAGTTTTTGTGAAATCGGCAATTTTGTTAAGTTACTGTTTTTGTGAAGTTCAATTTTTTTGTTAAGTTAATTAAAGTTTTTCTGAAGTTAATTACAAAGTTTTAAGTTTTTTTGTTAAGTATAGTTAAAATTAAAAATAACAAACAAAACATCAAAAAAAAAAAAAAAAATCCGGCGGCCGGCCCTCTCGATCTCTTCCTCTCCCTTCTCTCTGTACGTATACAGTGCGCGTGTGGCCGGCGGCCAGCCGCGCGCCTCCGGCCGGCGGCGCGTGCGGCGCGTGCGCGGCGGCAGCGCGTGCGGGGCGGCGGCGCATGCGGGACGACGGCGGCGCACGCGAGGAGACGTACGTCGTCGGCGGTCGTCGAAGGGCGGGGCGGCGGCGTCGTTGGCGTCGGTGGTCGAACGGGGCGGCGCGCGGTCGGCGGCTCGGGTGCGGCGTTGGCGTCGGCAGGGCTTCGGCAGGGCGCGGCGGCAGGGCTTCGGGCGCGGAGAAGAAGAAGAAGATGGGAGCGGCGGAGAAGAAGAGATGGGAGCGACGGTTCGGGCGCGAAATTTATAGGAAGCGACCTTTGGTCGCGGTTGGTGTGCCCAACCGCGACTAAAGGGTACCCTTTAGTCGCGGTTGGTCACATCAACCGCGACCAAAGGCATTTTCGCCCGAATTCCAGCGTTCCCGCGGAAATAACCTTTAGTCGCGGTTGGCCAGGCCAATCGCGACTAAAGGTCCTTTTCAAAATTTCTTTTCATTTTCAAAATGTTGGAAATACAAATAATATATCAAAAAATTCATAAAAATAAAACTAATTCAATTCAAAATGTTAGAAATACAAATAATATATCAAAAAATTCAGAAAAATAAAACTAATTCAATTCAAAATGTTAAAAATACAAATAATATATCAAAAAAATCATAAAAATAAAACCAATTCAATTCAAAATGTTAAAAATACAAATAATATATCAAAAAAATCAGAAAAATAAAACTAATTCAATTCAAAATGTTAAAAATACAAATAATATATCAAAAAAATCATAAAAATAAAAATAATTCAATTCAAAATCTTAAAAATGAAATAATATATCAAAAAATTCAGAAAAATAAATTTCTTCCCGCCCCCCTCTTCCCGCCAGTTCTTCCCGCCCCCTCTTCCCGCATCTGTCTATCCGCCATTTCTTCCCGCCTCTGTCTTCCCGCCTCTGTCTTTCATGGGCTTGCAGAATTTTTTTCCCGAGGAGCAACTTCCGAAGATGTCGTAGGGCGTGTGCACCGACGACATCTTCGAGAAGTTGCGCCACGGGAGATTTTCCAACCCTTTACTCCATCCATGGGGATGAAACTCTCCCTACCTGCTAGGTTGGCTTGTTGGCCGGTCTTCCTGCCAAGGCGTACATCGATGCTCCTTTTATAGGCACGGCACCGCTTCTGCTTTGGTTTGTTCCTCCGACAGGGCGTCGTGCGCTACATGCTTTATCTCATCGAGCAGTGCGTCCACCCACGCATCCTTATCCTGCCGACAGCTTTAGTCACGGTTGCACCCTCCAGCCGGGACTAAAGCTTACCCAAACATCCTTATCCCACCGACGGTTTTCTTAGATGACAAAAAAAACCACCTTTAGTCCCGGTTGCACCCACCAGCCGGGACTAAAGCTTACCCAGACGTCCTTATCCCACCGACAGTTTTATTAGATGATACAAAACCACCTTTAGTCCCGGTTGCACCCACCAGCCGGGACTAAAGATTAGATGACCACCTTCCCTGTCTTCCCGCCTCTTTCTTCCCGCCACTTTCTTCCCGCCAATTTCTTCCCGCCCCTCTTTCTTCCCGCCACTTTCTTCCCGCCTCCTGTCTTCCTGCTCCCATTTTTCCCGCCATTTCTCACTACATATATGTAGCCCGGCTTGGCCAGCATTATCACATCTCTACAATCTCTCATCACTCTCTCATGGCTTCCACCGCACCCACTCTAACCTACCAGCAGGTGGAGGAGCTTTGCGCCTCGAACTACCCTTGCCCACCGGGCTACCGCGTCCCCGCCGGCTGGAGCCTAAGCGTCGGCGGTGTGCCGGTCCCTCCCGTCCCTCAGGGTACTGCGCGCCGGGCGGCCATCACGAACCACTACTACCTCGACCTCACGCCGGAGCAGCGGATGAATCCCCGCTGGCATCCCGATAACCAGCATACTTGGGACGCCTTCTTCATCAATCGGCGTGAGAGGGCGCTTGCCAGGTATGAGGAGGACGGTCTGCCTCCTGGGAACTTCCACGAGGCCGGCCGTCGGTTATGGTGGTACGGCCGGACTCTGCAGAGCGTCATGGACTACATCACGGCCGGCGATATCCCCCGCCTGCGCTACCCTCAGTTCGAGCCACGAGCGCCGCCCGACGACAGCGACGACAGCAGCGACGACGACGGCGGCAACTTAGAAGGCGACGACTACCAGTACAACGGCGGCGGCTATGAAGACTACGAGTATGCATATTATACGCCTAGGCAGGAGTATGACTAAATCACTCCAAATTTCATGTATCATCAGTGGTATCTCGAATCAATCGAATCATTCGAAAATGGACACCAAACACATCACGGGCAATATAATTCACATGATCCATTCAACAAAGTTTGGTACAATAAAGTTTGGTACATCATTTCTTCCCTTGTGTCCCTGCTTGCTTACGATTGGGCCGTATCCATGGAGCATCCTCATCATTTAACTTAATGCTTGGGTCGGTGTTCACTTTGAAGGGCGGAATTTCACCAAACATATTATAATCTTCTGGACATGTCCGTCTTGTCCTCCACTCCCACGATGTTTCTTTTCCCCGAAAGAACGAGTGTGGCGCTTTGGATCATCGCATGATGTATCGATCGTTTTCTTATCTTTCCGTTTCCTCGGTTTGCTACTCATGTCCTTCACATAGAAAACCTGAGCGACATCTTTCGCTAGGACGAATGGTTCGTCAAGGTAACCAAGATTGTTGAAATCCACCATTGTCATTCCGTATTGCTGGTCCACCTTTACCCCACCTCCTGTTAGCTTGAACCATTTGCACCGGAACAAAGGGACCTTAAAGGAGGGTCCATAGTCAAGTTCCCATATCTCCTCTATGTAACCATAATATGTGACCTTTTGCCCATTCTCGGTTGCTCGCATCAAAGCGGACACCACTGTTTTGGTTGGTGCTCTTTTTATCTTGGGCGATCGTGTAAAATGTATTCCCATTTATCTCGTACCCTTGGAAAGTCGTTATAGTCGAAGATGGTGTCTTGGCCAACATGTACAGCTGATCTACAACATCAATGTCATTCATTAAATGTTTTCTCAACCAACTGCCGAAAGTCTCCATGTGGGCCTTCCTAATCCAGGATTCAGGCTTCCCCGGGTTGTCCGAACGTAAAATATTCTTGTGTTTCTCAAAGTATGGAGCCACCAAGCTGGAATTGGTCAGAACTGTGTGGTGTGCTTCAGTCAGAGAATGGCCGTCCATACATATCGTTGATTTCGTTCCGATCGTGCCTTTTCCACTTAGTCTCCCCTCGTGTCGCGATCGAGGAAGACCAATCGGCTTAAGGTCAGGAACAAAGTAAACACAAAACTCAATTACCTCCTCATTTCCATAGCCCTTGGCGATGCTTCCTTCTGGCCTAGCACGGTTACGAACATATTTCTTTAATACTCCCATGAACCTCTCGAAGGGGAACATATTGTGTAGAAATACAGGACCGAGAATGGAAATCTCTTCGACTAGGTGAACCAGGAGGTGCGTCATAATATTGAAGAAGGATGGCGGGAACACCAACTCGAAACTCGACAAGACATTGGACCACATCGTTCCGTAACCGTGGTAGAACCTCTGGATTGATTACCTTCTGAGAGATTGCATTGAGGAATGCACATAGCTTCACAATGGCTACTCGAACATTTTCCGGCAGGAGCCCCCTCAAAGCAATCGGAAGCAATTGCGTCATAATCACGTGGCAGTCGTGAGATTTCAGGTTTTGGAACTTTTTCTCCGCCATGTTTATTATTCCCTTTATATTGGACGAGAATCCAGACGGGACCTTCGTACTGCTCAGGCATTCAAAAAAGATGACCTTCTCTTCTTTGGTCAGAGCGTAGGCGGCACGACCTTGAAACCATTCCGGATGCCGGTCATCGTGGTCTTTCAAACGTTGCTCGGTCCTGCCGTGCTTCCTTTGTATCATTTGTCTTCCCATACACGCCCAAGAAGCTTAGGAGGTTCACGCAAATATTCTTCGTAACATGCATCACGTCGATTGCGGAGCGGACATCTAGGACTTTCCAATATTCTAGCTCCCGAATATAGATTTCTTCTTCCACATGGCTGCGTGCCCGTCAGCTCCCTTCGGAACTGATTGTCCGCCAGGACCCTTTCCAAAGATGACTTTCAAATCCTTGACCATATCAAATACCTCAGCACCAGTGCGTTCCGTAGGCTTCGGCCGGTGATCTGCCTTGCCGTTGTAATGCTTGCCTTTCTTTCTTACTGGATGAATTTTTGGAAGAAATCGACGATGCCCAAGGTACACGTTCTTCTTACAATTTGGCAAATGTACACTTTCGGTCTCATGTAAGCAGTGCGTGCATGCATTGTATCCCTTATTTGACAGTCCCGAAAGGTTACTAAGAGCAGGCCAATCATTGATGGTTACAAAAAGCAACGCTCGTAGGTCAAATTCCTCTTCTTTGTGCTCATCCCACACACGGACACCAGGTCTGCGCCACAACTGTAAAAGTTCATCAACTAATGGCCTTAGGTACACATCGATGTCGTTGCCGGGTTGCTTCGGACCTTGGATGAGCACTGGCATCATAATGAACTTCCGCTTCATGCACAACCAAGGAGGAAGGTTGTAGATGCATAGAGTCACGGGCCGGGTGCTATGGCTGGAGCTCGCTCGCCAAAAGGATTCATGCCATCCGTACTTAGACCAAATCTTATGTTCCTTGCGTCAGCTGCAAAATCTTTGAACTCTCTGTCGATCTTTCTCCATTGCGTTCCATCCGCGGGGTGTCTCAACCGCCCGTCCGACTTACGGTCCTCTTTGTGCCATCGCAACAACTTGGCATGCTCTTTGTTCCTGAACAGACGTTTCAACCGTGGTATTATAGGAGCATACCACATCACCTTGGCGGGAACCCTCTTCCTGGGTTTCTCGCCCTCAACATCGTCACCAGGGTCATTGACAAGGGATTAAATTGTCAATGCCTATGGATTATAGGCTAGGGTTTAGTTAGAAGTAGAGGGCAAGTAGATCTCGAAGGTTTCAGCCGAAAAGTACTCGACGAATATGAAAACTAGGGTTTGCAAACAATGATTCGATGATCCTCTCGTCCCTCGACCCCCCTTTATATAGGTGGAGCCGAGGGATTCGTGCTATACAAGGATTACGGAGTCCGGGACGGTTTCTAACTCATCCCGCCGGATTTACAAATAACACTTCCTATTACAACTCTATCTTTTCCTTAAATACATCTTGGGCTGTCGAGTCTTCTTATTCTTCGGGTAGTGGGCCTTCAATAAACCCCGGGTACTATATTAGGCAGGCCCATTTGGGATGCCTATGTCAGTAGCCCCCGAGATTTTGCTTGAATCACAGAATCAGGGAAAATCTCCACTGTCTATTTTTATTCGAAAGCTTTTAACTTTTATACTTTTTCTCATAAAATTCTATATTGTACAGGGATATTGGTAGTTGGGGCTAGTTCATCTGACGGATCATGTACTAGTTAACTGCTCTAGTGGCAATCCGCAAAAACCTACTTCAAAATCACGTCCCCGGACATGATTTCGGGATATCGGTGTAAACTTCGACAGGCGCCGCTTAAGGTCTTACCATTCGTCGAGTCCCGGTTAAATTTATCGAGTACCTAACGCGTCCGTTAGGATTTTTCTTCGTATCCGTTGATACGGATAAAAGTAGCAGAGCGCAGTCTTCGGCGATGCCACGCCCAGCAGAATAGGTCTGGGGTCTTACCTTCGCAATTTTGCGGCATTCAGAAATTGATCGCAACTTCGGCGTTCCGAGAATATATTGTCGAGTGCTTTTCCGGCTGTTGGAATGGCACATTTTATTGAGTCAAATATGACTTATATTGCTTTCCCGATGGGAGTATATGGAGAGTTAATGATAACTCGAAATATACTCTCTTGCTTGTTCTATTTTTCCTTTGTTAATTTCATCGGGCACGCGAACAGCGTTCCCGATGGGAGTAGCTCCCGAGGCTACAGCCAAGAACTTGTGCTTGGTTGTAGGCTCAACATTTTAGTCCACCTTGTCACTATATTGCCATTATCTCTTGATATTCTTTCCTCCTTCTTCTTCTCTCTTTTTTTTTTTTTTTTTTTTTATTTATCGGGTGCGCGAACAGCGCTCCTGATGGGAGTAGCCCCCGAGGCTACAGCCAAGAACTTGTGCTTGACTGTAGGCTCAACATTTTCTATATTTGCCATTGTCGAAAGTTTTCTTTTTTCGAAGTAGCCCCCGAGCATTTGGGCAAAAACTTGTTTCCGACCAAAGGCTCCCGATGCATTCAAATAACTTATCCTCGTCGCCATTCTCCTTTCTCTTGTCGACATATTTTCCCTTGTCAAATTTTCTTCAACTCTATCACTCGGTCGATATTTTTCTGCTTTGTGGGTCCATCGTTCCCACCATGTTGACACGTCGTGCAAGTGGGGGACACACGTCCTCCGCTTTTTCTGGTGCTCGTGCGGTAACGCCTATTCCCAGTAAAAATACTTTTTTGCCCTTGTAACCAGAAAATCAATTCTCACCACACGATTTCCTCATCCAACGGTACACTGCTTCACCCAATTCTTATATAAACCTGTCTTCAACCTCCGTTCATCCCCTCGCTTGCGCCGCTCACCTGTTCCTCTTCGCAAATCTTCCTCTCGCGCCCAATCTTCGCCGATTTCCCGCTCTCGCATACATTGCTCAATCCGCTTCCGTGGATGCCGCCGCGTGCGCGTTTGACCCGCCACAAGCACTCCGCAGTCCGCGATGGCCGCCGAAGATCTTGAGTGGGAGAGATCCAAGATCTCCAACCAAGACGCCAACCTGATGAAAAGGCTTGGCCCGATGAAGAAGGAAGGCGCCATCCGCTTTCCCGGTGAAGAAAGCTATCCCAAGCCTCCAATGGAGTATCGGGTTAGTTTCGTTGATCATCTTATCCGCGGCCTCTCTACCCCAATCCATGATTTCCTCCGCGGTCTTCTCTTTGTCTATGGGATTCAACCGCATCATCCGACCCCCAATTCCATCCTTCACATTTCTATTTTTATCACCCTTTGCGAATGCTTTCTTGGAGTCGCTCCTAATTGGGCTCTTTGGAAACGCATCTTCCGCCTCCGCCGCAATGGCTCCCACAACGTCACTTATAACATAGGTGGCGTTGTTATCCGTATTCGTACCGATGTCGATTATTTCGACGTCAAGTTTCCCGATTCTGTCCAAGGATGGCGCAAGAAGTGGCTTTACATTCACGAAGAAAGCGCCAACTCCGTTGAGCACAACATAATTCCCTTCGACGGGAGTGCCAAAATTCAGCGCCGTCGCTCCTGGGATGCCGAAGCTTCTGAGGAAGAGAAAAAGGCGACAGAGGCACTCATGTCTCGTATTCGCCAGCTTCAAAATACTCGAGGCGAGGAGCTATCTGGTGTTCAAATCACTGCTTACTTCCTTAGGATTAGAGTGCAGCCTCTTCAGGCTCGCAAAAATCCCCTTTGGACGTACTCTGTGAAAATGACGCCAACATAATCTCCGGTAACCTTTCCACCAAGGACTTGGAGAAGTTGGTTCGAAGACTTTCTCGCCTGGGCAAAGATCCAGTTCCTTCTTCTTGTCGCGTGGAACCATACAGCTCCACCAATCCACTCCCCAAGGTATTTTGTCTTTCCGCGTTTTTATCTTGTTGCGCCTTTTTTTTCCCTGCATCTCATTGTATTGTCATCTCTTTACGTTTTCTTTGGTTTCTTATTTTTTCAGGACCATCCTAGTATAACTTCCCTTCCTCCTCTTCCTGAGGGTGGAGAAGTCGAAGAAATGACCGTCGTTGCCGACGATACTCAAGGCTCTTCCGTCCTCGAAAGTGAAGTCGCGGGTTCTCACAAATCTGCGGCTTCTCATGAGAGAGAGGTTGAGTCCGAAGCTAGTGAATCGACCGAATCCCTTCCTCCCGCTCGTTTCTCCGAAGAACAAAAGGAAAAGGACCGAAGTCGAGGATTCTGGCATTTCTAAGGCTGAAGAAGTTGTTCCTTCTGATCCGAAGGCAGCTTATGATCCTTATTTTGAGTCCCTCATCAGCTCGTAAGTCAATTTTATCTCTCCCCCTCTTTTTGATGTACTCGAAAGATTTAACTCTGTCTTGCTTTTTGTACTGTCGATTTTTTTTTTACTAGTGATGAGGAAGAAGTACCAGTTACTGACGTAGCTCCTCGGACCAGCACGTCACGTACTGTGCTTGTTTCAGACACGTTAGTTGAAGGAGATGAAACATCGCCTCCCCAACAAAACGTCGTCACTACTACTCCACCATCGAGCCCCCTTGTCCCTTCGCCAAAAAGGGCAAGGGTTGAAATGATCGTTGAGCCTCCTCCTCAATTGGGCAGCTTCTTCCTCGCAGCTCTTGGATGATGTAAGTTTGTCGAGATCTATATTTCCTCTATTTTGCTTTTGTGGACCTTTACTTTGTGTAATGCCGAAATTTTTCCCCTTCTTTCCTTCTTCTTTGACAGCCTATGATCAAGGATCTTATCCGCATTGGGTCCCAATTTATTGGGTACCGCGAGTATGCCAGCAGAGCCGAAGGTGACGACTTTTATACTTGCTGTTTTTCCTTGGTTTTTTTACTGCTGCTGCTTGTCGCTATTTTTGATCTTTCTTCTCTTCCTTTTCCTTTCTCAACAGAAAAACTTGCGGAAGCTAACCAACGTGCCGAGATACTTTCTCGGAATCTTGAGAAAAGTGAAACGGCTCGCAAGAAAGCTGAGCTTGCTGCTAGCGAAGCCAGAGCTGAAGCCGATGATGCCAAAGCAAAGGCTGCTAGTGTCGAAGAATTGCAGCAAAGGCTCAAAGATGCTGAATCTGCCTTGCACGAGCAAAAATCTGCACAGGGTTGCACGAGAACAAGGGATCATCAAGCGTCCGAATTCGCAAAGTCGACGTACACTCGAGTAATATCACTTGTCCCTTCTATTTTGTTTGTACTTCTTGTTTCTTGGTTTTTGACTAATGTTCTTTCTTGTGTGGCAGCCCAAACCAACCAAGATTTTGACCTGGAAAAGCCTCGTCAATGACCCTCTTCTTGACGCACTTTCTCTTCTAGAGTCCCATGGACGCGAAATTCGTGAAGGCGTGGCCAATGCCGGTGGGGCTTTGTCGGCGTTGTTCCCCTACTTCTTCCCGAAGAAAGAGGAACCTTCGACTTTCCTTGACCTCGCCAAGATGTTCAATACATCGGAAGATCTTGGGCTGAAGCTGCGCCATGAGAACATGAAGGTAGCCGTTGAAAATACTCGTTGCTCGGTTGCCGACGGTCAGCGGACTCTCGACCGGACGAAGGTTGGCGACACCGATCCGATAGAACAAGTCGAGGTGGAAGTCACCGATGAAGGCGGCCAAGCCCAATACGAAGAAAATCTTGGCGTATCTCGGGATCCAGCCAACGTCGACTCCTAGTTCGTCAAGGCCGGAGGTCTAGTTGCATGCCTCTCGTTTTTCTTTTGCTTCTTTTGCTCTTGTCGCCAAAGTAGTCTTTTGGCGACACGTATTTCCCTAGCTCCACTGTAGTGCCCTTGTAATTATTCTCGAGAGATTAATGAAGAACTCTATCTTTGCCTCGTTTTTTAATGTTGTTCTGTTTTAAATTTCAGTTGATATTTGATAACTATACTCCAATTCCTACTCCTTTCAATGCTTCGCCTTCTTCCCGCGCGGAGAGAACTGAGCATCGATACTGCACTGTCGATGATACCTTGTCGCAAGAATTGAATGATCTTCGACAACAACTTCGAGTATGCGAAAAAGCAAACACTTGCGATGATGGAGCAGATCTCGTAAATCATCCGAAGCCGAAAAAGTTGCCCTTCGAGCAAACCCGCGAGGTCTGTGGCTGCTAAGGAGATTGCTCGTTTCTGAAGCTGAAAAAGCGGTCACTCGAGAAAATTTCATGCTCGAGTTAATGAATGAGGCCAGTGCAGATATGTCGGGTATGTTTGTCTCGTCTTGTGATATCTTTCATCTTCATGCTATTGTCTCCTAAAGGTTGTCCCTTCGTTGTGTTGATAGGTGCCTTTATTGATGCTGCTGCCGAGGAAGAGAGGGTAAACACTAGGACAAACCTCCTTGTCAATCTTTCCTTGGACCATGGTTCTTTGTTTTGGGCCACTCCGGAGAGGACCCGCCAAATTACCCGATTTCAGGATCGTACCTCTCAAACCCGTGATTTCCTTCACTTCTGTACCAAAACCTTATCTATGGTTTACAACTCCATGTTTCCTCGGAATGTCCCACCAAAAACTCTTCCTGAATTGATGGAAAGGTTCAAGGATGCTCGCAGTATCCACGATTTTGTCAAAGCACAACTGGTAGCTGGTGCCAGATTTGCTCTTATCATGCTCCGGATCTGTCACTCAAAGCTTGACCTTGCCCAAGTTGTCGAGAGGGTTCATCAAAAGGTAAAACGCCGGAGAGTTGGTGTTGATAGGATTAACACGAAGGTTACACCTATAGCCGAAGAAATGATTGAGGACCTTCTTCGGATGGATGCCGACTTTTTTGCCGATGGCCATTATGCCGACTTTCTTGGTGCTGCTCCCGAAGAGAACAGAGTTACTCTTGATGACATACTCGAATCAAGACTAGTTATTTGCTTCTTGTAGAAATTTCTTCTTTGTAGTCCATGACTATATTGTAAAGCAACCATTATATTTCTATGTTTGCCTAGCCCCCGAGTGTTTCGGTGACTTTTTACTATATTTGTATACTTGCGAGGTTGTGGACCAAGGCATTTATATATTGAAGGCAAATATGAGCCCCCGAGCTTTTACTCGAGTACTATTTTGTATTTTTATTGACTCACGAGGTATTTGAATACCAAGGCAAGATTTTTTTCTTCTTTTGTTGACGAACTATATTGAAATTCGTCGGAGCGATGACTTTGGTCGCGTTGACAAAGAAAAAGGTGATATAGCCACTATCTTTATTATATTGCAGCACCGCGAGCCCGCCTCATTAAAAACCTTCTCCGGCCCCACTCGGTGCCCCGAAAAGGAAAAGAGTGCGTCCGAAAACTCGCGGGCGTTTCAGGTCATTGAAGTTTTACAAGGACTATATTTCGACTCTAGGCGTAGAACCGCCTGAGTTGCGCCACGTTCCAGGGGTTTGGCTCCTCCACCCCTGTCTTCTTGTCCTTTATCCTGTATGCTCCTCCTCCGATTACTTCCGTGACGATGTAAGGGCCGAGCCACGGTGACTCGAGTTTTTCATGACTTTTTTGCGTGAGCCGAAGAACTAGGTCGCCCACCTGAAAAGATCTTGGCCGCAAACGTCGACCGTGGTAATTCTTCAAGTCCTGTTGATATTTGGTTACTCGAGACAATACTTCATCTCGAGCTTCATCAAGTGCGTCCACATCATCTTCTAATGCTTTTCTCGACGTTTCTTCGTCATACTCCGCGACACGTGGAGAGTTGTGCTCTATCTCGATTGGTAGTACTGCTTCTGCTCCATGTACCAGAAAAAACGGAGTTTCCTGTGTCGCTGTATTTGGAGTTGTTCGGATGCTCCACAACACACTTGGTAGTTCTTCAGGCCAGGTATGTCGAGCTTTTTCTAGTGGTCCTAACAAGCGCTTCTTGATGCCATTGCAGATGATGCCATTGGCTTTCTCGACTTGCCCATTGGTTTGAGGATGTGCAACCGATGCAAAGTTCAGCTTGATACCCACCTCTTCGCAATAGTCTTTGAATTCATTGGACGTGAAGTTGCTGCCGTTGTCTGTGACGATGCTGTGGGGCACTCCAAACCTGAAGACGAGGTCTTTTATGAATTTTACTGCAGATGCTCCGTCCGGTGAATTTATCGGCTTCGCTTCTATCCACTTTGTGAATTTGTCGACAGCTACTAGCATGTATTCCTTTCCTCCTGGCGACGATTTGTGTAACTTGCCAACCATGTCGAGTCCCCATTGTGCAAAGGGCCATGACAAAGGTATTGGTGCTAGCTCTGCTGCTGGAGAGTGAGGTTTTGCGGCAAACCTTTGACACGCGTCGCAAGTTCGTACTATGTCCTTAGCGTCCTCTATTGCTTTCAACCAGTAGAATCCTGCCCGAAAAACCTTGGCTGCGATAGCTCGACTACTTGCGTGGTGGCCACATATTCCTTCATGTACGTCCTTTAGAATTATTCTTCCTTCTTCGGGTGTAACGCACCTTTGCAAGACGCCCGAAATACTTCGCTTATATAATTCTCCCTTAACCACCGTGAAAGCTTTGGAGCGTCGGATTACTCGCCTTGCCTCAACTCGGATCATCTCGGTATTTCTTTCCCGAGGATATATGATATGTATGGCTGCATCCATGGTATCTCGTATTACTAGGACCAGGTCTTGCTCTTCTTCTTCTTCCTCTTGCTTCTCCTTGATAGCCCCCGAGGGTTTCTTCTCCTTCTTTTTTGATTTTGTCGTCTCGGTGGATCTCTCTCGTTATCTCCTCCCAAAATACACCTGGTGGGACCGCAAGGCACTCGCGACCCGATGTTTGCAAGAACGTCGGCTTCGTCGTTGCTCAATCTGCTAATATGTTTTACTTCGCATCCATCGAACAATTTCTCGAGCTCATTGTACACCTCCTTGTATGCCATCATGCTATCATTGATCTGCGTCACATTGGTTCATAACTTGCTGAGCTACCAACCGTGAGTCGCCAAAGATTTTTAGTCGAGTTGCTCCGCAGTGCTTTCGCCATCTTCATCCCGTGTATGAGAGCCTCATATTCCGCTTCATTGTTAGATGCGTTGGGGAACGTCATACGAAGGATGTACTTCAACTTGTCGCCTTCGGGTGATATGAGTACTACTCCTGCGCCAGCCCCTTCTAGCCTCTTGGACCCATCGAAGTTCATGGTCCAGGTTCTCGATAAATCTGGGGGTCCTCGTATTTTGCAACTCCATCCACTCGCGATGAAGTCCGGTAGTATTTGCGACTTTATTGCTTTTCTTTTTTCATACGTGATGTCCCGAGGGGAAAGTTCTATTCCCCAAAGGGAGACACGACCCGTAGCTTCTGGGTTGTTAAGTATATTTGACAAAGGAGCTTCATTGACCACTATGATCGGGTGTGCCGAAAAATAGTGGCGCAATTTTCGTGCTGTCGTGAACACTCCATATGCTAGCTTTTGGTACTGAGGGTACCTCTGTTTCGAGGGCGACAAGACTTCGCTCACGAAGTATACCGGTCGCTGCACTCCATGGATTTTCCCTTCTTCTTCTCTTTCGACAACTAACACCGTGCTAACCACTTGGGGCGTGGCTGCAATATACAGCAGGAGAGGTTCCTTTTCCTTAGGAGCCACTAAGATTGGTGGTGTCGATATTTTTCGCTTTAGATCTTCGAAAGCTCGATCAGCTTCTTCGTTCCACCGGAATTTATCTCCTTGCTTTATCGGCGCATAAAATGGTAGTGCTTTTTCTCCTAACCTCGGCGACGAATCCGCTCGTAGCCGCGACTCGCCCGGTTAGTCTGCTGTATTTCTTTTAACTTCGTTGGCTTCCTCATTGTTACTATGGCTTGTATTTTGTCGGGATTTGCTTCAATCCCTCTTGCTGAAACTAGAAATCCCGTAAGTTCTCCTCGCTGGGACCCCAAAAGAACACTTCGTCGGGTTCAGCTTGAGGCGGAATTTGTCGAGGTTGTCAAAAGTTTCTTTGAGATCCTCGATCAGCGTTGCCCCCTTTTTTGATGTTATGATGACATCATCGATGTATACTTGCACGTTTTTCCCAATCTGTGTTGCTAAACACTTCTGCATCATCCTCTGATATGTTGCTCCCGCATTTTTTAGACCGAAGGGCATTGTCTTGTAGCAAAACACGCCGTAAGGTGTAATAAACGCTGTCTTGGCTTCATCATCTTCTTTTAGTCGGATCTGGTTATAACCAGAGTATGCATCCAAAAAGGAAAGACGTTCACAACCTGCCGTGGAGTCGATAATTTGATCGATCCTTGGGAGGGGAAAGTGATCCTTAGGGCAATGTTTGTTGAGACACGTGAAGTCGACGCACATGCGAAGGACTGTCGTGTTTTTCTTTGGCACCATCACCGGGTTAGCTACCCATGTGGCTTCGTAGATATCTCTCTCGATAAAACCAGCTTCCTCTAGTCGATTTATTTCTGATAGCATGGATTTGCGGTTTGGTTCCGAAAAGCGCCGCAAAGGTTGTCTGATTGGTTTCGCTGTTGGATCCAAATTTAGGTGGTGCTCGGCAAGTTCCCCGGGTACTCCCGGCATGTCAGCTGGACACCATGCGAAGATTTTCCAGTTCTCACGGAGGAACTCGACGAGCGCGCTTTCCTATGCGATATCCATGTTGTTTGCAATGGATGTCGTCTTTTTGGATCCGTCGGGTGAATCCGCACCTCCTTAGAATTTTTCTCTCGTGTTGAAAGTTGATTCCTTGTTTGGCCTTCCGACGTCCGGCAGTACGTCGTAATCGGTCATGCTCTTCGACGCCAAGTATTCCGCTTGCATCCCGAAGGTTTCGACAATCGATGGAAATCCTTGTCGCACTTATCGCCTAAAGCAAAACTCCCTTTGACCGTGATTGGTCCCTTGGGTCCAGGCAATCTCCATAACAGGTATGTATAGTGTGGTACTGCCATAAATCTAGCGTATGCTGGTCGTCCCAACAAAGCGTGGTATCTGCGATGGGAAATCCACGACTTCAAACTCCAGCTTCTCGATTCTATAATTTTCTCGGGTTCCAAACCGAACGTCGAGGTTGATCTTCCCCAATGGGTAACTTGGTTTCTCCGGTGTGATGCCGTGGAACCTTGTGTCTCGTTGGCTTCAGGTTTGCTAAGGATATGTTCATCTTCCTCAATGTATCCGCATACATGAGGTTTAAGCTGCTGCCACCATCTATGAATACTCGAGAAACGTCAAATCCTGCGATAACCGCCGGCGTAATGAGTGCTGACCGCCCCGGTCGAGGAACTTGCTGCGGGTGGTCCGCTATGGTGAAGCCGATGTCTTGTCCCGACCAATTGAGGTACTCAACTGTTGGTGGAGGCATTTTCTCCGCCATGAACACCTGTCGCGAGATTACTTTTTGAGCTCTATTGGATGGCCTTCCCTTCGAATCATCGACACCGCTCCGTTGGAGTTAGGATCAACATAGGGTGGTGGTGCTCGGTGCTGCCGCTATTCCGAGCTGGTGTTGATTGCCTTCTCGTAATCGCGGGAGGTGGCGGTAGATGAATTTCGCTCCTAGGCTCCCGAGGGTTTCTCTCGTGCTGCTCGTGCGTGAGCGTTTCTGCACATCCGAACATTGCTTGGAAATTTCGACAATCTTTCCGCAGGTGTCCCGACTGTCTTTTCCCATTGCTATCGAGGAAAAAATGCATCCGGCACGGTCCGTTCAGCATTTCTTCGGGAGACATAAAAGGTCGTGGAAACCTTGGCCCACTATTTTGCCTCGTTACGGGAGTCGTCCCTATTATCGCCTCGCTGCTCATTGCTTCTCCGATAATCATCTCTGTTGCTTGCTCCCGTATTTGACCGAAATCCTGCCGAAATTTGCCCCGGGGCGTCGTAATTCGGATACCGTCGAGGAAATCGTCGCCTCGTTCGATAATTTCGACTACGGTCCTCCTCCGGCGACCTGTGTCGTTTATTGTGGACAGCGTCTTCTCCGTCCGCCCATCTATTTGCTATCTCCATCAACGCGGATACTCGTTTTTGGATTGGTCCTTCCCAAGTCCTCGACAAAATCTCCGCGCTCGATTCCTGCGACAAACGCATCTATTGCTCTCTCGTCAGATATATTTTCTGCCGAGTTTTTTATGATGTTCCACCTTTGGATGTATTTTCTCATTGACTCATCTGGCTTTTGTCGACACGCCCTCGGCTCTTCCAACGATGCAGGCTTTTTGCATGTGGATCCGAAGTTTTTGACGAAAACGTCCTCGAAACTTTCCTAGTCGTCGATGGATCCCGGCGGAAGTTTTTTGATCCAAGATCGTGCGGCTCCACTTAGGTGCACCTGAATACTTTGCATGGCTGTTGCTCTAGTTCCTCCAGTTAGCTTTACCGTCTCGAGGTAATCGATAGCCGATCCTCCGGGTCTTGCGGGCCGTCGAACTTTTTGAAGTGATCGGGTAACTTGAATCCCGAGGGGACTCGAGTTTTTCGGACTCTTCTCGTGAAACAAGGTAGACCACACATATCCTCGTCATTAAGCTCCGGGACTGCCGATGATCTCTTCCGCTTTGCCTTGCTCGTCGACCCTTGCTTGTACTCCCGTGTCTCTTGCTCCACTTGGTCCTTCCGGAGCTGCCGCCGTTACTCGCCGCAGGTCGTGGACTATTTTGCCTTGCTCGCTCCTTCGGGAGGCGTTGCTACGAACGCCGTCCCCATAGCTCCAACTCCTCGCCAATGCCATGTTGTATAATGTTTCCCTTGGATCTCCTGGGGGTGGCTTGGATGCGAGGATGTAAGCTTGTGTCGCCATATACCCAGCTTCGGGTGTCCTAGGGATAATATTTCCTCTTGTATCTATCGACATAAAGGACATGTCGAGGTTTTGAACCAAGTACTCTCTGTCTGCTTCGGGTATGTGTTGTAGCCTTGATCTTCCTCTCGTTCCGAGCCTCCCCGTGGCTATCACCCGAAACTCTAGATTGTCCACTTAGATCTGCCCTTCTCCCGCTGGATGCGTAAGCTGCCTCCTTTCTCCTCGTTTAGCTCAGCCGTCTCGTTTTTCTATTTCTCGGGCAGTTCGTGCGAGCATATATTGATAAGCTTGCAGTTCTTGAGCTGTAGCCGTTGTCGTCATTGGTTCTGAACCATCGATGGCTTTTGCCGCTCTATCCCGAGCTGCTCGTGGAAGTTGGACTCGACGCGTGGTGTGGGCCCGACATATTTAGTGCCCATACCTCTCCTTAGATCCGAGGGATCGACAAAAGGATTTCCCAATTGATCGAAAGCCTCCGATGTTTCCTCTTGATCTTCGATAGCATAAATCCGATGATATTTTGTACTCGGATCTATGTTGGGTTCGGTGACATCATTGTTGAGATTGATGAAGACCTTGCCCACCGTGAGAGATTTGTCGACGAAGTCGTAATCGTCGACATCGCTTGAGCCATCGCTTATATATGAGTCCGCAGATGACCCGGACGATGCGTTGTCGAAGATCTTGGCGAGTTTCTCTCTTGCTCGGTGCCGACGTAGCGTGTTGCCGAAGTTTCTTCTTCGACTCAGTTGATGATGCATAGCTTGAAAATTCAGAATCGACCGCCGACGATCCCGACGAAATTGGAATTTCGACACGATACGATCCTTCTTTCTTGACGCGAAAGTGGAACCTTCCGAACGTCATCTCCAAGGGCTCCGCCAGATACGCATATGCATCCAAACGGGAGGGTGGGTGAGGAACAAAATCAACAGGACCAGTAGCGATCTGTTTACCTCGATCCATAGTGTTGCTCCCGGTTGACGATGTAGAAGATCTTGAACGTGCCATCGAGATCAGATCCTTACGCCTCTAATTCCCACAGACGGCGCCAATTGACAAGGGATTAAATTGTCAATGCCTATGGATTATAGGCTAGGGTTTAGTTAGAAGTAGAGGGCAAGTAGATCTCGAAGGTTTCAGCCGAAAAGTACTCGACGAATATGAAAACTAGGGTTTGCAAACAATGATTCGATGATCCTCTCGTCCCTCGACCCCCCCCTTTATATAGGTGGAGCCGAGGGATTCGTGCTATACAAGGATTACAGAGTCCGGGACGGTTTCTAACTCATCCCGCCAGATTTACAAATAACACTTCCTATTACAACTCTATCTTTTCCTTAAATACATCTTGGGCTGTCGAGTCTTCTTATTCTTCGGGTAGTGGGCCTTCAATAAACCCCGGGTACTATATTAGGCAGGCCCATTTGGGATGCCTATGTCAGTCATCGCCTCTGATCTTATAACGCAATGCAGTGCATACCGGACATTCATTCAAATTCTCGTATTCACCGCGGTAGAGGATGCAGTCGTTGATGCATGCATGTATCTTCAGAACCTCTAAACCTAGAGGTCAGACAACCTTCTTTGCTTCGTACGTATCGGCGGGCAACTCGTTATTCTTTGGAAACATATTCTTCAACATTTTTAGCAAGTCTTCAAATGCCGAGTCAGCTACACCTGCCTGTGCCTTCCATTTCAGCAAATCCAGTGTGCAGCCCAGCTTTTTCAGACCATTATCGCATCCGGGGTACAGCGACTTTTTGTGATCCTCTAACATGCGTTCCAAATTCTCCCTCTCCTTTTCAGTTTCACAGCGTCTCCGTGCATCAGCAATGGTCCGACCAAGATCATCAACGGGCTCATCTTGTGCCTCTTCTTCACCTTCCCCTTCACCTTCAGCATCCTCCATGAAAGTATCACCAAAATGATCAAGATAGTTTTCATCGATGAAATCATCCCCTTCTTCATCTTCTTCCATTATAACCCCTCTTTCTCCATGCTTGGTCCAACAATTATAGCTTGGCATGAAACCGTGCCGAAGCAGTGCAGGTGAACTTCTCTTGAGGAAGAGTAACCCTTCTGATTCTTACAGTCAACACATGGACAGATAACAAAACCCTTCTGCTTATTCGCATTAGCCACTACGAGGAAATCTTTCAAACCCGTAGTGAACTCGCCGGAGAGTCGGTTACCGTACATCCATTGCCGATTCATCTGCTTTATTATAATATAAAATATATAATTAACCATCATGCATTTGTTAAACTAATTAACTAGCTACAAACAATAGAAATTAAACAATGAACTACACACATGCATATTTTATCAATGACACATATGAAAGCTAGGTTCAAGTTGCTAACCGCGATCGAGGAGGAAAAAATAAATGAGGAAGATCAAGTGTGGCTCCGACACTTCATATCATGTTTGTTTCATGCTCTTGGGGCATTTCATCAAACATTTTGTGTGCATAAGAGGAGCCAAAAGCAAACCTACACCCCCTTGTGAAGTTTGTGAAGAGAATGGGCTCCAAATGGCTAAGTGCTGGCTGCTGGATTGGTATATATAGGGGAGGGGCTTTAGTCGCGGTTGGCCTGCCTTCGGGCACCTTTAGTCGCGGTTGGCTAGGCCAACCGCGACTAAAGCTCCTCCCGTCCACCAGCTGGCCACCGAGCGCCCTGGGCCCATGCCTTTAGTCGCGGTTCGCCTCCCGAACCGCGACTAAATACCCCATTAGTCGCGGTTCTTATATTTTCGCGACTAAAGGGGCTGGACGGAAGCCTCTTTTTCTACCAGTGAAACATATCTGGAATTCTTGTACAACAAAAATAAAGTAAAAAGACTTACCTCTAAATGGGCCGTATTTAGGTTCGTCTTGGGAGGGATGGAGTGTGGAACTGTGGAGCGTTCGGTATAAGTGACAACTTGGAGCTTCCTTTTGTGAATTATCATGAGGTCCATCACATTGTCTCGCCCGTTAGCTTCCTTTCTTTCTCTATCTTGTGGCTCTTCTCATCCCTTCACCTGTCATCCTCATTTCCCCAAGTTTTATTCGGATCACACGTGAAAACGGGAGGAGTGATAAAGACAAAACTTGTTAGGAAATGCGATTAGTATCGAACTTTCTTCCCTTCCCCTGAAATGAAATGGAAATTTCCCAGGTTGTTGAGCGATGCAGGGGAACGAAAAGGACCAACACTGTGCATTAACTTCTGATGATCCGGTGTTCCCGTTTCCATCTTGCGCACAGTGCCAGTGTGCCATCCACATCGAGAACTTGTCAAGCCATGATGAACAATCATATTAATCGTTTTCGGAACGAGCAGGTCCATAAGGCGCAACAAAGGGAATAAAAATGGGCATCAGCAATGTTCCAGCCGTGGACGGCTGACAGCTGTATATTTTGTCCCGAATCTTGCACAATCCTGATGTACAATTTCAGATTTTCTACTCTACTTAACGGAAGTTCTAGCGAAACCTGACCATTACAACGCAATTTGAAACACTTGGGAAAACAGACAATGATATCCCGACCTGCACTTTAATTGAATATTTCTATGGGACGTGCAGGCCAACCGACATGATCGTCCGTCAATGTAAACAAGTAGCTGAACCTACTGTAAAAGAACATGTTGCAGAACCTATTACATAGGTCGGTTCAGCTGTCGGCTTCATGGATTTCTAGGATATATAAATGGTAAAAAAAATCACTATGCTAGGCCAATTTAGACGTGCCACTAGGTTGCGTGTGTGCAGATCGCTTTGGAAATTCAAAAATGTACACTTCAGATGATAGAGAACAACGCTCTCACGAGCTTGAGTTCAAGCGAAGCCCGAGCATTGTTTTCACAACAGTGTATATATGTCTTATGATTTTTTTTCTGATTTTGAGTGAATTTCACTTTATACGAGAGCAGATTTGGTGCACTTGGGTGCCATTGCTCCTGATTTTTGTAATATTTAAAATTAAATTTATTTGTTTCAAAAATCATCAATTTTACCCCATGAATACATACACATGTTCTGAATACTCGCGTAAACTTTTAGTAGAAATTGCTTTGTATTTTCAGCTAAAGAAAAAAAACAATTTTGTAGGGGTGGAAACTTTAATTTATGTTAAAAAAAATTCTTTTTCGTATAGCTCAAAATACAACATACTTTCATCCGAAATTTACACTATACCTTCGGAATGTTTATATATATGGGTGCATTTAATTTCAGATTTATTGGAATCACAGAAATATGTTTTTCAAATACTGGGAGCACTGGTGCTCATGTGTCAAAGAGACTTTTCGCCTTTATAACTTCTATATGACTTTGCGACGTTAATTACTTTGTTGAGTGAAAATTCATCTAGATCTTTTAGAATTTTGTGACACTCATTTTATGATGCGCTTCCTTTGGACAAGGTGTGAGGTTATGAACGAGATTTAGAAAAATGGCAGGACGATGACAAGTAATGGAACATATGGATGAGAGAAGCCTCCACATGATTGTCGATGATACCCTCTAATATTTACACATTTTATAGACTCATCGATGTAGCATACGGGTCCTGTGTCTAACGTGAAAAAAGCAAAATGCTAAACCAGGATAAAATCATGTTCAAGGTCATCTAGATAAGATATTTTTGGTAGAAGTTCCACAAAAAGCGTAATATGTGCCACAAATGCCCAAGTACAACTTACGAAATTTAAAAGTTGAATCCACTCTTCTATTTTTAACCATAAACGACGGTGAAGGACGCGGTACTAACAGTTAGCGAACCGGAGTATTCTTGCAAGTGTCTCGTATCTCTTCTCCCGAGAGAACGCTCAGTAGACGATTATGGTTTCTTCTCTCCCGTCGGCCCTGCCGGCGATCTGCCTCGGTTATGGCCTTCAGGCAATGGAGCTAGGGTGGATCTCAGCCAGGAGGGCTCTATTCCCCTGGTTTTAGGGTTTTGGTTTGGTGGGGTGGCGCTCAGGTGGTGTCGGCGGTATCTTCTCCAATAAACTCTCCATGGATTCGGCCCCATCTCGACAATGACATCGAGAAACTTGTGGGAGCGGAGTGGTTCTCGAGGACTTCTTCTCGATGTGGGGATCTCCGGATCGCCATGGACCTTTATTGATGGTAGTTCCTTCTTCGTCTCCAGAATGGATGTGGTCTCTTTTGAAAGATTGATGCACTAGCCAATTGAACCAAAAGTTCGAACTGATGGAAAGAGACTAGACAGTGTATTTATATTTAACACTCCCCCTCACGTCTAGGCTATTTTAGTCCTTAGTGTTGGTTCGGCGCGGTCCGCACAATCTTTTTTCTTTTGTTTTTAAAACTGCGTGAGCAGGGTCTTGAATTTGAGACCTCTTGGCTCTGATACCATGAAACATTGTTGCACTAGCCAATTGAATCAAAAGTCTGAACTGATGGAAAGAGACTAGACAGTGTATTTATATTTAACATTTTTGACCCGTTCAGCGACTTCCCATCCGCAACCAACATTGTCAGGCCGACTTAGTGAGGAGCGGCATCGATGACGCGTCGTTGACACAGTTTAGTGGCCGAAGATGAAGGGCATATGAAGGATTTTATTGTATTTTTATCTTTCGTTCAAGTGTTTTGTAATGTTCCATGTTTTTGTAATGCCATCATCCTATTCACAAGAAAAAGTACGATCCGACCATCATGGTGCATTTCTCTCGACAAATGGCGATGGATTTAAATAGCAAGCGTACGTGGGTAAGTAGGAAAAGTGACAGGTAACCAAACCACCAAGCAAGAGATCCGTTATATAAGACGCTGCGTCGTTTCTGGCTACACGTATCCTCCAAGCTAATATAGTCTACACTACGACCGTCGCACTGCACACAGCAGGCCTGCCCTGGTAGATCGGCAGCAGAGTCGATCAGTCCTCTCTACAGAGATACATTGCCGAGAGTGGAGATGGCTCCGAACGCCGGAGAGGTGGCGCGGCCGCAGAGCCCTCTCCGCGGCATGATGCCGCAGAGCCCGCTCCGGATCAAGCAGGGCGGCAAGTTCTACGAGCGGCTCCTCACCAAGGAGAGCTCCGCCGCCAACCCGTCGTTCCGGTACTACTGGGCGGAGCCGGGCTCGGTGCCCTTCATCTGGGAGTCGCAGCCCGGCACGCCCAGGGACGCCTCCCGGATGGTCGGCGGCACGCTCCCGGCCATCACTCCACCGCCTTCCTACCTGCTCCGGCACGGTGGCGTCAAGGTCCAGATCACGGCTCCTCACCGTCCCAAGCGCAAGGTGACGTGCAGGAAGCGGTACAGGCTCAAGCGGATCAAGATCGGCTTCATCGCCGACATCTTCCGGAGGCTCACCGTCGGGAAGGCGTGGTGGCGGCCGGAGCCGTCGTCGGCCCCGGTCTCGTCGTCCAGCCGGTGGCTCGTGGCGACCGCGAAGGCCGAGCAGAAGGATCAGCAGCACCATGAGCAGGGACACCATGATCATGATCTCGCCGCGAAGAAGGGCGGCGTGGTGTGCTCCGGGGCGGCGCGTCAGATGAGCCCGTGCTGGATGCTCCGAATTCGCGGCTCGGCGAACCAGAACTTCCGCGACTGCGATTAGGCGTACATCGGTTCCAGCATTTCAGGTGCGGTGGCGCCATCAAGGCGATTAAACACACGATATAAGACTGGTTTGTTACACTGCGACTTTGCTGTTATGAATTATTATGGTGATTGCGAAAGATGTCAGGAAAATATTGTGTCTGCGGACTTGTTTATCGTTCTGTCATCAGCAGGACGACCGTTTGTTGTTGCCGAGCCTTACCAAACTTACCATTGCCGTACGTGTTGATTCTGTTCGCAAATATGAGTTCAAGTTTTTGGAATTCGATCGCGTAGGTGTTTGCCTAGCTCAATATTATTCCCACACTCCACCAAGTTACTACGTGCTCAAAACGTGCGATCACGTTCCCCGTCCAAATCAGATGATGTAATTAGATGCATTCATTAAGAGAAGAGCTTTTGTGAGGACGCTTAACTACTTTGCATTACTATGTATACTGATATACTGATGTAGTATCAGTCGTTATACCAAACCACATATTATGATTGCCGCGACTCGACTGACTCGTCAGTTCCACGTAATAAAACACGATTCCTGGTTACCTGAATCCAAGTCATCTAAAATTGCACGCCATTTAACTTTTAAAATATCGCTGTATATACATAGTGTGACAGGATGATTATGGTTATATGTTGGTTCAAATCTTCCACATGCAACTTAGATTAAATAAAGCTAGGCAACATAAAAAAATACTACCTCTATTCCAAAATAAGTGTCGCAACATTGTCTAGATACGAATATATCTAGATGCATTTCAGTGTGTAAATACTTTCGTATTTTGAAAATTTGCGACAATTACTTTGGAATGGAGGTAGTAGAAATTTTCCATTAATCAACAATCCAAGTATTCCCTCCGTCCATAAAAGTATGTGAGAGATTTGTATAAATTTAGATGTACCTATACACTAAAGAGTGTCTAGATACATTTAAATTTAGATAAACTTTCGACATCCTTTTATAAACAGAGGTAGTACTTTAGATTTTCATACGGAAGCTTTTGCCGAGCTTTTCACCTTTATTGCGAGAAACATGTGATAATATTAAAGCTTCAGTGTTACATGAAGACCCATAAACAAAGAAAATTACAACAAAGTCCCTCTGGATCCCAACAACGCCTGCGTCCAAGATGATACAGTGGCGCGCCGCTACTCCTCTTCAAGCTTGTTTCTAGAGCCAACCCCTCCATGTATGGTCGAGAAGTCACCATACTTCAGTTCCGAAGAACCATCATGTTGAATCGTTGATGCCGTCACCAAGCCCATCATCACCCAACCCAGATATGAAGAACCAGGGCTGGAATAAACCCTCACAATCTCCCCTTCAACGTTAAAACACAAACCTTCGGAATGGGGATGGAGAGGAAGGGACCTTATTCCATTAGACGCCGCCATCTCCTCTGCTTGATATAGGGCCACCATGGACATAAAACCTAAAAAACTGAGGACTAAACCTACCCATCGAACAAGAAACGAGGTTCCCCACAACCTTGCGGCACCAAATCAGCAACGGAGTGGAGGGGAACGATGCCCCTGCGGGCGGAAGATCAAGAGCACCTCGGTCGCGTGGGCCGCCTTCGAGAACACAACCCACAACTTTGAGGATACAAAATCTTTCTCCACCTTGTGGTCACAAGATCGAGGATCTTTACCCAGAATCCGAGCGGGCAAGGAGGATACGAGCCAGATGTGATCTCAACCAATACAAGAAGTTCTTATAATGGAAGCTTCTACTTCTACGTATCAATACTCAACAAGTAAATTTTTAAATATCTGAAACACCATTTTTAAATAGTTCTCATGTATAGATGAAATATCTGAAGCACCGTTTTTAAATAGTGCTATCACGGGTGCATTATGTCTCGTGTATAGATGAAATCTCTGGACGACTATTTTTTAAATCGAATGCATGAATAACGTGTTATGTAAGTTTAATTTGAAGTGATACTGATGTGAATGCGATGAGTTTCAAGTGAGCATAATGGTCTATTTGCGATGTAGTTACATGGTACATATGTTTAGCAAACATGAAATCGATATGGCGACATGACACCACTGGCTGTTGTTCTGGAAATCATTTTTAAAGCAAGTTCTACGCTTAATGGACTTTGTTTCATCTATAGTCGATTCTATTTTTTAACGTACTGGAGTCAGACTATCGAAAAAACAAAAACAAAATGATTGGGGTTAATTACCGGAGGGTATCTTCGAAAAATTTAATCGAGAGGCGAAGCTTTGGGTAACCGTGAGTGTGAAGCGTCCGAGTGAATTGATAGAACGAGAGCAGTCCGGTTGCAATATTATTTGAGTTGTCTAAACCGTTTTACACTTCTTAATTAATCAATTGGACAAAGATTTTGTGTTGTCTTTTTTAAATAGGAGTATTAGCTCCAATTCATATATGCGGTGGCTTTAATGGATTATTAACAGCTATTGTCCAGCTGACTATGAAACCTTGTTCTGTACCAGCGTGAAGTTTGTATCATCTGCTAGACCTAATAGCATTCTATATTGAAAAAAAGGTTCTTCTTTTATACTTTTGGCTAGCTCTACTGTATGTTTGTAGCATCACGATATGTATATAAATGTGTCTACTCGGTTAAAAGACACAACGAGGGGTATTTTTATGCAACATGGATAACAATGTAATTTGTGGATTGGACCACCATCATGTTAGGCCCCTATGCAGTCCCTTGTGGATTATTATCGAATGCCCTTTTTACATTTTATCTTTTGGATGTGTGGATTGATCGGTTGTGTGCATCCTGCATCCTAGTTATGGAAGGGCCGACTGTAATGCTTAAACCTTTTAAGTATAATGCGTTCTTTTATAAAAAATAATAATATTTGTAGTACGGTAGCTACTTTCATTAAGAGATAACTCTGAGCTTTTGTGAGGATGGCTAAATATTACTTTGCATTGTAGTGTATACTAATGTATACCCCTCTTTATACCAACCCACATATAGTTAGGATTGATGCAACGTGAGTGACTCGTTTATTCCACACAATAAATCAATACTTAAGCTATAATTCTCGGTTACCTAAAGTTAGTTAAATCCTCATCTAAAGTTGCAGGTTACTTTAGTTTTACAATTTCCGTGTATATTCAAAGTGTGGCTAGGATGATGATGGTCATATGATACTTTAGTTTTACAATTTTGGCGTATATTACACCCAGCCTCTGCAACAACGTCATACATACCCTAATGGCATAAATTATGCACACAACCCAAAAAAAATTACAAAAAAGAAAAGTCCCGCTACAGAGATCTATTTCTTGAAACAACAACACTCACACCACCAAGACAACACCAGAAGACCAGCTTCTCCATAAACTACGCCTCCAAGAAGGAAACAGTGCACAAACGCTGTCATCGTCCGATCATAGATCTTAGGTTTTCACCCTGAAGAAAGTCCTCACTCTTAAAACAATGCCTTCAACAAGAACATTGCTAGGCACAACCAATTAAGGCCAGACCTTGGATTTTCACCCTGAAATATAGCACTCTGAACTTCTCCTGTGCAGTCGCCCCACATACAAGTCATTGTTTCAAGTCACGAAGCACCAAGCCAATTCCACCTCACCACCAAGATCCGACAACCATTGCTATTCCACCGGTCTCGGCTTTCATGACCTTCTCCGCCAGCACCATGAAAAGAAAACAAGCTCCATGATATTAGCTTCGAAGCGCCCCCTCTGAAACCAAACGGCCGGATAAAAAACATGGGTGCGCACGACCGAAACCACACAATCCAACAATCTTCAGGCATTGATCGCACAATAAATTTTGCCGTCAGGGCCTTCCGGAACACGACAATCCAGCCAACCTGGTGGGAAGAAGCTTCCGGCAGATCTTCACTTGGTGCAAGAGGAATCCGAGGATCACCACCATTATTCACAAGAGTAGCAGCCCTCTCGCCACTGGTCAACTGCTAACCGGATCGGAAGACATGGAGAGGGAAGTCCGGCACAGCCCATCGGCGTGGCAAGGACCAACACCAGGGCCACACCTTCCTAGGATTATTGTAGAGATGCATTATGTTGTCATGTATGGGGGAAATCTCTGAAACACCAATTTTTTATATTTCATGGATGGATGTATGGTGATGTATATGTGATAATTTGCTATGTAATGTGGATGTGATGGATTCCATGTGAGATTTACGGTCTATTTATGATGTAAATATGTGGTACATATGTTCACTTTGTATGAGATATGGCGCGACATGACATGTTGTGAAAATTCATTATTTGAAGGTGGTCCTATGAAAATAATCGGACTCCGGTTTTAGGTTAATGGAGTTTGTTCCGTTTACGCAGTTGAGTTGAGTGAGGTGCGGAACGTTGTAATCGGCTTCTGTGGAATTGTGTAGTCTGATGCACCGTAAAATCTCCCTAATTCAAAAAGAAATTTACTTGGGTTTGGTACTGCATCCGGTTACCAAAGCACTGTAAATGAAATGTAGCATTAGCTGCAGCTCGATATAGGCAGTGTTCATAATCCCCATAATCCACGGGCTATGGTCCAGAACCAAATATAAAACCTTGTTCTGTACCAGTGCGAGTTAGTTTCAGTAACATCTGCTAGACTGTATCGCATTCTATGTCTATGAACATGTTCTTTCTTACTAGGGTAGCTCTACTGTATGTTCGTAGCACGATAGCATCAAAAGGCAGGCTTGGTAGCACTGCTACTTCTCTCCCAGGTCGGTGGCAGCGCCAGAAGAGAAGGAAATGTGGCCATCAACTGCTAAATGCAGATGATGCACACAAACGATAAATGTGAGTTTCTTCGTACAAAGGGAAGCCGGTTCATTTATCATCATCTTTTGCGATGCGAAATCGCTTTAGATTCCGATCACAATGGCGCGTTGCTGGTCCACCTCGGTAGCTATTTCCATTGAATAGAAAGCGGCCTGTAGACACTGCTCCTGCATGTTTAGATCGTTAGTAGTAGTGGCATACTATTTCACATGAATTTCTGACTAGTGAGAACTTGTCTCCGCCCCATACCGGCCCTGTCCCCCGACGCAACCAGTATTGACAGCGCCCGGGCTGAGAACTTGTCTTGGAATTTTACTTGTTTCACCAATCACGAACAGCGTAACTCGCTTTGAATCTTAGCACGAGTTTAGACTGGCCAGCCAGCACCGCATCGTTCTCCGGTTTCCTGTTCCCATCTGGGTCCCCGTGAAGATTTGGCGCGAACTGGAATCTGCAGACATAAATGGGAAACCAACGGCCAAATCATTAAAGAGTTCGCCGCAACGTCGCCATGGGCAATTTCAAGGTGTGTCTGGCTTTGTATCGGCAGAACGCCCCGTTCGTGCTACCTACGGTTGTGCCATCAGTATCACAACCCGCAATAGCTAGTGAAGTTGCACTAGCATGTGCTTTCTCAACGAACTGAAGTACTCTCTCCATTGCATAATTTGTTCTGTGATTTTAGTTCAAACTTACACTAAAACCATGATAAAAAATTATAAAACGGAGGAAGTACCATGAAAAGTTTCTCATGTCAGGTATGTAGCAATGCAAAGTTGTGTCATTTCTATCTTTGCGATATTAATATATTCTCTTTATCGAAAAAATCTGTATTTTCACAAAGCCTGTATCAATTAATTTGAAACGGATGATAGTGCATAATACTATGAAAAGCTTCTCAAGTCTGACATTCAGCATTGCAAATTGCAAATGCAGTATTTATCTCCCGCGAGGACAAATTTGCTAGCTACAGCCTAGTATTCATGAATCATGACAGTGCATTTGCTTGTCAATCAAGGGTCAACCAGCTTTTAGCTTCGTTAATTAGCTAGCTAACCTCCGGTAAGTTGACCAGTGACAAGAGTACGTCAAGAGTCACTAGTGGAAAACAGGGCTTCCGTGGGAGCCTTTTGTCGCGGGCGCGCCTGCACCCGCGACAAATGGCCTGGCCACGTCGCCCCGAAACCATGTGGAGCGCGCGGAGGCTTTTGTCGCGGCCTTTTGTCGCGGGCCGTATTACGACCCGCGACAAAAGGGTTATGAGCGACGTGGCCACCCCTTTTGTCGCGGATCGTAATACGGCCCGCGACAAAATGTCCCCCCTATATATATAGAAGCAGCCAGCCACCCCCCACCTCATTTTTTCCTTGGTGGTGAAGGTGGAGGTGTATGCTAGCTCATTTTTTCTACATGTGCACAAGAGGTGTTTGATGGAATGCTTGTGAGAGGGATGCCACTTGGTTTTATTTGATAAGATTTCTCCTTTTTTTGATCCTAAAAGGTTAGCAACTATTTTCTCGACTATATATATATGCATAGTCCGTACAATACTAATTTTAGCAAGGTGATTGCATCTGATACATATATAATTGTACTTATGATGCAGATGAGTCATCCATGGATGTACGGTAACCGATGTGCCCCCGCTTTCGGAGAGGGCGTGAATTCTTTCCTCGCTTGTGGCCGAGGCCAACAAGTCGAAGCAAGGTTTTATGTGCTGTCCATGTCTAAAATGTAAGAACGAGAAGGATTACTCTTGCTCAAGAGACATTAAGAGCCACCTGCTTCGGTTTGGATTCATGTCCAGCTATAATGTTTGGACCAAGCACGGAGAAGAAGGGGTTATGATGGAAGACGGCGATGAGGAAGAAGATAATGATGACCAGTACCGATCTATGTTCTCCGAATGCTTTGATACCGCAATGGACGACAATGAAGAAGAAGGAGGTGAAGAACGAGCATCGGATGATCCCGTTGATGATGATCTTCGTCGGGCCATTTCGATGCAAGAAGAGACTGTGGCACGGATAAGGAGAGGTTGCGGTTCGACAAGATGTTAGAGGACCACCACAAATTGTTGTACCCAGGTTGTGAAGATGGGCATAGAAAGCTGGGTAGCATATTGGAATTGCTGAAATGGAAGGCGAGAGGTCGGTGTGACTGACTCGGGATTTGAGAAATTGATGATAATATTAAAGAAGTCTGTTTCCAAGAAATAATGAATTGCCCGTCGGTACATATGAAGCAAAGAAGCTTGTCCGCCCTCTAGGATTAGATGTGCGGAAGATACATGCATGCATTAATGATCGTATCCTCTACCGCGGTGAGAAGTACGAGAATTTGAATAAATGCCCGATATGTGGTGCATTGCGGTATAAGATCGGAAAAGATGACCCTGGTGATGTTGAGGGCGAGCCACCCAGGAAGAGGGTTCCTGCGAAGGTGATGTGGTATGCTCCAATAATACCACGGTTGAAACGTTTGTTCAGAAACAAAGAGCATGCCAAGTTGTTGCGATGGCACATGGAAGAACGTAAGAAAGACGCGATGTTGAGGCACCCCGCTGATGGTCGGCGGTGGAGAAACATCGGGAGAGAGTTTCCGGATTTTGCAGGTGAGGCAAGGAACTTATACTTTGGTCTAAGTACAGATGGCATGAATCCTTTTGGGGAGCAGAGCTGCAGTCACAGACACTCGGCCCGTGACTCTATGTATCTACAACCTTCCTCCTTGGTTGTGCATGAAGCGGAAGTTCATTATGATGCCGGTGCTTATCCAAGGCCCAAAGCAACCGGGCAACGACATTGATGTGTACCTAAGACCATTAGTCGATGAACTTTTGGAGTTGTGGGCCAAACCAGGTGTACGTGTGTGGGATGAGCACACGGAGCAAGAATTTGACCTACGAGCGTTGCTATTCGTAACCATCAATGATTGGCCTCGCTCTCGGTAACATTTCGAGACAGACGAACAAAGGATACAATGCATGCACACACTGTTTAGATGAGACTCGAAAGTAAATATTTGGGAAAAAGCAGAAAAGTTGTGTACCCGTTCAATCGTCGTTTCCTTCCGCGCAAGCATCCCTTAAGGAAAAAAGGGAAGCATTTCGATGGCGAGGCGGACCGCCGTCCGAAGCCTGTCCCCCGTAGTGGTGCTGATATATTTGACATGGTCAAGGATTTAAATGTTATCTTTGGAAAGGGTCCAGGCAGTCGACCTGTTCCGAAAGACGATGACGGACACGCGCCCATGTGGAAGAAGAAATCTATTTTCTGGGAGCTAGAATATTGGAAAGTCCTGGAAGTCCGCTCCGCAATCGACGTGATGCACCTGACCAAGAATCTTTGTGTGAATATTCTAGGTTTTCCGGGCGTGTATGGAAAGACAAAAGATACAACGAAGCACGGGAGGACCAGGAACTTCATAAAGGACGAAACGGCAATCATCCAGGACAGTTTGTAGGGCCTGCCGACTATGCTCTTACCAAACAAGAGAAGGAGATCTTTTTTGAAGCCCTATTCAGTATCAAGGTTCCGTCCGGTTTCTCGTCGAATATAAAGGGGATAGTAAATATGAAGGAGAAAAAATTCCAGAACCTGAAGTCCCATGACCGTCACGTGCTTATGACACAATTGCTTCCGATTGCATTGAGGGGACTTCTACCGGAAAATGTTCGACTAGCCATTGTGAAGATATGTGCATTCCCGAACGCAATTTCTCGAAGGTAATGGATCCGAAACTTTGTCGGGATTACGGGAAGATGTGGTCCAATGTCTTGTCGGCTTCAAGTTGTTGTTCCCACCATCCTTCTTCAATATTATGACGCACCTCCTCGTTCACCTAGTTGAAGAGATTAGAATTCTCGGTCCCGTATTTCTACACAATATGTTCCCCTTCGAGAGGTTCATGGGAGTCTTAAAGAAATATGTTCATAACCGAGCTAGGCCGGAAGGAAGTATCTCAAAGGGCTACGGAACCGAGGAGGTCATTGAGTTTTGTGTTGACTTTCTTCCCGACCTTAAGCCGATTGGTGTTCCTGAATCTCGGTATGAGGGGAGGCTGACTGGAAAAGGCACACTAGGAAGGAAAACAACGGTGTGGAGGGACAAGATTTCTTTCAATCAAGCGCACTACACAGTTCTATACAATTCCAGCTTGGTGGCTCCGTACATCGAGAAACATAAGAATGTTTTACGAGAAATAAACCCGGGCCAGCCCGAGTCCTTGATTACACGTCAACACATGAATACCTTCGGCAGTTGGTTGCAAAGACATCTCATTAATGACCCATCTGCGGTGGAGCAGCTGTACTTGTTGGCCGAGGTTACCATCTTCAAACATATGTACATTCCAAGGGTACGAGATAAATGGGAATACATTTTACACGATCGACCAAGATAAAAAGAGCACCAACCAAAACAGCGGTGTCCGCTTCGATGCAACAGACGAGAATGGGCAGACCACCACATATTATGGATACATAGAGGAGATATGGGAACTTGACTATGGTGCTTCGAACTTCAACGAGGCCGGCCGTCGGATGTGGTGGCGCGGCCGGACTCTCCAGAGCGTCCTGGCCTATCGTGGCCCCCGCCTGCGCTACCCTCAATCCCAGCCCACGCGTGGTCATCCGCCGAGGTTCGACAACCGCGACCCCGATGCTAGCGACGATGACGTCGGCGACTTTGATGACTACAGTGGCGACGTGTATAGGACTAGGCACGACTATGATTGAATGGCTCCAACATTCGAATCTGGCCATGTATCTTATTTTTCAGTTGAGCTCTGTACTTTAATTTCAGTTCAATCCTAATAAATTTCGTGTCAACCACTTTATTGAACAAAAACAACCGACAACGACTTTATAAACTAAATTTAAACTAATAGAACCGACAACGACTTTATTGAAATTACAATAAAATAGATAAATTACTAGTCTAGTCTCTACTCGTCGTCGGAGGTTGTCTCCGTCCAAAGGTCATCCCACCGAGGGTCGTTTTCGGTCCAAGTTGTATTCGAGTTCTCGAGCTCGAAGGCGGCGACGGCCCGACGGTGGCGCCTGTTGGACCTGCGTTGTGCCCTAAGGTTAGCAAAGAACGCGTCGGGGGACCGCGCCCTCCACCGGCGCATCAACCGCTCGTCGCGCTCGGCGATGGCGATCCTGCGCCGCACTCGGCGATGCCGGCGACGGTCCTCGTCGGTGACGAGGCACGGCGGTGGCGCGAGGAACTCCGCCTCCTCTAGCGATTCAACATCCGGGAAGTTCATGTCGTGCCCTGGCCGCCGAAAGCGCCACGCCGCCGCGTCGTAAGCGCGCGCCGCCTCTTCCGGCGTGTTGTACGTGCCGAGGGTGAGGCGGAAGCCACCGGCGCGTATCTCGGCGGTGAACCTACCGCTCGGATGCACTCGAACGCCACGGAAACCGGACGCCCCTCGACGACATGGAGGCATCCCGGAGATGAATGAGCGGAGGCGGTGGCGACGTGTGGTTGCGCCCGCACTCGTCGCTCTATATAGCGCACGCGGGGCATGGCACGTGTCGGCCGGTGGCTACACGTCGCACGCGGGCGTCGGCGGGGTGAGGCACGTGTCGGCGGTGGCTACACGTCGCACGCCGGCGTCGGCGGGGCGAGGCACGTGTCAGCGGTGGCTAAACGTCGCACGCCGGCGTCGGCGGGGTGAGCCACGTGTCAGCGGTGGCTACACGTCGCACGCCGGCGTCGGCGGGCGAGGCACGTGTCAGCATTTATATATGCGAGATGCAAATAGTTCTATGGATGTCATATTCATGTTCATTGGATTTTTCTGATCAATTTTCATATATAACACTTTTCTTTTTGAGTTACCATTTAAAAGTTATTGAAATAATAGTTTTTATTAAAAAAAACAGAAAAACAAAAAACAGAAAAACAAAAAACAGGAAAAAACAGAAAAACAAAAACGGTCCAGGCCTGATCCGCGTCCAACGGCTCCAGACCGTTGGATTCAAACGGCCGGAGCCGTTGGATGCGCTTCACGCGGATCGGCCGCCTCCCCCCTCCCACCCCCTTTTGTCGCGGGTCGAGCCACGGCCCGCGATAAAGACCCCTCTTTGTCGCGGGTGGGGGCTTGACCCGCGACAAAGACCCCCTTTTGTCGCGGGTCAAGCCCCCACCCGCGACAAAAGGCCCTAGGTATAAATACCTACCGCCGCGGGCGGAGCCCCCACCCGCGACACCCGGAGGCCATTTTCCTTAGCAAAAATCGCGCCGTCAGGCTGCCGAAATCCACCGCCGCCGCCGCCGGCCATCTTCCCCGCCTCCGGCCGCCGCCCCTGCCACTTCTGAGCCGCCTCTTCGCCGCCCCCGCCCTCTGCGCCACCTCCGCCACTCTGCGCCGCCTCTGCGCGCGCCGGCCGCGCCCTCTGCGCGCCACCTCCGACGAGATCTCGCGCGCGCGCCACCTCCGGCCGCCGCCTCCTCCGGCCGCCGCCTCCTCTGGGACACCCCCGGCCGCCGCCGCCCCCTCTGCGCCACCCTCGAGAAGCAGGTAGCCGCCACCCTCCGCCGCCCCGCGCGGCCGCCGGTGCCGGCCGGCCATTTTTTTTCGTTAAGTTTTTTCATTAAGTTTTTTAATTAAGTTAGTTAGTTTAGTTTAGTTAGTATTAGTATTTAGTTTTAATTAGTATTAGTTAGTTAGTATTAGTATTAGTATTTAGATTAAATTTAGTATTAGTTAGTTAGTTTAAATTTTTGTAGATAGTTAATTCAAATTTCGTAGTTACTTAGTTTAAATTTTGTATTAATTCAAATCTTGTAGTTAGTTAGATTAAATTTTGTATTAATTTAAATTTTATATTAGTTAGCTTGTAAACAACCGACGCAAACACTCTCGCGAACAACACTCGCCGACACCGCTCTCCCTCTCGCGAACAACACTCGCCGACACCCCTCTCCATCTCGCGAACACTAGCCGACACCCCTCTCCCTCTCGCGAAAACCATCGAAGCCGCAACTCCCCTCTTCTCTCCCTTCTCGCGAACAACACTCGCCGACACCCCTCTCCATCTCGCGAACACTAGCCGACACCCCTCTCCCTCTCGCGAAAACCATCGACGCCGCAACTCCCTCTTCTCTCCCTTCTCGCGAACAACCGACGCCGACACCCTCTCTCTCTCTCTCTCTCTCTCTCTCGCAAACACGCGTCGCCGACACCCTCTCTCCCTCTCTCGCAAACACGCGTCGCCGACACCCTCTCCCTCTCGCAAACACGCGTCGCCGACACCATCTCCCTCTCGCAAACACGCGTCGCCGACACACTCTCCCTCTCGCAAACACGCGTCGCCGACACCCTCTCCCTCTCGCAAACACGCGTCGCCGACACCCTCTCCCTCTCGCAAACACGTGTCGCCGATTAGGGTTAGGGTTTGTTTTGTGTTTGATTAGGGTTAGGGTTTGGTTTGTGTTTGAACATTTACTTATCTATTTAATTCTTTTGCAGAAACAATGGATCAATTCGAACGGGACTTGGAACAGGAAGACATATTCGCGGACATAATCCGCGATGGTACAGAAGCCGACCGAGCCGGCTCCGGTGATGGAGAAGCCGACGGCTCCGGTCATGGAGAAGCCGACGGCTCCGGTCATGGAGAAGCCGACGGCTCCGGTGACGGAGAAGCCGACGGCTCCGGTGACGGAGAAGCCGACGACGGCTCCGGTGACGAGGTATTAATGGAATTCTATATGTACATATGTATTGAGGCATTAGTATAGAGGCATTAATGCAATTCTATATGTATTCTCTTAGGCCTCCGAAGATAAGATAGAGAAACGAGGCCCGGCAAAGAAGTTGACCAAGAAAGACCACTTCACAATTGAAGCTATATCACCGGAAGGCCAACCGGTGGTACCCGAGAATGTCGGAGTGAAGTTCAAAAATCAGTGCGGAGTTGTGGTTAGAGATCGTGTCCCGATCACTCGTCGGAGAATGGAACAAGACGAAGAATGTGTCCGAAAATCAGGTTGCCGATAGGTACAAAGACACACTTTTCGGAGACCTGATGGCACATTTCACTTTGCCGGATTTGGGATCGGAGTCCGAGAATGCTAAGCAGCGAGAGCTAGTGAAGAAATGGGCTCTTAAGAAGATGGGGGAACTTTTCCGAGCGTATAAGAACCGGTTATGGAAAAATTATAAGAAAGACAAGAAGCCTCCATTATTCGAGAACTACCTAGCGAAGCGAGAGCATAACTGGGAAGAATTTGTGAGGTACAAAGAATCGAGAGGAGGTCTGTGAACCTGTCGGCGAAAAACAAGAAGAATGCAAGCGAGAAGAAGTATCACCATCATACGGGGCGAGGGGGCTACGGAAGAGCCATGCCTAAGTGGGATGCACAAGAGGCTGAGATGGAGCTGAACGGGATCACTCCGGAACCCACGCGAGAAGGATGGGACACAAGGGCTCGAAATTGGTTCCTCGCGCATGGCTGTGAGTATGACATGAAGACGGGGAACATTGTTGAAAGTGACACCGGGGTTAGGGTACCCAGGCAAAAATGGATTGAAGTGACGACAGATATAAAGGCGGGAAAACTAAAGTTTGCTCCCGATAGAGAGAAAGACTTGCCGACGCTTGTCCTCGGTAATCTCGAGAAGGGAGGACGAACAAGAGGCTTCGGCCCTAGTGTTCCGTGGTCGCTTGGGTTTCCGGCCGACGCGGAGACTTATAGAAGCCGAGCGAGAGCTAAACAACGCCAGCTGGAGGTGCGGAATGACCGGATGGCCGAGTTCCAACGCCGACTTGACCAGCAGCAGCGGGAGCTTCAGCGAGCAGCAGCGGGAGATAAATGAACTAAAAGGACAGCGCCCGCCGGATAATACCGCTGAAATATCTCGGCGACGAGACGAGCAGCGTGGCCGACTCGGAGGCCCCTCCTACACGGATGATGATAGATGCCGGTCCCGGCGACCCCTTGGATGGAATCAAGGAGCAAACACCTTGTGATCTCCATGAGGTGTTCGGGAAGGTTTCGTTAAGGTGGCGGTCGGCTATGTCTTACCGGCATTTGGACCCGAAGGTGAGCCGGCAACATGGCATGGCAATCCGATTCCAGCTGGCTATGCTCGTGTCGGGGTGGATTCGGTTGTCCCGTCGTGGGGGACATTGGAGCTCGATATCCCCGGAGGTGATGGGGGCTTACACTCGGAGAGGTGCTCGGGAGAAATCATTCTCTCGGGAAAAGAAGAATATCAAGCTGCCGGGCTGGGTAGCACCTAGTACCGGTCGTCCCGGCGAGGTCACCATCACCTCCTCCGGGTGATCGCAGGCCACCATCACCTCCTCCTACCGATCACATGTCGCCACCATCACCCCGTGGGTACGACGTCGACCACGACATCGGTAGTCCATCTCCATCTCCGGCGCCGCCGCCTCCGCCCAAAAAGACTCGGAATGCACCCAGCCGGAAGCGTTTCAAGAGTCCTGTCCCCAAGAGGTCGCCCCTCCCAAAAGTACCAAAGGTTCCTCCCCCCGTCCTTACGATCGTACCCCGGAGGAAAATGATGCCATTGTTAAGAAAATCAATTATGATTTTTTTCATAAGCCAAAACCTCCAGCGCGCGAGCCATACACAGAGAAGCAAATAGCATATGCTACTAGTTTTCCGAACACACCATCGCAAGTATGACTTACACGAGAAGAAGGATGACTATACACGCACTCTTGCGAAGGTAATTGACACAAAGAATGCTGAAAAGGCTAAGGAGAAGGACATTGCTGGCACGAGCAAATCATCGGCTAGAAGTGCAACCGAGAATAAGTCAACTTCAACAAGTGCACCCCTCAAGGCCAAGCAAACGACAAAAGGCAAAAAGAGAAAGGAAGTTCCCCTCCTCGGTGCTCAGCCCAAACAATCGATCCCGAGCACTCAAAGTGCTTAATGTTCCCAAGCTGTACCAGGAACATGGTGGTTTCGATATGGAAGAAGCTGCAAAGCTAGCGGCTGCCTGTGACGTTACCGTGGAGGAATTGCTGTCTGCAGCAGATGCTGCAGTACCCACTGCTGATATAGCTCCTAAATTTGTCTACGGGGCCGACTTGGTCAGCACAGAGCAGCTGCTTAAACTGCCAACACATATGCGGAATTTGCATCGGTGGTACCTTGATGCATGCAAGGAGAACATAAGGTTCATCGTGGCGAGTATACCATGGGAATATTACTACCGAAAGGAGGAGATCCATATTGAGATGAATGAACTCCGGCAGTTATTCAATCTAGATGCCCTCGACAAATCTCTCATGAGTTGCTATTGCTTGTAAGTTGTTAACTACATATAAGTTCATTTTCATTCAGTTCATGTTCGTTTTCATTGCATATATATACTCATTATATCTTATGTGTTCTCTTATGCGGATCGAAGATCGGTGAATGCAAAAGTAATAATATTATCAATATTGGGTTTATTGACCCGGATAAAGTACATGTTCAAACGGTAAAGTTTAATGCCCAAGAAACGGGGGAAACCTACTAAGGTTTTTGGGGGAGCAATATTTCTGTGATTCAATATTGTTTCCTTACAACTACGAGTGAGAGTCTTAATGATCTTTATGCACATTCAATTTTTCTTACTCGATGTTAAGTGTAATTCCCGACGTATATGCATAACATGTGCAGCTTCCACTGGATTCTACTAGACATTCAACCTCGATAAGGGAATAGTTGAGGTAAAAGACCCACTCGAGTAGAGGCGTGGACGGGTTCCGGGACTTGCGAAGTTGCTCCAAGTGTAATTTCCTTCATCGCCGCGCTTTATCATTCGTGAGATATCAATTAATTATCCACTCATTCAATCATTCTTTTGCCTGGCAGGGCTTGGACCGCTTTCAAGAGACATCGTAAGAACGAAACCCAGGCGGAGAAGCTAACATTTACTCCTGTACCGTGCCCCCAGCAGCCACAAGGGACGAATCTATGTGGATACTACGTTTGCGAGTCCATTCGCATGTTAACCACTGAGAAGCAGAACAATAATAAATTCAACGTAAGCAATAACATTCACAACTTTATTTATTATCATCAATATTTCGTTATCAAGACTGATATAGTCATATTCATCTCATTTTCGTATATAGGTCGACTTCATGCGGGACAGACTCCAACCAAAGGAACACGCACTAGGAATCGCGGAGGAACTGGCGGGACTTTTGATTAAAGATGTACTAAACAACAAAGGCTTGTTTAGTCCAAATAGATGCTCTACCTCCAAATAGACGGTCGTTAGTACCGCTTGTCGATCGTGAGCTAAATGTATATATATATGTAAGGGCTACATGTAAAGAGGAATCGACTTTTGCTTCCAACATTTGTTTGATCGATCTATATATATATATATTGAATGAACGTGTACAATTTCTAGTAGCGTACAAATATATGCAACTTTTATTTTCGAACGAAAAAAATGATATAACAGGCGGTCGGTGGCGGGGGGAGGGGTGCTGCACCCCTCAAACCCTAAAGCGAAGCGTTGTGCGCGCGCCACGTAGAGGGCCTTTTGTCGCGGGTGGTAATACCGCCCGCGACAAAAGGGCCTGTGCCCTGCGCGCCAGGCGGCTGCCACGTGGTGGACCTTATGTCGCGGGTCGTAAGTGACCCGGGATAAAAGGCCTCCCTTTTATCGCGTCTTGCTTGTCGCGGCTGGCCGCCCGCGACAAAAGGCCCTAACCACCCGGATCAAAAGGCCTGTTTTCCACTAGTGAGTCAAGACTCATAGACAATACCTACTGGCTACGTACTGCTCACACATCTTCTTGACCTGTTGGTAAGTTGGGTATTAGTAGCTAGCCACTAGTAGCTACATATGGTAAGTGTGGGTGATGGTTTGTCGCATTTGTCTCTTGAGCTTAAGTTGTACGTTACCTCACACACTGTATAGAGGACTACGCAACAGTGGTTGAAGTCCTTGTGCCCGGAACTGGACTTGTGTGTGCATGCATTAATGCATGGAGGGCATAGTATTGCATATGCAGACGCAGGCCTCTGTCTCGGAGGATCGAGACACCTTCAGATTCACGTTTTTTGTCGCATCGATCTGTAGACCAATCTTACGCTAGTAAAAAGTTGTTAGGTGCACATGAGAATTTGTCCTCTATGTCATGTGCAGAGAGTAGTGACCAGTAGTCCAGTACGTACATAGTGTGCGCGCGCCTAGACCAGATAAAAAGCTTAAGCAGTATGAACACCGCAATGACAGATGAACAAAATACTTTCGCTTGGCAGATCGTCCATCAACTACCAACCTTAGACTATAGTATTATTAACATCGCATAGACTTCGATCAGGCTGGCACACAATTTTTTTTAAGAAAGGAAAAATATTTTCGTTAATTCATTGAATAAGAAGAATCCAATGCAAGATCTCGCATCTAACTTGATGCGGCCAAAAACGATGAAGGACAAGGAGCGCTTGTTTTTGAACACTCTAGCATTGTGTTTGTTCCAAATCTTCCAAGCAACAAACATGCCGAGGAAGTCCATAGCTTTCCTCCTTCCGGGATGAGCATGAACGACATGAAGCCACCAAGCATTGACGTATTGAAAAGCCACCCAATCCTGCCACAAATGTTCCGGAAACATGCAGATCAGTTTAGAGCAGAACTCTAGAGTAGACTGCCCATTCACTCTAATCGGGTTTACTTAGGCCATCTACGATAGTACGAAACCAATGAAATTTTGAAATATAAGATTGTTACGGGGAGCTGAACTTATATGCATGCATATATCACAATGATCTAGGGATTGCACAACTCATGCACAAAGAGAGATGAGATAGATCGAGGATTTTTACGGTACCCTTGAAGAAATAATAGCCAAAGATAAAAATAGCCAGCCCTTTTCCTGAATCCAAAGGTCCATAACCATTTATACTAGTGCCAAAAAGGCGACTATAGTACAATTGCTTTTTTTTTAGAAATCTATAGTACAATTGCTACTAGTGACATCGTGAGCATAAAATCAGTACAACACCCAAAAAATAATCCGGATGTTCACAGTAGAGGCCCAGCCCAATAAAGCTCGTCTCTGTGTACCAAGAGTCCAAGACTGTTGTGTGGTCCAAAGGATGATGTATTTTGGCAAGTATCTTTTTATATTATCTAGACACACAGACTTGAAGCTGCATGTCAGGTTTGCATATGTCAGATACTTGATGGATGAAACCGTACCTTCCGTTAATACTTATATCTCATGGCACATTATATTTGTCCTAAGGGCATCTCCAACGGGCGATACATTTCGGACGCGCGTCGGCTGAAATGGTCGAAATCATCCGCACGTCCGTTTGCGTCGGAGTGGCTCCAGCGGCAAGACGTATATTTTTTTCCCATTCATAAAAGTCATAATTTACATTAATAAAAAACATAAAAAAGGCCATAAAGGTGTGGTAAAACTAGGTACTGCCTACTGATCGTCATCGCTGACGAGGTCGATGAACTCCGGCGTCGGCCATGGAAGCTGGTACGCCGGCGGTGGAGGAGGTAGGGCAGGCTGCGGCAACTGCGGCCAGACCGTCGCCTGCGCAAGAGGTTGTGGTGAAGGTGGCTAGGGATCCTAGGCCAGAGCAGCAGCCGGAGCGCGGTCGTTGGAACGCGTCGGCATGGTCGGAGGAGTCGTCGGCCTCCCCTGCGCGAGCGCGGACTCGCGGAGCTGGATTGCGAGCCAGTCCCACAAAGCGAGCTCGTTGTTGGCCAGTGCCATGGCAATGGCATCCTCCTCGGTAATGTCCGGCGTCTGGGTCTCCGGATCCCACGCCGGCCCGCCGTCGTCGTGGTCGTACTCTGCCATGTCCGCGTCCTCCTGGTCGTCCTACTCTTCTTCCGCGGCGATCTCGCGGTCGAAGTAGTCGACGTCGCCAAGGTAGCCAGCGCGGCGGCGCGCGTCGAACTCCCACGTCCCGAAAGAGATCCAGTTGTAGGAGTTGAGCGTGTACGCCTGATCTTTCTGGAGATTCGGCGGCAAGATCGCTCGGCGGCGGTGCAGGTCGTCCCGGCGCTCTCGGCCCTCGCGCGACACGGGGGGACCGGCACGCGCCTCGAGTTGAGGTACCAACCCCCTCCAGACAGGTTTGCGTCCAGCCATGGTACCAGCCGGTTTTCCTCCGAAAGGCGGCGCGCGAGCTCAACGCGGACGTACCACCCGACCCGTGGCTTCTTGCCGGACCGCGAGCCGCTAGCCTCGTGGTCGATCTTGGTCTTGCGGAACGGCCAACATTTCTTCCCCATGGCGTCTGTCGGGTGGATAGTGTGGGCTCTGGCAGTGGTGTGGTCGGGGAAATGGGTGCCGGCAGCGTCCCTTTAAGAGGCTCGGACGCCATCTCGCCTTCAATGTCCTGCCACTGCGACGCCACACAGCTGCGCATGCTCGCGGAAGCTGAGGCACACCATTAACGCGGCTCTGCAAAGGCTGCAGCGCGCCGCCCCTAAGTAATGTCATGGAAGACGTAGCATTTGTGCCCCTGCCAGGCGGGCTCATGCGAGGACCGGGCGAACGACCGCTGCGTCGGCAGAGACGCAAACCTGACGCATATTTGAGCCACGTTTAAATTGCCGCGGACGGCCCGGTCACTATGCGTCGCCCTGCTGGAGATGGTACCAGACGCAATTTCGGCGCGGACGGATGCAAACGGTCGCTCAGCGTCTGTTTACGTCGTCCCGTTAGAGATGCCCTAACATGATGATCACAGTTCCACACAGAAACTCAATCTAACCAACAGGGTTAGCTCTCTAATCAATGCAGAGTGCAGTGTGCGTGGTGGAGGTGGTTGCGGCGCGCTCGTGCGGCAGGCAGAGTGGTGGCTGCACCTATGACCGAACCGAAACCGAAAATCGAACAAAAAAAACCTAACCACAACCGAATTATCAGTTTTAAGGTTTTATGGTTAGATTACAGTTAGCAAAAGTGCTAACCATATGCACATCAGTTAATTTGGTTAAAAACCGAGAAAAAACCACACTTAACCGAACAAACCGAGCCCAACAAATAATATTGCAATTTAAGCCCATGGATGATTCACGTTAACCTTTTGTTTTGGCTCAGAAGTGTCTAGTCCACAAGAATCGATAACTAGCGTGGTGGTTGGGACGTGTTAGACTAGTTGTATTTGTGCGAGTCGCGAGTTCAAATCCTAACTGCATCATTTTTTATTTAATTTGGCAACATTTTAATTATTTATCATTTCTTTCTCTCGTAATAGAGTCAGGTTGGTCTTAAAAATATATATAAACGAAATATATGTCCAAAAAAAGTGATATTCAAAAATTCGCGTTAACTTTGGTTGATTTGGTTATTACAGAATCCGAACCGAATTTACATGGTTATTACCGAAACCAAACTGTATTTTTATACGAAACCATATTTACCGAAGTATTGAAATTGTATTTACCGAAAAACCGTATTTACTGAACCGAATTAACCATATTAACCGAACGCATAGCCGGAGCTGCACCACACTCACGACGGTGCTGATCTGAGTTCGATATTTTCTTTGCACTCATGGGGGTAATCTTCGTAGCTGCCGAAAAAATCTTCTACCTTGTAAACCATTGGATCACTTTGTATTGGTAGTACATATTCTAGAAGTAGTAGTGTTAAGTGACCAATAGATTAACGAGAGTCAATTTCAGATCAGTTATTCCTTGCATTTGTTTTGCCGACTTGACAAACCCAAGCGGAGGGAGTACCTTATTTGTGTGGCGAAAAAAGATAACAACTAGAATATGGGAACACTAGCAAACTTTTCAATACGCAACCCTTTCTTGACCGTTGAGACAACAAAGGTTATCCATAATAAAAGTATCATAAGTAGTATCATACATTTCATGATAAAAAACTAATACGACACATCACTTTATGAAAGAACGAGGTTTTAGTGGTTTTATTCAGAGGCTGGGGAATGCTCTTTCGGAAAAAATGTAGGCATGAACAGGAAAGGCCATGGGTGTTCAAAAGTTTTCCCAGAGACTACTCTACTAGTGGCTGAAAGTTTGGCAAAAGACTATTTATAAGCAAGAACACGATTCACTAATATAAGTAAGAATAACCTCAACTTTTTGGAATGTCTGTTTGAGTTAGCCACCCAAAAGGTGAGACTCTAATATTGCAAAACACGTTTGTGGACTGCCACACACTTGCGAAGCAGACCGTTGAACAGATGAATTGTGGTCCTCCTATAGTGCAAAAATATCAAGAGGATATAAGAACAAAACATGAGAATCATTGACCATGTTCTATAGCGAGGAGTGCTGGCAGAAACAGATCGACACTGATGAGGCGGTGGAAAAGGGATCCAAGAAGTCAGCCACCACGACAAGGGAGCAACAGATGCAACAGCAGAAGAACGCGCACAGAGAACCCGTCTAAGCTTGCTAGAAGCATCAATCAATCCGATGGCTTACATGTAAAATCCTACTAGCATTTAAACTATTCAGAATTGTGCGGCAGGCATGACGCCTCTCAAGATTGTGGTGTGTGGCCTCTAGCTTCTTTAGTGGTTATTTGTGTGATCCAAACCTTCCGCCCCTGCAAGCGCCCCCGTGGAGAACCCTAGCTGCGGCGAGGTGGTTCTAATGTCTTCCTCCACAGTGACGCAAAACTCAAGGTGATCCCTCCGTGCTACCAGAGCAGATCAGCGGGAAGCTGGAGAGAGGTGGTGCGACCACTCTTATGCCCCTTCTCTCCATTGCCCCCTTTTTTTTGCTCACGATGATGAGTGGATCTTGGCTTGGTAGATAGTCTTGCAGTCTGTCCTTGGAAGAAAAAAGGAAATTCTGAAAGTGAAAGTGATGTAGAAGGACATGTGTTCGTTGGCTATCTGGAACATTTTCACCATTTGTAATGCAAGTGACATCACTTTTATGTCTCTTCGATGGTTAATCTTTAGCATGATCCTAGAATCTAATCAGCTAGAGTCATGAAATTTCAAAGTATTTGAGGCAAACAAACGACAAACACGGTAAACTTTACATGATGACAAAGAACACACGCCATAGAATGTAATCAAAGTATCGGAAGTCAGCGCGGCAGGGCGCGCATGGACCATCTAGTATCCTCCCAGCTATGGCTAGGAAATGTGATCAGATACCCAAACAAATTACAAAGCCTTAAGAAAGCAAACACCAGCATACTTCCATTGGCCCAGTACCTCTCCAAAGAAAGAAGGATGCACACAGCCCATTAGCCCAATGCCCCTCCTACTACTTCTCATTCTCCTTTTTTTCCTGAGACTTTCCCATTTGTGAGCTTGCAAGCTAAAACTGGATGCGAAATATTTCTATAAAGTTTCTTTTAATAATAATAACGCAAGACATAATGATTTTTTTACGCACGTTTAATTTTCTGACCATTAGATGTAATTGGAGATGCATAAGCCTAAACTGATGAGGGGGACCAAATCTTGACTTCCCATTTGAAAAACAAATGGTGCCGGTATGGTGCACCCAAAATAGTAAAAATGATGGGGAAGATTCTTGGGATCCCAGCAGAGCCCCTCCCCAACGGCACTGAAAACTTGAGAGCTGTGAAGAGTGGTAAGAAAAAGAAAACGATCTAATAGTGGTTGCGCTTAGATCCCCAGGTAGAAGTAGCATATTGTTTTCAACTTAATTTCATTCCCTTGACATGAGCAGAAACACTAGCAGGGATAAGAGGGGGGAGGGAGGCCAACTAATCGAGTCAACGTGCCTTGGCTTGCCAACATTTCTTCTTCCCCATTTACTTACTTACCAATTGCGTGGCATGCTTTACGCCCATCCCCCTCATTAATACCTTGCCTTTTAAGCACTCTTTCCTTCCTCGCAATTCCGAACTTTACACTTCTATACCTGTCTATCTCTCCCCTTGGGTCGACTGATCGATCTCCTCATTCTCTCTTGTTCCGGTGTCCATCTTCGTCTCCAAAGCAAGGAGCATGCCTCTATGTCCACGGAGAGGTAGGAGACCCTTGCCTCAGAGGAAGATTCTGATAGTTCTTATTCTTTTTCGTTTGATGGCTGTACTTTGTTTTCTCTATGTTTGTTTTAAAGATCTCTTAAAAAATCTATAGATGTGATCTTTGATTTTCCACTCTTTTTTCGACACCGCTTTGATTGATCATCTAAAAGTTCTGCTTAAAGGTTTATGGACCTTTTCTGTTCTTGCGATTACCATTTTACCACTTCAGTTTGCATCCTGCCTTTTAAGATTCCCCCTACTTAATTTCCATGGCAAAGGGCCCTAACCTTTGGTCTTCCACCACCACCAGGGAGAGACTCGATGAGATCGGCAAGAAGATCAAGCGAGAGCCGGACGCCGCCTCCGCCGCCGCGGGCGTCGTAGTGGCCGTCGCGTCACCGACTGATCACCAAGCCCCCCGCCGCGTAAACCTAGGCCTTGGCGGCGCAACGAACACGGCGACCCCGTGCGCCGCGTGCAAGCTCCTCCGCCGCCGCTGCGCCCACGAGTGCCCCTTCGCCCCCTACTTCTCCCCGCACGATCCCCACAAGTTCGCCGCCGTCCACAAGGTTTTCGGCGCCAGCAACGTCTCCAAGATGCTCCTCGTACGTACCACCAAACATTTTTTAATTAGCACATATTTCTTTTCTAACTTCTACCGTGTGGTGTAACGTGCTTCGTTCAGGAGGTGCCCGAGGCGGAGAGAGCCAACGCGGCGAGCAGCCTGGTGTACGAGGCGAACCTGCGGTTGCGCGACCCGGTGCACGGCTGCAGGGGCGCCATCTCCATGTTGGAGCAGCAGGTGAACGCGCTGGAGGCCGAGCTCGAGGCCGTCAGGGCCGAGATCTTCAAGCATAGGTACCGGCAGGCCAGCGTCGCCGGCGCGGCCGGTCTCATGATCGAGGACGTCCATACCACCGCGGCCGGTGACTTCATGGCTCCTGCCACGCAAGTGGTACATGCCTCTGACGTGGTGTCGGTGGCGGAGGCCGGCCAAGAAGTGGCTGGAATGCCATCGACGTCCACCACGGTGTATGCTCCCGGACAACCGTCGAGTACTGACTACAGCTCCCTCAACACAAGTGAGCATGATGCATACTTTGGTTGAAATGCATGGATTTATTTGCCTTTTGGTGATTGATCGAGATCGCAATTAATTAATTAACTCATGGAATAAACTGTGTGCAAGTGTAACTCTATATACATGTTTCTTCTCTAGAAATAGATATAGCTGATGTGGATATATATCTTGGTTGAGGAAAAGATTATTTTATTGTATGTGTTCGTCGTGATTGCTTTTTTAACTTTAATCAATTGGTGGATCTTTATTTATAAGCATAGATTTCATACTTTAATTGACAACTAGTATTGGCTAGCTTAGAATTTTGCAAATGAAAACAAAATAATCGACAATATTTCATCTCTTCTTTTGTCATAATACTTGGGAAGCATTGTGAGTGAACACCATGACACCTACCCCCTCACTAAATTTTAATCTTCTTTTTACACTACATCACAATAAAAAAATCTACGAAAATGAAAAAAGTGGTGAGTGAGCACCATGACACCTACAACCGCACCAATTTTTGATTTTCTTTTCGATACTACATCGCAATAAAAGGTTCTACATAAATGAAGGAGTTTAATACAAGATTATACCATCCACACAAAAATATTCAGATGGAAAATTTATAATATGTGTTCTCCACAAAAATCACAGGTAGTAGTAAATAGATATGAATTTAAAATTCATAAAAAAATATTTTTTGTTTTCTTTGACAACACAACTTATTAATCTCAAACTTCACAGATCGATGTGACTTTGTAGTACAACATTAGGCACTCCCTCCGATTCATATTAGTTGCCACTAAAATAAGTGTATCTATAATTAAAATATATCTAGATATATTTATATTAGTATATCATGTAATATGAATCGGAGGGAGTATACTTTTTCAAATTTTTGGTACATTAAAAAACTATAAGAAGTGACGTTGTGTGTGTACCCCTACTTAGAGAAATCATCTCGCAATGCATCGCAAGTTGATTTTTTTTGTTAAGCAATACTCAATATGATCAGTCGCTTTCTTCCTATTTGATTCCATGAATTTTTCAATGATTGATATGAATTTGCGTGTAAGCTAGCATGTTCTTTAGCCATAACAGATTAACAGTACTAAAGCACTACAGATCTTCAGCACCTTCCGTTCTGTCCAGTTGGTAAGTTAACATCCAATGCTTGGGCAACCCCCATGTGATTATGTATCTCCACTTTCAAGCCGAAAAGAGTGTCCATCTAATGAGAAAAAAACCGGGCAGAAATGAATGCACTATTTATCTTGCACCGTGTTGATATGGTGTGCGTGTGTGCATGCATGCATATCAATTTTGATTGCTAAGTCCCATCTTTATCATTTTTCGCTAGTTAACTGATTTAAATTTAGGCAAGTAGAACTGTGCATCGATAGGACAAAACAGTATGTCTACAGAGCTTGCTGTGGAAACGACATAACAAGTTACTGTATCCCATACATTTCTACACTGCAAATGGTATTAGATGCATTATGCGTATCTACTATATACAGTATGGTGTTGACGTTCCATTTCATTTTTGTAGAGCATATCATCAGAAGATTTCCTTTTCCTGTAGCGCTAAAACCGTCGATCAAGAGAATTTTCCTTCATGTAGCGCTTTCGATCTATATTAACGTTTTAATCCAATTTACATTGCTAAGCTGAGCTGTTTATGGAATTGTCTCTAGTTCACACACGACCTTTCAACTAATCGATCAGGTGTATGCATGTACGCACACACGCATCAGTTTTCCACTAATCTCTCTTCCGTTTGCGTAACACGCATGTGTGGTCGCTGTACAAAGCACCGTCATTTTGGCGTCTTGGCATATGCATGTCATGTACCGCTGAGTTGGCTCTTTCAACATGTCAATGTGACTAGGCAGCTAGCTAGGTAATGTAGAAAACAACAATAGGGAAGGCCTTTCCTTAGCGTGCAGAGTTTGCATTCATCGACCGATCTCGTACGTACTGCCAGAGTACCAGTTGAGTTCCAAATCGGTAAAGTAGCTTAGCTAGGGAAGCTCGGTCACATTAAAATAGTAGCAACGCCATGAAAGATACAGCTACTCGTTCTAGCATGCATGTATTCATGTGTGTGTGGATGCGTGCGAGATCGAGCTCACTTCTCCCGATCCGAGACCGATCGAGGGAGGAAGAAGAGCTTGCTGTTGGTTTTGATTTTTTCTTCTAAACACAGTACGCGCTCACACACACATGCGTGTATACATACTCACCTCACTCACACCTATCCTTATAGCACATTCGAGAGGTTAAGTCTAAGATACAAATTCAGTCGACTTTGAGATTAACGAAGTTATCACATAAACGTCGTCTTCTACTGAAAAAATATTACGTCTTTATGACATACTAAAGTATTGAATCCATGGTTTAAACTTTGATGGCTGGTATGCAACTGATTTTCTAACCATACAACCACTGGTAATCGGATCGTTTGTTTATTTGAGATGGCCAGCAATGCTTAAGCTGGGCTGGGGAGCTTGGCGTGTGTGCATGGCCTGGGTGAGACGTGACGGATTTGGTCCACCGTCGTGCTTGCTTGAGATGTCGGCCATCCCCTGCTTGTCTGCACTCAACGCCAATACACAGATTCTTAAATGTCTTCTCGGTAACCTAGAAACCGAGCACGGGATGCTAGTTCCAGCTTAATTCTCCCTACTTGCACACCTCTCGATCTACTGCCAGTACTGTTGGAATCGTCTACCGTATGTCTCGTACACTATACGTTCTCTGGTTAGTCAGATACGGATGATGTGGTATGATGAAGGAAATATTAGAGCATCTCCAGTCGCGTTTCCCAAAGCGTCTCCCAAACCGCGCTGGATTGAGCGTTTGGGAGACGTGTTTTGTTCGTGCCGCGTTTGGGGGAAGTCGCTCCCCAGCCGCATCCCCCAAACGCCGCCCCCAAACATTAAAATACTTTTTTTTGGCATTTTTATTTCAACTAGCAGTGTGGCCCTCGCAAATGCGAGGGCATCCTCTTTAATTTTTTGAAAGTGAAACTTCCTATTAAGGGGAATAATATATTTACATAGTCCACAAAAATAGATAGATAGATGTGAGAAATTCAGGACTGTAGTTTGTCTTGTAATCTAATAGATTATTGTTTATTCTCATTTCAATGTGAATCTGTCAGGGATTCCCTATCCCCCGAGTAACGTTTGCATCATAGAGCAGAATTAATGTTTAGAAAAATGTGTAAATCTTTATGTGTTATAACTGAAATTAGAAACCTACTTGTTTTGACCAGTTTTCTCAAACATGCACATTTACGGATCAATGTACTCAACATATGATACGCCTCTTGACCATTTTAAACTTTATAATTTTAGCACATATTTGCATTTCCACCATGATATGCCTAGCTTTGTGTATTAATTTTTTTTTCGTTGTTTGATGTGCCTAGGAAGATACCCCTCGACAACCTAGCACTGTGAGTTCATTTTTTGTAGGGAGAGACGCTAGTAGTGTGTATTCCACCTAATTTCCATCCATTTATGTGAGATCTAATCTGGTAGATGTACATGTAGATTGGCATGAGTCAGTACCAAGTCTATTGAATAATATATTAGGAATTTACAGTAGCTATCCTCAGGCGGAAAAAATTCTACTATTGTCAATGTTTCTTTTTCTCGGTTGGGTAAAACTACTGGCAGGCACCAGAAATACCGGCAGGTATTTTTCCCAAGATATTCAAAAGAATTCATAAATTCTTTCAAAATTTCCAAAAAGTATTTATATTTGAGAAAATTATATTAACATGGGTAAGTTTTGACCGCTACAAAAAAAATTGATGTGAGTCATGTCGGGTAAATGTACATGTAGATCGGCATAGACTGTACTCTTTCTTCTGAATAATATATTTTGAATTCACGGTAGCTTTCCTCCTTCGAAAAAAATTCTGTAGAAAATTAAGGTTTTTTCTTTTTTAGGTTGGGTTAAAATACCTCTAGGTACTGATATTTCTTGTTCTTCGCAATATTAGAAATACCCGACGCTATTCCACCCGAGATATTCAAAACAAATTCATATATTCTTTCAAAACTTCCCAAAGATATTTAAATTTGGAAAATTATATTAATACCATATGTAGTCTTTAAACCGGTTTCCGGCAAAATTTCGGAAATACCAGCCGACAAAAAAACTTGCATACATTGCATATATACTATACGGATCAATACCTTATCGGTATATATTAAATATTTATATTTGAGAAAATTATATTAACACGGGTAAGTTTTGACAGCTATGAAAAAATTGATGTGAGATCCTGTCGGGTAAATGTACCCGTAGATCGGCATAGACTGTACCCCGTCTTTTGAATAATATAGTTTGAATTCGCGAAAAAAATCTATGAAAAGTTAATGTTTTTTTCTTTTTTAGGTTGGGTAAAAATACTGCTACGCACTAATATTTCCTATTCTTCACAATATTAGAAATACCTGCCGCTATTCCGTTCGAGATATTCAAAACAAATTCATATATTCTTTCAAAATTTCCCCAAAAAATATAAATTTAGCAAATTATATTAATACCATCAAATGTAGTATGTAAAACCGGTTTTTGGCAAAATTTCGGAAAGGCCAGCCAGCAAAAAAAACTTGCATACATTGCATATATACTATACGGATCGATACAACATCGGCTTATATTATCACATCTTGTGTATAACCATGGTCGAGCTAAGCTAGCTACAATGCTTGTTTTTTTTGGTAAAGAATACACCTACCATCTACGTTCTCTAGAAGTATTTTTATTTATCCTTATAATAAGCGGGACACCCATTGTAAGGAAACACATCAGCTGGTTCTTGTTTTTTTTCCTTATACATGTTAAACGGACGACCGTACCTGCAGGGTGCATTACACCTTGTGTCATATGGAAACAAATCATCAACAAACTTTTTTTCCTTTCTAGCAGATCGTAACTATTAATTATTTTGATTGCATGACTATTTTGTTACCGGAGACCACATACCACACGTGATCTTCCGGCCGGAAAAGCTAGCATACAAGGCATTCTTTTTTATCAGAGGCGTGATCTTTGTAACATATCTCTTGTCCCATGCTTTTTTTTTTTTCTGATTTTTGAGATGGCTCATCTTTTTCTTTTTATGTGACGACTCATCCTTATAACTACACAATGTGTATGTGACAGGTTGTACATGTCTATAGTTTACGTAACTTTTTTAGCTTTAAATCTTAACCATTAATTATAAGATCGACGAATCAAATAATTTTAGTACATGTGGATTAACGTGGTGTCTCCTTTAAATATTCTTATTTTGCTTTTAGTATATAATAGATAATAGATTTCCACAAACTAATACATAATTGGGAACGTGGTTTACAGGAAGACATAATTTGGAACATGGTTTTCCACAAACTAATACATAGTTTAAACCATGGTGGCCACAAATATAAAATTATGCAAAAAAACTAAACCTAACTAGGCCGTGCATCGAAGGTTTCCTGTGTTCGTTGCTAAGAAAGAACACTCGAGGGCACACCCAGTCACCCAAACTGGAAAATCCAGCGGGAGGATGGTGGCCTTGTTGGTTCTACCGATGAGACGAACATCCAGAAACTTCCGTGCACGTATTCGCTGCGAAGAAACAACACTCTTCATCATCAGTCGTCCTCCTCGTCGGTGCTATCGCCGTGGTAGTCCCGGCGGCAGCGCGTCTCGTTGAAGACCTTGACGCTCATGTCCATGTCGCCGAAGTTGGAGAACAGGAGGATGAAGCCGGCTTCGAGGCTGTGGTGGTGCGCGAACTTCTCCCAGCCGATGTTGAGGTACATCTTGCCGCGCGCGTCGTAGATCACGCCGACGATCCACCGGTAGTAGCCGCACGAAGCCTCTCACAGATGCATCATGCGCGGGCGGTCGTCACCGGCGACGTACTCGGCGAAGGATTCCGGCAGAATCTCGATGCCGCGTGGGTCGGCCTTGAGGACGAGGACGAACTCGAACAGCACGCCCGGCTCCACGTCCATCTCCGACGGTGAAGACGACGGCGTGGCAGGCGACAGCGAGCGTGCCGCTCTACCGCGGCTACGACCACGGCCACGGCCACGGCCGCGAGCTCGGTCTCCGCCTCTACCAGACATGGCGTCGACTCTTGTTGAGATGGTGGCGGCTAGGGTTGGGGAGAGAGGCGCTAGGTTTTGTGTGTGAGAGGGACGATGAGAGGCGGTCCTTTTTATAGGCCGGAGGAGGCAGGGGAGCGGTGGCGCTCATTAACGCCGGCACGCAGAGCTAGGCGCGACGAGACGCGTCGCTGCGCCTCTGCGGGAACTGCACCGTCGCTGCGGGAACTGCACCATCGCTGCACGCCAATAACTTCCGTCGCGAGGTAGGCGATGGTTAGGTCAAAATTTATTGTGCCGCTGACGGGTCGGCCCCGCCACTCCCCGCCTCGCTTTTCGGTGTGTCCGGCGTCCCCGGTGCGTCCCCTATGGGGCGGGGAAGGGCTCGGGGTGCCGGACACCGTATCGGGGCGCGCCGGACAAAATTGGGCTTTGGGGGGGGGCGGAGGCTGATAGAATCGTCAGAGAAGCAATCCCTCCCTGCAGGATCAACTTCGCAACCCCTGCCGAACAGCAGCCGCTCGCCACCCCAAAGGACAATATGACGAAAGCTGCAGAAATTCTGAAGAAAAGTGACGAGGAGATTGACATCAACTACTTGCGCACGCTCGTCGCTTCAGCGGTTAAGCGACGAGCAAGGCGGACACTTCGCGCAAGTTGGAATCTAACCCGGAGCATTGCGTCTCCACTGCGCGTGAAGGACGCCCACAACAATCGCCATCGAGATGACGAGTCGCGAACCGGATCCTCGGAACGTAGAAGGAAAGCCAGGGAACACCCAAATCCGATCCCCGTACCGTCAAAGACGCCACCGTCAGATCCGAGAAAGGGAAAGGATGCAATGTACTCTGGACGAGACAAGTACCGCAACGCCTCTCCTCCGCCTAATGGTTACCCGCGCCCCCCTCGCCGCCGTAGTCCAGCCGGAAACACTAGGCCTCAGGGGCATGGTGGAATTGTTATCCGCGACAACGTGCTGCCCTCCGGAAACCGGAACAGGGAGCGCACGCCGGAACCCCGCCGGCATCAGAACAACGATCGTGAGCCCGAGCCTAGGAGGAGCCGGAACGAGGAGCGCGACCCGGAACCCCGCCGGAGCCGGAACGACCAGGGCAGCCAGCGCCAAGGCGAGGGCAGCCACAGGAGCCGGAGCCAGCACCGGGAGGGCCGGGGAGAATCTGGAGGCGGAAGCAAGAGGTCGGATCGTCCCCCTCGCAGGTCTCCCTCACCACCACCTAGCGGTGGTGGCGGAGGTGGAGGCGGAGGCGGTGGCCGGAGATCTCGCTCTCGCTCACAGTCCCCCCGTCACGGCTCGCGCGACGCGCGGGAACGCCTCAACGAATACAGAACCGACTACATCGGACCAAAGTGCTTTGGCAGGATGATTCGAGAGGAACCAAAGCCAAGGAGCTCCCTCAAGCTACCCGGAAATCTGAAGCATTATGATGGCACCGAAAGGCCGGATACCTGGATTGAGGATTACTATAATGCAGTAACCTTTGCCGGAGGAACCCCTAATATCGCCTGCCGCATGCTCCAGTTGTACCTTGTAGGACCAGCCCGGATCTGGCTCAGCGACCTCGAGAAAAACTCCATCTTTTGCTGGTTCGACCTGAAGACCGCTTTTGAGAAACACTTCAGAGGCACCTACAAAAGACCTGCCACGGCAAGCGACTTACAAGCTTGTATCCAGAAGAAGGGAGAATCCTCAAGAAACTTCCTCACACGATGGTTGGCATGCAGGAACGAGTGCGAAAACGTCGACCACACCACTGCCATGTACGCCTTCATTGGCGGACTACAGAGAGGAGGATTGCTGAGGCATAAGCTTACATGTTTGGCTAACGCCAACAAACTGACTTTGGACGAGATGATCTCCATTGCCAGTGATCACACTGCCGCCGATGACACGCAGGCGGTGATATCGCAGCTACAGCAATCCCCCTGCACCAACAAAAGAAGAACCGTGATAACGGTAACAGCAGCGGCCACAAACGCAAAAACCCTGATGACCAGAAGAGCGGCGGATCCGACATGGTCGCCATGGCATTCCAACGCGGAGGTTCAGGAGGCGGAAGAGGACGCGGCCGCGGAGGTGGAGCCGGCAGGGGTCAGCAGCATGGCACTGAGGTCACCGCTGGCGGATCCCGCGCCCCGCAAACCTACGAGGAGTACAGAGACATGCCCTGCCCACTTGGATCCGGCTACAGGGAAGTCCACTCACACCAACCGCAACTGCAAGTGGGTCAACGACCTAAAGAACGACCCGGAGGCAGGATACAAGCGAGCCGGAAGCACCGCCCACGCGGCAAAGGAGGCAAGGGCAAGAACAAGGACAAGGAGGAGGAGAGTTCCGAGGCGATGGACGAGGATGATAACTCGCCGGATCCCAAAGCCGGATCCGCAGGTAAATCCAACCCCTTCGAGAAAAAGAGCGTGGGGGCTTACCACACCTTCCTCGGAACCCCCACAGTCCGCGCTACAAAGTCAGCTACCCGGATCCTGAACGCCACAGTTCCGGCTGTGCCGCAGTATGTCAGGTGGTCGGAAGTTCCACGCACATTTGACAGGGAGGATCATCCCGCCATTGTGCCAAAAGAATACTACGCCTTGGTTGTAAGTCCCCGCATAGACGGGTATGATTTCTCCAAGTGCCTCATGGATGGTGGAGCCAGCTTGAACATCATGTACCTGGAGACTCTGGAGCGGATGAACCTCACCAAGGAACAGCTCAAACACAGCAACACTGAGTTTCACGGCGTGGTTCCGGGTAAGAAGGCGAATTCCCTTGGCAGCATCACACTTCCCGTGGCTTTCGGCGATGTTCACAATTTCCGCGAAGAAAAGATCACGTTCGAAGTTGTGCCCTTCAAGAGCTCCTACCATGTCATTTTCGGCAGGCCCACCTACCACAAGTTCCATGCAAGAGCGTGCTATATCTACAACAAGCTCAAGATTCCGGGTCCCAATGGTATGATCACCATAACCGGAGACTACAAAAAGGCTCACGAGTGCGAGTTGGGCGAAGCCGCCTTCGCAGAGTCTGTCATCTCCGGAGAAGAGCTGAAAGGCTACAGAGCCGCGGTGGATCCGACTGAGATGCAAACCACCAAGAAGCAGATCTCCGAACAGAAAAACTCTTTCAGGGCCGCGATAGAGACCAAGAAGGTCAACTTCAAGGAAGACGACCCTAGCAAGCAAGTCTCAATCGGAGCCAACATGGACCCCAAATAGGAAAGCGCGCTCGTCGAGTTCCTCCGCGCTAACATAGATATCTTCGCATGGCAACCTTCTGACATGTCCGGAGTACCTAGGGAACTCGCCGAGCACTACCTCAACATAAATCCGGGGCTAAACCGGTGAAGCAAGCTATGCGACGCTTTGGAGATAAGAAGCGCCGCGCCATAGGAATGGAACTAGCAAAGTTACTAGAAGCAGGTTTTGTAATAGAAGTTATCCACACCGATTGGGTCGCGAATCCCGTCCTTGTACCCAAAAAGAACACTGAAATACTAAGAATGTGCATCGATTACTCTGGCTTGAACAAGCATTTCCCGAAGGATCCGTTCCCCTTGCCGCGCATTGACCAAGTCATTGATTCGACGGCGGGGCGGAACTTCGTGTTTTCTTGATGCGTATTCCGGGTACCATCGGATCCGGATGAAGGAATCCGACCAAAAGGAGACTTCATTCATTACCCCGTTTGGTACTTACTTGCTATGTTACTATGCCTTTTGGCTTGAAAAACGCAGGTGCCACCTACCAACGTACGATGCAGCGGTGCTTGAAGGACCAAATTGGCCGGAACGTGCACGCCTACGTCGACGACATCACGGTCATGACCCGGAAAGGATCCGACTTGATCAGCGACCTCACAGAAACCTTCGAGAATCTCCGTCGGTACAAGATGATGTTGAATCCGCCGAAGTGCGTCTTTGGCGTGCCAGCCGGAAAACTCCTTGGCTTCATAGTCTCTCACGAGAGGCATTGAGGTTAACCCGGAAAAGATCAAGGCAATCCTGTGTATCAAACGGCCAACTTGTCTCAAAGATGTGCAACGACTAACTCGGTTGTGTCGCAGCAATCAGTAGGTTTGTTAGCCGTCTTGGCGAGAAGGCGCTACCTCTGTACAAGTTGTTGAAGAAAACAGACAAGTTTGTCTGGGACGACGCAGCTGACGCAGCTCTTCGAGGGTTGAAGGAAATACTTACCTCCCCACCTATCTTGGCAGCCCCAGCAGAATCAGAGCCAATGCTCCTTTATCTGGCAGCTACCAACAAAGTCATCAGCCTCGTCATCGTGGTGGAGCGAAAGGAAGAAGGTCATGAATATGACGTCCAGAGACCTGTGTACTACATAAGCGAGGTGCTGACGGAGTCAAAGCAAAGATACCCTCACTTTCAGAAGCTAGCTTATGGAGTTTTCCTAGGCAGCCGGAAGCCGAGACACTACTTCCAAGAGCACCCGAGAACAGTTGTGAGCAAGGCTCCGCCGTCAACAATTCTCAACAACGCCGACGCAACGAGACGGACGGCTAAATGGGGCATTGAATTATCCGCCTTCGACATCGCTTACAAGCCAAGAACTGCGGTAAAATCCCAAGTATTGGCAGATTTCGTTGCAGATTGGACAGAAGCTCCGGATGCAAGTCTGGAGCCGGAACCAGAAACATGGGTCATGCACTTCGACGGATCCAAGCAGCATCAAGGCTCAGGAGCCGGAGTCACCCTGAAGTCCCCTACCGGAGAAGAACTGCAGTATGTTCTGCAGATCCACTTCGAAGCTACAAATAACATGGCTGAATATGAGGCTCTACTACATGGTCTGCGCATCGCTAAGGAAATTGGGATCAAGCACATCATATGCTGTGGAGATTCCGACTTGGTGGCACAACAAGTAGCGGAACCTGGAACGCCATAAATTCCGTCATGGCAGCCTACAGAGACGAAGTTGATGAGATCGCCAAGTGCTTCCTCGGATACGAAGTCAAGTACGTCAGGAGAGACGATAACACAGCGGCAGACATGCTATCCAAGCTCGGATCCGGCAGAAAGCCAATTCCGCCCGGAATCTTCCCGGAGCATCTCCGGATACCCTCTCGTGAAGGGCGCTAACCCGGAAAACCCGAAGTGGCAGTGTCTCCGGCCAGAGAGGTATTGGCTACCATTCCGGCTTGGACACAGCCTTTCCTGGACTACCTCATCGATCAGAAGTTGCCGGAGGACGAGGTCCTCGCGCGCCAGATCATCAGACGAGCACGATCCTACACAATTATTGATGGACAGCTCTACAAACGAAGCGCAACAGGGGTGTTTCTCAAATGCGTCTCCAATCAAGATGGCATTGAAATCCTCAGAGAGATCCACGCAGGGGACTGCGGGCACCATGCCGCCCCCAGGTCACTCGTTGCAAAAGCTTTTCGGCTAGGCTTTTATTGGCTTACAGCTAAAGAAGATGCTGACAAGATAGTCAAGACCTGCCGAGGTTGTCAGTACTACGCTACTCAACCAAACGCTCCAGCCCAAGAGCTGAAGACCATACCTATCACCTGGCCATTTGCGGTCTGGGGGCTCGATATGGTTGGTAAGTTAAAAAGATCATCTCCTGGTGGTTTTGAATACCTCCCGGTCGCCGTTGACAAGTTCGAGCAAATGGATCGAGGCTAAGCCGAGTGAGAAAAGCCGATGGTGCTACGGCACTAAAATTTGTCTCGCAGCCTCGTGATGAGATTCGGCATCCCACACAAGCATAATCACGGATAATGGCACAAACTTCGCTCAGGGGAGAATTGAAGGATTATTGTGAGACAATGGGAATTCGATTGGACCTCGCATCTGTGGCTCACCCACAATCCAATGGTCAATTCGAAAGGGCAAACGGCCTAATATTATCAGGAATCAAGCCACGCCTCGAGGAACCGCTGCGACGAGCAGCAGGAGCCTGGGCTGACGAGTTGGACGCTGTCTTGTGGAGTTTACGAACAACCCCTAACAGGTCAACAGGGTTTACCCCATTCTTCCTGGTATACGGATCCGAAGCCGTAATTCCCTCCGACATCATCCACGATTCGCCGCGAGTTTCCGCCTATAATGAAGAAATAGCCGACGAGGCCAGACAGCTATCTGTGGACCTGATCGAAGAAGCTCGGAACCTAGCTGATCAGCGCTCCGCCATCTACCAGCAGAAGCTCCGACGCTATCACAGTCGTCGAGTTCGGAAACGCTCCTTCATGGCAGGAGACCTGGTCCTCCGCCTTCGACAGGTGAAAGACCATAAGTTGCAATCTCCATGGGAAGGACCCTTCGTCATTAGCAAAGTGCTTCATAACGGGTCGTACTACCTTGTTGATTTCCGCGAGCTGAGGGATAGACCTGCTAACTGGCGCCGGAAACGCAAGCGTGAGGATCCGGATGACATCTACGACGAAACAGATCGCCCTTGGAATATCGCACAGCTACGTCCTTTCTACACTTAGCATATTCTTTCCGAGTTACAAACTCTGTAATAGTTATACATGATCAATGAAATAAAGCTTATGGTTCACTCTTTGAGTCTTTTACCTCCTTTACTTGTTCATTTTTAGATCATGTATGTTTTCCGACTAAAACCGCAGGGCTGGATTTTTCCGCCTAGGCGTGTACAAAAGTTGTGATTTTCAAAAATCGTCCTTCAGGACGTAAGCTTAAGTTTTCTGATTAAGTGTTGTCTGTTAGGAACTCGTGGATTCCTAGTAGCGATTTCCGGCACCTACGCCTGGGGGCTTGTTTCCGCGGTTATTGACGGGTTGCCATTGGGCTTCGTCGCCGCTGGCGAACGTTTCCGGCTAAGGTCTTCCGGCTCGCGGAAGGTCAAGCGGGCAAGCCGGAAAACAATGAAGTCAGCACTTGCTTTCCGACATAAAACGAAACATGCACATAACATTAACGGATAGCAGGATAAGTGTTTCCGCCCCATGCATACTCGTTTCGTTCCTAGCTACTTAAGAATTTAAGTCTTATTACAAACCCACTCTGGGGCCAAAATGATGCAACTTGTTTCATTGTTTAAATCAGGAACACTACTCGGAGTCCTCCTCTTCAGATTGCTGGTAGGTGGAGCCGTCGTCGCTGTCACCAGATCCGGCTTCGGAGTCGTCACCAGAGTTTCCTCCGGAATGCTCGCCGCTTGACCCGGATCCTTCCCCGTAATACTCCGGCTCACCCGCTTCTCCCTCTGCATCGGAAAATCCTTCGGGCAGATCGTGCTTGTTATACCAGAACGAGTGATCCACTCGCCTGACAAACAGCTGTTCATAGCCTTCGGTTTCCGCGAGGAGGGCACCCATGTCGGAACCCTTGGGGGCTCCGCGTGCAACATTCGCCAGGTTGAGCGAGGGGAAGTGAGCCTTGCAGGTGGCCAAGACTAGGGAGGCGACTCCGCGTGCTGAAGACTCCTGCCAGTCCTTGATGAAATCCGGCACCAGCCTCATAAGTTTGGTCATCGTATCGATGACTGTGGTTTTGGCCTTCTTCAGAGACAGAGCCGTGGCGATTCCGCGACAGGCTTCAAATAACGCGTCAATTGATATCCGCGCTTCATCGTATGCCTCCGTCCTCGTAAGGTTTGACTCTTTTGACCATTCAAAGCCAAGGCTTGCTGTGGAAGAAAAAGATTCAGTTCCGTTAGAGAGGAATCATACAAGTTAGTCGGAGCAACGATACGGCAAAATGCTTACGGAAGATAAGTTTGTCAATAGCCTCCGCCTCCTCCTCCAGAACTCTGTTCTTGGATATTATGGAAATCACGCGGCCCTGGCTTTTCTCCAGTTTGTCATTCAGTTCCGCCAAGTCGCTGGCGTGCTTGTCGGAGAGTTTTTTCCTTGCCTCAGTTTCCTTTTTAGAGGATTCATGAATGAAGGTTTTGAGGGACTCGTTCTCGGCCTCAAGCACCTTGACTTTGGCGGAAAGTTCATCAAACGAGGAGTGCTTGGCAGATTCTTCTGAAGGCAGAAAGTTGCACACATTATAAATCCTGAACTATGACAGCACAAAAAGTGAAGACCCGGATCTTGTACCTTTAAGGCGGGTCTCAAGCAGCTGGATAGCCTTTTGGCTGTTTTCCGCGTTCTGGCGCAGCCCCTCGATCTCCGTGATCTGCTCTAGCACGTGAATGCGCAGATCTTCGTGCAATTTCCGTGTGGTCCGTGAAGCGACAGGGAGTTAGCCGGATATTTAAAATCTTGGGGGCTAGCGAGGAATTCAGTCTTGAGATATAAAAATTTTAAATTTCCGTCTAAAGTACATTCTGGGAAAGCATCGTATAATACACGTTACACGGAACTATATCACCCAATGCTTGGGGGCTAGTATTACCTGCCGCACTTACTTGTGCTTGGCGAAAAAATCCTTCAAGTCGCTCTCCAGCTCGGCGAGTTCACGCACCTCCTCGTCCGGTTTTCCCCATACCTTGTTCAGCATGGCGGAAACTTCCGCGTGACGTTGTGCAAGGGTAAGTTTTTGGAGGGACGGAGTTGGTTGGAGGTTGACTCGGGTCGCGTTGGTAACTTGGAGGAGCTTAGCCTTTTGCTCCTGTTCTTCTTCAGTGGGCCCCGCGAAAGCGGAGCTTGGCTGATCTGGCGGAGGAATTGGTGACGAGGTCCCCTTGGCGGAGTCGCCATGATGAACGGGATCTTCAGGAAGGTCATCAATGTCGATGATATCCTTTGGATCCGGCTTGGTGGCGGAGGAAGCCTTGGGCGGAACTTCAACCTCAGGAGTAATGGGAAATGAAGCCGGAGACGGCTTGGCTCTCTTCTTGAGGACCCTTGGGGCCTTGGGGGGCTGGCTTCCGGAGCTTCAGAAAGAACATAAAAGTATAAGAGCAAGCGTTAAACCAGAACTTGGGTCTCGGAAGTGGACGTTTACCCGGAAGGTTTGAAGAAATGCTGGATGGCAGGCTGCCCCTTGTTGCTGGTATTAATCAGCGAGAGGCGCTTCTTTTCCGCCTCCAATTTCCGGGTGGCCGCAATGCTGAGCACTTCGCGGGCGCGTTTTGCATGGGGGCTGGAAGGAGCCGGCTTCTTCCTCTTAGCGGGGCGGGAGGCCTCGGGAGCTTCTGCCTCCGATGCGGCTTCCGGATCCGCGTTACCGGTGGATGGGACTCGGAGGAGAGTTCCGAGTTCATTTTCCTCAAGCGCCTCGAGCTAATGCAAAGTTAAACACTTAGATGAAAAAAGTTTGAAGGAAAACAACAGACCAAGGTCCAGACGACGTACCGCGGTTCCGGATCCATTCGTGTGGATGTCCTTGTTGCACACGTGAACATGGAGATCACGTGAGATCTTGATGAGGACCCGGATCCTCTTGTCGATGGCGTCGGCGGAGAGATTGTCTTTGGTGGCGCGCATTGGATCGTCGCGCCCTGTGTATTCAAACATCAGGCGTTCCCTGTGTTGCAGCGGCTGGATCCGCTTGGTGAACCAGGAAAGGGTTAAATCCTTCCCCGCCAGCCCCTCCTCCGTGAGCTTGCAGATCCGCCTAACAGCGCGGGTCAGTTGAGGCGAGTCGGAGAAGTGGGGGCAGTGCGTCCATGATGGAAGCTCGGTGGCGGGGCAATTCTTGAAAGGCGGAAGTTTCTTTTCGCTCGCGGGGTCGGAGACGTCCTTCAGATAGAAGAAACCCCCGGACCAGTACCTCGCGGATTCGTGGCGGTCGGTGGGGGGTAGACGCGGCCCGGGCGGATCATAAAGGTGATGGATCCGCATGTAGCAAGTTCGGCGGATTGCCGGATCCTCTCCTTCTTGACAGAGAAAAAATATTGGAACAGAGAGATCTCAGGGGTTACCCGGAGATGGCCTTCGCAGAGGGCGACGTGGTTGCTGATGGCAAGCACGCTGTTTGGAGATATGTTGTGGGGCTGAAGTCCATACGTCTTCAGAATCTCCAGGAAGAAGTCCGAAGGCGGAAATGAAAATCCGCGCTCCACCAGTGCCTTCGTCAGCACCATCTCGTCATCCCTCGGAGCCGGAGCTAGTTCGTTTGGAACTGACCTCCAGCTTCCGGGTTGCAGAAAGCCCTCCGACTCAAGGTTCTTCAGCTCCATCTCGGTGGTGGTACAAGGCCACCATTTTCCTTTAGCTTCAGAATCTCGCTTCCGAGCTTTCGACTTCTTTGTGACCTCTTCTGCCTGGTGCTCCGTCTGACTCGCCCCGGAGGTTTTTTCTGGGTGAGCAGAGGTCCCCTCAGCCTCCTTGCCGGAATCCTTTGAAGGATCCAGCCTGACTGGAACGAAGGGAGGAGGGGCGGAGGAGATCGGGGTCGCCATGATTGGTTCCGAGGTCGGAGGCGGAGTCGTTGAAGACATCTGAGGAAAAAGGGTTTGGCGGAAACTTGCTTTAGTCGGATCCCACATCGTCTTCCCCAAGTTCACCCCTACCAACTACGGCGCGAAGATGAAGCTCGAGGACTTACTGTAATGGCGATTGCGGTGGTCGTAGTCGCCGGCGATGAGTTTTCCGCGCGGTGGCTCGCCGGAGTTAAGAACACGAAGAACACTGCGGTGGTGGACTCGCTCCGGCGATGCTCCGGCGACTTTTCCGGCAGGTTCCGGCACGGCGGAGGAAGAGCTCACGGGCGGCGCTCGGCTGAGAGGTGAGAAGGGGGGTGAATGAGGGTAAGGGCCTCGACGGCGGATATTTATAGGCTGAAGGGATAAGATTCGTGCTCCGCATCCTGTGGTCGGAACGCAAGCGTCGCACCGTTGGATGCGCGACACGTGTCCCAAACCCTAACAGTAAAAATGGCTAGAGATAAGTTACCGCGGAGATCGCGCGAAAATGGCGCCAGAATTGGCGGAACCGTTTGAGTCTTTTAAGATTCCGGGTAATTGCGTGAGGATAAGTTAGTTCTCATTCACGAGCAGGGAGTAACCCGGAAATGTTCTTTGGAATGTCGATGGATGAAGTCCCGCGGGAAGGGAGCATTTTCCGACTAATAGTTGGGAAAAGAAGAAAATGCAAAGTTGGAGCTCTTCAAGTTTCTCCACGTTACCAACGTTTGCCGGAGATCATGATGGACTAGCAAGGCGGAAACTGCAGGTGAAACTCGGAAAAACTCTGGGGGCTACTGTTGTGGGTATACTTCATGGGTATACCATCGACAGTGTTTAGATCCGGCAAGCCCGGGTGGCCCACAGATGGTGATGAGGCATGTGGCCCATCGGGCGGCCCAGTTGCTGTTGATCATGAAGGAAGAAGTCCAGCCCAGGATCAGTAAGCCGGATCCGTACCGACATTAGGAGTAACCCGGATCCGTTGAGGCCCATGAGGAACCCGGATCCAGTACGACGTGTATGGAAGGCGGATCCGTGACGTGCACGACAAGATATTGTACCGTAGTTAGGCTATCTGTAATCCGGCTAGGACTCTCCGTGTAAACCCTAGATCCGTGCGCCTTTATAAGCCGGATCCCGGGAGCCCTAAAGACAACCACAACTCATTGTAACAACGCGAAAGCGCCCTGATAATTCCAGACAAGCAGCAGTAGGCCCTGTCATCGTGCAGGTGTTCCGAAGCTGGGTAACTCGCGTACCACCGTCCCGTGTGCACTCCGCCCTATGGCCCCTACTTCTTCTCCCCCTCGTGAGGATCCCTCCTCCGAGGTACCGTCGATTAGGCAACGACACGGCTGGAACTGTTTTTTGGTCCGGCGCGCCCCAAATTGCTTTGGGGGACTCTTTGGGGGACGCGACTGGAGATGCTCTTACACTCTATCCTTCCCAGTTTATAAGACGTGCATGCGATCTGTTTCTGATCATCGATTTGATGAATAATACTTGAGTAATATGTGAAACAATTATATCACTCAAAATTCCTTTTCATTTCGAATGATATAATATTTGGATATATATATATATCTCATATTTCATTAGTCAAACTCGTAATAAAATTGTGCCTCAAGATATGTGCTTGCCACGTTGCTCTTCTTCGGCGACAGTGGTGGCAACACAAACGCTAGCTCGACCACGACACCTCCATGTCTCCCTTCGCCGTTGCCAGGAAGCGCTAGTAGGGAAAAGCCAACACGTTGTATGACAATAGAGGGGACATTTAAGAATGTACACTCTGTCTCCTCGCTCTTCGTGGTGGTAGTTGTGAAAATAAGCATGGTTGTGGGAGCTGATCTCGGCCAGTGGGCTACAATTTGGGCTCTGCAAGCGGGTGCTTGCTAAAGGTCGGTGACACAACCATATCTAGTTCCTCAAAGTCTGTAGGAAGAAGGGCATAACGAGACGGGTGGGATCTTGGAGTGCAGATATGTGCTGATGTATTTCACTCAATTTGCTTCAGCCCCTCAGCCTCAGGATCAGGATGTGCGATCAATAATGAGTTTGGTGGTGCGAGACCAAATCTGACGCCTATTCGCAAGGCCTTAATCTAGCATGTTAGTGGAAGGGTCCATTTTTGACATCGGTACAAGGGTTAAACATTCTGCTCGTGGTGAGTAGAGGTTGGTATATCATGGCGGCTCTAAGTGTTATTCTTGCCTAGATTTATGGCCATCTCGGTCCCAAGATCTCTAGGGTGCTCAACGAGAGGGCTACTGAGAGTGGTATTGTATACGACATGAAAGAACTCCGTAGGGGCCTGCCTTGCCTCCATCGATGATGTTCTTTCCTCTCCCCCTTTTGGTACTATGTGGAGTCCTACGCCAGTGAAGGTTCCGAAAAAGGTAGGTCTTTTGCCATGGTCATGTAGGTTTTTGTTTGCAAGCCATTTTAGGCTACCTTCTAAGCAGTGTCATACAACTTGGACCAGGAGGCAACCTTCTGAAGGAGAGTCCATTGGTTATTGTGTTCTTGGTATGTGCATGTGGTGTGCATGTGTAGTTTACCTTGAGGAATCATAGGAAGGTTGAAAGGATCAAAGATGTCATCTATAGGGGTGGAAGCTAGCTCACAAGATCAAAATAACCACACATAGGAGATGGAGATGTATTTGAAGTTTGCAATCATTGGGACGTGGGGGTGTGTTAATCTCCATGGGATAGACCTAGAGGCAAACATTTTCCCGCACACCGCACAGTCCTTATGTCAAAGTGTGGATGAAACCTACTCCCTGAGCGCCACTCTGGTGTCACCTTCTTCTTCTCAATCCTCCCATGCAAGGGAAGTGCCTCGATCCACTAGTGGTACCCTTGGAGGCATTTACCAAACCTTCACAAACTTGTTCGGAGCAACTCCACACCTTGGAGGCTCCCTAATCATTCCCAAATTCCAATACACACATGGGATAGCTCCCAGTCTAACTCCTTCCATCTAGGGTGCCCAAACTCCCTAGAGTAACAAGATTCACAAACGAAAACAAGGGGATCTCAAATTTCCATTGGTGAATTGATAGATTTGGGTCTCCTATGTCTATTTCCCTAGAATATCAACAAGATATGCACACTAGGGAGGGAGCATCCAATTATTTAAGCTTTTCAATAATGGAGAAGAGAGGAATGGAGTCGTCCACTACTTCGTGGAAAAAAATAAGGTGGGATAAAATATCTAACCGTTACTTCGAGGCCTGCAGTAACTGGAGCTCCTCGGAGGTTCCGGGGGTGGGTGGGAGAGGTTTTGGGAAGAACCTTCGGCCTATCTCGCAACAACACAAATTTGTGTCTATATGTGCAACCTTTTTATGTGGTGTACGGAGGATGGTTCGAGGTTCTCATCCCAAAAGGCACCTGGGAACTCCAGGCTACCTAGGTGGCACCAAAAAGTTGCACGCAAGGTGCAACCTTCATGTTGCGCCCAGACCGTCCTATTCTCATCCCAAAAGTTCTAGGGAGGTTCTAGACCTCGGATGTTCTTGTGGTACCCTAGACACTCTCGGATACAAAGCCTGGTGGAAAAAACTAGACATAGTGAGCTCTCTCTTTCTCTACATCTCTCTCACGCGCGATAGGAATATTAGTGGGTGAAACATATGTTTCATGTATTTGTTTGATTCCCACCACTACCTTTCGAAATGTACCCCTTTTCTATAGGACTGTTTTCCTAGCAACCCAATCAAATGGAAAAAAGCCGTTGATATATATTCTCATTTTTTACCTTTTGATTGGAGGGGTACCACCAACAACGATTTGTGTCGGATGTGCCGAGACAATTTGCATTGTGCATTCCGCTTGAGCTTGAGGATGGTGCCCTATCCTTCCCTCAAGCGGGAACACTTCACATGATCATTGTTTCTTGGTGAAGATTAGGAAATGCTCCCATATACTCCCCTAAGAGAAAGTTTGACTTACACATATCTTCACAATTCCATTAGCACCAGTTGGATGGAAAGCTTCGAGCATAATAGTCCTTCGAGATGCTAATCTTGAGCTTTGATGGCGCGTGAGACACACGTCCGTTGGGAACCCCAAGAGGAAGGTATGATGCGTACAGCAGCAAGTTTTCCCTCAGTAAGAAACCAAGGTTATCGAACCAGTAGGAGTCAAGGAACACATGAAGGTCGTTGGTGGCGGAGTGTAGTGCAGCGCAACACCAGGGATTCCGGCGCCAACGTGGAACCTGCACAACACAATCAAAGTACTTTGCCCCAACGTAACAGTGAGTTTGTCAATCTCACCGGCTTGCTGTAAACAAAGGATTAAACGTATTGTGTGGAAGATGATTGTTTGCGAAGAACAGTAAAGAACAAGTATTGCAAGTAGATTGTATTTCAGATGTAAAGAATGGACCGGGGTCCACAGTTCACTAGTGGTGTCTCTCCCATAAGATAAATAGCATGTTGGGTGAACGAATTACGGTTGGGCAATTGACAAATAAAGAAGGCATAACAATGCACATACATATATCATGATGAGTACTATGAGATTTAATCGGGGCATTACGACAAAGTACATAGACCGCTATCCAAGCATGCATCTATGCCTAAAAAGTCCACCTTCAGAGTTATCATCCGAACCCCTTACGGTATTAAGTTGCAACAACAGACAATTGCATTAAGTATGGTGCGTAATGTAATCAACACAAATATCCTTAGACAAAGCATCGATGTTTTATCCCTAGTGGCAACAACGATATCCACAACCTTAGAGGTTGCTCGTCACTCCCAGCATTCAATGGAGGCATGAACCCACTATCGAGCATAAATACTCCCTCTTGGAGTCACAAGTATCAACTTGGCCAGAGCCTCTACTAGCAACGGAGAGCATGCAAGAACATAAACAACATATATGATAGATTGATAATCAACTTGACATAGTATTCAATATTCATCGGATCCCAACAAACACAACATGTAGCATTACAAATAGATGATCTTGATCATGATAGGCAGCTCACAAGATCTAACATGATAGCACAATGAGGAGAAGACAACCATCTAGCTACTGCTATGGACCCATAGTCCAGGGGTGGACTACTCACACATTGATCCGGAGGCGATCATGGCGATGAAGAGACCTCCGGGAGATGATTCCCCTATCCGGCAGGGTGCCGGAGGCGATCTCCTGAATCCCCCGAGATGGGATTGGTGGCGGCGGCGTCTCTGGAAGGTTTTCCGTATCGTGGCTCTCGGTACTGGGGTATTCGCGACGAAGGCTTTAAGTAGGCGGAAGGGCGGAGTCGGAGGAGGCACGGGGGCCCCATATGCTAGGGCGGCGCGGGCCCCCCTTAGGCCGCGCGGCCCTAGTGTGGCGGCGCCCCGTCGCCCCACTTCGTTATCCTTTCGGTCTTCTGGAAGCTTCGTGGAAAAATAAGACCCTGGGCGTTGATTTCGTCCAATTCCGAGAATATTTCCTTTGTAGGATTTCTGAAACCAAAAACAGCAGAAAACAACGAATCGGCTCTTCAGCATCTCGTCAATAGGTTAGTGCCGGAAAATGCATAAATATGACATATAATGTGTATAAAACATGTGAGTATCATCATAAAAGTAGCATGGAACATAAGAAATTATAGATACGTTTGAGACATATCAAGCATCCCCAAGCTTAGTTCCTACTCGCCCTCGAGTAGGTAAACGATAACAAGGATAATTTCTGAAGTGACATGCTATCATAATCTTGATCAATACTATTGTAAAGCATATGAGATGAATGCAGCGATTCAAAGCAATGGTGAAGATAATGAGTAAACAAATGAATCATATAGCAAAGACTTTTCATGAATAGTACTTTCAAGACAAGCATCAATAAGACTTGCATAAGAGTTACTCATAAAGCAATAAATTCTTAGTAGAAAGCTTTGAAACAACACAAAGGAAGATATAAGTTTCAGCGGTTGCTTTCAACTTCAACATATTTATCTCATGGATAACTGTCAACACAAAGTAATATAACAAGTGAAATAGGTAAACATGTAAGAATCAATGCACACAGTTGATACAAGTGTTTGCTTCTAAGATAGAAGGAATAGGTAAACTGACTCAACAATAAAGTAGAAGATAGGCCCTTCGCAGAGGGAAGCATGGATTACTATTTTTGTGCTAGAGCTTTTCATTTTGAAAACATAGAAACAATTTTGTCAACGGTAGTAATAAATCATATGTGTTATGTATAAGACATCCTATAAGTTGCAAGCCTCATGCATAGTATACCAATAGTGCTCGCACCTTGTCCTAATTAGCTTGGATTAACACGGATTATCATTGCATAGCATATGTTTCAACCAAGTGTCACAAAGGGGTACCACTATGCCGCCTGTACAAAGGTCTAAGGAGAAAGCTCGCATTGGATTTCACGCTTTTGATTATTCTCAACTTAGACATCCATACCGGGACAACATAGACAACAGATAATGGACTCATCTTTAATGCATAAGCATTCAACAACAGATAATATTCTCATAAGAGATTGAGGATTAATTCTCCAAACTGAAACTTCCACCATGGATCATGGCTTTAGTTAGCCGCCCAATGTTCTTCTCTAACAATATGCATACTCAAACCATTTGATCATGAAAATCGCCCTTACTTCAGACAAGACGAACATGCATAGCAACTCACATGATATTCAACAAAGGTAAAAGTTGATGGCGTCCCCAGAAGCATGGTTACCGCTCAACAAGCAACTTATTAAGAAATAAGACACATAAGTACATATTCTTCACCACAATAGTTTTTAAGGCTATTTTTTCCATGAGCTATATATTGCAAAGACAAAGGATAGAATTTTAAAGGTAGCACTCAAGTAATGTACTTTGGAATGGCAGAGAGATACCATGTAGTAGGTAGGTATGGTGGACACAAATGGCATAGTTTTTGGCTCAAGGATTTGGATGCACGAGAAGAATTCCTCTCAATACAAGGCTAGGCTAGCAAGGTTGTTTGAAGCAAACTCAAGTATAAAACGGTGCAGCAAAGCTCACATATGAACATATTGTAAGTATTATAAGACTTTACATTGTCTCCTTGTTGTTCAAACACCTTAACCGAGAAAATATCTAGACTCTAGAGAAACTAATCATGCAAACCAAATTTTAACAAGCTCTATGTAGTTATTCATTAATGGGTGCAAAGTACATGATGCAAGAGCTTAAACATGATCTATATGAGCACAACAATTGCCAATTATCAAATTATTCAAGACATTATACCATTTACCACATGCAGCATTTTCCGTTTCCAACCATATAACAATGAATGAAGTAGTTCAACCTTCGCAATGAACATTAAGAATAAAGCTAAGAACACATGTGTTCATATGAAACAGCGGAGCGTGTCTCTCTCCCAAACAAAGAATGCTAGGATCTGAATTTATTCAAACAAAAACAAAAACAAAAAAAACAGACGCTCCAAGTAAAGCACATAAGATGTGACAGAATAAAAATATAGTTGCACTAGAGGTGACCTGATAAGTTGTCGATGAAGAAGGGATGCCTTGGGAATCCCCAAGCTTAGACGCTTGGGTCTTCTTAAAATATGCAGGGATGAACCACGGGGGCATCCCCAAGCTTAGACTTTTCACTCTTCTTGATCATATTGTATCATCCTCCTCTCTTGACCCTTGAAAACTTTCTCCACACCAAACTCAAAACAAACTCATTAGAGGGTTAGTGCATAATTGAAAATTCATATATTCAGAGGTGACATAATCATTCTTAACACTTCTGGACATTGCACAAAGCTACTGAAAGTTAATGGAACAAAGAAATCCATCAAACATAGCAAAACAGACAATGCGAAATAAAAGGCAGAATCTGTCAAAACAGAACAGTCCGTAAAGACGAATTTTTCTGGGGAACTTAACTTGCTCAGATGAAAATGCTCAAATTAAATGAAAGTTGCGTACATATCTGAGGATCACGCACGTAAATTGGAAGATTTTTCTGAGTTACCTACAGAAGGGGCGGCTCAATTTCGTGACAGCGACATATCTATTTCTGCGCAGTAATCCAAATCTAGTATTGACTTTACTATCAAAGACTTTACTTGGCACAACAATGCAATAAAATAAAGATAAGAAGAGGTTCCTACAGTAGTAACAACTTCCAAGAATCAAATATAAAACAAAAGTGCTGTAGTAAAATAATGGGTTGTCTCCCATAAGCGCTTTTCTTTAACGCCTTTCAGCTAGGCGCAGAAAGTGTAAATCAAGTATTGTGAAGAGATGAAGCATCAACATCATAAGGTATCTTAGATGCTCCCCCATCCGTAGTGGTGCTAAGGGCTTTGTCAATTTTAGGCCTATAATAGTTTTTTGGCTTAGGCACTTTAGAGACATACATGAACTTTTGCTCCTTACCCATATAAGCTTTCTCCTTAAACTTAAGAGAAGAAAAAGTTGAAACCAAGGTTCCCATAGCTTCTTCAAGTTCACTAATCCTATGGGTTCGATTATCATGAGTAGTACAAGTTTCTAAAACGGCAATTCTCTCATTAATTCCACCTAGAGATTTATTAAGTTTATCAGTGCTATTAAGTAATATTCCCAATTTAGTCTCAATACTTGGAAGATCTTTCTCTATGGCTTCCAACTTTTTCATGACATCTTCAAGAGAGATTTCAGTTTTAGCTTCATTAACAGGTGGTATTCCAACTAGACTCTCAATAATGCAACTAGCTTCTAAAGCAGGAGTGCCTAGGAAATTACCTTCTGCCAGAGTATCAAGAACATATCTATTCCAACTAGAGATACCAACATAAAAGTTCCTAAGTAGTATAATAGTGGAGTGTTTCTTAATGCACCTATGATGAGCATCACTGATTCTATACCAAGCATCTTTAAAACTTTCTCCCCCTTGTTGATTAAACGAACGAAATTCAACTTCCGGATTACTCATTTTTAGTGATAGTAAATAATGTAAACTAAATAAAGTAAATGCAAGTAACTAATTTTTTTGTGTTTTTAATATGGAGAACAAGACAGTAAATAAAGTAAAGCTAGCAAATAATTTTTTTGTGTTTTTGATATAGAGAGCAAACAAAGCAGTAAATAAAATAAAACAAAGCAAGACAAAAACGAAGTAAAGAGATTGGATGTGGGAGACTTCCCTTGCAGCGTGTCTTGATCTCCCCGGCAACGGCGCCAGAAAATATGTTGCTGGCGTGCAGTTGACGTGGAAGTTAGAAATCTTTGTGGTGTAACTTTTCTTCAGGTCCCGGCAACGGCGCCAGAAAATATGCTTGATGGCGCGTGAGACACACGTCCGTTGGGAACCCCAAGAGGAAGGTGTGATGCGTACAGCAGCAAGTTTTCCCTCAGTAAGAAACCAAGGTTATCGAACCAGTAGGAGTCAAGGAACATGTGAAGGTCATTGGTGGCGGAGTGTAGTGCGGCGCAACACCAGGGATTCCGGCGCCAACGTGGAACCTGCACAACACAATCAAAGTACTTTGCCCCAACGTAACAGTGAGTTTGTCAATCTCACCGGCTTGCTGTAAACAAAGAATTAAACGTATTGTGTGGAAGATGATTGTTTGCGAAGAACAGTAAAGAACAAGTATTGCAGTAGATTGTATTTCAGATGTAAAGAAAAATGGACCGGGGTCCACAGTTCACTAGTGGTGTCTCTCCCATATGATAAATAGCATGTTGGGTGAACGAATTACAGTTGGGCAATTGACAAATAAAGAAGGCATAACAATGCACATACATATATCATGATGAGTACTATGAGATTTAATCAGGGCATTACGACAAAGTACATAGACCGCTATCCAAGCATGCATCTATGCCTAAAAAGTCCACCTTCGAGGTTATCATCCGAACCCCTTCCAGTATTAAGTTGCAACAACAGACAATTGCATTAAGTATGGTGCGTAATGTAATCAACACAAATATCCTTAGACAAAGCATCGATGTTTTATCCCTAGTGGCAACAGCATATGCACAACCTTAGAGGTTGCTGTCACTCCCCGCATTCAATGGAGGCATGAACCCACTATCGAGCATAAATACTCCCTCTTGGAGTCACAAGTATCAACTTGGCCAGAGCCTCTACTAGCAACGGAGAGCATGCAAGAACATAAACAACATATATGATAGATTGATAATCAACTTGACATAGTATTCAATATTCATCGGATCCCAACAAACACAACATGTAGCATTACAAATAGATGATCTTGATCATGATAGGCAGCTCACAAGATCTAACATGATAGCACAATGAGGAGAAGACAACCATCTAGCTACTGCTATGGACCCATAGTCCAGGGGTGGACTACTCACACATCGATCCGGAGGCGATCATGGCGATGAAGAGACCTCCGGGAGATGATTCCCCTCTCCGGCAGGGTGCCGAAGGCGATCTCCTGAATCCCCCGAGATGGGATTGGCGGCGGCGGCGTCTCTGGAAGGTTTTCCGTATCGTGGCTCTCGGTACTGGGGTATTCGCGACGAAGGCTTTAAGTAGGCGGAAGGGCGGAGTCGGAGGAGGCACGGGGGCCCCACACGCTAGGGCGGCGCGGGCCCCCCTTAGGCCGCGCGGCCCTAGTGTGGCGGCACCCCGTCGCCCCACTTCATTATCCTTTCGGTCTTCTGGAAGCTTCGTGGAAAAATAAGACCCTGTGCGTTGATTTCGTCCAATTCCGAGAATATTTCCTTTGTAGGATTTCTGAAACCAAAAACAGCAGAAAAACGAGCAATCGGCTCTTCGGCATCTCGTCAATAGGTTAGTGCCGGAAAATGCATAAATATGACATATAATGTGTATAAAACATGTGAGTATCATCATAAAAGTAGCATGGAACATAAGAAATTATAGATACGTTTGAGACGTATCAAGCTTGCACATCTCAACCCTGATGACGAGCACCACTTGATGACATCCTCTTATGGGCTCTATGAATCTTCATTTTTATGGAAAACCATGGAAATATAACTACCCTCATATAAATATCAAAACACACATATCATTGTTTAGTTCACAAAGCACAATATATAAATACTTACCATAGGTATAACGTGATCACTTGATCCCCGGGTACATCTTTTATGCTTTGTGTGTTGACCACTTTGAATACAATCTTTTCCCTTCGCCGTGGCAAACCTTGTATCTTATATATGCTATACTATAATATATTAAGATATATAGTGAATTCTACACTTGATTGCATCCTTCATGTATTGGTCAGAAATGGACTCAATATATGGTATTTAAACATGATTGCGGGAGTGATGTTTTGGCACATGGGAGCCTATGCTCCTTTTATTTAAAAATGCACCTTAGCATATTTTGAAATGTCAAAATATTGAGAGGAAAAATCGCATGTGCATCTTCACATCCTATGCGTTCACAAAGTCATTTCATAAAAAATATATACTTCTCGTGCGACATGTGTGAAAAAAGACAAAATTCGGTGCTGAAAGTAAGACTTTTCACAAGATAAATTTTCTCTTTTTATTATATAGACCATAAAAAATATTAATTGTTTTTCGTGAAACTTGACGAACACACATATAATGTGGAGATGTACATGTAGAATTGTTTATCAAATTGTTTTGACACTGTATATTTTTTTGGGTAGAGGGAGCATATGCACCTGGGAGCCAAATTAAATTTCCGATTGCCTATAGAAAAGACATTTAAATACAACTCAATAAAAGCATAATTTCATATGAATTGTCATTAAGTAGCAAAGCTAAACATGGGCCCTCCATGCACTTTCAAAGGTTTGGATCCTGAAATGGTGATGCTATCTGACGATTGGGTGGAGGGGAATCAAAGATATGAAGGTGCAAATCTACTTGTTTCTTTTGCATGTATATTGTCTCACTTGTTCTTATTGAGTGCTTATACTGTAAATTGTATCCCCAAAATTTATTTTCTTGTACTAGTCATCGGATTAAAAGCATCCATCTAATCCCCTTGCCCCTCCTTCCACACACACCCTGACCTCGCTCCCCGTGAACACCCCTCATTGGACATTGTTATCCATTTCTCCTCTTCCGCATACTCTATCGTTGTTGTTGTCGTCTCACTACATGTCTAAACCAGCACTTTGCCAAGGTTTATCTTACTCGGTTTTCACGTCATCACCACTGCAATACCAGTGGTTATTTCACATCACGGTTCATCAACATCCACATGTGAGTACTCTATTACATGTAGTAGTATATATCTTATGTAAATTTAAATTTTATCATTAGATTTTTAGTTATGGTTTTGCGTCATATAAATTGCTTACTAGTAGTGTAATTATGGGTTGAGGGCTAGTTTTGTATCTTGTAGTAGTAACCTTTTCTTGTAAAAACAAGGAGGTGATCCCGGTTCCCTTAGTTGATAATAAAACTCATACAACATCCACGGTTTCATTCCTTCAGTTCATTAACTAATAGTTAAATTAATTACATGAAAGAAAAACAGATGTGCTAAAAAGTGTAACATTACAGACTTTTTTGGACATGGGAGACGGTCATAGCTTTTACAAGCCAAACATATTTGACTGATTCTTCGTCATTCTTCCAGTGAACAGATTTAGGGCTCCATTAATTTATAGGATCTTCAAAGGATTTAAATTCTATGAATTTTTTAGAGGCCGTTTGACTCATAGTATCATATCTCATAGAAAATAATCTCATAAATTTAATATTGTGAATTTCATTGAAAAAGTAGCATAAGGTTATACCTCATGGAAAATTTGTTCACCACAAACAAAGAGAATTTCTCTTCCCATAAGATTCCAGTTGCCATGACATCCTAATCTACAAGATCCCCATTCTTATACTTTTCCTACTACAAATCGAAGGATCCCTTACATTGCTTGTATTCCTCCGGCCTGCAGCAGCTCCTCTTGCCGGGGGAGGAAAAGTTGCTGGCCTCTTATGTTGTCATTATAATCTCCTTATTTTCGAAAAGGGGGAACTCCCCAACATCAATTGATGCATATGGATTTTATTAATTTATTTATCATAGTATTTAGTACAACTCGCAGATCACAAAGTGTTACTCCATGAATCAGCCAGTGAAACATACAGAGACAAGCCATCTAAGATGTGAAATCATAAATCTACCCTACTAACTGGCCGCCAAACGAACCGGTTGCACAAATCCAATGCTACCATTTACAAACGGTTGCACCCAGATCCTCCTGCAAGAGACAAGATCACGTACGGATCCAATGCGTAGCCCGCGGGATAACTTGAACAAAAGAAGAAGCATATGGTTTGTTAAAAATAAAGTCATTCCTCGTGTTCCATATTTCCCATAATAAAGCACATGGCCCCACTCGAATATGGACTTTATCTTTCTCGCAAATACTATTTAACCAATTCCCAAACCATTTTTTTATATTAGTTGGAGGTGCAATATTAAAAGTCATATGGACAATACGCCAAACAATTTTGGCAAGAGGACACTCAAAAAATAAGTGTGAATTGTTTCATCTTTATCACAGAAGCAACACTTTGTATTTACCTGCCAATTCCTTTTGACAAGATTGATTTTAGTTAAAATAACTTTACGATGCAAGAACCACATAAAAAATCCTAATTTGTAGTGGTACCTTCATTTTTCAAATGTATTTGCGTAAGTAAATTGTATGACCATTCATATAATCCAAATACATGGACCTGACCGTGAATATACCTGATGCCGTTAGATTCCATACAATACATCAATATCATCATTTAAATGAATATCCATCAACCTTCGAACCAAATGTAACCACCTTTTCCATTTGTTCTCGGTTAGAGTCCATCTAAATACAACATTTAACGGATTATTGGGTAAGACATGTGCCACCGAAACATCTTTGTGTTGGACAACATTACACAATAATGGATACTCTTGAGCTAGAGGAGTATCCCGAATCAAGTATCTTCCCAAAATCTTGTTCGTAAGCTATTTCCAACCTTAAAATGACTTCTACTGAAAAAATCATCTTTAATTCTTAGCAAACCTTTTTAAAAATGGAGAGTTATATGAGTCTCGCTTCACTTGAGCTAACGTTTTTTTAATGTAAGTACTTATTCTTTATAATCTACTCTTGCCTACAAACATCATTATAACCATTAGAATCTAGATCAAAGAATTTTCGTTTGGCATCTTTGGAAGGAGAGAGGCAGAAGAATTTTGGCATCTTTGGAAAACAGCGATGATGCTTGCCTGCTATGTCGTTTGGCATCTTTGAAAGGAGAGAGGCAGAAGAATTTTCGAGAACAAACGTATCAATGTGGTCGGGCTTGTTCACCTCATAAACGAAGACGTTGCTGCAGTATGTTTGCCTTGGGTCTATGACCTAGAGTTTTTTGAGCGAGGATTCTTGTTTTTCTTTATCTGTAGCTTGTGTTGTATAGTTCAGAGAGCTTTCAGTTTTATTTATTTTGTGTCTTGGTTTTCCGCCAGTTTTATTGGCCTGTACAGATATTCCCCCTTCATTCAATGAAAAGCAGAGCTCCTGCCGTTGAGCCTCAAAAAAAAGATCAAAGAATTTGGTAAAATTTTCCAAACAAATCAGGCTACTACCAAACATTCAGATAATAAATGATATCTAGATTCTGCGGTGCACGTGCAGAGCGAGATCGATGCGAGTATATGGCTGCCTGGTTTCATTGACTAGGACTAGGAGCTGTCGACTGCACGCGTGAATCTAGAGAAAAGCTGCACGTGGTGCGGTGGTAGCAGCTGTACGCGACCTTGGATGGTCCCCACGGATTGCAAGTCCGCTCTTCCTCATCGCTGTTTGATTTGCGCACGAGTTATAATTTTTTCACACCCTACCCCTACGAGCACCTTCGGAAGACTGAGTCGGTGGATTGGATCTTGAAATTGACGAAGTGATCACAGGCGCATCGCTGTCGACGGGAATGTCACCTCCCACTAAATGAATATTCCGCCTTTATGAGACACACAAATGTCAAACCTGGGGTTTGAACTCTAGTGGGCTGGGGGTACAACCACCCTCCTAACCACTCAACCTCAGGTGGTTATAATTTTGCTCCCACTGCACGTGGGATCTTCGTGCTCACTAAACGGGTCAAGGCAAAAGTATGATGCTTTTCTCCTCCGCAAAAAGAAAAAAAAATGATATGATGTGTTAGGAAATATGTAAACGTCATCGTTTGGGACACGTATCAGATTAGGAGAGTCCTAGTCTTATTCATGTATTGCCTAGCACAGCATTGTGCCTAATATATATACACGAGTATGAGGCCCTCAGTTGTATCCGAGTAGCCAAAGTCTACCTGATCATATTCTAGTTTTTACATGGTATCAGGCTGGCTCTTCCGCCGAAAACCCTAGATCGCTTCTCCGTCTGATCGTCGCCGCCGTTAACACGCCGCCATGGCGTCTTCATCCACAACACCGCCGCTCAACCTTGGCCTCCCTCCGCGTGAGTTGCTCACGCGGGACAATTATCCCACATGGCGCTCGCAGGTTCTGCCTGCCATCCGTGGCGCGATGCAGCTCGGTCTGCTCACCGGGACAGATCCTGCACCGCCACCTGAAGTCGTCGATATTCCTGCTGACAAAGAACGAGCTGTTCCAGCCAAGATGAAGATCAACCCTGACTATGCGTCATGGATCTCGAGGGACCAGATCGTCCTCTCCTATTTGCTCCAGTCACTTCACCCCAAGGAGGTTCTCCCGCATGTTCACTGCCTTGAGACCTCTGCCGGTGTCTGGACGGCCCTCGCGGAGATGTTCTCTGCTCAAAGCGAGGCCAAAATCGACAACCTCCTAGTTGCTCTCGCCAACACGAAGAAGTTGCATATGTCAAACCTCTGAATACCTTGCCAAGATGCAAAGCTTTGCTGATGAGCTCGTGGCCGCTGGTCATCCTCTCCTGGATCGTCAGCTTGTGTCCTACATATTGTCCGGGCTTGGCAAGGACTATAACTCCCTGGTTGCAGCATTAGGTGTGGCCACCACGCCCATCACATTGAGCAAGCTCTATTCGCATCTGCACGCATATGATCAACGTCAACTGCTCCTTGCTGGTCCTTCTCCACCGGAATTTGAGTCGTCTGCCAACGCCGCTTCTCGCCAAGGGTGTCCTTGTTTCGACAACAACTACAACTCCAACTACACCAACAACTACAACGGCAGATCACGAGGCGAGCGTGGTGACCTTAGAGATGATCGTCGTGATGATCGACGAGACAATCGCCCCTTCAATCAAGGATGGGGTGGTGACCGTGGACCCCCTGGAGGGGGGCGTGGCCGTGGCCGTCGTCGCACAACCCCCTGGGTCGATGTCACGTGCCAAATATGCGGCAAAGAGGGCCACTATGCAAAAGATTGCTGGTCCCGTTACTCACATGAAGATGACTATGGCGAGAAGGAAGTCCATGCTGCATATGGTGTGGATACAAATTGGTATCAAGACTCGGGTGCCACTCACCATATTACTGGAGAACTGAACAATCTGGCTCCCCGGGACACATATCAGGGCTACGACAAGGTCAACACTGCAAACGGACAAGGTATGAGTATTGCACATATTGGTCATTCAATCATTCGTAACCCTGCTCAAAATTTTCGTCTTCGCAATGTTCTACATGTTCCCAATGCCTCCAAAAATCTGCTGTCAGTACATCGTTTCACTTATGACAATAGGGTCTTTATAGAATTTCACGCCTTTTTCTTTTTGATCAAGGATCAGGTCACCCGGAGAATCATTCATAGAAGGCGATGTGTTGGCGGCCTCTACCCCCTGATATCTTCCTTGGTGTCGCCAAACTCTCCCAAGCAAGCTTTTGTTGCTGCCAAGCCGTCCCAGTCATAGTGGCACAGTCGTTTAGGTCATCCATCCTTAGTTATTGTTAGGAAAATCTTGAGCAAGAATAAACTTCAATGTGTTTCAGATAGTAGTAGCTTGTCAGTTTGTGATTCCTGTCAAAGGGCCAAAAGTCATCAATTTCCTTATCCTATATCAACTAGTGTTTCTACAGCACCTCTGCAATTGATTTTCTCTGATGTATGGGGTCCTGCGCCTACTTCTGTTGGTCGCCATGATTTTTATGTAAGCTTTATTGATGACTATAGCAAATTTACATGGATCTACTTGCTTAAACACAAATCTGATGTTGCTGCTGCTTTTGTCACTTTCCAAACCCTTGTTGAACGCAAATTTGATAAAAAATTCTAGCTGTCCAATCCGATGGAGGGGGCGAGTATGTCGATCTTCAATCTCACTTTCAAAAACAGGGTATCTCTCATCATATGTCATGTCCTCATGCACATCAGCAGAATGACTCTGCTGAAAGAAAACATCGCCATATTGTTGAAGTAGGTCTTGCCCTTCTTGCTCATGCTGGCATGCCCCTAAAATTTTGGGATGAAGCGTTTCTCACTGCCACCTATCTTATTAACATGCTTCCCAGCCCAGTCATAAACAATGATACCCTTGTTCATCGCCTACTTGGTAGCCGTCCCAATTATACTTCCCTTCGTGTGTTTGGCTGTGCCTGTTGGCCCAACCTTCGTCCATACAACAAACGCAAACTTGCGTTCTGATCTACACAGTGTGTCTTTTTAGGCTACAGCCCTCTTCATAAAGGCATCAAATGTCTTGAAGTTAATACAGGACGAGTCTATGTCTCTCGTGATGTCGTCTTTGATGAACATGTCTTTCCTTTCAAGTCTTTGCATCCTAATGCAGGTGCCTTGCTTAGAAAACAAATTCTTCTCCTTGATCTTTCTCTTCATAATTTTGAGGAGGGAAACGGAATTGATGATTTATATGTTTCAAATACTCATGCTACTGACCAATCTGCTAGTGTTGTTCCTCAGGTTGCTAATGGTGCAGCACAACCGAATCATGCAGCGGGCGAAAATTTCAGCCAAAACGCTGCATCCAGTCGCTCATACGGCTCCTTTCATTATTCGGCAGAAAATGACAGCAGCGCGCGATCCGAGGCTGATCCTCTGCAGCAATCGCCTTCGGGATCGTCGCCGACAGCTGACAGCAGGCGATCTATCCCTGCCTCGTCAGGTGCGTCAGGGGCGCACTCCCCCGCACCAACCACCTGGTCCCCTGCCGGGTCGACGTCGTCCGGATCTTCTGCGGCTGAATCCTCACCGCCCGCAGCCACGCCCTCGCCAGCACGCCACAACGGATCCCCACTCTCATCCGCCGACAGCCCCAGCCAGGCCGCTGGATCTTCTGCACCGCCTCCCGCTGCAGCTCAGCCTGTGCCTCCACCAGTGTGTCCCTCTACACGCGCGTCTAGAGGCATTGTCAAACCGAAGGAGTACAAAGATGGCACTGTCCGCTGGCTCCTTTCCGCTACTTCTGAAGTTCCAACCAGCTTACCGTCTGCTCTAGATGATTCAAATTAGCGACGGGCTATGGATGAAGAGTTCAATGCTCTCATGCAGAATAAAACTTGGAGGCTAGTACCACATAGTCAAGGTAAAAATATTGTTGACTGTCGATGGATATACAAGATCAAGCGGAAAGCTGATGGCACTATTGATAGATACAAGGCTCGGCTAGTGGTCAAAGGGTTTAATCAACGTTATGGTATTGATTATGAGGAGACTTTCAGTCCAGTTGTCAAAATTGCAACTGTTCGTCTTGTTTTGGCACTTGCTATTTCTAGAGGATGGAGTTTCCGACAATTGGATGTTAAGAACGCGTTTCTTCATGGCGTTCTGGAAGAGGAAGTATATATGAGACAATCTCCTGGGTATGAAGACAAACAGAGACCACATTATGTCTACAAACTTGACAAAGCTCTATATGGTCTGAAACAGGCCCCTCGAGCTTGGTATTCACGGTTGAGTTCAAAGTTGATTGCTCTTGGTTTTATTGCCTCTAAATCTGACACATCTCTGTTCATCTACCGCAAGCTTAGTGTCACCATATTCATGCTCATCTATGTGGATGACATCATTGTTGCAAGTTCTTCTCAATCTGCTACTGATGCTCTTCTAAGGGATTTAAGCAAGGAATTTGCTCTTAAGGATCTTGGTGACTTGACTATTTTTTGGGCAAGAGTTTCTACTGGCATTGTTCTCCATCAAAAAAAATATGCTAATGATATACTGCACCGTGTTGGCATGTCAGACTGTTCAGGCGCTGTGACGCCTCTTTTCTCGTCCGAGAAGATCACTGCTCGTCAAGGCGACTTATTGGGTCCAGAAGATAGTACTAACTACAGAAGTATGGTTGGTGCACTTCAGTATCTTACTCTCACTCGGCCACATATCTCCTATGCAGTCAACAAAGTTTGTCAGTATCTCCATGCACCCACTACTGCTCACTTGACTGCTGCTAAGCGCATCCTTAGGTATGTTAAACATACAATAACGGTTGGACTCACAATTGAGAAGTCCCCTTCGTTCATGGTTAGTGCTTTCTCCGATGCAGACTGGGCAGAATGTGTTGATGATCGCCGGTCCACAGGGGGATTTGCTGTGTTATTTGGACCGAATTTGATCTCCTGGAGTGCTAAGAAACGAGCTACAGTCTCTAGGTCAAGTACATAAGCGAAGTATAAATCTGTAGCGAATGCAACAACTGAGATGATTTGGGTTCAGTCTTTACTTGCTGAACTTGGAGTTAAGTTGACACAGAGACCTTGTCTATGGCGTGACAATTTGGGTGCAACATATTTATCAGCTAATCCTATGTTTCATGCTAGAGCAAAACATATCGAAATTGATGTTCACTTCGTTCGAGAACGAGTGTTAAAGAGGCAGTTGGAGATACGGTTTATCTCTTCTAAAGATCAAGTGACTGACGGGTTTACAAAGCCACTTCCCTCTCGAGCATTTGAAGATTTTAAGCATAATCTCAACTTGACTAAGTTGTGATTAAGGGAGGGTGTTAGGAAATATGTAAACGTGATCGTTTGTGACACGTATCAGATTAGGAGAGTGCTAGTCTTATTCATGTATTGCCTAGCACCGCATTGTGCCTAATATATATACACGAGTATGAGGCCCTCGGTTGTATCCGAGTAGCCAAAGTCTACCTGATCATATTCTAGTTTTTACATGATGCATTCCAATCCCAATGGACTCAAGTTTACTGGTTACCCTAGATCTTCAAAAATATTCTAGCTGCCACCTCTCTATCCAATCACTTATCTAGAGGATTCTTTTTTATCTTACTCCTCTAAATCGGATCTAGTCGAACCCCCCAACTAGTATAGAGGAGTAATATATGCATTCATCTGCCACCCAACCCCTAAATAAACTCGCCTTGCTGGAGAAAAACCTTGCCCTCCACCCTGCACTGACGTTCTCCCCTGCCCGCACCGCAACGTCTATGGCGACGATCAATAGCCCGTGCCTGACACCCCGCAGCCTGTATCACCCACCAACCCACTCGGATTCGCTCGCGTAGAATCGACCAGTAGCTTCGATGCCGTCGCGGCGTCGATTTGTTCAAAAGGGATCCGCAGCGAGTTGTACCTTTTGCAAAACAGAGCTGGCGGAGGATAAAGATGTCGTAGAAAGGCTGCGATGGAGTTAGGTGATGTTGGAATCAAAGGAAGCCGGCGAAATCCCGGGTGACCATCTTCGGCAGCGGCGAGATTGGTGTGCAAATAACGACCGATGTTGGAGTGGAACCTTAGTCCTCCGAGCTCCGTTGGCTGTCTTTCAACCAAAATGCAAGTCCTTCGTCTCTTACCGGTGAGACTGCCTATTCCTCTTCCGATTTGGTGCCGGCGCCCCCGATCGAAGCCCTTGGCATAGAATCCTTTCGGGCGTGCCGGCGCTTTTATGGGGCTCCAGAATATGCCGGTGCTTTTTGGGGAGCGTCGGTGTGGACGGTGCGGACGTTTTCTCGCACTAGAATCCTAATAGAGCTCTTGGGAGCCCTATTGGAAGCGTGGTGGAGATGCTCTCGGTATCTTTTTAGCACACAAACCCTTAATTACACAAACAGATCTAGCAAGGAAAAAGATGGCCACATAACAAATGTGACAGACACAGCTCCGATGCAAGACAATTCAATCAGAGCACCCACTGGATGGTGTCAGTCCTGAACACAATACGTGCGCACTTGTGCTTTACCATGTGAAGTTTATGGTCATCATCACCGACACCAGGAATCATCTCTATGCCAGTGAGGACAGCAAACTGCTCATAGATTGGTGCTTCAAACGACCTAGCGATAAGAAACTTGCCAAGCTTGGGAGTTGGGACTATCTATTGGATTCCACACTTCTCCCTCAGGCGGGTTCAGATCTTGCCAGTTTTGCGGCTCCGCGGGCGTTCCTCCATGACGCATGGCAGAGAGCTCAACAGCGCACAGGTGGTTGGGGCTGGCGGGTAAGAAGCCAAACCACAGCTTTGAACTCAGGTACGTACTGGGCTCTCCCATGAAAGGGCATCTTCCATTCCCCAAGGTGACTCCATATCTCAGAGAAATGTGCCATCTCGAAACTGTAGGTGCCGATGCCATGATCGCATGACACATAGATGGTGGAGCAGCCGTTGCGGTCGACCATGGTCGTGAAGGAGGTAATCGAGGAGGGTTCATACCCAGGTTGACGGACAAAGGGAGGCGGTGGAAGAACTCGCCAGCGCCAGGGCGGCATGAAGCATCCGAATGTGGGCATGGGCTCGAGGACCTCGAAGCATCGAGCCGCGGACTTCCCAGGGCACCTGTCCAGGACGTACATGCTGTCTTCGCCGTCGGCACGGCCGGGATGCGCGACGGAGGGGCACATTGGTTTGAATCCCTTGGGCGAGTTCATTCAGGCCATGCTGACGAGACCATTTTCGTCGGCGTCGCACAGATCGGCCTCGTCGATCGGATTGGCGTACGTAGACCAGCCTCCCTTGGCTGCCGGCGCGCGGGCTGAAGAGGGCGAACATGTCCAAGGCAGCTGCATGGAAGTTCATGGTTGGGCTCGGCAGCTGCAGGATCTCCATGGATGGGAAATGTTTCTGCTTCTTGTCGGCTGCTGCTTCGATTGCTGTTTTTCTGACCCGTAGAAGAAATGATCATAAGGATCGATGCGGCGCAGCGAATAAACGCATTGGTACCAGTTCGGCGTCACCAGATTCACAAACCGCCTGTTCATCTTCGTCTCGGAACGTCGTGATCAACAAGCCTTGACGCTAGATTTGTATGTGATTGGGGCGGGCGAGGAGGGGAGGCGGTGTGGGTGGACGGGGCGGATGGCGGCTACACATCGCTTGGGGCGGCGGCGGAGAGCCGGAGACTGGGGGGTTCCTATACCCCGCCCAGTAGCGCGCCGAGGTAACCATCGCCTGAAGGCTATCTCGGAGTGGGCTGGCCCATTTATTTGTTCGTTCGCTGGCTCAAATCAGGTACTCCATACTTTGATACTAGCAGTCTCAAAAAAAAACAAAAAACAGATACTAGCAACTTGTAACTGCATCTGGGAGACACGAGTTCGATCCCCAAAGCACACAATCATTTTTCGATTTTCCGGATCTGAGCAGAATTTAAAAACTTTCAAATTCGGAATCTAAGCAAAAATTATTTTAAACAAATTTCAAATCTAAGTAAATTTTCAAATTCTGAATCTGTCAAGTTTCCAGATCTGAGCAAATTTTAAAAACTTTCAAATTTCGAATCTAAGCAAACATTATTTTGAACAAATTTTGAATGTAAGCAAAATTTTAAATTCTGGATCTGAGCAAAAAAAATTGAAAAAAAATCCGAATCTGAGCAAAAATTAATTTCCAACAAAATTCAAATCTGAGCAAAAATTAATTTTGAATCTGAGCAAAATTTAAATTTAAACAACAATTTTAGAAACCGGTCAAAAAGCAATAGACAGTCAAAACCCGAAAAAAAAAGAAAAAATGAACCAATAGAAAACCGGCCGAACCAGAAAAAGAGCAGAAGAAAAACCATAAAACCGCAAAACCATATTAGATGGGCCGCGGCCTACTCACTCCAGCACGCGGGCGGCGGTTAATCCGCCCCGCAGCTGGGAGATGTATAGGATTTGCCTGGAGACTGGGGTACAAGTCTATCGATCCTTAAAATGCAACAAGTGAAAGTGTACGCTACTAATGGGCCGGTCTATTAGGCAATCTCTGGTTCGATAATAGCATGCATGCTGGAGCAGTCTAGTAGACCGTAAAGAACTGGCCTGAGACCAAATCACTCTGGCCGCCTAACTACCTCTCCCCGAAGAGAAAAAAGAAGGTACACAGAATCGCCTAAGGTAGAACGATACTTCATGAAAATGAAACGAACAAAAATTATGTTCAGAGTGGGATTTAAACAGACCAACTAGGCCATCTCAACGATTGATAATGAAAATGTATTCCATGTTACAAAAAATAATAACAACCATTACTACAACGTAACATGCTGATGATGGATAATAGCTAATACGATTGGACAAAACTTTGGCGTGGGGAGCGCTGAACTTTCAGCCGTCTCCCCAGCTAGACGCCCGAAGATCGGTGTTTTCTGCTTTACTTTCACAAATAAACGGTCAGTTCAACGAATTTGACAAATTTTGGCAATATTTAGCTTGTTTTTACAAATAAACGTTACAATTCAATAAAGCAAACAAATAATTTGACAAGTTTCGAAACAAATCAAATGGAAACTAATTGTTGTTGCTTCCAAGCCTCCATATATGCTCCACCAGATCATCCTGTAGCTGTTGATGCATTGTGACGTCTCGAATTCTCCTGACGTATAGTGATGAACGCAGCCCACGATGCCGGCACCTGGTGATTAGGCTATGCAAGAGGACTCTCTCTGTCATATGGTGCAGTTTGCTCGCTCAGAGGAACTGGATACGTTCGCTCATTCTCAATAATCATGTTGTCTAAGCACACACAACAGTTCATCACCTCCCACATCTGATCTTTGGACCAAGTCATAGCGAGGAACCAGATTATAACAAATCTCTGTTGGAGGACACCAAATGCACGCTCGACGTCCTTTCAGCAACCTTCTTGTTCCTTGTTAAACTCCGCCTCCTTCGGAAGGACGGGGCCTGAGATAGTCTTCACAAATGTTGCACACTTTGGATAGATACCGTCTGCAAGATAGTATCCTTTGTTGTAGTGCTGACCATTGATCACAAAGTCAACCGAGGGGAGCATGCCCCTCAATAAGCTTGGAGAAGATCGGCGAGCACTGCAAGACGTTGATGTCGATGTTGGATCCCGGCATATCAAAGAAGAAGTGCCAAATCTAGAGATCATGGGTAGCCACTGCCTCAAGTATCACAGTGCAGCCTTTTTTGTGACCCTTGTGAAAGTGCATAGAGCCCCCGTGTGTGGTTTTGGTAATTAATGACAATACCTATGGACTAATGTTTGCATTGAGTTATATTTGTAGGAGTGGTCCATAGGCAATGCTTTAACCATATGTTGGCTTCAAGTTTGCAATAAGAAAAATTGATGAAGAATATCAAGTTTCAAGTATGTCTTGAAGATGAAGTGAGCCCTCAAAGTTAACTTCAAGAAATCAACATGATGAAGAATGAAGAATTGAAGCGCTAGTTCAAGATGGGCCAACTAGAAGAGATCATATGCTTGAAGCTTGTCATCCATATGGTGATCATGGATATGTGAAGATTCACCGAAGAAGAAGCTCTCCCATAGCGTAGTATGGGAGTGATATTCGCAAGACTTCATCAAGCAAGCACAATCAAGAAAGACGTTTCATCTTGTTGCGGTCAAGACCGTCATCATCGAGCTCAAGTGAAATGCGCAAGATTAAGGTTTGCTCTTGATAGGGTTTCTTTCTCGCCGGTATCATGGTGTAGTTGGAGACCGGTTTATAGTTTAATTGCTGTACTATCAAGAAGGCTCTCGAGTCTAACTCGATCGTACCGTTCGGAGAGAGCTCAAACATTTGCATCCTTGCATCATATTTCTTGGTTGTTATTTGGATTTTATCCATATGGTATTTTAGAGCTTTTGGTTATTTCCATGATAAGCTCTAGTTCACTGAAAACGGATTTCATACGCATTCTTTATTGCTTTTTCCATATTGGAGGTGTTACCGGTTTGTTTCTTATAGATAGTTAAACCTTTCCCCATGTGTTTCTATCCTCCCTTGTTGTGATATGATGGTTCCCTACATGATCGTTTAGAGCTTATTCCTAGCTTAAAAACGAGCTAAAGATCATCAAAATCAGAGTCAGAATGCAAAAGTTATTGAAGTTTTCGTACCGGTATGTTTGAACGTTTCACAGGGGCGGAAGTACCGGTTTTGGAGGCCGGTACTACCGATGGGGCGGTAGTACTGGTCAAGTTCCGCCCAAGTTCCGGAAATAACATTTCTTATGTACCGGGAGCATCCACGGGGCGCCCTACTTCGTCCCGAAGTTGGCCGGTACTATCGATAGTACCGCCCCAAATGATCGGAAGTTCCTGTTTTGACGAGTTTTGTGCATAGCGGGCAGATTTCTCTTGCCCTATTTAAGGGGTCTTCTTCCCCAATGTTTCCGATCCGATTGAGATCGTTTTTGCCCCCATTGTTGACCGTCTTTGAGCTTGCTATCTCCCTCCCCCTCCAATGAATCTTGCATCTATTTGAGAGAAAAGGGAGAGGAGATCTAGATCTATATTTGCACCAATCAAATCCCCCTCTTTGTGAGGGAATCTCTAGATCTAGATCTTGGAGAGAAATTTTGTGTTCCTCTTCTTATTTTGTTCTTACTCTCTTATTCTCCCAATAGATTTAGTAACTTTGTTGGAATTTGAGAGTGAAGGATTTGGGCATCGTTGTGGTGTTCTAGCCATTGCATTTGGTGCATCAGTTTGACTTCTCCGCGTGATAGATGGAGGTGAAAGTTCGTGAGTATATTACTCTGTGAGCTTGTTCCTGGAGCTTGTTCCTCTTGGGTCTTTGGACCCTAGACGGCTTAGTAGTCTTTGTGGTGTTCTTGGGGAATCCAGTTAAGTTGTGGAGATTCTACAAGGTCAAGGCCTTTGTGGCGATTTATTGGGAGCCTCCAATTAAGTTGTGGAGATAACCCCAAGCTTTGTGCGGGTTCGGTGACCACCATAAGGTTCCATAGTGGATCGAGGACATCCCTTTTGGTGGGAATTCTCGAGGAGAATACGGTAGCCTTCGTGCATTTGGAGTGACTTGTCCTCCACACCCCTCCAACGGAGAGTAGCACTCGCAAGAGTGTGAACTTCGGGAAACATCGTTGTCTCCGCGTCACTTCGGTTATTACTATACCCGAGCTCTTTACTTATGCACTTTACATTGTGATAGCCTTTATTCTTGAAGTTATATATCTTGCTATCACATAGTTACTTGTATTGCTTAGCATAAGTTCTTGGTGCACATAGGTGAACCCTAGTTATATAGGTTTTGTGCTTGACAAATTAAACACTAGTTTTATTCTGCATTTGTTATTCGTAAAAGTTTTAAACCGCCTATTCACCCCCCCTCTAGGCGACATCTGTGTCCTTTCAATTGGTATCAGAGCCCAGTCTCTCATTTTAGGTTTCACCGCCTTTAGAGTAAGGATGTCGGCTAGATATTTAGTGCATGATCACACTTTTATATTCGATGGCACAAATTATGATGTTTGGAAAATTCGCATGCTTAGTCATTTTCGGGCCATTGACCCTCATATGGAGCGAATTGTAGATATAGGTTTTTATCCTCCGATGGATTCCCAAAATCTATCTCTAGAGGATGATATTTTCCACCCCTCGCCAAATTCGCTGGCTGGTTGCCTATATTCCGTTGTTTGTCCTCCCACCAGCCTATATTCCGTTGACCTCCTCTCGTCTGCCTATATTCCGCCTTCGGGATACTCCTCGCGTGGCGGCCCGCATCGACCACACCTCTCAGATGTTCGTCCATATGCCTGGGCGGCCATGGACTCGGACGAGGAGGAGGAGGAGATGTTCGCCGAGCTTTTTGAAGAAGAGACGGCAGCCGCCGCCCAAGACGGGGAGCACATGTTGATCCTAGCATGTTGGTCAGGCATGTACGCAGAGAACGCAGATGATCGACGTGGTAGGTCGGCACCAGGTCGCCGGAACTGCAAGTCGAGGCAGCGAGGAGGGGTACTGCATGCTCTGATGTCTACGCACGCTTCTTTTCCTGTAGACAGTGTTGGGCCTCCAAGAGCAGAGGTTTGTAGAACAGTAGCAAGTTTCCCTTAAGTGAATCACCCAAGGTTTATCGAACTCAGGGAGGAAGAGGTCAAAGATATCCCTCTCAAGCAACCCTGCAATTACGATACAAGAAGTCTCTTGTGTCCCCAACACACCTAATACACTTGTCAGATATATAGGTGCACTAGTTCGGCGAAGAGATAGTGAAATACAAGTAATATGGATGTATATGAGTGGTAATAGCAATCTGAATAAAATATGGCAGCGAGTAAACATGCAACAGAACCGTAAATAAACGGAGTTTCGATGCTTAGAAACAAGGCCTAGGGATCATACTTTCACTAGTGGACACTCTCAACATTGATCACATAACTGAAACTACTCTACACTCTCTTGTTGGATGACAAACACCATTAATTGTGTAGGGCTACAAGAGCACCTCAATGCCGGAGTTAACAAGCTCCACAACATTCGATGTTCATATTTAAATAACCTTAGAGTGCATGATAGACCAACGCAATTATACCGAGTACTAACATAGCATGCACACTTGTCAACATCAACTATGAAAGGGGGAATAGATCACATCAATACTATCATAGTAATAGTTAACTTCATAATCTACAAGAGATCACAATCATAACCTATACCAAGTACTTCATGATGCACACACCGGCAACATTACATCATGGAGGAGGAATAGACTACTTTAATAACATCACCGGAGTAACACATAGATGATATTCAACTAGATCACAAAGAGAGAGATCAACCACATAGCTACCGGTAGAGCCCTCGGCCTCGGGGAGAACTACTCCCTCCTCATCATAGGAGACAGCGATGGCGATGAAGATGGCGGTGGTGTCGATGGAGATGACTCCGGGGGCAATTCCCCGTCCCGGCAGGGTGCCGGAATAGAGACTTCTGTCCCCCGAATTGCAGTTTCGCGATGGCGGCGGCTCTGGAAGGTTTTCTGGTGTTTCGTCAATCCGTGTCGAAGATTTAGGTCAGGACGGCTTAAATAGGCGAAGAGGCGGAGTCGGAGGGGGTCTGGGGCAGCCAGACAACGGGGGCGCCCCCTTGGGCCGCGCCGCCACCATGTGTGGTGGCCCCGGGCCTCTCCTCCGGCCCCTCTCCGGTGTTCCGGAAGCTTCGTGGAATTATAAGATGCCGGGCGTTGATTTCGTCCAATTCCGAGAATATTTCCTTACTAGGATTTCTGAAACCAAAAACAGCGAGAAAACGGGAACTGACACTTCGGCATCTCGTCAATAGGTTAGTTCCGGAAAATGCATCAAAACGATATAAAGTGTGAACAAAACATGTAGGTATTGTCATAAAACTAGCATGGAACATCAGAAATTATAGATACGTTTGAGACGTATCAAGCATCCCCAAGCTTAGTTCCTACTCGCCCTCGAGTAGGTAAACGATAACATAGATAATTTCTTAAGTGACATGCTATCATAATCTTGATCAATACTATTGTAAGGCACATGAGATGAATGCAGCGATTCGAAGCAATGGCAAAGATAATGAGTAAAAAAATGAATCATATAGCAAAGACACTTTTCATGAATAATACTTTCAAGACAAGCATCAATAAGACTTGCATAAGAGTTACTCATAAAGCAATAAATTCTTAGTAGAGGCATTGAAGCAACACAAAGGAAGATATAAGTTTAAGCAGTTGCTTTCAAGTTCAACATATATATCTCATGGATAATTGTCAACACAAAGCAATATAACAAGTGCAATAAGTAAACATGTAAGAATCAATGCACACAGTTGATACAACTGTTTGCTTCTAAGATAGAAAGAATAGGTAAACTGACTCAACAATAAAGTAGAAGATAGGCCCTTCGCAGTGGGAAGCATGGATTACTATTTTTGTGCTAGAGCTTTTCATTTTGAAAACATAGAAACAATTATGTCAACGGTAGTAATAAATCATATGTGTTATGTATAAGATATCCTATAAGTTGCAAGCCTCATGCATAGTATACCAATAGTGCTCGCACCTTGTCCTAATTAGCTTGGATTAACATGGATTATCATTGCATAGCATATGTTCAACCAAGTGTCACGAAGGGGTACCTCTATGCCGCCTGTACAAAGGTGTAAGGAGAAAGCTCGCATTGGATTTCTCGCTTTTGATTATTCTCAACTTAGACATCCATACCGGGACAACATAGACAACAGATAATGGACCCCTCTTTAATGCATAAGCATTCAACAACAGATAATATTCTCATAAGAGATTGAGGATTAATTGTCCAAACTGAAACTTCCACCATGAATCATGGCTTTAGTTAGCGGCCCAATGTTCTTCTCTAACAATATGCATACTCAAACCATTTGATCATGAAAATCGCCCTTACTTCAGACAAGACGAACATGCATAGCAACTCACATGATATTCAACAAAGGTAAAAGTTGATGACGTCCCCAGAAACATGGTTACCACTCAACAAGCAACTTATTAAGAAATAAGACACATAAGTACATATTCTTCACCACAATAGTTTTTAAGGCTATTTCCCATGAGCTATATATTGCAAAGACAAAGAATAGAATTTTTAAAGGTAGCACTCAAGTAATGTACTTTGGAATGGCAGAGAAATACCATGTAGTAGGTAGGTATGGTGGACACAAATGGCATAGTTTTTGGCTCAAGGATTTGGATGCACGAGAAGAATTCCTCTCAATACAAGGCTAGGCTAGCAAAGTTGTTTGAAGCAAACTCAAGTATAAAATGGTGCAGCAAGACTCGCATATGAACATATTGTAAGTATTATAAGACTTTACATCGTCTCCTTGTTGTTCAAACACCTTAACCAGAAAATATCTAGACTCTAGAGAAACTAATGCAAACCAGATTTTAACAAGCTCTATGTAGTTCTTCATTAATAGGTGCAAAGTACATGATGCAAGAGCTTAAACATGATCTATATGAGAACAACAATTGCCAAGTATCAAATTATTCAAGACATTATACCAATTACCACATGCAGCATTTTCTGTTTCCAACCATATAACAATGAACGAAGCAGTTCAACCTTCGCCATGAACATTAAGAATAAAGCTAAGAACATATGTGTTCATACAAAACAGCGGAGCGTGTCTCTCTCCCAAACAAAGAATGCTAGGATCCGATTTTATTCAAACAAAAACAAAAACAAAAACAAACAGACGCTCCAAGTAAAGCACATAAGATGTGACGGAATAAAAATATAGTTTCACTAGAGGTGATCTGATAAGTTGTCGATGAAGAAGGGATGCCTTGGGCATCCCCAAACTTAGATGCTTGAGTCTTCTTAAAATATGCAGGGATGAACCACGGGGGAATCCCCAAGCTTAGACTTTTCACTCTTCTTGATCATATTGTATCATCCTCCTCTCTTGACCCTTGAAAACTTCCTCCACACCAAACTCAAAACAAACTCATTAGAGGGTTAGTGCATAATCAAAAATTCACATATTCAGAGGTGACACAATCATTCTTAACACTTCTGGATATTGCACAAAGCTACTGGAAGTTAATGGAACAAAGAAATCCATCCAACATAGCAAAACAGGCAATGCGAAATAAAAGGCAGAATCTGTCAAAACAGAACAGTCCGTAAAGACGAATTTTTCAGAGGCACTGTACTTGCTCAGATGAAAATGCTCAAATTGAATGAAAGTTGCGTACATATCTGAGGATCACTCACGTAAATTGGCAGATTTGTCTGAGTTACCTACAGAGAATACTACTCAAATTCGTGACAGCAAGAAATCTGTTTCTGCGCAGCAATCCAAATCTAGTATCAACCTTACTATCAAAGACTTTACTTGGCACAACAATGAAATAAAATAAAGATAAGGAGAGGTTGCTACAGTAGTAACAACTTCCAAGACACAACAAACAGTAGCAAAATAAAACATGGGTTATCTTCCAAGAAGTGCTTTCTTTATAGCCATTAAGATGGGCTCAGTAATTTTAAGGATGCACTCGTAAGGATGAGAGTTGAAGCAAAAGAGATCATCAAAAGCAAGTATGAAACAAATTTAAGCCTAACCCACTTCCTATGGGAAGGAATCTTGTTCACAAAAAAATTCATGAGGATCAAAGTGACAAGCATAGGAAGATAAAATACGAGTAACTTCAAGATTCTCAACATAGAGAGGGGAAACTTAATATTATTAAGATGCATACAACCATGTTTCCCTCTCTCATAATAACTTTCAGTAGCATCATTGATGAAATCCACAATATAACCATCACTTAAAACATTCTTATCATGGTTCATATGTATAAAGGTATCATTAATTTTGGCATAACAAAAACTCTTCTCATTAATAGTAATTGGAGAAGGATCATTATCAAGAATTTGAACATGGTAAACAAGTTGCATACTAAGGGAATGATTTTTAGCGATCCCACCATAACTATGACAAGTTTCATAAGGATAATTATAACATGTGTCATAGCATTCTTTATAATAATTGCCAAAAATTGGAGGCATAGTGTCATCATAAGAAATAGAATAGTTATCTTCCACAGTATGTTCATCTGTAACCTTACCATCATTGTTACTAGAAGGAGATGTGTCAAGCATATAATCATCAGTAGCGAAAGGATTTTCAAACACCTCATCCCCAAGCTTAGAGCTTTCTATATCATTATGGGAAGAAGCATGAATAATACTAATACTATGGCAATTATTAACATCATCATTTTCAGAATTAGTTTCCCAAATATTTTCAATATCAAAAGTAGTGTGCTCTTCTAAATCAAAATCACTAATATAGGTAAAGGGCATATGAAGATCATTGTACTCAGATTCATTATCATAATAATCATTAGGAGCAACATACTTACGGTTACCTATCGTTATCTCATACACGCGGGGATATGCCGTTACCTCTTTCTCTTTATTCCCCTTCTTCTTCTTCTTCTTCTTCTTCTTCTTCTTCTTCGTTCCCTTCTTCTTCTTCTTCTTCTTCTCTTCCTTCTCCTCGTTCCCTTCTTTAGGAGGAAGAGGCTTGAAGAGAGGCTCCTCCACACAACCTGATTTATTTCCAGAAACAATAGAAGAAACTTGGGAGGATTCCTCCTTTTCATTAATAAGTTCAAAACACACAGCGGTCCTATCATATATTGGCAAAGTGTCATCTTCTAAAATATTTTGTATGTAAGTATTTGTATGGCAATTATCAATGCAATAAGAAAAACACCCACACAGGACATCATCAATATGAAGATCACTCATATGTAACAAAGAGATTTTTCTTGATAACTCTTCACACCACAAAAATAAAGTAAGTTCATCATGCTGATTAAGAGTAACTTTATCATCACAATACAAATTTGCAGCACTCATGGGGTGCGAATTATCATTGGAGGAGCATTGAAAATTAAAATGACCCACTTTATGACAAAGTTCACAAATAAAAGGATAGCTGGCACAAACTTTTTTACCAAGATCATCTAGAGCCCTAGACCACTTTCTAGTTTTTTCATTCATATGGTGGATACAATATTCATCTTCGATTTGATTAATTCCACAAGGTCTATTCATTCCACAAAAATTAACATGCTTATAAGAAATAGTATTTTCAGAAGTTTGGGCATGCTTATTGTAATCATTAATAACAATTTCATCCTTCATGCAAGCGTCTTTAAAAGGTTCATGATACTTATCAAAATTCTTCCTAGGCAATTCAACATGAGAGGCAAAAGCTTTATAAAGATTTGCAACAACTTGAGAGTCAAGACCATAAGTAGAACTCATATTTCGAATTTTATCAGTATCCATAAAAGTTTCAATGCATTCATAATCATAATTTATACATGAATCTTTACCTTTGTTGTTCTCCCATCCTTCAGTATTCTCCTGAATCCGATCAAGAAGGTCCCTTTTAAACTCTTCTTCATTGCGTGTAAATGATCCAGAACAAGTAGTATCCAGCAAGGTTTTATCTTGAAAAGAAAGTCTTGCATAGAAATTATCAATGATGATATTACCAGGAAGCTCATGAGTGGGGCATTTGAGCATTAAAGACTTCAATCTCCCTCATGCTTGGGCAATACTCTCTTCATCATGAGGCCAGAAATTATATATGTGGTTTCGGTCTTTGTGAATTTTACTTGGAGGACAGAATTTAGAATAAAATAGAGGCACAATATCCTTCCAATCAAGAGAATGCCCATCCTTCAGCAGTTTATACCAATGCGCCGCTTTACCAGACAACGACATAGAGAATAATTTCTTCCTAACTTCATCCATAGAAATACCTGCACACTTGAATAACCCGCATAATTCATGTAGAAACAGTAAATGATCTCCAGGATGAACAGTTCCATCCCCTTCATAGAGGTTATCCAAAACAAGTTCAATAATTTTCATGGGTATCTTAAAAGGAATACTTTCAGCAGGTGGATTTAAAATATAAGAAGCATCATTAGAGTTATCGCATATGGGAGATAAAGCATTATCAGAGCAAAATATTTCTTCCAAAGCTGAGGAGCAAAAAAGATTATTTTTATATAAACTAGCTTCCCCAAGCTTAGACTTTTCCATAGCATTAGCAGTAATTGCATTCATACTAATAACATTGCTACTATCATGCAGATAAGGTTCCATAGGTTTTTTAATTTTCGCATCAAACAATTCATGTCTTAACTTAGGAAAAAGATTAAAGAGCTCACTGTTGTTTTCCATTATGCCTAACTAGTGAAAAATAAAAACAAGAAACAAAAAGATGCAATTGCAGGATCTAAAGGAAATAGCTTCGAGCACTCACACACCGGCAACAGTGCTAGGAAATAGCTTAGTAGTCGGTGGATGTGAATACCTTTTACCTTACCTCCCCAGCAACGGCGCCAGAAAATAGCTTGATGTCTACACACGCTTCTTTTTCTGTAGACAGTGTTGGGCCTCCAAGAGCAGAGGTTTGTAGAACAGCAGCAAGTTTCCCTTACGTGAATCATCCAAGGTTTATCGAACTCAGGGAGGAAGAGGTCAAAGATATCCCTCTCAAGCAACCCTGCAATTACGATACAAGAAGTCTCTTGTGTCCCCAACACACCTAATACACTTGTCAGATGTATAGGTGCACTAGTTCAACGAAGAGATAGTGAAATACAAGTAATATGGATGTATATGAGTGGTAATAGCAATCTGAATAAAATATGGCAGCGAGTAAACATGCAACAGAACAGTAAATAAACGGAGTTTCGATGCTTAGAAACAAGGCCTAGGGATCATACTTTCACTAGTGGACACTCTCAACATTGATCACATAACTGAAACTACTCTACACTCTTGTTGGATGACAAACACCATTAATTGTGTATGGCTACAAGAGCACCTCAATGCCGGAGTTAACAAGCTCCACAACATTCGATGTTCATATTTAAATAACCTTAGAGTGCATGATAGACCAACGCAATTATACCGAGTACTAACATAGCATGCACACTGTCAACATCAACTATGAAAGGGGGAATAGATCACATCAATACTATCATAGTAATAGTTAACTTCATAATCTACAAGAGATCACAATCATAACCTATACCAAGTACTTCATGATGCACACACTGGCAACATTACATCATGGAGGAGGAATAGACTACTTTAATAACATCACCAGAGTAACACATAGATGATATTCAACTAGATCACAAAGAGAGAGATGAACCACATAGCTACGGTAGAGCCCTCAGCCTCGGGGGAGAACTACTCACTCCTCATCATAGGAGACATCGATGGCGATGAAGATGGCGGTGGTGTCGATGGAGATGACTCCGGGGGCAATTCCCCGTCCCGACAGGGTGCCGGAACAGAGACTTCTGTCCCCCGAGTGGAGTTTCGCGATGGCGGCGGCTCTGGAAGGTTTTCTGGTGTTTTGTCAATCCGTGTCGAAGATTTAGGTCAGGACGGCTTAAATAGGCGAAGAGGCGGAGTCGGAGGGGGTCTGGGGCAGCCAGACAACAGGGGGGCGCCCCCCCCCCCTTGGGCCGCGCCGCCACCATGTGTGGTGGTCCTGTGCCTCTCCTCTGGCCCCTCTCCGGTGTTCTGGAAGCTTCGTGGAATTATTAGATACTGGACGTTGATTTCGTCCAATTCCGAGAATATTTCCTTACTAGGATTTCTGAAACCAAAAACAGCAGAAAACAGGAACTGGCACTTCTGCATCTCGTCAATAGGTTAGTTCCGGAAAATGCATCAAAACGATATAAAGTTTGAACAAAACATGTAGGTATTGTCATAAAACTAGCATGCAACATCAGAAATTATAGATACGTTTGAGACGTATCATGTTCTACGATGACTACTTCACCGACAATTCATTGCACAGTGAGGCTGTTTTTATGCATCGTTTCAGGATGAGCCGGAAGCTCTTCCTGAAAATTGTGTATGCCTTTGAGACTACGACTCCTACTTCAGATGCAAGTTGGACTGGACCGGCATGGCACAGTTTTCCGCCCTCCAAAAGTGCACGGTGGCTATGCGGATGCTGGCATATGGAGCTCCTGGTGATGCTGCCGATAACTATCTTCGGATGGCTGAGTCCACCGACCTTGATTGTTTAGCAGTGTTCGGGAACATCTACTTGAGATCACCCATTGTCGAAGACACTGCCCGGATCCTCGCTATCAATGAAGCTCGAGGATTTCCTGAGATGCTTGGAAGCATTAACTGCATGCATTGAAAATGGAAGAACTGTCCGTTTGCCTGGCAAGAATATACAAGAGTCACAAAAAGACTGCATTGTGATACTTGGCACTCCTTCTTTGGTATGCCGGGATCCAACAACGACATCAATGTCCTACAGTGCTCACCGATCTTCTCACAGCTTGTTGAGGGCATGCTCCCCCGATTAACTTTGTAATCAATGGCCAGCACTACAACAAGGGATATTATCTTGCGGACGGTATCTATCTAAAGTGGGAAACATGTGTGAAGACTATCTCAAGCCCCGTCATCCCGAAGCATGCGGAGTTTATCATGGAACAAGAAGCTTGCTGAAAGGACACCGAGCGTGCATTTGGGTGCACCCTCAAACAGAGATTTGCTATAGTCCAAAGATCAGGTGTGGGAGGTGATAAACTGTTATGTGTGCTTACACAACATAATTATTGAGAATGAGCGAAAGTATCTAGTTCCTCTGAGCGAGCAAGCTGCACCATATGACAGAGAGGGTCCTCTTGCACATCCTTATTACCAGGTGTCATCATCGTGGGCTACGTTCATCGCTATGCGTCAGGAGATTCAAGACTCCACAATGCATTAACAGCTGCAGGATGATCTGGTGGAGCACATATGAAGACTTCGAGGCAACACCAACTAGTTTCCATTTGATTTTTTTTCAAAAAAATTAAATTATTTACTTGCTTTGTTGAACTGTAACATTCATTTATTAAAATAGGCTAAATATTTGCTAAAATTTATCAAATACATCGAACTGTGAGTTTATTTGTGAAAATAAAGTCAAATGGGCCGATCGTCGAACGCCTAGCTGGGGGATGGCTAAAAGTTCGACGCTCTCCACGTCAAACTTTCGTCCAATTCAATTGTAATTCATCCCAAATTTAACCGTGGAAGCGCTAACGGCTAAAGGTGCTCTTAGATTTCCCATGCATGGACGGCACTCGCGGTGCACTTCTATCCTGGCGTGGATCGTGCAAAACCGATGGGCAGCTAGGGCGGCATTCCAGCACTAGAGCCTCTCGCTCGACGAGGCCCGTCCGTGTCAGATCGGATCGACTGGTAAAAACGCGGCCAGCCCCCGTCGTTATCCTTCCCTTCCCTTCCGCCTCTCGCTGTCTCGCATCGCATGGCACGAGCGAGGGAGTGAGTGCGCGCTAGCTCCGGCCACGCTATTTCAGTATTTCAGCTCGTATTGTTTCCTGCCTTTTCTTTTGTTTCCCTTTGTGCACCGGAAGTGGCCGGAGTTTATACAGCCTTTCTTTGGCATGTACTCATGCATGCACATCCCTGTCTCGCTCATTCACTCTTCACTAGCCAGTCCGATTTTCCAACGATTGATCCGGCCACTAACCAATGGTCTCCCCGTCGATCACCTTATCTGAATCCATCTCTGATCTTTTTTGGTCTACAATACGACATCGATTTCACCGGGCGGTAACATAAAGCGCATGCACGCACCGGCCGGGTGCACGACCGGACCATGCAGTCAAGCGATGCGTCACTTCACGTGTGAAAAAGAAGAGCTAACAAGGCCTATGCTAGCTAGGCGCGAGCAGAATAAACTTAAACTTTAGCATAGTTATTATTGCTAGCTTATTGTAATCCTACACTTATGAAATAAAATATGTTTCTTCGCAAAAAAGAATAAACTTAAACGCAACCAAAGATCGACCCGCACAAAATCAAGGAACATAGCAGGGTGTGTCATCATCAAAAGTGGTGTTTTTGCTCATATGTGCAGATGAATCTATTATTAAAAATGAATAATATATAAAATTTATAAATTTCAAAAATTTGCGAAGTAAAATTCCGTTTCTAAATCCTGACATTCTATGTGTCTACACAAGTTTTCGGAAAAAGAACATTTATGTGACTTATGTAAAAAGAACATTTTGGAATATTTTTCACACAACAGGTTGTTCATATGCACCCGCGAGCCGAATTGGATTCCCTATGACCACCATGTATATGTAACAAACATTACTCCTATGGCTAGCTTGTATATTGTGAGCTTTATGCACTACATGTCTCGATAGTTGTATCTTAAGTACATTTATTCCCAATAGTTGTATTTCGCACTGAGGTTTGGTCACATAAGGTTAGAGCATGACATGTGGCATGCCACACTGGAAATTGGCATGCACTCTTTTTCCAGGAAACACTCTAGCTTTTGCAATTTTTCAAAATAAACCTCGGACCCGAACAGGGAGAGATGGATTCTCAATTTGATTCCCCACTTGTGAAATCCCAAACCCTATTTGTCCTGGCGACGACCAAATAGAGGCGACGCGAGGCGGACGAGGTAGTGACGCGGAACGAGCAAGCGGAATGGGGTCAAGCGCGCGGAAACTGGGTGAGCAGGATGCCGCTGTCGGCAGAATTGGCTCTGGGATGCAGCTGCATTAAGCTAGCTCGCTCTTGTTCGTTGTTAGCTCGTTCTCCCATTATTCAGTTTAGCGAAAAATTTAACAAGTTGAGCTTGATCATACATTGCTAGGTCAATCATACGTTTGTGTTTGTGAAATTGTTAGCTTGCTTGATGTGCATTGTTAGCAAAACAAGCTGTAGCTTTTAGCAACCTCCAAAATTGACTGCATTTTTTGTTAGGGCACTATCAAATTTGTTCCAACTGGGCAACCCAACATGAACTGGCAACCAAAATCGCAAAAAGAATTTCATTGCAACACAATTCTAGAAGAAGATAATTTTGTGTTTAAGCATCTAGAATATGTGACAAAGAAGATAATAGACATATTGAAAGGATTCGCATACGAGATATTAGATGGAGGGAGAAGAAAGAGTTAATCTTAGTGATAACACTAGGTGTGTCTGATATGTTGTATGGTGTAGTTACCCTTACAAGAATGGGTTTTGTGTGCGTGCTGCGGTGAATAAAATGCAATGATGTGTGTTCAAGGTAGTTCAATGTTTTAATGTATAACATTGCGTTTTAGATAGTAGATGTGCATGAATAAATGCAATGTTATGTGTGATGCATATGGGTTTATTGCAGGAAACACATGTATCATCAATACAAAATGCTGGATCAAACAAATGTTCCAGGAAACACATGTTTCATCGAACATATTCTTGCAAATAGATCAATTTAATCCAGATAGAACGAATATCACAACAAATAGATGCATTTAATCCAAACATCGCAAAAATCATAGTAATTATTGTTCCTCGTATTCAGATAACAAAAAATCCACAAGCCTTTAACGTTTTTGGTTTACAATTTAAATGCCTTCAAAATGATAGTTTCATAAGCCTTGTTCACGGGCCATCTAAAATACATTGACTAGTGTAACTTGTGCATTTAAACTCACATCATTTTCCCCTGCCATTCACGGTTGATACCAAACCAGGTTTGAACACAGGATTCTCCATGTCAAGAACAGGATTGAACGCTTTGAATTTTCTTGCAAATGTTAATCATCTTTTTGTCTCAAATCAGTTAAGTGTTTTGTCTGCATCCTCCTCCTATTGAAAATCATTCACAGGTTGATTGTAATTAGGTACCTCTATGTCAATGTTTTTGTGACCAAGTCATAATCTCCATCTTCCACATTGTAGTCACTATCAATAAAAACTTGAAAAAGAGTCACTATCGGTGATTGCACCTTTTATTACTATAATTATCATTTTTATGCATGTTCTTTTTCTTATCCTTTAGTTCCTTATGCTACTGAACAACAAGATGAACCTGAAGATGATGCCACCAATGCTAACAAGTTACGTTCACTTGCTTCAACATTCCTTCCCATCTTCTCTACTAGATCAAGCCTCAATGTTGCTAGGAAATTGTTGTAATCAATTAAAAGAGCATGATTTTTGTGAAACATTATGGCTTCAATCATGTCCATAATGTCACTTTCAGTCTAACTAAACTACAATCCATCTACTAGATCCTTCTCTGGCTGCCAGTACACATGCAACAATCCATCTATCTCATATCTAAGATGCTTCAGAAAATCATCAATTCATGAAATTTAAAATGTAACATAGCTGCAATTTAAAATGTAACAATCCATCTATCTCATATCTAAGATTCAGAGCAATTCTATAAAATGGACAAAACTGATTTCAAACCAAATGTTAACTAAAGAAAGATAGTGTATCCGCTGCTACAATAATATTTTGAGTGATCTAAACACGTCAATTCTGTCAAATTCGAACGTGTTGATACCAAAATTCAATCACATTCAGAGAAGCATGATAGTGTTAAATTTTGTTATGATCAAAGGCTAGTAAAAATGTAACCTAGTTCATCTCATCAGTCAAAAATCAAAACTTTGCATAATTTCATGCCAGTCCTAAGAACATCTCTACCACCTATTCGAGTGGAAAAAACTTCCAAAATCTTGCAGTTAATTTGATTCAGCCTATCACTAAACCTTGCTAGATGCCAATACTTAGCAATGTTACCCACTATTCAACTTGAGCATGGCCGATCATCCACAACGAACAACCTTAGCTAACCGACACAGTGCGAGCGGAAATAAGATCAAGAACGAAGAGAAGAATGACGTAACGTCACTCGATGCCTCGTCAAACCACCGAAGGTAGCGCAGGTCCAGTGACATCTGCACGGAATCGACGCCACAGACGACGAGCACATCAAGGATGGCGAGGTTGCAACCTTTGAGGAAGGAAAGACAGAGAAATGTGGCAAGATTGTAGGAAAAAAGACGAGGTGACAAAGAAATATGGAGGAAAACATGTATCAATTCGTAAAACTCAAAGGCCTGTGCCCGCGCTGGGCTCTCTTTCACGATTTTAGTAAAGCTAGGGACATGTTTGCAATATGTTTGATTCGACTAGGTGCTAACACAGCAGCCACATGTCCAATTAGAACTAGGTGGGACTGAAAATGCAAAAAACAACAATTAGGACTAAAATGCATCTAACCCATATCTTTTAAAACATGAGTTTAATTTAGGTCTACTTCGTATTATAGTATACTATCTCCATCCATAAAAGAATGTTTCACTTTATTAAAACATGATTGCTAGCTCCCGCCGGTTAGTCGAGAACTAACATAGCTCTCGATTGATTCTAGTTTTGATTTTTTTTTCTATGTATGTCTCGTTTCCCTTTCCCTGTAGCCCGTTATCTTTTGGGCCGGTTTATTTTGTTGGACTCGCTTGTTACTCCCTCCATTTCAATCTATAATGCCTATAGATTTTATGCATTTGTTTCATAATATAAGTGTAGATCTGCGTTTATTTGTAAAGAAACCCTTCAACCGATCAACTGAATAGCAGAAAATAAAGAAACCGATCTGATCTTGTGCATAAAATCTGGAAACTGATTTACGGTATAACCTCCTATAGGCATTATAGACTGAAAATAAGGGGGTTTTGTGTTAAAAAATGACTTGCGCTAATTACCGTGCAGAAAATCTATAGGCATTATAGATTGAAACGGAGGGAGTACTTTTTACACTGGGCTGCTGGATTTAACGGTATGGCTTCTTTTTGTATAAGCTTTCTTATTTTGACAGGAACTTTTGGATATAGAGTTTGTGAAAATTTTAAGTAAAGAGTTTTCTGAAATTTTGGGGATTGTAGTTACACATAGATGTGTAACTGCACATATGTGTGCAATTGCACATAACGTTTGTGGAATGATAGAGAAAATTTTGGATATAGAGTTTGCGAATTTTTTGGACTTTTAATTACACATGGATGTGTAATTCCACATTTGTTTATGGACTGATAGAGAAATTTCTAGATATAGAGTTTGTCGAACTTTTGGGCTTCTAATTACACATAGACGTGTAATTGCACATATGCGTGCAATTGCACATACATGTGTAATTGCACATGGATTTTCCTTATTTAACTTGTAAGTGGGCTTGTACTATCTGTTTCTAAGCTTGTTATTGGGCTTCTAGTTTATGGCGATTTTTTTTTAAATAATACGAATTTTTTATTTAATTCCAGGACTATCACGCGTTTTCAAAATTTTCCAAAAGTGTGACTCGGTCGGACTACAGCAGGCCGATCGGCCGGCAGCAGGCTGATCGGCCGGCAGCAGGCCGATTGCAGGCCCTGCGGTGGCCGACCAGGGGGGACAGCACCCCGTCGGACTGCTGCAGTCCGATCGGACGGGAGCAGCCAGACTGTGGCATGCAGCATGCACGCGTCGCGTCGGCCGACCCGGCCGGCCACGCGCAGACGCCCTCGCCCGGCCACGCGCAGACGCTCCCCCGGCCAGCCTTTTCTTCTTTCTTCTTTCTTCTGTCTTCTTCCTCCTCTCTCCTCTCTTCTTCCCTTCTCTCTTTCCCGCATGCTTTCTTCCCTGGCTGCACAAGAACAGCTCGAAAACTTCAGCATATTTTGCGGATCCCTAGTGATTTAGCCAATAAAACTTCAACATTTTGCTGCTATTAGTTGAGGGAAGCTCGATCTACAGATGGGTTAGGTTTTGGAGAGGATTGGTGGTGTTGTTTAGCAGCAATGGTGATGAAGTGGTGGAGGTTGGTGGTGGTGTAAGGGGCTGAGCTGCTGCTGGTTCGTGGTGGCGCTGAGGTGCCGCGTGCTGTTCGTGTTGCTCGTGCTGGTACAGTTGGAGAGGCTGCTCACGCTACAAGGGTAAATCATTTGTAATGAGTAATAACGACTGTTTTGTTGTTTGCAGAAATGGCAGGAAGATCATTGCTCAATAGGTGACATAGGCATCCCAAATGGGCCTGCCGAATATAGTACCCGGGGTTTATTGAAGGCCCATTACCCGAAGAATAAGAAGATTCGGAAGCCCAAGATGTGTTAAAGGAAAAGATAGAGTTGTAATAGGAAGTGTTATTTGTAATCTGGCGGGATGAGTTAGAAACCGTCCCGGACTCTGTAAACTTGTACAAAACGAAACCCTCGGCTCCGCCTCTTATATAAAGGGGGAGTCGAGGGACGAAGAGATCATCGAATCATTGTCTGCAAACCCTAGTTTTCATATTCGTCGAGTACTTTTCGGCTGAAACCTTCGAGATCTACTTGCCCTCTACTTCTAACTAAACCCTAGCCTACAATCCATAGGCATTGACAAGTTAATCCCTTGTCAATTGGCGCCGTCTGTGGGAATTAGAGGCGTAAGGATCCGATCTCGATGGCACGTTCAAGATCTTCGACATCGTCAACCGGAACCAACACTATGGATCGAGGTAAACGGATCGCTGCTCGGTCTTGTTGATTTTGTTCCTCACCCACCCTCCCGTTTGGATGCATATGCGTATCTGGCGGAGCCCTTGGAGATGACGTTCGGAAGGTTCCACTTTCGCGTCGAGAAGGAAGGGTCGTATCGTGTCGAAATTCCGATTTCGTCGGGATCGTCGGCGGTCGATTCTGATTTTTCAAGCTATACATCGTCAAGCTGAGTCAGAAGAAGAAACTTCGGCAACACGTTACGTCGGCATCAGAGCAAGAGAGAAACTCGCCAAGATCTTCAGCAACGCATCGTTTGAGTCATCCGCGGACTCATATATAAGCGATGGCTCAAGCGATGTCGACGAGTTACGACTTCGTCGACAAATCTCTCACGATGGGCAAGGTCTTCATCAATCTCAACAATGATGTCACCGAACCCAACATAGATCCGAGTACAAAATATCATCAGATTTATGCTATCGAAAATCAAGAGGAAACATCGGAGGCTTTCGACGAGTTGGGAAATCCTTTTGTCGATCCCTCAGATTTAAGGAGAGGTATGGGCACTAAATATGTCGGGCCCACACCACGCGTCAGAGTTCAACTTCCACGGGCAGCCTGGGATAGAGCGGCAAAAGCCATAGATGGTTCAGAACCAATGACGACGACAGCTACAGCTCAAGAACTACAAGCTTATCAATATATGCTCGCACGAACTGCCCGAGAAATAGAAAAACGGACAGCTGAGTTGAACGGGAGAAAGGAGGCAGCTACGCATCCGGCGGGAGAAGGGCAGATCTAAGTGGACAATCTAGAGTTTCGGGTGATAGCCACGGGGAGGCTCGGAACAGAGGAAGATCAAGGTTACAACACATACCCGAAGCAGAAAGAGAGCACTTGATTCAAAACCTCGACATGTCTTTTATGACGATAGATACAAGAGGAAATATTATCCCTAAAACACCAGAAGCTGGGTATATGGCGACACAAGCTTACATCCTTGCATCCAGACCACCCCCAGGAGATCCAAGGGAAACATTATACAATATGGCGTTAGCGAGGGTTGGAGCTATGGGGACAGCGTTCGTAGCAACGCCTCCCGAAGAAGCGGCAAGGCAAAATAGTCCACGACCTGCGGCGAGCAACGGCGGCGGCTCCGGAAGGGCCAAGTAGAGCAAGAGATACAGGAGCACAAGCAAGGGTCGATAGAGCGAGGCAAAGCGAAGGGATCATCGGCGGTCCCGGAGCTTAATGACGAGGATATGTGCGGTCTACCGTGCTTCACGAGAAGAGTCCGAAAAACTCGAGTCCCCTCAGGATTCAAGTTACCCGATCACTTCAAAAAGTTCGACGGCTTGCAAGATCCGGAGGACTGGCTAATCGATTACCTCGAGACGGTGAAGCTAACTGGAGGAACTAGAGCAACCGCGATGCAAAGTATTCAGGTGCACTTAAGTGGAGCCGCACGATCTTGGATCAAAAAACTCCCGCCAGGATCCATCGACAGTTGGGAAAGTTTCGAGGACGTATTCGTCAAGAACTTCAGGTCCACATGCAAGAAGCCTGCATCGTTGGAAGAGCTGAGGGCGTGTCGACAAAAGCCAGCTGAGTCAATGAGAAAATACATCCAAAGGTGGAACATCATAAAAAACTCGGCGAGAAAATATATCCGACGAGAGAGCAATAGATGCGTTTGTCGCGAGGAATCGGGCGCGGAGATTTTGTCGAGGATTTGGGAAGGACCAATCCAAAAACAGTATCCGCACCGATGGAGATAGCAAATAGATGGGCGGACGGAGAAGACGCTGTCCACAATAAACGACACGAGTCGCCGGAAGAGGACCGTGGTCGAAATTATCGAGCGAGGCGACGATTTCCTCGGCGATATCCGAATTATGACGCCCCGGGGCAAATTTCGGCAGGATTTCGGGCAAATACAGGAGGAAGCAACGGAGACGATTATCGGAGAAGCAATGAGCAGCGAGGCGATAATAGGGACGACTCCCGCAACGGGCAAAATAGTGGGCCAAGGTTTCCACGACCTTTTGTGTCTCCCGAAGAAATGCTCGAACGGACCGTGCCGGATGCACTTCTTCCTCGACGAGCAATGGGAAAAGACGGTCGGGACACCTACGGAAAGATTGTCGAAATTTTCAAGCAATGTTCAGATGTGCGAAAACGCTCACGCACGAGCAGCACAAAGAAACCCTCGGGAGCCTAGGAGCGAAGTTCATCTACCGCCACCTCCCGCGATTACGAGAGGACAATCGACACCAGCTCGGAATAGCGGCAGCACTCTGCACCACCACCCTATGTTGATCCTAACTCCAACGGAGCGAGTGTCGATGATTCAGAAAGGAAGGCCGTCCAATAGAGCTCAAAAAGTAATCTCGCGACAGGTGTTCATGGCAGAGAAAATGCCTCCACCAACAGTTGAGTACCTCAATTGGTCAGGGCAAGACATCGGTTTCACCATAGCAGACCACCCGCAACAGGTTCCTCGACCAGGGCAGTCAGCACTTATACTGCCAGCGGTTATCGCAGGATTTGACGTTTCTCGAGTATTCATAGATGGTGGCAGCAGCTTAAACCTTATGTATGCGGATACATTGAGAAAGATGAACATATCCTTAGCAAACCTGAAGCCAACAGACACAAGGTTCCACGGCATCACACCAGAGAAACCAAGTTACCCATTGGGGAAGATCAACCTCGACGTTCAGTTTGGAACCCGAGAAAATTATAGAATCGAGAAACTGGAGTTCGAAGTCGTGGATTTTCCATCGCAGTACCACGCTTTGCTGGGACGACCAGCATACGCTAGATTTATGGCAGTACCACACTATACCTACCTGTTATGGAGATTGCCTGGACCCAAGGGACCAATCACGGTCAAAGGGAGTTTCGCCTTAGCTGATAAGTGCGACAAGGATTTCCATCGGTTATCAGAAACTTTCGGGATGCAAGCTGAATACTTGGCGTCGAAAAGCATGACTGATTACGACGTACTGCCAGACGTTGGAAGGCCAAACAAAGAATCAACTTTTAACACAGAGAAAAATTCGAAGGAGGTGCAGATTCACCCGACAGATCCAAAAAAGACGACATCCATTGCAAACAACATGGATACCGCATAGGAAAGCGCGCTCGTCGAGTTCCTCCGTGAGAACTGGAAAATCTTCGCATGGTGTCCAGCTGACATGCCAGGAGTACCCAGGGAACTTGCCGAGCACCACCTAAATTTGGATCCAACGAGCGAAACCAATCGGACAACCTTTGCGGCGTTTTCGGAACCAAACCGCAAATCCATGCTATCGAAATAAATCGACTAGAGGAAGCTGGTTTTATCGAGAGAGATATCTACGAAGCCACATGGGTAGCTAACCCAGTGATGGTGCCGAAGAAAAACACGACAGTCCTTCGCATGTGCGTCGACTTTACGTGTCTCAACAAACATTGCCCTAAGGATCACTTTCCCCTCCCAAGGATCGATCAAATCATCGACTCCACGGCAGGCTGTGAACGTCTTTCCTTTTTGGATGCATACTCTGGTTATAACCAGATCAGATTAAAAGAAGAGGATGAAGCCAAAACAGCGTTTATTACACCTTACGGCGTGTTTTGCTACAAGACAATGCCTTTCGGTCTAAAAAATGCGGGAGCAACATATCAGAGGATGATGCAGAAGTGTTTAGCAACACAGATCGGGAAAAACGTGCAAGTATACATCGATGATGTCGTCATAACATCAAAAAAGTGGACAACGCTGATCGAGGATCTCAAAGAAACTTTTGACAATCTCGACAAATTTTGCCTCAAGCTGAACCCGACGAAGTGTTCTTTTGGCGTCCCAGCAGGAGAACTTCTGGGATTTCTAGTTTCAGCAAGAGGGATTGAAGCAAATCCCGACAAAATACAAGCCATAGTAACAATGAGGAAGCCAACGAAGTTGAAAGAAATACAGCAGCTAACCGGGCGAGTCGCAGCTTTGAGCAGATTCGTCGCCAGGTTAGGAGAAAAAGCGTTACCATTTTATGCGCTGATCAAACAAGGAGATAAATTCCAGTGGAACGAAGAAGCCGATAGAGCTTTCGAGGATCTGAAGCGAAAAATATCGACACCACCAATCCTGGTGGCTCCAAAGGAAAAGGAACCTCTCCTGCTGTATATTGCAGCCACACCCCAAGTGGTTAGCACGGTGTTAGTTGTCGAAAGAGAAGAAGAAGGGAAAATCCATGGAGTACAGCGACCGGTATACTTCGTGAGCGAAGTCTTGTCTCCCTCAAAACAAAGGTACCCTCAGTACCAAAAGCTAGCATATGGAGTGTTCACGACAGGCACGAAAATTGCGCCACTATTTTTCGGCACACTCGATCATAGTGGTCAATGAAGCTCCTTTGTCAAATATACTTGAACAACCCGGAAGCTACGGGTCGTGTCTCCTCTCGGGGAATAGAACTTTCCCCTCGGGACATCACGTATGAAAAAAGAAAAGCAATAAAGTCGCAAATACTACCGGACTTCATCGCAGAGTGGATGGAGTTGCAAAATACAGGACCCCAGATTTATCGAGAACCCGGACTATGAACTTTGATGGGTCCAAGAGACTAGAAGGGGCTGGCGCAGGAGTAGTACTCATATCACCCGAAGGCGACAAGTTGAAGTACATCCTTCGGATGACGTTCCCTAACGCGTCTAACAATGAAGCGAGAATATGAGGCTCTCATACACGGGATGAAGATGGCGAAAGCACTGCGGAGCAACTCGATTAAAAATCTTTGGCGATTCACGGTTGGTAGCTCAGCAAGTTATGAACCAATGTGACGCAGTCAATGATAGCATGATGGCATACAAGGAGGTGTACAATGAGCTCGAGAAGTTGTTCGATGGATGCGAAGTAAATCATATTAGTAGATTGAGCAACGACGAAGCCGACGTTCGGCAAACATCGGGTCGCAATGCCTTGCGGTCCCACCAGGTGTATTTTGGGAAGAGATAACGAGAGAGATCCACCGAGTCGACAAAATCAAAAAAGAAGGAGAAGAAACCCTCGGGGGCTACCAAGGAGAAGCAAGAGGAAGAAGAAGAAGAGCAAGACCTGGTCATGGTAATACAAATACCATGGATGCAGCCATACATATCATATATACTCGGGAAAGAAATACCCGACGATCCAGTCGAGGCAAGGCGAGTAATTCGACGATCCAAAGCTTTCACAGTGGTTAAGGGAGAATTATATAAGAGAAGTATCTCGGGCGTCTTGCAAAGGTGCGTCACACCCGAAGAAGGAAGAATAATTCGAAGGATGTACACGAAGGAATATGTGGCCACCACGCAAGTGGTCGAGCTATCGCAGCCAAGGTTTTTCGGGCAGGATTCTACTGGTTAACAGCAATTGAGGATGCTAAGGACATAGTACGAACTTGCGACGCGTGTCAAAGGTTTGCCGCAAAACCTCACTCTCCAGCAGCAGAGCTAGCACCAATACCTTTGTCGTGGCCCTTTGCACAATGGGGACTCGATATGGTGGGCAAGTTACATAAATCATGGCCAGGAGGAAAGGAGTACATGCTAGTAGCTGTCGACAAATTTACAAAGTGGATAGAAGCGAAGCCGATAAATTCACCAGACGGAGCATCTGCAGTAAAATTCATACAAGGCCTCGTCTTCAGATTTGGAGTGCCCCACAAGCATAGTCACAGACAACGGCAGCAATTTCACATCCAATGAATTCAAAGACTATTGCAAAGAGGTGGGTATCAAGCTGAACTTCGCGTCAGTTGCACATCCTCAAACCAATGGGCAAGTCGAGAAAGCCAATGGCATCATCTGCAATGGCATCAAGAAACGTCTGTTGGGACCTTTAGAAAAAGCTCGGCATACCTGGCCTGAAGAACTACCAAGTGTGCTGTGGAGCATCCGAACAACACCAAATACGGCGACACAAGAAACCCCGTTTTTTCTGGTCCATGGCGCGGAGGCGATACTTCCAATAGAAATAGAGCACGACTCTCCTAGAGTCACAGCATATGATGAAGAAGCTTCAAAGATAGCATTGGAAGACGATGTAGACGCACTCGATGAAGCTCGAGACGAGGTATTATCAAGGGTTACAAAATATCAACAGGACTTGAAAAATTACCACAGTCGACGTTTGCGGCCAAGGTCTTTTCAAGTGGGGGACTTAGTTCTTCGGCTCACGCAAAAAATTCATGAAAAACTCGAGTCACCATGGCTTGGTCCCTACATCGTCACGGAAGTAATCGGAGGAGGAGCATACAGGATAAAAGACAAGAAGACGGGGGTGGAGGAGCCAAACCCCCGGAACGTGGCGCAACTTAGGCGGTTCTACGCCTAGAGTCGAAATATAGTCCTTGTAAAACTTCAATGTACTGAAACGCCCACGAGTTTTCGGACGCACTCTTTTCCTTTTTCGGGGCACCGAGTGGGGCCGGGAAAGGTTTTTAATGAGGCGGGCTCGTGGTGCTGCAATATAATAAAGATAGTGGAGATACACTTCTTATTCTTCGACACGCTCGGGGCTCAAACGCCCAATTCTCAAAATACATACAATATAGATTCATTGAAATATTTCGCCTTGGTACATTAATACCTCGCCAAATATAACAAAATCGGAAGACAGACAATAATAAATATAGTATACACATCAAAACAACGTAAGTGCCTTGGTTTAAAAACCTCGCCATGTAAATATAGAACTTCGACATCAAAGATACTCAAGGGATAAACAAAGATGTTCTATTCCAGCAGAAAAAACAGATTTCAAGGAAAGAAAAATAGTGCAATCTTCGCCTAGTCAGGCTCGGGGGCTTCAACAACATAGAAGACCTCAGCAACATACAATAAGTTACTTTGGAAATACAAAAAAGAGAGAGGAGACACAAGGTTTTCTAACAATGATACAAGTCAATTAAATCCCAAGATAGTATCTACCGACAAACCCCTGGTTGTTTTGTGTTCAGCATATGAACCCTTGGTAAAGAACTCGGAATCCATCCGAAGAAGTTCATCAATCATCGACTCAGCCACAGGAGCTACCATGGCATCAATTGAGTCAATATCATTTTTCCGACGCGTTTTCTTGGCCAGGCAACCAGCAACAATTTTCGTCAGGTCCAACTTTGGATAACAAATGTTTATCATAATCATGGCAAATCTAGCTCCAGCAGTGAGTTGAGCCCGCACGAAGTTATGGATGCGAGGAGCATCTCTGAATACCTCCAATAATTCGGGAAGAGTTTTTGGAACCTCGTTTCTCGGAAACAGATTCCTATAGACAAGGGTCAATGTTGACGTACAAAAGCTGAGAAAATCGCGCACCTGGCAAGCACGATCTTGGAACCTAACAATTTGTTGGGTTCGTTCGAGAGTGGCCCAGAACAAACACCCATGGTTAAGGGAGAGATTAACAAGAAGATTTGTCCTCTCATTCACTCTCTGATCTTCGGCAGCAGAATCAAGAACTGAGCCTGTTAAAAGCGACAGGGCAAGAAATTGGAAGAAAGGCACAGCAGGATAAAGAAGAGGCATCAAAAGAAGGCAAAAACGCACCTAGCATATCTGAGCTAGCCTCTAGCATCAGCTCAAGCATACTATTCTCTCGGGTTGTGGCTCCCTTTGCTTCCAGTACAGCAGCATCCCTAGCAGCCACAGCTTCTTCGGCTTGCTGAAGAGCAAGTCTTTCTCCTTCAGAGGCTTTTCGAGATTGTTCCATCATGGCCAAAGTTTGTTTCTTCATAGACTGAAGTTGTTGTCGAAGTTCTTGTAAATCTTCCGACAAATGTCCGCTTGATGAACTCTTGAGGAGACCAGGGTCGACTAATATTTTCTTCGAGAAGGAAGATGCGAGGTGAAGCAGCGGCGAGCAAGGAGGAGTCGAGTAGTTATCAAATATTAAGCTGGAAAAGAAAGGCCCAGGATCAATGAAAAGCACGAAGGGAAATTTCATTACTTGTTAGAATATTTACATGGGTATTACAAAAGAAAGTTCTCCAGGAAGACTAAGTGAGTAATTGTCGCCAAGGCTAAAATGGCGACAAGAGCAAAAGAAATAGAAAAGGAAACAAGGAGGCATGCCACTAGACCTCCGGCCTCGAAGAGCTAGGAGTCGAAGTTGGCTTGATCCCGAGATACGCCAAGATTTTCTTCGTATTGGGCTTGGCCGCCTTCATCAGTGATTTCCACCTCGACTGTTCTATCTGATCGGTGTCGCCAACCTTCATCCAGTCGAGAGTCTGCTGGCTGTCAGCAACCAGAGCAACAGTATTTTCAACAGCCACCTTCATATTTTCATGGCGCATCTTCAGCCCAAGATCCTCCGATGTATTGAACATCTTGGCGAGGTCAAGGAAAGTCGAGGGTTCCTCTTTCTTCGGGAAGAAATAAGGGAACAACGCCGACAAACTCGCACTGGCATTGGCCACGCCTTCACGAATTTCGCGCCCATGCAATTCCAAAAGAGAGAGTGCGTCAAGGAGAGGGTCGTTGACGGGATTTTCCGGATCAAAATCCTGATCTGTTTGGGCTGCCACGCGAGACAAAATATTAGTCGAAAACCAAGATACAGGAAATGCAACAAAATAGAAGAAATTGAGGATATTACTCAGCGTACGTCGACATTGCGACTTCAAACGCTTGATGACCCCTTGCTCACGTGCAGCCTGTGCAGTTTTCTGCTCGTGTAAGGCAGATTCAGCATCTTTGAGCCTCTGCTGCAATTCTTCGACACTAGCGGCCTTTGCTTTGGCATCATCAGCTTCAGCTCTAGCTTCGCTAGCGGCAAGCTCAGCCTTCTTACGAGCCGTCTCACTTTGCTCGAGTTTTCGAGCAAGTGTCTCGGCACGTTGGTTAGCCTCCGCAAGTTTTTCTGTTGAGATGTGGAAAAGAAAGATCAAAAATAGCGACAGGCAGCAGGAGTAAAAAACCAGGGAAAAACAGCGAGTATAAAAGTCGTTACCTTCGGCTCTGCTGGCATACTCGCGGTACCCAATAAATTGGGACCCGATGCGGATAAGATCCTTGATCATAGGCTGTCAAAAAAGAAGAAAAGAAAGGGAAAAACTTCGGCATTACAAAAAGTAAGGTTCCATAAAAGCAAAAAAGAGGAAAGATGGATCTCGATAAACTTACATCATCCAAGAGCTGCGACGAATAGCTACTCGGTTGAGGAGGAGGCTCAACGATCATTTCAACCCTTGCCCTTTTTGGCGAAGGGACAAGGGGGCTCGATGGTGGAGTAGTGGTGACGACGTTTTGTTGGGGAGGCGATGTTTCATCTCCTTCAACTAACGTGTCTGAAACAAGCACAGTACGTGACGTGCTGGTCCGAGGAGCTACGTCAGTAACTGGTACTTCTTCTTCCTCATCACTAGTGAACAAAAATCGACAGTACAAAAAGCAAGACAAGATAAATCTTTCGAGCACATAAAAAAAGGGGAGGAGAGATAAAAGTCGACTTACGAGCTGATGAGGGATTCAACATAAGGATCGTAAGCTGCCTTCGGATGAGAAGGAACAACTTCTTCAGCCTTAGAAATGCCAGAATCTTCGGCATCAGTCCTTTTCCTTTTGTTCCTTGGAGAAACAGCGGGAGGAAGGGATTCAGTCGATTCACTGGCCTCGGACTCACCTTCTTTCTCATGAGAAGCCGCAGATTTGTGAGAACCCGCGACTTCACTTTCGAGGAACGAGAAGAGCCTTGAGCATCTTCGGCAACTATACCCATTTCTTCGACTTCTCCATCCTCAGGAAGAGGAGGAAGGGAAGCCATAGTAGGGTGATCCTATAAAAAATAGCGACAAAGGGAAAAATAGCGAGATATTAATACAATGAGATGCAGGAAAAATTCAGAACAAGATAAAAATTCGAGAAGACAAAAATACCTCGGGAAGAGGATTGGTGGAGTTGTAGGGTGCCACGCGACAGGAGGAAGGAATAGGATCCTTCTTACTCAGCGAGGTAATTCTTCGAATAAGCTTCTCCAAGTCCTTCACAGAAAGATCACCGGAGAGCCTATTGGCGTCATTGGCACCGAGTATGTCCAAAGGGGATTTTTGCGAGCCCGAAGAGGCTGCACTCTAATTCTAAGAAAATAGGCTGTGATTTGGACACCGAGATAACTCTTTGCCTCGAGTATTTTGGAGCTGATGAATACGAGACATAAGAGCTTCGTCGCCTTCTTCTCTTCTTCGGAAACTTCGGCGTCCCAGGAGTGGCGGCGTTGAATCTTCGCGTTTCCGTCGAAGGGAACTATGTTATGTTCCACGGAATTGGCGCTTTCTTCGTGTATGTAGAGCCACCTCTTGCGCCATCCTTGGACAGAGTCGGGAAATTTGACGTCGAAATAATCGACATCGGTTCGGACACAGATAACTACGCCACCTATGTTGTAGGTGGCGTTGTGCGCGCCATTGCGGCGAAGGCAGAAAATGCGCTTCCAAAGAGCCCAATTGGGAGCGACTCCAAGGAAGCATTCACAAAGAGTGATAAAAATAGAAATATGGAGGATCGAATTGGGAGTCAGCTGGTGCAACTGAATCCCGTAAACAAAGAGAAGACCGCGGAGGAAATCATGGATTGGGGGAGAGAGGCCACGGATGAGATGATCAACAAAACTAACCCGATACTCCATTGGAGGGTTGGGATAGCTTTCTTCGCTAGGAAAGCGGATGGCGTCTTCCTTCTTCATAAGGCCAAGCCTTTTCATCGAGGTTGGCGTCTTGATTGGAGATTTTAGATCTCTCCCACTCAAGATCTTCAGCAGCCATCGCGGATTCCGGAGTCTTTGTGGCGAGTCGAGCGCGCGCGCGGTGGCATCAACGGCAATGGGTAGAGCAATGTATGCGAGTGCGGGAAATCAGAGAGAGTTGGGCGCAGGGAAAGTTTTGTGAAGAGGAACAGGTGAGCGGCGCAAGCGAGGGGTGAACGGAGGTTGAAGACAGGTTTATATAAGAATTGGGTGAAGCAGTGTGCCGTTGGATGAGGAAATCGTGTGGTGAGAATAGATCTTCTAGACACAAGGGCAAAAAAGTATTTTTACTGGGATAGGCGTTACAGTACGTGCGCCAGAAAAAGCGGAGGACGTGTGTCCCCCACTTGCACGACGTGTCAACATGGTGGAAACGATGGACCCACAAAACAGAAAAATCTCGGCAATTGATGGAGTTGAAGAAAATTTGCCAAGGGAAAATGTGTCGACAAGAAAAATAAAAGGAGAATGGCGACAGGATGACTTATTTGCATACTTCGGGAGCCTTTGGTCAGAAACAAGTTTTTGCCCAAATGCTCGGGGGCTACTTCGAATAAAGTAAAGTTTCGACTATGGCAAATATAGAAAATGTTGAGCCTACAGTCAAGCACAAGTTCTTGGCTGTAGCCTCGGGGGCTACTCCCATCGGGAGCGCTGTTCGCGCACCCGAGAAATATAAAAAAAAAAGAAAGAGAGAAGAAGAAGGAGAGGAAAGAATATCGGGAGATAATGGCAATATAGCGACAAGGTGGACTAAAATGTTGAGCCTACAACCAAGCACAAGTTCTTGGCTGTAGCCTCGGGGGCTACTCCCATCGGGAACACTGTTCGCGTGCCCGATGAAATTAACAAAGGAAAAATAGAACAGCAAGAGAGTATATTTCGAGTTATAATTAACTCTACATATACTCCCATCGGGAGAGCAATATAAGTCATATTTGACTCGATAAAATGTGCCATTCCAACAGCCGGAAAAGCACTCGACAATATATTCTCAGAACGCCAAAGTTGCGATCGATTTCTGAATGCCGCAAATTTGCGAAGGTAAGACCCCAGAACTATTCTGCTGGGCGTGGCATCACCAAAGACTGCGCTCTGCTACTTTTATCCGTATCAACAGATACGAAGAAAAATCCTAACGGACGCGTTAGGTACTCGATAAATTCGACTGGGACTCGACAGAATGGTAAGACCTTAAGCGGCACCTGTCGAAGTTTACACCAGTATCCCGAGATCATGTCCAGGGACGTGATTTTGAAGTAGGTTGTTGCGGATTGCCACTAGAGCAGTTAACTAGTACCTGATCCGTCAGATGAACTAGCCCCAACTACCAATATCCCTGTACAATATAGAAGTTTATGAGAAAAAGTATGAAAGTTAGAGCTTTCGAGTAAAAATAAACAGTAGAGATTTTCCCTGACTCTACGATTCAAGCAAAATCTCGGGGGCTACTGACATAGGCATCCCAAATGGGCCTGCCGAATATAGTACCCGGGGTTTATTGAAGGCCCATTACCCGAAGAATAAGAAGATTCGGAAGCCCAAGATGTGTTAAAGGAAAAGATAGAGTTGTAATAGGAAGTGTTATTTGTAATCTGGCGGGATGAGTTAGAAACCGTCCCGGACTCTGTAAACTTGTACAAAACGAAACCCTCGGCTCCGCCTCTTATATAAAGGGGAGTCGAGGGACGAAGAGATCATCGAATCATTGTCTGCAAACCCTAGTTTTCATATTCGTCGAGTACTTTTCGGCTGAAACCTTCGAGATCTACTTGCCCTCTACTTCTAACTAAACCCTAGCCTACAATCCATAGGCATTGACAAGTTAATCCCTTGTCAATAGGGACATTGAGAGGGCGCACCGTGCGGCCAAGCTAGAGGCCAACCCTAATAGCTTGTCACCAATGGTGACACGCAGGGGTAATCAAAATTGGCAGATACACCCCGATTGGGTTCAGAGGTATGTGGGATTTATTTGGTATATTCAATTTGAAGTACTGGCACATACTAATTGGATTCTTATATGATTTTGTAGGTTGAAGTGGGCTGGACTTCTACCTTTTGCACGGTTGGTTGAGGCCACTAGGTCAGAGGTCATCGGTGAGCGAGTAGGCACACCGATCAAGCGCCTTCAGCAGGACCACTCCCTACTGACCAGCCTGGTGGATCGGTGGAGGCCCGAGACACACACGTTCCACTTTCGATGGGGAGAGATGGCCCCTACTCTCCAGGACGTGTCTTTCTTACAGGGCCTACCGTTGGCGGGTCAGCCCATAGGCCCGCTGGCAGAACCAGTGCTTTGGGATGAAGAAATGCCTGCACGTTTTGAGGGAACTCGTGCGGGCCAGACTGAGTTTCTCTGTGAGGACCACGGTCCAAAGTCTGACTGGTTACTGAACTTCGAGGTAACCATTGTTATAACAAATTTATTTATGGTTATTGCGTTGTTATAACTAACATCTTTTTTTCATGGTTGTAGGTTTCACAGTTCACACCGCCGATGAGTGAGGCACAAATCACTAGGAGTCTCGAGGCGTACATATTGTGGCTGCTTGGGAAGGTCATGTTCACAGAGAACCATCAACAGGCGCTTCATCCCCATTGCACTGGAGATAGCAGAGGCACAAACCGCCGACGACATCATACAGCGGAGTTGGGGTTCCGCGGTTTTAGCAGCCACATACCGAGGTTTGTGCAATGCTTGTACACTTGTCTCTCCCATGTCTGGGCTTCTTGGCTGCCCACTGTTCTTGCAGCTGTGGTCCTGGGAGAGGTTCCCGATTGGTCGGCCAGACATAGATGCTGAGCGCCCTTTCGGGGCAAACGAGTTGGCTGATCCGGACCACATCGACATGCCTACTTTCGGCATACTTTGGACACGTCGCGAGGTATGTAGACTGTCGAACATAGTTCCTTCGTAATTTATAGTTTTACACGAGTACTGACTATTTCTCTTCGCAGAGACGATTTGCTCGCGACCAGGTCAGGAACTGCTACCCTGCGTTCACCGAGCAGTTCGACGTGCTCGATGATAGGGCGGTGATCTGGCAGCCCTATATGGCCGTCGCCGTGCATGAAAGGTACCCCGGCGGGATCTCTAACCTCTGTTATAGAGATTGTGCGTACTGGATGACACAGTCGAAGATCATCTTCGATGTGTCCGTGGAGATAATGGCCCAGCAGAGGATCATGAGGCAGTTCGGCTCTCGGCAGCTGGTCGATCCTCCACCACCGATAGCACCTCTCCCTGCCTACGTCCACAAGTAAGTTCTGAGCGTCGCTAAGTTTAAGCCTGTTCATCATGGTTCGACTAACTCTCACAATTATTTTCTGCAGGTACAACGGGAAGGGTACTAGCCACTCCTCGACATGGTGGCTTCAGCGCGTTGGCTCGTATGTTGCTGAGTGGGATGGCGCGACAACACACGTCTGGCCGAACGATGAGCAGTTTGACCCACAGGAGTTTGCCGCATATCTGCAGAGGTACACTGCAGCCACGCGAGTGCGCCTCATCCCGCCGACTGATCCAGCTCAGGCGCCACCTGCGTCTATGCACGATATGTACCCGACTCAGTCCACAGCCGGTAGTCGACAGCATGCGGTACGTACAACTTTCTATTCCACCCTCATACTTGTCGTTTATCTATTGGGTTCAACGATTTATATGCTACCCTGATTTTTCAGGGTCAGCTGACTGCGGACTTACAGGATGAAGTCGTTCGGTACACACGTCAAGTGTCCAGTGCACCTCTTCTGCAGCGTGACCAACATGTGTCCTGGTTGAGGCGTCTCGAGGACAAGCTACGCGGGATCTACTCGGCTATCACATGCAGCCGTAGTTCCGACGTCGTTCAGCGCCACCTCCTTCCACCGCGACCCTCCACACAGCAGCAGCGACGGCCACATCTCACACCGACCGCAACACCCAGACCACCACCTCCTGGTCGGGCAGGAGGTTCGTCGTGGCAGCAGCACACTCCTTCCGTCGACGACTATCAGTACCAGCACCACGGATCACGGCCACGTCTCACACCGACGCCGACACCCAGACCACCACCTCCTGACCAGGCAGGAGGTTCGTCGTGGCAGCAGCAGCACACTCCTTCCGTCGATGACTTTCAGTACCAGCGTCACGGTTTCTTCGACGACTTTCAGCAGCAAGCTGCTTTCGACCAGTGGCAGCAACAGCAGGCCCCTTTCATGGGAGGAGCAGGATACGCACAGGGTATGTACTATTCTATATATTTTGTTCCATATAGACTATACTCCACTTAGTTTGACATCACTTATGTTTCGTGGCACAGGATACTCGCAGCACACTGCATCCAATCCTTCATGGGGAGCTAGTGATCAGGATCCTGAGCACATGGAGTACTACAGCACGCAGCGAGAACTATGTCGGTATGCGGACTCCTCCACCACAGCCCACACAGGAGACACGAGTACGACCCCGAGTCCGGGTCCCGGATCCCTGCTCGCATAACCGGGGCCCCGGACAGGTTCGGTTGGACACCCCGTACTACGCCACCTCCACGAAACCCCGGACGCCGTCCATAGTCTCGGACATTTATGTATCTATGTATCGGACATTTATGTATGCAGCACCTATGTATCAGACTTCATGTATGAACTATGTATCAGTATGTTGTACCGCTTAAAAATGACGCCATAAGTACCTTCAGCTATACCTCTGCTAACCATAAGCTTCATGCAAACGAAGAAAATACATCCATGCAAATAATCGGGTTGTAGTAGGCCAATTGGTCTGTAGCAAACCAATTGGTCTGTAGCTGACCAGTTGGTCATCTATCGACCAACCACCCAGTCGGCCTGCTGCCGGCCGATCGGCCTGCTATAGTCCGACCGAGTCACACTTTTGGAAAATTTTGAAAACGCGTGATAGTCCTGGAATTAAATAAAAAATTCGCCTAGTTTATGTACGAAAAAATCAAAGCACATAAAAGAAAAATAGAGGAGATTGTTGATGACGTCGATCGACTAAGAATCAACAAAATTCTCGATCAATCAGGCGTTAGTGATGTTCTTATTAAAATATGCATGTATCTAGACATATTTTATTGTGTAGGTACGTGCAAATTTTGAAAACTTTAAACATTACTCCGTATTTCATAGATGGAGGGAGTATGAACTAGATACGACGATGGTCTGGTGCCTACGTGTCGTGTTGAGCGTGCTGGGCCAAAGACGGAGGGCGCAACGGTGACGGGTTATATTTGTCTCTTCGCCATAGTTTTTATTTCTTTTCTTTCCAGACATGGTTGTGATGTTGTTCCACTATTCTCTTTGTTTCCACTCGTACGCCGGGATGAAAACATGTTTCGAGAGTGCGTACGTGTCGTGCCGTCCCTTTCGGCTCTATCGCGGCAATTGCGGACGCGGGCTTGATTCGGGGACGTTGCTTTTGGCGTTGTTCTTCGGGTGGACCACCCGTGTCGGCCGGCCACATGCGGTGGATCAAATCCAGAATCAAAAGCTCCAGTCCCAGGATGGACCGAGGCGAGGCGAGGCGAGGTTCTGAACGACTACATCATGCACATGTCGATCGTAGCTAGGCCGGCCCCCCTCCCCAACGCGGCGGTGCGCGCGCCGCAGCCCGCCGTGCACAAGTCTTCAAACCCATCCGTGTTCCGCTTCCGTTCTACGCGGACATGCAGATGGGCGCGGCCGGTTTCGGACTAAAAATTGTCACTGGTCCGGTTTCGGAACAGACCGGCTGCCAAGTAGTCCGTACGTACTTCTAGTGTGACTCAGTGAAGCAGCGATCACTCAGCTAACGAGTAAATGTTTTAGGAGTAAAATACATGATAGGTACTTGAACTTGTGAGCTAGGTTCGATTACATCACCGTACACTCAGAATACCAAGTCGCGGTCATCGAAGACGACTTGGGCGCTCAGAGACGGTCACTGGTGCCGGGAGCTAGCAGTATTTGCTGACATGGCACTCGTGGGACCTCCTGACAGCACACATAGGTTCTAGCACAGTATAATTTTCTTGCAAAAAGCCCCTTTAAGTCTGGGAAGCTTCGAAGTGTTCCTTCTTCCCCTCTCTGTGTGGCTAATTCTGGAGCTCCCGATGGCGCCGTCACCACCGCCGCGACGTGCCGTTGTCCTGGCCTCCCCGAGCCTCTCCGTCGGTGTCAGATCGCCTCCCATATCGTCCCCGCAGACGAAATCAAGATGAGCCGTAGCGAATCATCACGTTCGTGGTCGTCTTTCTCATCACCGGCTGCCATTTATCCAGTTGCCTCCAGCCTCTCCCACGTTCAACCAATAGATGCAGAAACTTGGTCTCGTCGGCCTCTACCTCCTGGCGCAAGAGATTGAGCTGGTGCACCTACAATCGCCGCCGTCGCTCGTCTTCCTCTCCTCTGGCCGAGGCCTCCGGCGCACGATTCTTTAGCTTCCAACCAGCAGTTGCTCCGTACGACAAAGGCGTAGGAGGAGGGGGAGGATGTGGTGTTCAGGACACCGACGTATTGTGGTAGGCAGAGCCGCATCGGTACCGCCGCAACCTCCATCTTGCGGCATCTGCAGGAGCAGTGTGGGCTCGATGTCGAACAGTGCGTCGCAGCTGGCCACCACGAGCAAGCTGCGGCTGTCCAGGATCTTCCGGGCGTGTTGCTGATGTCCAGATCTTCCGGGCACACACGTGCGTGATCAAGGCCGGCGGCGCCCGTCGTATGTTGGTCGAGATGAAGAGAGCACAGGGTCAGCGGCCTTGGCGCGTACCGCCCCGTTCACTGCCTCGTGGATCTTGTGCGAGAGGAGGTGCTGCTCGAAGTACTCCTGCACCACATGTCTGCGGGGCAGTCTACTCCACTCCCACGCTCCAAGCTCCACTCCGTCGATGAGCTGCTGCTTGGCTGCTTTGGCGGCATCTGCCAGATGAAGGAGACGAGGGGAAAATATTGGATGACAGATGGGAACCACTGCTGCTGCTTTTAATTGAGGACCTTTTTCTAAAAAAAGCACAGCTGAGACCGGTCAACAAAATACAACATGTCCTGACTAGTGGTTCCTGTACATGCCATGTCAGCCAATACTTCTACCTTTCGGCACCAGTGACCGTCTTTGAGCACCCAAAACGTCTTTGGTGACCGTAATTTGGTATTCTGAGTGTACGGTGATGTAATTGAACCTCGCTGACAAGTTCAAGTACCTACCATATATTTTACTCAATGTTTTAGCATTTCGGGAGGATATGATCGTGGGCTTCGTGGCTAATAACCCGTCGTCGTCTTCCTCTGACCATTTCGGGATTCCGTTTCCTGCCACGACGAGGCAAGCCACGCCATAAGCGGGACTGCCGTTGGTTCTACAAACGACGCATCGATCGATTGCGGCTGGCGAATCCGACGTCCAGGTGCACGCGCTGTTTATCTGACGTTGCTCCAGGTAGCGAAACCGGAATCAAATTGATCCAAGCAACATCTCGGATATATCCGGCCGCGGAATTATGGGACCGAAAGGGATTTGATGGCTCTCGAGCGAAAACGAACCACGCGTCTGCATCAGGTGATGCGATCGTGTACATTCCTACGTGTGAGCCTCCGGTCGTGGCCAAACCGACGTTAGTCGAGTGACAGAACAAATACCGGTATTGACTTTAAAATATACTACCTCGATTAATCTGAAGAGGAACATAGTTCATAGTGCATCATAGTTTATAGTCCATAGTTTATTAACTTCCACACAAAACATGCACAAATTAACACCGTAGCTAACCTAACCCTAAACCTATGTTCACCAGATCTAACCACAACTCTAGCTAGATTGGCGGAAACACATGCTAGGTGGCGTCGGAGCTGCTCACCGGTGTAGCGGCTATTCAGCAGATGCACGAAGCCACGCTGGACGTGGAGCCTCTCGAGGCGCGCATGGAGGATTACGTGTTCCTCCTTCAACGCCTCGTACCAAGAAACCATTTTAAAATTGGAGCACCCAAAATTTCAAGGATACTTGATCACATTTACATAATCACTAATTAGTTGCATCTTAAAAGATTTCTAGGTACCTCTCACCAAAAAGGTAAATAGTAGTCGATTCAGATGGAAGGGTGTCAAATTTGAACTACAGGTTCTTCATAGTTTGATCATAATTTTTTCAAAAAATTAGTTGCAGGTCACAAGTAATCTATTCCATCATAGATACATAAAAATTTATGCGAGAAACAACCCTTGGATTACAAAAATTTCTGCAAGATTTCTGAAAGATTCAATCTTGCAGAAACCAAAAACCGGGGGCATGAAACATGTAGTTCAATTTGCCCCCCTTCCAACAAAATCGAGCACTATTTGTCTTTTTGCTAAGAGGTAACTAGAAATCTTTTGAGATGCAACCCGTCGGTGATTTGTACACATAATGTGGTGTATTATTCTTGAAATATTTTATGGTCCAATTTTGGATTTTTTTTGTAGGTGCTTCACAAAAAAACTGATTATTGGCACTTAAAAATAAAAATATATATTTTTAATGCAAGGAAAATTAAAACTCCAACAACAACATTGGTATGGTCTACGGGCGAGATATGCCAACGGTTGCCCTCGGCATAACTCTAGCTATGCTTAAGGCCTGGCTATCCCGACGGCCAAGGTATGCCAATGATTTTTTATCAGTCGTAGGCATCAAGGGCCTATGCCGATGTCCCCGACAATGACCGTCGGCATAGCTCTTAGCCGTTGACATCTCACCTTTTTCATGTAGTGGCCGTCGGCATATCTCTTCACCGTCGGTGTATCACCATTGTCATGTAGTGACGTAAGCACACGCCCAACGCTGCATGGTGCTTATGTCCCAACCGCTTGGTAGCCAAGCTAGCCAGCCAGCAGTGTTGTGGCGGCTTCCGTTTTCCTTTTTATTTTGGCTCCAGCCGCTAGAGACGCCGATGAAATCTACCCCGGACGTGATCACGGCGTCACGGCAACGTCACCAGCCTCGCACGTACGTGGCGGCCCCCGCGACCGCTGTGGACGTCGGCGTCTGATCGATTCGGCATTCAATTCTTCATTGTTTCGCCTCACCCACAGCCAGCAGCAGAGGAGCGTGTACCCGCATATGCATATGCATATGCAGCGCCAAAAAAAAGGCTTTGATTGCCGTCCGTGCTTTCCGAACTGGCTGGCGGTGGCGGAGATGGTCCACTTCCACCACCACCAGTGTCGGCTTATAGTACGTAGCCTCCGTGCATTGCAGTTCCGTTCCGTTCCGATCGCCTTGAGCCCTTGAACATGGTCACCTTTCTCATGTCTTTAGCAACAGAGTTCAACGTGAGAAGGCGAGACTACGGTTTGGTAGATGGGGCCCAGATTAAACTACACCAAACGCATGCATGCGAGCCTGATTTTTCTCGTAAAGCCGGCGCAGTCCACCACGCTATCTTTGCCATGGACGACACGAGTGATGCACGTACAGCTCATTACACTTTCATCTTGGTGGCCGGCCCATGCACGAGCACGACCAATCGACGGCTAGGCCGGCGTTCCAGCACTATAGCTTGACTGCTAGAGGCCCCCTCTCAGTCGACCACGCCCGCGCGCATGTCAGGCCGGATCGGATCGACCGAGAAAGAGGCGGAGCTAGTGATACGACTGATTGCCGTGCCACGGCCAACCGTGGGTTACCTTCCCTTTCACATCCGGGCACGGCACGTGCGAGCGACGGAGCCAGTGCGCGCTAGCTCCGTGCTAGTAATATTTTCCGGGGGGCGTGAATACTTTACTATCGGGTGGCAAAAAAATCTCATTTTTTCTTCAGTGTAGCAAAAAATAGTTTACGCACAAAATAAAAGAAAGAGGCTGAGCACGCCGAACAAATCACCGGAGACTCGCCGAAGAGCGCGTAGCAAAAATAGATATCGTCGGCCGAAGACCTCGCCGGAGACACAATAGCAAACATATTTTACAGTTCTAGCAAAACGGTAGCAAATCTCGTAGCAAATAAATTATGCTTTTTTTTAGAAACATTGTAGAATGGTTGTAGAAAAACAAGTTATACTATATTGTCTTCATCCCAAGGCTTAAGGCCTATATTTTTTCCAGAAAGTCAAACTATGTTAAGTTTGACTAAGTTTTTATAAAAAATTATTAACATGTGAAATACAAAATTAATATTAATACATAGATAATCAATTAAATGTTCATATGCTATCTACAAAATATCATATTTACTGATAGATTATTCTAAAAATTTGGTGGGGGCTAGCCGTTTGGGAGACTTTACGGGGGTGGGGAGGCTGGCCGGCGGCTAGCAGTTTCCTGGCGAAGCTAGCCACGTGATTGGGTTGGGGCATTGGAGAATTCGGGGGAAGGAAAACCGGAGGTAGGGGACGACCTGTTAGGTGAGGCCCAGCGACATGCGTCGCACGACCAGGAGGTTGCGGAACGTCCGGGGGAATCTAAACATTTTCCTATTTTCAGCTCGTATCGGTTTTTCGACTCCTTTTGTTTCCCTTTATGCACCAGAAGTGGCCGGAGTTCATACAACCTTTCCTTAGCATGCACTCATGCATGCATGGATTATGCCACTACACATTGTTCTACCGTCCCAGGCCGTCGACCACCTTATCTGAATTTATCAGATTATCCCCTACTCTCATCTTTTTTTTTTTGCTTGGACATCTTCACCGACTAGCCGGTAACGCAAAACACATGCACTGGTCACCCGATGGCCGGGTTTACGACCGCATAAATGCATGCAATGCTACATCTACGCGAGGAAGTTTACGGGTTAGCACTTACGGGATGAGGTGGAGGAAGTTTACGGGTTAGCACTTACGCAGTTTTTTTCCTTCCGCGTTTCAGGATCCTGGTGCACCCACTAATTCACCACGTCATCCCGTAAATTATTCCCGTAGCAAGTTTACGTAAGTCTTGGATTATTGTAAATGCAGTACGTGTGAAGAGAAAATCTAGCACACACAAAAAAATGCTAGCCAAGCCTAGCTACGCGCAAGCAGAGATCACCGGCCGGAACCGCTAGCTGTGAACTAGTCTAGAGGTTCAACATATGCTAAAGCAAGGCGTGTGATCATCACGCACCGCCAGTGTACGTCCCGTGTGTGCGTGTGCTGCCGTCTCTTTCAGCTCCATTGTTGCAGCGACAACAAACGAGGGGGCTCAATTCGGGGGCGTTGCTTTTGACGTTTTTCTTCAGCTGGACCACCGGCCACATCGGGTCGATCAAGAATAAAAAACTTCCGTATCAAGTTCATCATATTACAGAATGGGATCAAGTTCTATCAAGTTGTGGATACCTGAGGGATATGATACCATCTTTCAAAATAGACATTCGTGACCATCATCGACTGGATGATGAAGAGCAAAGCAACAACACTATGCAAACTGATTGCGCAGCCAGGTCTGGTTTTGCCCTCCTCTCCCATGGTAACAACCAGATATTACGCTCATTCATCTTTGATGTCAACAATGAATTTGAGTGCCTTATCAGCAACCGTGGTTCGTAGAGTTGTTGCCTGTGAACAAACCTAGGCGTGAAAATTGCTCTCATCTGAGCATAAATGATTATGGGCCCGTTCAAGAAGTTTGCATGCTTCGGGTTGCAATACGATCGAGAAAGATAAATTGTTATTGCAGATGAATATGTACGTATGAACAAACTGAATAGGAAAACAGGAGCACGCAATATTACCTGCAGGTAATTCCTCAGCTTCTCGTCATCATCAAGAACAAAGCAAGTGCCACTGACGCTCCATTCGAGCTTGCCTTCCTTTGTAAGATTTTATATGAGTCTCCACATGGTCTTCCATGGTTGTACAGGAGAAGAGTGCTCACAACAATCACAGTTAATTCAAGAACATCATTGGCAACCTTCTTCATATGGACTTCTTTGTGGCCATGAGTAAATGCTTTAAGATTACACTATTTCACTCGATCAAAATTGATCTAAGCACCAAGATGAAGAGGGATCACACTTGAAGCTGCATCTTGCCGTGGCCATGTGGCCATCACTCGTGTCTACCACTCGAGAAGAAAATCCACCGATGAAGGGGATAGAGAGGGTTTACCATGTGCCCCTCGTCACTTCAAACCAAATGCTCCACGGAAGAGACATTGAAGTAGAAGGAGATCAATCATATCGAAGCGTTGCAAACAGGAAGTGCAAGAGCCGTCGGTGGTTAAGCCATGCCGAAGTCTCCTCTCGCCCATCCAACATCTATTACACGCCATTTTCCAATCAAAGAGCTTGTATTTGACTGGTGAAAGTGCATATATGACCTCTAGTGCATTTTGAATGATTGATGATAATACCTATAATAGGACTAACATTTTGTATTCGTATTTCAGGAACACATTCCCAATTGGTGTACCATTCAACAACACCACAAAAAAGACATTGTAAGGCTAATGTTGAATCAATACTTTCTTTGACACAAGAATCAGTTGATGCTCCTTGAGGTCTATCCTTTGTAAGGTTATCACTAAAACACAACAACCATTTAGATTACTCACAAGTGCAACCATTTGCATGTTTCCGGCAATTTAACTAGAACGTGTGAGAACCACTCGTTGTTGCGATAACATCGCTGATAACAAGAACAAATGGATCATTGAAGGAACATATATCAGCTTGATGAACTAGCACTTAACTAGCGTCCATGAGAAGCAATCAGGCCCTTCTTATCCACCAGTAGGATATGAACTCCATCGTTGACCACTCACATGGCCCCTAGGAATATACCACTTGGAGAAATGAGAACATTGGACGCCGCCGAGAATTCCTGCAGGGGTCTCCACAGAGGAGGTAGGAATCTGGAGAGGCCGACTCTTCAGCCAGAAATCATGGTGTCAATTTGTGGCCACCATGTGTTGATATCCAATTTGCAGTCGCAACTTTCCTCGTCACTACCCAAGAATTCCTTCCGCAACTTCCGTGCACATCTTCCTCATGTCGCCACAATGCTGATGAAGAGAAAGAGGAACGCGAGCTGGTTGTTGAACCCAGTAAAATGGAGCATATACTTGGCCATGAAAAAACATTAAATAAGTAATGCAACAATTTGAGGATAAACCCCTTGTACATATTTTCTCTGTTTTAATATTTATGTTTAGTATATTGATTATTGTCCCTTAAATTGGTTTATATCTAAAATAGAAAATCTTGCATCCTAGAAACCTCTACAAGATTTAGGGGTGGCTTCCATCACAATTAAGTAAACAAAAATATATATGAACACCTAAATATATTCGCATTTCCTATGGGTGGTACAAATTAATCTATGAATACATAGTATTTGTTATTTTCCCTAGTAAAATTAATTATGTTCAAAGAATTTTAAGAATTGGTTTAAAACGAAAAAAACTAACACGTATTACACAACAATATACTCTTTAGATTTAGTACAATTGCAAATTCCATGGTAGACATAAAAGTTACATAACAAAAAAACTGTATCCTTGTATAGTAGCATTGTAACATAGTTAATATTTTACATATAATAGAAAAATAAGGGTTAACATCATTTATCAACATAGTGTATGAAAATTGAAAAATTAGGTAAAAAAGATCAGTATAAGTAAATGATAGGAAACTTGACAAACATAAGCTTTAATCTGGAGGCAAGAGGATCTTCCTTTCCCTTAGGAGCGAAAGTGTCGACGTCTCCCACCTTTTCCTCCTCAAGAGTCTTTCCCTTTGCCGGGACAAAATCAATGAGTGGATTGATAGAAGAAGCTTTTGAGGGAGAGGCCCCGGAACTTGGAGTGGGATTTTCTTGGGCATCAACGAACCCCGTATGCATCAGTTGCATTTGAGCCATGATGGATGACTCTAACTGATTGAGGGAATCCAACGTAGCCAGTGTTAACTGTGGCCAACGGAGCCACTCGCTCCAAGGATGTTCCACTACCCTTGTTACCCACCTGGTCTCCCATTCTCTTAGGCGGTTAAGCCTGATTCAGAGCCGAGTATCTGATACTAATTGAAAGGGTAGTTTGAGCGACTAGAGGTGAATATGCGCTACTCAATTTTTAGTCCTTTTCAATTTTACGCTATGCAAGAAAGCAGAGTGATCAACTTGAGTAAATATATGATATTATATGATTCAAAAAGACACAAGAAACAACAAAACAACAAGAAGCAGTAAAGAGTGCAGGGTGAAGCGAACAATACAGTCGGACCGAATAGAGACGAGAGTGCGAGATGCTTCCCATAGTTCCTTACCAAAGGAAGTATATCTACGTTGGGGAGGTATGGTGGTACAAAGGCCACCAACCGCCACAAAGGCGCCACATTGTTCCCCGGTGAGCACACCATGAAGGTGTACCCACTTCTACACTAAGAAAGACCGGTCGAGGCAACTAACCTTCACACAAGGTTGGGGGAAGACTCCACATACAACTTGGAGGCTCCCAACATCATCTAGAGCTAGTAGAACACCAAGCTAACCTCTAGATGCACTTTCAACAAGGATCTCCCCAAAAGGAGATCCAGGGTTCCAAGATCAACAAAGGAAAAGTTCGGTGGATTCGAGATTTCTTTGCTAGATAGGTCATCGGGCCCTCCTTCGTCGAATACCGAAGTATGGGCATGGGAATTGACATATTCTAGGCAACTTCTGGGACACCTTGGTAAGCGGGGGGCGGGGGGGGTGGGTACGGACCTTGTCAGGCCGGAATATCCACCTCTCTTACTAGGACCAGTCTTCTTCTCTTTGCCTTATCTATTTCTTTCTCCTTGCCCAAAGTTGCAAACAAACACACACCAAACTCAAAGCACCTAACATGTAGGTCTTAGCGAAGACTGAAACCTTGATGACGATTGATGGCAACAACTTCGTGTGTACCAACTCGTTGGGACTCCAAGTGCAGAGCGTTGTAGCAAGCGTCTTTTCCCCACAAGAGTGACTCGAGATTTTATATTGAACGCTCAGGGGATTGGCTAGAAGCTGATTTTCTTCTTCTCCTCTTCAAGCAACATGCAAAGCAAAGTTTTTGTCTTTTGTCCCTAATTTTACCGTGTGATTTTCAAGCACAAGATTTCGTATTAGTAATATAAAATATAAATATAAAGTAAATTAAAGAAAGTAAACTAGGCAAGCACGATAAAAGCAATAAAATGATAGTTGTTTTTGGGTTCTTGTGTGTGTTTGCAAGTGAAGAAATTTTATTTTTTTGTTTTCAGATTTATAAATTGCTAAAAATATAAAGTGTGATAATTGTGTTGGAAAGGTGTTTATTACGGTTTAAAATGGACCGGGGTTCATGGGTTTACTTGTCTACTCTATTTTTAAGTTGTAGTGGACACAAACAATTTTTCAAAGACATAATATTGGCGGAACTTCAACATGTGTTTGATAAGCATTCATATGGAAATTACGTCCTAACATAGAGATGATGGAACACATCTCTCTTCTAATCCTCAAGACAGGGAAAACTCCAAGCAATCTTGAATTAAGAATCAACAGAGTATAGCCTTAAGTAATTTCACATAATGTTTGAATCACAAATATACTACCTTGACCAAACAAGATTATTAAGCTGTCACATGATAATTATAGTACATAAATTCACTTTATCCCTAGTGGGGCAGCAAAATAAATATAAATTCATAGTAGATCTTCAATTTGTTGTCGCTATTCAATCACTACAACCATGATACTCCATCTAATTCACACTTCTCCCCACACATGCTCTTGCATACAAGTTGGATCAGAACAAGTACTTAAGAACAGGGTACACGATATGCATCTATCAATACATCTTACACATAATAGGTTCCAATCTCATATATAAAATCATAGAATAAAGATCCACCACATAGAAATTACATATATGACCATAATCATGTTGGGCAGCTCATATGGTACTTTATCTATGAAGAACAATAGAGAAATGGATCAAGCTACTGCCACAAATATATAGTTGTAACAGCCCAAAAATTTCAAAACAAACAAAATGAATTTCCCATTCTCCAAATTTTGGAACCAACAAAAACTTTTATTCAATTAAGTTTGATCCATAATAATCTTTCTTAAGTCTTGTGCTATTGCCATGATTGCTTGTTATTAGTATGGGAAATGATCTTAAACCCTAAACCTCACCCCTCTTTTTCATCACCCTAGTTAAAATGAAATAAAAGGAAATTAAATAAGAAAAAGGTATATGTGCCTATGGCTATTTTTATAAATCTTTACCCTATGCTTTTCTACTTTGCTTAGAGGTTTGGAAAACCTTCATACAACTTACCTAGTACCTATCAAACCAATTCCAAGTGGTTTCCAAATAAATTAAAAAGAAACTAAAAATGCCATAGAGGCATATGAGAGTAAAATAGCAAATTTGTGAATTTAAGAATGACCCTAAGTCTTGTGGTGAATGGTGGGATCACTCCTATATACCATTTCAACACTCAACAATATCAAATGGGCCAAGAACAATCAAATTAAAAATCAAATGCGACATATGCATAGAGGCATATGTGGCACTTAGCCATTTTTACCAAATCTTGACCTATGCCCTATTTGCCTTACCCAAATGTTTGGAAACCATGAGTAACCCTAACCAACCTCTTTTGAACCCAAAATCATGATCCTTTGGATCAAAGAAAAAGAAAGAAAAAGATTAGAGAAATTGCAAAACCCTCACATAAGGTTTATGGCCATTTTTGAAAATCTTTAACCTAGGCTATATAAAATTGTGCCAATGGTTGGGAAACCCTTTTAAACTCAATAGCATCCTTTTTGAATCAAAGAAACCAAAATCAAATCAAATAAAAATCAAAAACCTAGTTGCATGTGATAATGGTCACATGTGACAATTTTAACATCTTACCCACTTTGAGCCCTTCTATTAAGAAATTTTCAAACCAAACCCTGCCAACTCTTTGCACCTCATCCAAGACCTCATCAAGATGAACACTTTTTTATGTTGACCACTTTGACCAGAGAGTTGACCATTGCTTAGTACAAGGGTGCCAAGTAGCAACATTGAAACCAAATCTAGATTCCCACCAATTTTCGAATCTTCACAAATCTTTTCCAAAATTCAAACCAAGACCACCAATGAGTGCCAAACATTATGTAGACCACTCCCATGCAGCAAGTTGGTCAAAATTCAAACCCAAGTGAGACCATTGCATGTGACATTTTAGTTACATAGAGTAAAATTAGGGTACTACCACTATTCCAACCACCTTGTACCTCCTCCCCTTTTTTCTAGCTTGAGCTCATCTATAGTGCTTGGTACCTCTAAACCCCCACCATGACCTCACACATACTTGCCATGATCCTCCTCTCTCCACTATGCAAAGTACCTTCATGTGTCACATACATTTTGGACTTAATTTAGTTTTGCCACCTCTAGCCATCACCAACCCCGTGCACCTTGCCAAACCAACCCCTAACACCTCACTACTGCTTGCCATGCTCTCAGAGACATTGAAATCAGACCCAAACCATCAAGAACATGCCATGCCGGCCCTCATGGTCACCATGTTGCCATTCCCCTCTCTGAGCAATTCTACCGTGCACCACCTTGTCACACATCCTTCCCTCACTCTCCTGGACCAGCCAGTACAGGCCATCGACGAAAACACGCGCCACACACGCCAGCACGACGCGCGCCCTGACGTGCCCACGACGCCCAGAGCACGCCAGGACGTGTCACTGGACACACCGAGCACGCACCGCCCCGTTGACCCCGGCCATCTCCTCGCCCTCTCCTCTCTCCTACGCACGCACCAGGGCACCACCTACCTCCCGGACATCGTCATTGGCTCGCCGGCGCCCTGTAGACGATGCCATGGACGGCGACCGTCCGCCAGTACAACGCCAGTAAACCACGTCCCCTGACCTGCTCCGTCCTCCGTCTTCAGCGCCCTGACGCGCGTCGTGACCGCCTCAACGTCGCCAACAGTCCTATGACGTCGCCCTGCCCTCTCGCCGCCCGTAACGCCGTCGTCATCGATGACCCGCTCCGCACCCTCGGCCAACCCCCGCCCCTATAAAAGCCGGAGCTCCCCGGACGATTTCTCGCACACCAACGAGTTCCCCTCTCCCTCCTGAACCTCCTCGACCTCTTCCCCTCTCCGATTACGCACCACCCCGCCGGAATTTGGCCGAAGCCCGCCGCCGCAGTAGCTCGACGCCGCCGACGATCCCGAGCACTCTCGGAGCTGCAACGACCCTCATTCGACTCGTCGTCATCGACAACGTCGATTGCCCGCCTCGCCGACCCCGCCGGAAGCCGGTAAGCCTCTCGCCGCGACCCCTCTGCCGCCGGCTAGGGTTAGAGCTCGTCGGAGCTCGTCTCCGACGAAGACGAACTGCAGCCGTCCGATTCCCTTTAATCCCACGGCTTGTATCCATGCATACCGTTTCGGTGTTTTAACACACTGACGTGTGGTCCCCACACTGTCAGTCGGCCCGTTGCGTGGACGCGCTACTGGGCCGGCCCACTTCCCTCTCCCGCGGTGCAGCCCGTTTAGTTTCCCGCCTAAGCCCACAATTCAAATCTGAATTTTTGAATTTAGTTAATTATTCTCAGATGCTGTTTTCGAAATTAAATAGGGGAAAATCTACCAAACCAAATTTGACAAATTTTATATATTTGGAAACCTTGTCAAATTCCCTACAACACTACACTGGACCCAACTCTAGATCTGTTATAGAATAAATGTGATAAAAAGAACAAAACAGGGACCTTTCCCTATTCAAATAATTCTTAAAAATCAACCAAATTAGATATTAAGTTAATTCAAACTCCAATAGCTCACTTTTGACTTACACTAATTGTTTATAAAATAAAATGGTGTGGTCACTTTGCATGATCATGGCCTAGATGAATTAGAGGACTATTTGGCTATTTTCTAGTCAAAGATATTGTCCAAAACTATTTAGAAATTTTATGGGAGTGTTTATCTCATTTAAATCTTGTCACAAACATTCCATTATGAGCTAGAGACTTTGGTCATTTAGTTCTCATAGGATTTGTTTGATGATATTAAATCATCACCATGTTAGGATTAAAGTGTATGAGGTGCCCCACCTCATTTAAATCATTTTCTTAAATGATAAATATGAAGAGGTTGACTTTGGTCAACCTAGGTCATATATTATTCATGAAAGAAATTAAATCTTAATAAGATAATGAGAGGAATTTATTTCTCTAAAGAAGGAAAAGAAGCACCTTAATTAGTATGAGAGGAAATGATTCTTCTTAAATAAGAAAACCACCTCACCAACTGAGTAGTGTGTAATGATAATTTAGCTTGAGTGACTTATGTGGTGCTTAGTTTAGTATTTAAGATTAGTGTGGTGATTGTATACCTCGTATTCGTATTTTAGACGCTAGTACCGGAGACTATCAGGAGGAGGAAGTATTCTACCAAGAAGAAGGAGAAGAAGATCACTTTGATCATTTCCCCAACCAAGGCAAGCTAATATTCTTGCAAGATTACCCAAGTGCAAAGCTCCTCAAGAGCAAGGCACCATTACTTTTTACTTTATGCTTAATGATCCTATCCCAAGTTTTTACCTTACAAGCTTTTGGTTTTATTTATCAAAGTTTATTTTTGATTCATGAGTCCCTTGGTTTAGTTATGGAGTAGTACAAGAGCATCACACTTAGCCTAGAAAGCTATAAACTAGTTTGCACCTCTCATGACTAGTTGCTAGTGCTAAACTAAATTAGACTACTCTAGATGGGAACTTGTGAAAACCAATGACTTTGAAAAACCTTGGAATGATGATTCATTCTATTGAAAGATTTTGAAGGTGAATATGACTTGTGAATGACTTGGTGAAACTTACCAAAAACTGATATTGGTTTGGATGCGATACCTTTCCAATTTACAAGTACCCCCACAATACCTGATTATGGGTAGGGCTTAGCTGGAAGTTTGTGTGTCTTAGTATGGGTTCCCTCTAAACAAGCGTCATCGGGGTTATGCCGAAAGCTGCCTCTACAACAAAAGAAATGATGTGATATGATGTGATATGAGGTGAATGTCCGGCCCAAGCCTCCGTGCGGTTCCCGAGCTGACGGTTTGTCTTCACCGGGAGGCCAAGCTCATGGGGAGAGGTGCCTATACTAGGATATATAAGTGAAAGGTTAAGGTTGATGATCCGCGTACCGAGTTACGATGATTCGGGATTATTCCCGACGGATGTAATCAAATGTTGTGGCACAAGTGTGCAACCTCTCGCAGAGTGTGAACCTATTCGAATAGCCGTGTCCACGGTTACGGACGATTGGAAAGGCCATACGGTTTCCGGTGTCGAATTTTCTTGAAAAGGTTGAATGGTGAAGGGTGACTTGACTTGAATCACAACTGAGTTGTGGGAATGACACTAATGTTCCCACTTGAGTAAGTTAGGCAAATGAAGAGGTTTTGTTTACTAAAGTGCTTATGAAATAAAACTGGCTTTATGCAAATGAAACTAGAGCTTAGAACCCCCTTATTATAGTTGATACTACTTACATTAGTATTAGTTGCGAGTACTTTAAAGTACTCATGGCTTTGTCCCTGGCTATTCAAATGGCCGGACTATGAAGAGGAGCAGCGAGTATGAAGAGGATGGACGAGCAGGACGTCTACGACAACTAGGACTACTCCCGACGTCAAGCGTTGGCCTGTGGACTATAGAGTCCCCTTCTATCTACGCTTCCGCTATGTATTTGTGATGTGTGTTGAAACAATAGTTCAACTATTATTGTAATATTGGATCATGTGATCTATTTGTAAGACGACTATGATATGTAATGAATGATGACTTATGATATTCAACCGTTATGTCTCGCAACAACAATATTCCTGGGATTGCGATGTACGGCATAACAGGCATCTGGACTTAAAAATCCGGGTGTTGACAAGTTGGTATCAGAGCCATTGTTTGACCTTAGGAGACCCTAGTTAGAATGGACGTCTGAAAAACATAGTTTCAAAACCAATGAAGTGAATATTTATGAAAACTTATTCTCACTCTTATCCTTGAAATCTTTTCAAAAAGGAGAAGTCCATGCTCTACTTTTCCTTGAAATTCTACCTAAAATTTTGCACACTTGATCACTTTAGTAGAACTCACACCTACGCAAGAGTTGTATCAGGATCCCCTTGTATCGTAGAGCGATGAATGGTTCTTCAAACCAACGGTGTGTTAGATTTGTAATATGTGATGCTTGGTATGAATGAAAAAGTGTTGTCGGTGTTACCCCTGCAACACTACTCAAAATTTCAATTTGTGAACTTTTAAAATTTAACAAAACCAACCATAGAAAGTTCCCTCTTATCTTATCATCTACCTCAATGTTCGGATGGCCCCACCAACCCGCAACACCACCCAGGAGGCCATGATGCAACCGTTGCGGACAATGATGGCAGATCGAGAAGTCGAGAGAGCTGAACGCCAAGCCAACATAGTTGCACTACAGCAGCTTGCTCAGAACAACAACGGCCATGGAAACAATGATCACCCTGGATCAAGGCTGAAGAACTTTCAGCACACCAACCCACCGATGTTCAACAAGACTGAAGAGCCCCTTGATGCCGATGACTGGCTCCAGACCATGGAGAACAACCTCGAAGTTGCGGGAGTTGAAGCCGCAGAAAAGTCATCGTTTGCCACCCACTACCTGTCAGGACCTGCCAGAGCCTGGTGGACAAGTGCCCGTGCAATGAATGCGGGACAGATGATGACCTGGGAAGACTTCAAGCTGAAGTTTAGCAAATATCATGTGCCCCAAGGACTGATCAAGAAAATGAGGGATGAATTCCGTGAACTCAAGCAAGGAAAAATGTCCGTGGTGGAATACCGCGACAGGTTTCTCACTCTGTCAAGGTACGCCCCGGATGAGACCGACACCAATGAAAAGAGGAAGGAGAGATTTCTGAACGGACTGCACGACGAGATGCAAACCGTGTTAGTGAACATTCCGTTCGCTGACCTCGAAGCCCTGGTGGACTCAGCCATACAGATGGAAGGAAAGCTGCATCAAGCCAATGAGAACCGCAAGCGCCGGATGATGAACCAGAATGGACCCCACCATACCCAGAAGTACCGCAACAACTCCTCTGGAGGATTCACCCCAAGATACAACAAGCCCCCTGCTCGCAGTTATCGCCCCTACAACAACAACAACAACGGAGGACCCCCGAAGCCCGGAGGCAACAACGAGCAATAACAACCATCACAACAACAACAACCATCACAACAACAACAACCACAATGGCAACAACAACAACAATGGGAACAACACCCACACCAACACTGCCCCAATAACTGGAAGCAACACTGCTCCCGTCAACCCCAAGGACAAATCCACGATCAACTGCTATGAATGTGGAGTTGTGGGCCACTACTCCAATGAGTGCCCCAAGAAGCTTGCCAAGATTGCCGCCAATACCGCTGCCCCTGCTCAGCAACAGCGTCGCTTCGCCGGTAGAAGGAACCAGAACAACAACAACGGCCGCCTCTACCACATGAATGCCACTGAAGCTCAGGAAGCACCCCAGACCATGCCAAGTATGTCTTCCTGTTAATCAAAATACTCAATCTCTCTTAGGAACCTAACTTTTCTTAAAATCTCGGGACGAGATTTGTTTAAGGGGAAGGGTTTGTAACAGCCCAAAAATTTCAAAACAAACAAAATGAATTTCCCATTCTCCAAATTTTGGAACCAACAAAAACTTTTATTCAATTAAGTTTGATCCATAATAATCTTTCTTAAGTCTTGTGCTATTGCCATGATTGCTTGTTATTAGTATGGGAAATGATCTTAAACCCTAAACCTCACCCCTCTTTTTCATCACCCTAGTTAAAATGAAATAAAAGGAAATTAAATAAGAAAAAGGTATATGTGCCTATGGCTATTTTTATAAATCTTTACCCTATGCTTTTCTACTTTGCTTAGAGGTTTGGAAAACCTTCATACAACTTACCTAGTACCTATCAAACCAATTCCAAGTGGTTTCCAAATAAATTAAAAAGAAACTAAAAATGCCATAGAGGCATATGAGAGTAAAATAGCAAATTTGTGAATTTAAGAATGACCCTAAGTCTTGTGGTGAATGGTGGGATCACTCCTATATACCATTTCAACACTCAACAATATCAAATGGGCCAAGAACAATCAAATTAAAAATCAAATGCGACATATGCATAGAGGCATATGTGGCACTTAGCCATTTTTACCAAATCTTGACCTATGCCCTATTTGCCTTACCCAAATGTTTGGAAACCATGAGTAACCCTAACCAACCTCTTTTGAACCCAAAATCATGATCCTTTGGATCAAAGAAAAAGAAAGAAAAAGATTAGAGAAATTGCAAAACCCTCACATAAGGTTTATGGCCATTTTTGAAAATCTTTAACCTAGGCTATATAAAATTGTGCCAATGGTTGGGAAACCCTTTTAAACTCAATAGCATCCTTTTTGAATCAAAGAAACCAAAATCAAATCAAATAAAAATCAAAAACCTAGTTGCATGTGATAATGGTCACATGTGACAATTTTAACATCTTACCCACTTTGAGCCCTTCTATTAAGAAATTTTCAAACCAAACCCTGCCAACTCTTTGCACCTCATCCAAGACCTCATCAAGATGAACACTTTTTATGTTGACCACTTTGACCAGAGAGTTGACCATTGCTTAGTACAAGGGTGCCAAGTAGCAACATTGAAACCAAATCTAGATTCCCACCAATTTTCGAATCTTCACAAATCTTTTCCAAAATTCAAACCAAGACCACCAATGAGTGCCAAACATTATGTAGACCACTCCCATGCAGCAAGTTGGTCAAAATTCAAACCCAAGTGAGACCATTGCATGTGACATTTTAGTTACATAGAGTAAAATTAGGGTACTACCACTATTCCAACCACCTTGTACCTCCTCCCCTTTTTTCTAGCTTGAGCTCATCTATAGTGCTTGGTACCTCTAAACCCCCACCATGACCTCACACATACTTGCCATGATCCTCCTCTCTCCACTATGCAAAGTACCTTCATGTGTCACATACATTTTGGACTTAATTTAGTTTTGCCACCTCTAGCCATCACTAACCCTGTGCACCTTGCCAAACCAACCCCTAACACCTCACTACTGCTTGCCATGCTCTCAGAGACATTGAAATCAGACCCAAACCATCAAGAACATGCCATGCCGGCCCTCATGGTCACCATGTTGCCATTCCCCTCTCTGAGCAATTCTACCGTGCACCACCTTGTCACACATCCTTCCCTCACTCTCCTGGACCAGCCAGTACAGGCCATCGACGAAAACACGCGCCACACACGCCAGCACGACGCGCGCCCTGACGTGCCCACGACGCCCAGAGCACGCCAGGACGTGTCACTGGACACACCAGAGCACGCACCGCCCCGTTGACCCCGGCCATCTCCTGCCCTCTCCTCTCTCCTACGCACGCACCAGGGCACCACCTACCTCCTGGACATCGTCATTGGCTCGCCGGCGCCCTGTAGACGATGCCATGGACGGCGACCGTCCGCCAGTACAACGCCAGTAAACCACGTCCCCTGACCTGCTCCGTCCTCCGTCTTCAGCGCCCTGACGCGCGTCGTGACCGCCTCAACGTCGCCAACAGTCCTATGACGTCGCCCTGCCCTCTCGCCGCCCGTAACGCCGTCGTCATCGATGACCCGCTCCGCACCCTCGGCCAACCCCCGCCCCTATAAAAGCCGGAGCTCCCTGGACGATTTCTGCACACCAACGAGTTCCCCTCTCCCTCCTGAACCTCCTCGACCTCTTCCCCTCTCCGATTACGCACCACCCCGCCGGAATTTGGCCGAAGCCCGCCGCCGCAGTAGCTCGACGCCGCCGACGATCCCGAGCACTCTCGGAGCCGCAACGACCCTCATTCGACTCGTCGTCATCGACAACGTCGATTGCCCGCCTCGCCGACCCCGCCGGAAGCCGGTAAGCCTCTCGCCGCGACCCCTCTCGCCGCCGGCTAGGGTTAGAGCTCGTCGGAGCTCGTCTCCGACGAAGACGAACTGCAGCCGTCCGATTCCCTTTAATCCCACGGCCTGTATCCATGCATACCGTTTCGGTGTTTTAACACACTGACGTGTGGTCCCCACACTGTCAGTCGGCCCGTTGCGTGGACGCGCTACTGGGCCGGCCCACTTCCCTCTCCCGCGGTGCAGCCCGTTTAGTTTCCCGCCTAAGCCCACAATTCAAATCTGAATTTTTGAATTTAGTTAATTATTCTCAGATGCTGTTTTCGAAATTAAATAGGGGAAAATCTACCAAACCAAATTTGACAAATTTTATATATTTGGAAACCTTGTCAAATTCCCTACAACACTACACTGGACCCAACTCTAGATCTGTTATAGAATAAATGTGATAAAAAGAACAAAACAGGGACCTTTCCCTATTCAAATAATTCTTAAAAATCAACCAAATTAGATATTAAGTTAATTCAAACTCCAATAGCTCACTTTTGACTTACACTAATTGTTTATAAAATAAAATGGTGTGGTCACTTTGCATGATCATGGCCTAGATGAATTAGAGGACTATTTGGCTATTTTCTAGTCAAAGATATTGTCCAAAACTATTTAGAAATTTTATGGGAGTGTTTATCTCATTTAAATCTTGTCACAAACATTCCATTATGAGCTAGAGACTTTGGTCATTTAGTTCTCATAGGATTTGTTTGATGATATTAAATCATCACCATGTTAGGATTAAAGTGTATGAGGTGCCCCACCTCATTTAAATCATTTTCTTAAATGATAAATATGAAGAGGTTGACTTTGGTCAACCTAGGTCATATATTATTCATGAAAGAAATTAAATCTTAATAAGATAATGAGAGGAATTTATTTCTCTAAAGAAGGAAAAGAAGCACCTTAATTAGTATGAGAGGAAATGATTCTTCTTAAATAAGAAAACCACCTCACCAACTGAGTAGTGTGTAATGATAATTTAGCTTGAGTGACTTATGTGGTGCTTAGTTTAGTATTTAAGATTAGTGTGGTGATTGTATACCTCGTATTCGTATTTTAGACGCTAGTACCGGAGACTATCAGGAGGAGGAAGTATTCTACCAAGAAGAAGGAGAAGAAGATCACTTTGATCATTTCCCCAACCAAGGCAAGCTAATATTCTTGCAAGATTACCCAAGTGCAAAGCTCCTCAAGAGCAAGGCACCATTACTTTTTACTTTATGCTTAATGATCCTATCCCAAGTTTTTACCTTACAAGCTTTTGGTTTTATTTATCAAAGTTTATTTTTGATTCATGAGTCCCTTGGTTTAGTTATGGAGTAGTACAAGAGCATCACACTTAGCCTAGAAAGCTATAAACTAGTTTGCACCTCTCATGACTAGTTGCTAGTGCTAAACTAAATTAGACTACTCTAGATGGGAACTTGTGAAAACCAATGACTTTGAAAAACCTTGGAATGATGATTCATTCTATTGAAAGATTTTGAAGGTGAATATGACTTGTGAATGACTTGGTGAAACTTACCAAAAACTGATATTGGTTTGGATGCGATACCTTTCCAATTTACAAGTACCCCCACAATACCTGATTATGGGTAGGGCTTAGCTGGAAGTTTGTGTGTCTTAGTATGGGTTCCCTCTAAACAAGCGTCATCGGGGTTATGCCGAAAGCTGCCTCTACAACAAAAGAAATGATGTGATATGATGTGATATGAGGTGAATGTCCGGCCCAAGCCTCGTGCGGTTCCCGAGCCGACGGTTTGTCTTCACCGGGAGGCCAAGCTCATGGGGAGAGGTGCCTATACTAGGATATATAAGTGAAAGGTTAAGGTTGATGATCCGCGTACTGAGTTACGATGATTCGGGATTATTCCCGACGGATGTAATCAAATGTTGTGGCACAAGTGTGCAACCTCTCGCAGAGTGTGAACCTATTCGAATAGCCGTGTCCACGGTTACGGACAGTTGGAAAGGCCATACAGTTTCCGGTGTCAGAATTTTCTTGAAAAGGTTGAATGGTGAAGGGTGACTTGACTTGAATCACAACTGAGTTGTGGGAATGACACTAATGTTCCCACTTGAGTAAGTTAGGCAAATGAAGAGGTTTTGTTTACTAAAGTGCTTATGAAATAAAACTGGCTTTATGCAAATGAAACTAGAGCTTAGAACCCCCTTATTATAGTTGATACTACTTACATTAGTATTAGTTGCGAGTACTTTAAAGTACTCATGGCTTTGTCCCTGGCTATTCAAATGGCCAGACTATGAAGAGGAGCAGCAGTATGAAGAGGATGGACAGCAGGACGTCTACGACAACTAGGACTACTCCTGACGTCAAGCGTTGGCCTGTGGACTATAGAGTCCCCTTCTATCTACGCTTCCGCTATGTATTTGTGATGTGTGTTGAAACAATAGTTCAACTATTATTGTAATATTGGATCATGTGATCTATTTGTAAGACGACTATGATATGTAATGAATGATGACTTATGATATTCAACTGTTATGTCTCGCAACAACAATATTCCTGGGATTGCGATGTACGGCATAACAGGCATCTGGACTTAAAAATCCGGGTGTTGACAATAGTCCAGAGGTGGACTACTCCCTCTTCATCATGGTCTTCATCATGGTGATGATGGTGGAGATGTTGGAGAAGGTAGAGATCCCTCCAGTGGCGACTCCGGTGGAGTTTCCCCCTCTAATCTTCGATAGTTCAGGCTCCATTTTGGTGTTTTGGTGTTTATGCGGCGCTCTCTTCGAGGAAGCCACGGAAAGTCCTTTATATAGAGGTTTTTAGGCCAGACAGAGTCCATGGGTGAAAGAATCAAGTGAATCGGACAACCCATCTCGTGAGGTCCAAGTGCTCAAGATGCTTCTCTTGATAAAATATTAACATCCCCAAAGTCCTAGCTCCATTTGACTTTGTTTAGGTCACCGAAAGCTAAAAATACACAAAACATGATTTCTTATCCTGCAGGGTTATAACCAAAATAAAGGGGATCATTGGTAAATCCCAAAAAATCAATATAAAACATGGATATAACATCGTATATGTTGCAAATATGTGTCAATAAACTACCAAGTTCAGGCATGCATTTTACATGCATCAACGATCTTGTAATTTTGGTGGTTCATCAACCGTCTCGTGCTTGATTTAAAACTCTACACACTTGAGCGCACGGTAATATTCGTTTCCGTGTTGTCTATTGAAAATATAGAACCCTAATATTTCATTGTATTGATCTGGACCCTGGTGAGGGGTTTATATAGGAGTACAAAGGGAGGTTCTTGGAGTACAAGACAAGTTGTGCTAAGTTTAAACCGACTATATCTCTAACTCTAGAATACTCCAATATCTCTACGTATTATACTTCTAACATTCCCCCTCAGTCGTAGCGGGAGTGAAACGAACGTTCGCGACTGGAGAAGTCATGCGCGTCCGTCGCCTCCTCCACCTTGTCATCATCGCCGTCCCCTTCTGGTTCCTTCTCTTCCCTCTCTTCCCTCCCGCAGTCACAGCGGGAGTGTCATGGGCGCAAACGATGACGCGGATGCTGTTGACTGGAGCTCTTGACTTGCTGTAGACGTGTGTATGATGTTGATGTCGAGGTAGCCGAGCATGATGTAGTCGTGGTCAAGGTGTGGTCGATGTCGTAGTCGTCGTATATGGTGTAGCCGTATTCGCCGAATGCGCAAAAAATTGCGCGTTTTTGGTCGTAGGGTTTTAGGTTTTGCGCGGCGGCGGCAGCGGTTCTGCGGCGGCGGCGGATTTTTGTCATAGCGCGGCGGCGGCAGCGGTTCTGCGGCGGCGGCGGGTTTTTGTCGTAGTGCGGCGGCGGCAACGGTTCTGCGGTAGCGGCGGGTTTTTGTCTAGTGCGGCGGCGGCAGCGGTTCTGCGGCGGCGGTGGGGTTTTTGTGTTGTAAACGGCGACGGCAGTGTTGACGAGGATGTCGATGGAGACCGTGTTGATGTAGACCTTGGCGATGTGGCGCGAAGTAGAACTCGACGTAGATCTTGATGTAGTCGCAGCTTGACGTAGTTGTTCATGTTGGTGTAGAGGATCAGGTCGATGCAGTGTAGATGTCGCGTTGATGAAGTCGTGTTCGTGCTCGTTGAAGATGGCGTGCTGGCGCTGTAGATTGATGAAGCAGGGCAGCGTGTGGATGGCCGTGCCATCTGACATGCTTGTCATGCAAATCTGCTAGTTGGGCACGTCCTGTATTCACACGATGGATGGATGCATGCATGCGATGGATACGTACAGGATACACGTATGTATGCAGCCCTCCCGTGATGTCATGTTGATGCAGCCACGAGCCGGGACTTGCGATCTGGTTTTTGTCATCGCTGGAGCGGCGCATGGAGTGGACGGCGGAGTCGCTTGCTGCTGCTGGACTTTCCGCATGGATCAGATGCGCCTCGGGCTCGGCCGGTACGGGGTCCTGCGCGGAGACGCAGATGCCGACGCGCGTCGTGTTGCTTCTGGCCGATGTCGCACGAAGCCGAGGCGGATCTTCTCCACCGGGTCGCCGGAGTTGTCCACTCCTGCCGATCGATTTGCACTGGATTTTCACCGGATCTGAGTGTCGAAATCAAGAATTTTATTTGGCTAAACTAGATCTAATCTATAGGATTGGAAACTCGAAATTGGATCTAAACTAATCTAAGAACCGATCTAATCTTTGATTCGATCAGGTGCCGCGCCCCCGAGGAGAGATCTCCCCGGGGGCGGCGCGATGCAGATGTAGTGGGGAACCCTAAGAGCATCTCCAGCCGCGTCCCCCAAACCGTCCCCCAAACCGCGCCGGATTGAGCGTTTGGGGAACGTGTTTTGTTCGTGCCGCGTTTGGGGGACGTCGCTCCCCAGCCGCGTCCCCCAAACGCCGCCCCCAAACATTTAAAATAATTTTTTTAACACATAAACCATTTATATCAAATGTAGCATATGAAAAAATGTTTTCGAGGATTGTTTTCAAATTAAATTACAACAAACAATAAAACAAGTAATCAAATATAATAAAAAGGGCTAGATGATACATCAAGGTGCCACGGTATTTCCTTTGATCCTCCACAAATGCTCAACGAGATCAGCTTGAAGTTGCTCATGCACATTGCTGTCACGGATCTCTACGTGCATGACCACAAAATCAGCAAAATCTGCAGGCACCTCATGATCAACCTCCGCGAGAGGTCCTTGACACTCATAGGGACCAACATGTGACCTAACATGATTCTTGCGGTCATCCTCGATGATCATGTTGTGCATGATCACACAAGCCTGCATCACCTCCCACATTTGGTCGTGAGACCAGCTTAGAGCAGGGTACCGGACAATGGTAAATTGTGCTTGAAGCACACCAAATGCCCGCTCGACATCCTTCCTGCAAGCCTCCTGTCGTGTAGCAAAGTGAGAATTCTTCAGACCTAATGGATTCGAGATTGTTTTGACAAAAGTGGCCCATTTTGGATACATACCATCGGCTAGATAATAGCCTTTGGTATATTGGTGGCCATTGATCTCATAGTTGCATGGTGGAGCATGCCCTTCCACTAGTCTCGCTGAACACCGGAGACCGCTGCAACACGTTGATGTCATTGTGTGATCCCGCCATGCCAAAGAAAGAATGCCAAATCCACAGGTCATAATCTGCCACAGCTTCAAGCACCACACTCGCAATATCCATGACGCCCTTTGTATATACCTTGCCAAGCAAACGGGCAGTTCTTCCATGCCCAGTGCATGCAATCGATGCTTCCAAGCATTCCAGGAAATCCTCTGGCAGCATTTTGTGCCATGATCCTTGCTGTCTCTTCCTCAGTTGGCCCTCTCAAGTAGTATTTGCCAAACTTTCCCACCACAGCTCGACAAAACTTGTACATGCACTCAATGGCAGTAGACTCACTCATGCGAAGGTAGTCGTCCTGTGTATCGGCAGGTGCTCCGTATGCAAGCATCCTCATGGCGGCGGTGCACTTCTGAATGGATGAGAACCCGAGAACGCCTACGGCGTCGAGCTTGAGCTTGAAGTAGGGGTCGAACTCTCGAACGCCGTGGAGGATATTCATGAACAGGCCCTTGCTCATCCTGTACCGGCGCCGAAAATTGTCGGCATGTGTTGCCCCGTCGGCGAAGTAGTCGTTGTGCAGCATGGCATGCCCCTCCATCCTCTGCCGGGGCTTCGACTTCCTTCTTCCCGGCCTTGATCCTCCGCGGCGCGGCCTCTTCCTCTTCTCCGCCTCGGCGTCAAGCATGTCCCGGAGGGACGCGATGATCGGCAAATGCTCCCGCAGGTCGTCGTCGAACGCTTGCTCGTCCTCCAGCAGCAGGGCAACCATCTCATCGTCGCTGTCCATGGCTAAAGCAAAATCAATGGTTAAAATTGCGCCGAGGCAGACGACGCAACAAACAGCGACCAATCGCGCCTACCTGGCAAGTCGTCGAGCACCTTCCGTGCGCGGAGGTGGGGCGGATTTGACGGCGCGTTCTGGGAGGCGCTGGCGACGCGGCGGCGGCGGCACGACCGGCGGGAGCCCCAGCCGCGACAACGGTGCTGACTCGCAGCACAGATCAGACGCCCAAACGGCCGGGAAATCCAGCGGTGGCGGTGGGGTGGGAGGCGCGGGAAGGAAGGAGCGACGAGAAAAGAGGCACGAACCAACGGTTTATGCAAATAGTCGCCGACATGTGGGAGCCCGCCTCGCTTTTCGTTGTGTCCGGCGTCCCCGGTGCGTCCCCTGTGGGACGGGGACGGGCTCGGGGCGCCGGACACCGTATCGGGGCGCGCCGGACAAAAAAGGGCTTTGGGGGACGCGGCTGGAACGCTTTTTTTGTCCGGCGCGCCCCAAATCGCTTTGGGGGACGGTTTGGGGGACGCGACTGGAGATGCTCTAAGATCGGCGCCGTGAGGCTAACCACTCCGATACCATATTGAAAATATAGAACCCTAATATTTCATTGTATTGATCTGGACCTGGTGAGGGGTTTATATAGGAGTACAAAGGGAGGTTCTTGGAGTACAAGATAAGTTGTGCTAAGGTTAAACCGACTATATCTCTAACTCTAGAATACTCCAATATCTCTACGTATTATACTTCTAACATTGTCAACAAACACACAAAGCACAAGGAGTATGAATATGCTCTTTCTCCTTGAATTTTTGTTCAGATTTTTTTAAAAAAATGTAGATGCCATTTTTGAATTTTTCAAAATATGAGCTAGATGGAGCTAGGGAGCCATTTGTTCATGGTAGCTTTAAAGATTGGACATATGTATATATTGCAGCATGCGGTTAGAGAAGTTCTAGCACTGCTCGGTAGTCGGTACTTCCTAGAATCCTAGTAGTATGCTAGCTAAAGTATTACTGTATAGAAAATTGCAGGTTTGTTGTTGGATTTTCTCAGTGAAGCATTATTAACTTATTGTGTGCCACGACATGTGCAGGGAAAGCACAGCTGCGTTGGCGTTGTGCATGCACTACAGGCGATGTCGCTAACACCACGGAACGGATCGATGCATGAGTACCAATGAGCTATGGCGTTTTCATAAGTACTTTTGTTCAAAAAAAAAAGAGTACAAATGAGCTAGCTAGCGTTCATGAAAGATTTGTCTTTCTACTCTTCTAGAAGATCAGTATGAGTATTTCATCGATCATTAGAAGTATGTCTCGAAAAAAAGAAGTATGTCTCGTCGATCCACCTAGGTCTACGTTGGGTCTACTAGCAGTATCATACAGGAGAGGTCGATCATGGAGACGAGCCTATGGCTATTCTATCTCTCCTCCACGGCCGTGGAAGGGCAAGTCAGAAATGGCATATCCGTGCAAATACTTTTGTGGAGATAGCACTTGGAATGTGAATTGGTTAACCTTTGCTTATTCCAAATGTAAGAAGACATGCAAGATCGATGCAACGTGTTTGGTAGCTCAGGGCTACTTAGAAAGTCTCCTCCAAACGATTTTAAGAGGATCCAGTGTTTGTTAGACCGGCTCTTCCCATCTCCGTATTGATGAGGGATATAGAAAACACCCCAGAGCTGGGGTTGCCAACCAAACCTCAAATCGAGCTTCGCTACTCATCCGTGATAAGCTAATCCTGTAAACAACTGTACCACGCCCCCCCTCCCCCCCAACAATACCTCCACCCCGCACGGCATTTTCACCCATGTGGCCCACGTCCCCTCTCTCTCTTATCATGCGACCACATCGCCGCCACCAGCGCTGCCGTGGCCGCCAGCCTCCTCCTCTAACATCGGCCGAGCAGGAGAAAGGGACCATGTAGCCGCCTACCTCCCGTCCTTCTCTCCCGTCAGCTGAGCAGAGCAGGAACAAGGGCCGCTTCCCTGCGCGCAAACCGCCGCTAGGACGCTGATAACCCACAAGTATAGGGGATCGCAACAGTCTTCGAGGGAAGTAAAACCCAATTTATTGATTCGATACAAGGGGAGACAAAGAATACTTATAAGCCTTAACAACTGAGTTGTCAATTCAGCTGCACCTGGAAAAGCACTAGTAACAGGGGTGATGTGAAAGTAGCAGTAATATGAGAGCAATAGTAACAGTAACACAGCAGCAGTGAGCAGTAACACGGAGGCAATGGCACCGGAAAATAGTTGATACTACTTCTAATGGCATATAGGACCGAGTGAGTATTTGATGATGAAAGATGGACCGGGGTTCCCAGCTATCTACACTAGTGGTAACTCTCCAATAACAAGTGTTGGGTGAACAAATTACAGTTGGGCAATTGATAGGATTGAAATAGCATTAAGACAGAACATCAAGTTTACTAATCATGTAGGCATGTTTTCCATATATAGTCATACGTGCTCGCAATGAGAAACTTGCATAACATCTTTTGTCCTACCAACCGGTGGCAGCCGGGCCTCAAGGGAATCTACTGGTAATTAAGGTACTCCTTTTAATAAAGCACCAGAGCAAAGCATTAACATTTGGTGAAAACATGTGATCCTAATATCTAAGTCTTCCCCTCCAGTTATCCCAGTTGCTGTCACTCTGGAGCCTCGGGTTCCGGACATAGACATGTGCAAACAACTTGTAGATACAATCTAAGCAATAATTATAGAGCTCAAATCTAAGATCATGTCACTCGTGCACTAGTGACAAGCATTAAACACAACAAGATTGCAGCAACAATAACTTCACAAACTTTATAGATAGACTGATCATAATGTAACAATTCATCGGATCCCAACAAACACAACACCGATTACATCAGATGGATCTCAATCATGTAAGGCAGCTCATGAGATCATAGTACTGAAGTACATGGGGGAGAGAATACCAATTAGCTACTGCTAGAACCCGTAGTCCATGGGGGAACTACTCACGGAGCATGATGGAGGTGGTGGCGTCGATGGAGAAGCCTTCCGGGGGGCACTTCCCCGTCCCGGTGGAGTGCTGGAACAGAGATTCTGTCCCCCGAAACGGAGTTTCGCGATGGCGGCGGCGCCCCTGGAGTCTTTCTGGAATATGATTAATTGATATAGGGTTTTCATGTCGCGAGGAATATATAGGCGAAAGGGCGGCGCGAGGGGGTGCCCGGGAGGGCCACCCCATAGCTGGGCGCGCCCCCCCTCTTGGCGCGCCGCCAGGTGGTGTGGGGCCCCCTTGGCCCCTCTCCGTCTCTCCTTCGGTGTTCTGGGTCCGTCTCGGTAAAATAGTAGGTTTGGCTTTTGTTTCGTTGAATTCCGAGAATATTGCCCGAACAGCTTTTCTGGAACCAAAAACAGCAGAAAACAGGAACTGGCACCTTGGCATCTCGTTGATAGGTTAGTGCCGGAAAATGCATAAAATCATTATAAAGTGTGAGCAAAATATGTAGGTATTGTCATAAAACTAGCATGGAACATCAGAAATTATAGATACGTTGGAGACGTATCAAGCATCCCCAAGCTTAGTTCCTACTCGCCCTCGAGTAGGTAAACGATAAAAAGAATAATTTCTGAAGTGACATGCTGGTAACATAATCTTGATCATACTATTGTAAAGAATATGAGATGAATGAAGTGACTCAAGGCAATGATCTATAGTTTGCTAACAAATAGATAACATATAGCAAAAACTTTTCATGAATAGTACTTTCAAGACAAGCATCAAAAAGTCTTGCATAAGAGTTAACTCCTAAAGCAATAAGTTCTTAATAAGAGGTTTTGAAACAACACAAAGGAAGATTTAAGTTTCATCAATTGCTTTCAACTTTCAACATGCATATCTCATGGATAATTGTCAACACAAAGTAATATAATAAGTGCAATAAGCAAGCATGTAACAATCAATGCACAGTAGACACAAGTGTTTGCTTCTAAGATAGAAAGAAGTACGTAAACTGACTCAACATAAAGTAAAAAAAAGGCCCTTCGCAGAGGGAAGCAGGGATTAAATCATGCGCTAGACTTTTTAAGTTTTGAAATCATATAGAGAGCATACAAATAAAGTTTTGAGAGGTGTTTGTTGTTGTCAACGAATGGTAGTGGGCACTCTAACCCCCTTGTCAAACAGACTTTCAAAGAGCGGCTCCCATGAAGGACGTTATCTCTACCAGCAAGGTAGATCATCTCTCTTCTCTTTTGTTTACACATGTATTTTAGTTTTATTTATAGATGACACTCCTCCCAACCTTTTGCTTTCACAAGCCTTGGCTAACCGAATCCTCGGGTGCCTTCCAACATTTCACATACCATGGAGGAGTGTCTATTTGCAAAATTAAGTTGCTTACTGATGAATCAGGGCAAAACATGTGAAGAGAATTATTAGTGAAGGTTAGTTAATTGGGGCTGGGAACCCCGTTGCCAGCTCTTTTGCAAAATTATTGGATAAGCGGATGAGCCACTAGTCCATTGGTGAAATCTGCCCAACAAGATTGAAAGATAAAACACCACATACTTCCTCATGAGGTATAAAACATTGACACAAATAAGAGATAATAACTTTTGAATTTTTTAAAGGTAGCACATGAAGTATTTACTTGGAATGGTAGAAAAATACCACATAGTAGGTAGTTATGATGGACACAAATGGCATAGGTTTTGGCTCAAGGTTTTGGATGCACGAGAAGCATTCCCTCTCAGTACAAGGCTTTGGCTAGCAAGGTTGTTTGAAGCAAACACAAGTGTGAACCGGTACAACAAAACTTACATAAGAACATATTGCAAGCACTATAAGACTCTACACTGTCTTCCTTGTTGCTCAAACACTTTTACCAGAAAATATCTAGACCTTAGAGAGACCAATCATGCAACCCAAATTTCAACAAGCTCTACGGTAGTTCTCCACTAATAGGTTTAAACTACATGATGCAAGAGCTTATACATGATCTACTTGAGAGCTCAAAACAATTGCCAAGTATCAAATTATTCAAGACAATATGAAGCATTTTCTGTTTCCAACCAAATAGCAATAAATGCTGCAGCTTTCAGCTTTCGCCATGAATATTAAAGTAAATTAAGAAAACAAGTGTTCAAATGAAAAAGAGGAGCGTGTCTCTCTCCCACACAAGGATTGCTAGGATACGAATTTATTCAAACACAAACAAAAATAAAAACACACAGACGCTCCAAGTAAAGCACATAAGATGCGACGGAATAAAAATATAGTTTCACTAGAGGTGACCTGATAAGTTGTTGATGAAGAAGGGGATGTCTTGGGCATCCCCAAGCTTAGATGCTTGAGTCTTCTTGAAATATGCTTGGGTGACCCACGGGGGCATCCCCAAGCTTAGGCTCTTCACTCTTCTTGATCACATTATATCACCCTTCTCTCTTGATCCTTGAAAACTTCTGCCACACCAAACTTCTCATAAACTTCATTAGAGGGGTTAGTACTCATAAAACTTTAATCCACTTTAGTTCTGTAGTGACACATTGCAAGAACTCAATAAAACATTAGCTACAGCTCTCCACGTGTAGAAAGTCTTACTTAAAGTCCACAAGAGACAATGCAAAAAACAGAGACAGAATCTGTCAAAACAGAACAGCCAGTAAACATGATTTTTTTCGAGGTACTTTCGTTGCTCAAATCAGGAAACTCAAAACTAATGAAAGTTGCGTACATATCTGAGGAACACGCATAAAATTGTGCAGAATTTTTAGAGTCTCCTACATAGAGATCTACTCAAATTCGTGACAGCTAAAAATCTATTTCTGCGCAGAAATCCATATCTAGTATCAACTTTCTATTAGAGACTTTACTTGGCACAACGATGCAATAAAATAAAGATAAGAAGAGGTTGCTACAGTAGTAACAACTTCCAAGACACAACAAAACAGTAGCAAAATAAAAACATGGGTTATCTCCCAAGAAGTGCTTTCTTTATAGCCATTAAGATGGGCTCAGTAAATTTTAATGATGCTCACATGGAAATAAGAGTTGAAGCAAAATAGAGCATCAAAAGGCAAATTCGAAACACATTTAAGTCTAACCCACTTCCTGTGCATAGTAATCTTGTACACAAATAAATTCACGAAGAACAAAGTGACAAGCATAGGAAGATAAAACAAGAGTAACTTCAAAAGTTTCAGCATATAGAGAGGTGTTTTAGTACCATGCAAATTTCTACAACCATATTCTCCTTGAAAGATAGAGATGTCGCCTAGAGGGGGGGGGGTGAATAGGCAATTACAAACTCTTGCGGATTTGTCTTGTAATAATGCGGAATTAAACTAACGTTTAGTTTACAAGCACAAACCCTAAATATGCTAAGCTCAACTAAGTGTAACAATAGCAACTAGAGCTAAGCAAGATAGGCACAATATATATGTAGCACAAGTGATAGCAAGATATATGTACTTCAAGCACGATGGCTATCACAAGGAAAGAGAGCTCGGGTATAGAAATAACCGAGGCACGCGGAGACGAGGATGTATTCCCGTGTTCCCTTGCTTTGCAACAAGGTACGTCACGTTTGGAGGAGTGGAGGTCCCACGAAGGATTCCCCGCGCCACGAAGGCTCACCCTATTCTCCGAACCACACCCACGAAGGATAATGGCCCTTTCCTTATGGTTAGCTTTTCCTCCGCTCCGGAGATGGCAAGCTCCACAACCACTTCACAAGCTCCACGAAGGAGAAGCCCGAGCCCCTTCACAATCTTCCACGAAGAGATCACTGACAAGGGATTAACTTGTCAATGCCTATGGATTATAGGCTAGGGTTTAGTTAGAAGTAGAGGGCAAGTAGATCTCGAAGGTTTCAGCCGAAAAGTACTCGACGAATATGAAAACTAGGGTTTGCAGACAATGATTCGATGATCCTCTCGTCCCTCGACCCCCCTTTATATAGGTGGAGCCGAGGGATTCGTGCTATACAAGGATTACGGAGTCCGGGACGGTTTCTAACTCATCCCGCCAGATTTACAAATAACACTTCCTATTACAACTCTATCTTTTCCTTAAATACATCTTGGGCTGTCGAGTCTTCTTATTCTTCGGGTAATGGGCCTTCAATAAACCCCGGGTACTATATTAGGCAGGCCCATTTGGGATGCCTATGTCAGTAGCCCCGAGATTTTGCTTGAATCGTAGAATCGGGGAAAATCTCCACTGTCTATTTTTATTCGAAAGCTTTTAACTTTTATACTTTTTCTCATAAAATTCTATATTGTACAGGGATATTGGTAGTTGGGGCTAGTTCATCTGACGGATCGGGTACTAGTTAACTGCTCTAGTGGCAATCCGCAAAAACCTACTTCAAAATCACGTCCCTGGACATGATTTCGGGATACTTGGTGTAAACTTCGACAGGCGCCGCTTAAGGTCTTACCATTCCGTCGAGTCCCGGTTAAATTTATCGAGTACCTAACGCGTCCGTTAGGATTTTTCTTCGTATCCGTTGATACGGATAAAAGTAGCAGAGCGCGAGTCTTCGGCGATGCCACGCCCGAGCAGAATAGGTCCGGGGTCTTACCTTCGCAATTTTGCGGCATTCGAGAAATTGATCGCAACTTCGGCGTTCGAGAATATATTGTCGAGTGCTTTTCCGGCTGTTGGAATGGCACATTTTATTGAGTCAAATATGACTTATATTGCTTTCCCGATGGGAGTATATGGAGAGTTAATGATAACTCGAAATATACTCTCTTGCTTGTTCTATTTTTCCTTTGTTAATTTCATCGGGCACGCGAACAGCGTTCCCGATGGGAGTAGCCCCCGAGGCTACAGCCAAGAACTTGTGCTTGGTTGTAGGCTCAACATTTTAGTCCACCTTGTCACTATATTGCCATTATCTCTTAATATTCTTTCCTCCTTCTTCTTCTCTCTTTCTTTTTTTTTTTTTTTTTTTATCGGGTGCGCGAACAACGCTCCTGATGGGAGTAGCCCCCGAGGCTACAGCCAAGAACTTGTGCTTGACTGTAAGCTCAACATTTTCTATATTTGCCATTGTCGAAAGTTTTCTTTTTTCGAAGTAGCCCCCGAGCATTTGGGCAAAAACTTGTTTCTGACCAAAGGCTCCCAATGCATTCAAATAACTTATCCTGTCGCCATTCTCCTTTCTCTTGTCGACATATTTTCCCTTGTCAAATTTTCTTCAACCCTATCACTGGTCGATATTTTTCTGCTTTGTGGGTCCATCGTTCCCACCATGTTGACACGTCGTGCAAGTGGGGGACACACGTCCTCCGCTTTTTCTGGTGCTCGTGCGGTAACGCCTATTCCCAGTAAAAATACTTTTTTGCCCTTGTAACCGAGAAAATCAATTCTCACCACACGATTTCCTCATCCAACGGTACACTCGCTTCACCCAATTCTTATATAAACCTGTCTTCAACCTCCGTTCATCCCCTCGCTTGCGCCGCTCACCTGTTCCTCTTCGCAAATCTTCCTCTGCGCCCAATCTTCGCCGATTTCCCGCTCTCGCATACATTGCTCAATCCGCTTCCGTGGATGCCGCCGCGTGCGCGTTTGACCCGCCACAGCACTCCAGAGTCCGCGATGGCCGCTGAAGATCTTGAGTGGGAGAGATCCAAGATCTCCAACCAAGACGCCAACCTGATGAAAAGGCTTGGCCTGATGAAGAAGGAAGGCGCCATCCGCTTTCCCAGTGAAGAAAGCTATCCCGAGCCTCCAATGGAGTATCGGGTTAGTTTCGTTGATCATCTTATCCGCGGCCTCTCTACCCCAATCCATGATTTCCTCCGCGGTCTTCTCTTTGTCTATGGGATTCAACTGCATCATCTGACCCCCAATTCCATCCTTCACATTTCTATTTTTATCACCCTTTGCGAATGCTTTCTTGGAGTCGCTCCTAATTGGGCTCTATGGAAACGCATCTTCTGCCTCCGCCGCAATGGCTCCCACAACGTCACTTATAACATAGGTGGCGTTGTCATCTGTATTCGTACTGATGTCGATTATTTCGACGTCAAGTTTCCTGATTCCGTCCAAGGATGGCGCAAGAAGTGGCTTTACATTCACGAAGAAAGCGCCAACTCCGTTGAGCACAACATAATTCCCTTCGACGGGAGTGCCAAAATTCAGCGCCGTCGCTCCTGGGATGCCGAAGCTTCTGAGGAAGAGAAAAAGGCGACAGAGGCGCTCATGTCTCGCATTCGCCAGCTTCAAAATACTCGAGGCGAGGAGCTATCTGGTGTTCAAATCACTGCTTACTTCCTTAGGATTAGGGTGCAGCCTCTTCGAGCTCGCAAAAATCCCCTTTGGACGTACTCCGGTGAAAATGACGCCAACGGAATCTCCGGTAACCTTTCCACCAAGGACTTGGAGAAGTTGGTTCGAAGACTTTCTCGCTTGGGCAAAGATCCAGTTCCTTCTTCTTGTCGCGTGGAACCATACAGCTCCACCAATCCACTCCCCAAGGTATTTTGTCTTTCCGCGTTTTTATCTTGTTGCACCCTTTTTTTTCCTGCATCTCATTGTATTGTCATCTCTTTATGTTTTCTTTGGTTTCCTATTTTTTCAGGACCATCCTAGTATAACTTCCCTTCCTCCTCTTCCTGAGGGTGGAGAAGTCGAAGAAATGACCGTCGTTGCCGACGATACTCAAGGCTCTTCTGTCCCTGAAAGTGAAGTCGCGGGTTCTCACAAATCTGCGGCTTCTCATGAGAGAGAGGTTGAGTCTGAAGCTAGTGAATCGACTGAATCCCTTCCTCCTGCTGGTTTCTCCGAAGAACAAAAGGAAAAGGACCGAAGTCGAGGATTCCGGCATTTCTAAGGTTGAAGAAGTTGTTCCTTCGATCCGAAGGCAGCTTATGATCCTTATTTTGAGTCCCTCATCGGCTCGTAAGTCAATTTTATCTCTCCTCCTCTTTTTGATGTACTCGAAAGATTTAACTCTGTCTTGCTTTTTGTACTCGTCGATTTTTTTTACTAGTGATGAGGAAGAAGTACCGATTCATCGACGTAGCTCCTCGGACCAAGCACGTCACGTATCGTGCTTGTTTCGGACACGTTAGTTGAAGGAGATGAAACATCGCCTCCCCAACAAAACGTCGTCACTACTACTCCACCATCGAGCCCCCTTGTCCCTTCGCCAAAAAGGGCAAGGGTTGAAATGATCGTTGAGCCTCCTCCTCAATTGGGCAGCTTCTTCCTCGCAGCTCTTGGATGATGTAAGTTTATCGAGATCTATATTTCCTCTATTTTGCTTTTGTGGACCTTTACTTTGTGTAATGCCGAAATTTTTCCCCTTCTTTCCTTCTTCTTTGACAGCCTATGATCAAGGATCTTATCCGCATTGGGTCCCAATTTATTGGGTACCGCGAGTATGCCAGCAGAGCCGAAGGTGACGACTTTTATACTTGCCTGTTTTTCCTTGGTTTTTTATTGCTGTCTGCTTGTCGCTATTTTTGATCTTTCTTCTCTTCCTTTTCCTTTCTCAACGGAAAAACTTGCGGAAGCTAACCAACGTGCCGAGATACTTTCTCGGAATCTTGAGAAAAGTGAAACGGCTCGCAAGAAAGCTGAGCTTGCTGCTAGCGAAGCCGGAGCTGAAGCCGATGATGCCAAAGCAAAGGCTGCTAGTGTCGAAGAATTGCAGCAAAGGCTCAAAGATGCTGAATCTGCCTTGCACGAGCAAAAATCTGCACAGAGTTGCACGAGAACAAGGGATCATCAAGCGTCCGAATTCGCAAAGTCGACGTACACCGAGTAATATCACTTGTCCCTTCTATTTTGTTTGTACTTCTTGTTTCTTGGTTTTTGACTAATGTTCTTTCTTGTGTGGCAGCCCAAACCAACCAAGATTTTGACCTGGAAAAGCCTCGTCAATGACCCTCTTCTTGACGCACTTTCTCTTCTAGAGTCCCATGGACGCGAAATTCGTGAAGGCGTGGCCAATGCCAGTGGGGCTTTGTCGGCGTTGTTCTCCTACTTCTTCCCGAAGAAAGAGGAACCTTCGACTTTCCTTGACCTCGCCAAGATGTTCAATACATCAGAAGATCTTGGGCTGAAGCTGCGCCATGAGAACATGAAGGTAGCCGTTGAAAATACTGGTTGCTCGGTTGCCGACGGTCGACGGACTCTCGACCGGACGAAGGTTGGCGACACCGATCCGATAGAACAGTCGAGGTGGAAGTCACTGATGAAGGCGGCCAAGCCCAATACGAAGAAAATCTTGGCGTATCTCGGGATCCAGCCAACGTCGACTCCTAGTTCGTCAAGGCCGGAGGTCTAGTTGCATGCCTCTGTTTTTCTTTTGCTTCTTTTGCTCTTGTCGCCAAAGTAGTCTTTTGGCGACACGTATTTCCCTAGCTCCACCGTAGTGCCCTTGTAATTATTCTCGAGAGATTAATGAAGAACTCTATCTTTGCCTGTTTTTTAATGTTGTTCTGTTTTAAATTTCAGTTGATATTTGATAACTATACTCCAATTCCTACTCCTTCCAATGCTTCGCCTTCTTCCCGCGCGGAGAGAACTGTTATTGATACTGCACCTGTCGATGATACCTTGTCGCAAGAATTGAATGATCTTCGACAACAACTTCAGTATGCGAAAAAGCAAACACTTGCGATGATGGAGCAGGTCTCGTAAATCATCTGAAGCCGAAAAAGTTGCCCTTCAGCAAGCCCGCGAGGCTGTGGCTGCTAAGGAGATTGCTGTTTCTGACGCTGAAAAAGCGGTCACTCGAGAAAATTTCATGCTCGAGTTAATGAATGAAGCCAGTGCAGATATGTCGGGTATGTTTGTCTCGTCTTGTGATATCTTTCATCTTCATGCTATTGTCTCCTAAAGGTTGTCCCTTCGTTGTGTTGATAGGTGCCTTTATTGATGCTGCTGCCGAGGAAGAAAGGGTAAACACTAGGACAAACCTCCTTGTCAATCTTTCCTTGGACCATGGTTCTTTGTTTTGGGCCACTCCGGAGAGGACCCGCCAAATTACCAGATTTCAGGATCGTACCTCTCAAACCCGTGATTTCCTTCACTTCGTACCAAAACCTTATCTATGGTTTACAACTCCATGTTTCCTCGGAATGTTCCACCAAAAACTCTTCCCGAATTGATGGAAAGGTTCAAGGATGCTCGCAGTATCCACGATTTTGTCAAAGCACAACCGGTAGCGGGTGCCAGATTTGCTCTTATCATGCTCCAGATCTGTCACTCAAAGCTTGACCTTGCCCAAGTTGTCGAGAGGGTTCACCAAAAGGTAAAACGCCGGAGAGTTGGTGTTGATAGGATTAACACGAAGGTTACACCTATAGCCGAAGAAATGATTGAGGACCTTCTTCGGATGGATGCCGACTTTTTTGCCGATGGCCATTATGCCGACTTTCTTGGTGCTGCTCCCGAAGAGAACGAGTTACTCTTGATGACATACTCGAATCAAGACTAGTTATTTGCTTCTTGTAGAAATTTCTTCTTTGTAGTCCATGACTATATTGTAAAGCAACCATTATATTTCTATGTTTGCCTAGCCCCGAGTGTTTCGGTGACTTTTTACTATATTTGTATACTTGCGAGGTTGTGGACCAAGGCATTTATATATTGAAGGCAAATATGAGCCCCCGAGCTTTTATCGAGTACTATTTTGTATTTTTATTGACTCACGAGGTATTTGAATACCAAGGCAAGATTTTTTTCTTCTTTTGTTGATGAACTATATTGAAATTCGTCGGAGCGATGACTTTGGTCGCGTTGACAAAGAAAAAAGGTGATATAGCCACTATCTTTATTATATTGCAGCACCGCGAGCCCGCCTCATTAAAAACCTTCTCCGGCCCCACTCGGTGCCCCGAAAAAGGAAAAGAGTGCGTCCGAAAACTCGCGGGCGTTTCGAGTACATTGAAGTTTTACAAGGACTATATTTCGACTCTAGGCGTAGAACCGCCCGAGTTGCGCCACGTTCCGTGGGTTTGGCTCCTCCACCCCTGTCTTCTTGTCCTTTATCCCGTATGCTCCTCCTCCGATTACTTCCGTGACGATGTAAGGGCCGAGCCACGGTGACTCGAGTTTTTCATGACTTTTTTGCGTGAGCCGAAGAACTAGGTCGCCCACCCGAAAAGATCTTGGCCGCAAACGTCGACCGTGGTAATTCTTCAAGTCCCGTTGATATTTGGTTACTCGAGACAATACTTCATCTCGAGCTTCATCAAGTGCGTCCACATCATCTTCTAATGCTTTTCTCGACGTTTCTTCGTCATACTCCGCGACGCGTGGAGAGTTGTGCTCTATCTCGATTGGTAATACCGCTTCGCTCCATGTACCGGAAAAACGGAGTTTCCTGTGTCGCTGTATTTGGAGTTGTTCGGATGCTCCACAACACACTTGGTAGTTCTTCAGGCCAGGTATGTCGAGCTTTTTCTAGTGGTCCTAACAAGCGCTTCTTGATGCCATTACAGATGATGCCATTGGCTTTCTCGACTTGCCCATTGGTTTGAGGATGTGCAACTGATGCAAAGTTCAGCTTGATACCCACCTCTTCGCAATAGTCTTTGAATTCATTGGACGTGAAGTTGCTGCCGTTGTCTGTGACGATGCTCGTGGGGCACTCCAAACCCGAAGACGAGGTCTTTTATGAATTTTACTCGCAGATGCTCCGTCCGGTGAATTTATCGGCTTCGCTTCTATCCACTTTGTGAATTTGTCGACAGCTACTAGCATGTATTCCTTTCCTCCGGGCGACGATTTGTGTAACTTGCCAACCATGTCGAGTCCCCATTGTGCAAAGGGCCATGACAAAGGTATTGGTGCTAGCTCTGCTGCTGGAGAGTGAGGTTTTGCGGCAAACCTTTGACACGCGTCGCAAGTTCGTACTATGTCCTTAGCGTCCTCTATTGCTGTCAACCAAGTAGAATCCTGCCCGAAAAACCTTGGCTGCGATAGCTCGACTACTTGCGTGGTGGCCACATATTCCTTCATGTACGTCCTTTAGAATTATTCTTCCTTCTTCGGGTGTAACGCACCTTTGCAAGACGCCTGAAATACTTCGCTTATATAATTCTCCCTTAACCACCGTGAAAGCTTTGGAGCGTCGGATTACTCGCCTTGCCTCAACTGGATCATCGGGTATTTCTTTCCCGAGGATATATGATATGTATGGCTGCATCCATGGTATCTGTATTACTAGGACCAGGTCTTGCTCTTCTTCTTCTTCCTCTTGCTTCTCCTTGATAGCCCCCGAGGGTTTCTTCTCCTTCTTTTTTGATTTTGTCGTTTCAGTGGATCTCTCTGTTATCTCCTCCCAAAATACACCTGGTGGGACCGTAAGGCACTCGCGACCCGATGTTTGCAAGAACGTCGGCTTCGTCGTTGCTCAATCTCGCTAATATGTTTTACTTCGCATCCATCGAACAATTTCTCGAGCTCATTGTACACCTCCTTGTATGCCATCATGCTATCATTGATCTGCGTCACATTGGTTCATAACTTGCTGAGCTACCAACCGTGAGTCGCCAAAGATTTTTAGTCGAGTTGCTCCGCAGGCTTTCGCCATCTTCATCCCGTGTATGAGAGCCTCATATTCCGCTTCATTGTTAGATGCGTTGGGGAACGTCATACGAAGGATGTACTTCAACTTGTCGCCTTCAGGTGATATGAGTACTACTCCTGCGCCAGCCCCTTCTAGCCTCTTGGACCCATCGAAGTTCATGGTCCAGGTTCTCGATAAATCTGGGGGTCCTGTATTTTGCAACTCCATCCACTCTGCGATGAAGTCCGGTAGTACTTGCGACTTTATTGCTTTTCTTTTTTCATACGTGATGTCCCGAGGGGAAAGTTCTATTCCCCAAAGGGAGACACGACCCGTAGCTTCTGGTTGTTCAAGTATATTTGACAAAGGAGCTTCATTGACCACTATGATCGGGTGTGCCGAAAAATAGTGGCGCAATTTTCGTGCTCGTCGTGAACACTCCATATGCTAGCTTTTGGTACCGAGGGTACCTCTGTTTCGAGGGCGACAAGACTTCGCTCACGAAGTATACCGGTCGCTGCACTCCATGGATTTTCCCTTCTTCTTCTCTTTCGACAACTAACACCGTGCTAACCACTTGGGGCGTGGCTGCAATATACAGCAGGAGAGGTTCCTTTTCCTTAGGAGCCACTAAGATTGGTGGTGTCGATATTTTTCGCTTTAGATCTTCGAAAGCTCGATCGGCTTCTTCGTTCCACTGGAATTTATCTCCTTGCTTTATCGGCGCATAAAATGGTAGTGCTTTTTCTCCTAACCCGGCGACGAATCCGCTCGTAGCTGCGACTCGCCTAGCTTAGCTGTCGTATTTCTTTCAACTTCGTTGGCTTCCTCATTGTTACTATGGCTTGTATTTTGTCGGGATTTGCTTCAATCCCTCTTGCTGAAACTAGAAATCCCGAAGTTCTCCCGCTGGGACCCCAAAAGAACACTTCGTCGGGTTCGGCTTGAGGCAGAATTTGTCGAGGTTGTCAAAAGTTTCTTTGAGATCCTCGATCAGCGTTGCCCCCTTTTTTGATGTTATGACGACATCATCGATGTATACTTGCACGTTTTTCCCAATCTGTGTTGCTAAACACTTCTGCATCATCCTCTCGATATGTTGCTCCCGCATTTTTTAGACCGAAGGGCATTGTCTTGTAGCAAAACACGCCGTAAGGTGTAATAAACGCTGTCTTGGCTTCATCATCTTCTTTTAGTCCGATCCGGTTATAACCAGAGTATGCATCCAAAAAGGAAAGACGTTCACAACCCGCCGTGGAGTCGATAATTTGATCGATCCTTGGGAGGGGAAAGTGATCCTTAGGGCAATGTTTGTTGAGACACGTGAAGTCGACGCACATGCGAAGGACTCGTCGTGTTTTTCTTTGGCACCATCACCGGGTTAGCTACCCATGTGGCTTCGTAGATATCTCTCCGATAAAACCAGCTTCCTCTAGTCGATTTATTTCGATAGCATGGATTTGCGGTTTGGTTCGAAAAGCGCCGCAAAGGTTGTCTGATTGGTTTCGCTGTTGGATCCAAATTTAGGTGGTGCTCGGCAAGTTCCCCGGGTACTCCTGGCATGTCAGCTGGACACCATGCGAAGATTTTCCAGTTCTCACGGAGGAACTCGACGAGCGCGCTTTCCTATGCGATATCCATGTTGTTTGCAATGGATGTCGTCTTTTTGGATCTGTCGGGTGAATCCGCACCTCCTTAGAATTTTTCTCTCGTGTTGAAAGTTGATTCCTTGTTTGGCCTTCCGACGTCCGGCGGTACGTCGTAATCGAGTCATGCTCTTCGACGCCAAGTATTCCGCTTGCATCCCGAAGGTTTCGACAATCGATGGAAATCCTTGTCGCACTTATCGCCTAAAGCAAAACTCCCTTTGACCGTGATTGGTCCCTTGGGTCCAGGCAATCTCCATAACAGGTATGTATAGTGTGGTACTGCCATAAATCTAGCGTATGCTGGTCGTCCCAACAAAGCGTGGTACTGCGATGGGAAATCCACGACTTCAAACTCCAGCTTCTCGATTCTATAGTTTTCTCGGGTTCCAAACTGAACGTCGAGGTTGATCTTCCCCAATGGGTAACTTGGTTTCTCTGGTGTGATGCCGTGGAACCTTGTGTCTGTTGGCTTCAGGTTTGCTAAGGATATGTTCATCTTCCTCAATGTATCTGCATACATGAGGTTTAAGCTGCTGCCACCATCTATGAATACTCGAGAGACGTCAAATCCTGCGATAACTCGTCGGCGAGAATGAGTGCTGACCGCCCTGGTCGAGGAACTTGCTGCGGGTGGTCCGCTATGGTGAAGCCGATGTCTTGTCCCGACCAATTGAGGTACTCAACTCGTTGGTGGAGGCATTTTCTCTACCATGAACACTGTCGCGAGATTACTTTTTGAGCTCTATTGGATGGCCTTCCCTTCCGAATCATCGACACTCGCTCCGTTGGAGTTAGGATCAACATAGGGTGGTGGTGCTGGTGCTGCCGCTATTCCGAGCTGGTGTTGATTGCCTTCCGTAATCGCGGGAGGTGGCGGTAGATGAATTTCGCTCCTAGGCTCCCGAGGGTTTCTCTCGTGCTGCTCGTGCGTGAGCGTTTTCGCACATCCGAACATTGCTTGGAAATTTCGACAATCTTTCGCAGGTGTCCTGACTGTCTTTTCCCATTGCTATCGAGGAAAAAATGCATCCGGCACGGTCCGTTCAAGCATTTCTTCGGGAGACATAAAAGGTCGTGGAAACCTTGGCCCACTATTTTGCCTCGTTACGGGAGTCGTCCCTATTATCGCCTCGCTGCTCATTGCTTCTCCGATAATCATCTCTGTTGCTTGCTCCCGTATTTGACCGAAATCCTGCCGAAATTTGCCCCGGGGCGTCGTAATTCGGATATCGCCGAGGAAATCGTCGCCTCGTCCGATAATTTCGACTACGGTCCTCCTCCGGCGACCTGTGTCGTTTATTGTGGACAGCATCTTCTCCGTCCGCCCATCTATTTGCTATCTCCATCAACGCGGATACTCGTTTTTGGATTGGTCCTTCCCAAGTCCTCGACAAAATCTCCGCGCCCGATTCCTGCGACAAACGCATCTATTGCTCTCTCGTCGGATATATTTTCTGCCGAGTTTTTTATGATGTTCCACCTTTGGATGTATTTTCTCATTGACTCATCCGGCTTTTGTCGACACGCCCTCGGCTCTTCCAACGATGCGGGCTTTTTGCATGTGGATGCTGAAGTTTTTGACGAAAACGTCCTCGAAACTTTCCCGACTGTCGATGGATCCTGGCGGAAGTTTTTTGATCCAAGATCGTGCGGCTCCACTTAGGTGCACCCGAATACTTTGCATGGCTGTTGCTCTAGTTCCTCCGGTTAGTTTTACCGTCTCGAGGTAATCGATTAGCCGATCCTCCGGGTCTTGCGGGCCGTCGAACTTTTTGAAGTGATCGGGTAACTTGAATCCCGAGGGGACTCGAGTTTTTCGGACTCTTCTCGTGAAACAAGGTAGACCACACATATCCTCGTCATTAAGCTCCGGGGACCGCCGATGATCTCTTCTCGCTTTGCCTTGCTCTGTCGACCCTTGCTTGTACTCCTGTGTCTCTTGCTCCACTTGGTCCTTCCGGAGCCGTCGCCGTTACTGCTGCAGGTCGTGGACTATTTTGCCTTGCTGCTCCTTCGGGAGGCGTTGCTACGAACGCTGTCCCCATAGCTCCAACTCCTGCCAATGCCATGTTGTATAATGTTTCCCTTGGATCTCCTGGGGGTGGCTTGGATGCGAGGATGTAAGCTTGTGTCGCCATATACCCAGCTTCGGTTGTCCTAGGGATAATATTTCCTCTTGTATCGATCGACATAAAGGACATGTCGAGGTTTTGAACCAAGTACTCTCTGTCCGCTTCGGGTATGTGTTGTAGCCTTGATCTTCCTCTCGTTCCGAGCCTCCCCGTGGCTATCACCCGAAACTCTAGATTGTCCACTTAGATCTGCCCTTCTCTCGCTGGATGCGAAGCTGCCTCCTTTCTCCTGTTTAGCTCAGTCGTCTGTTTTTCTATTTCTCGGGCAGTTCGTGCGAGCATATATTGATAAGCTTGCAGTTCTTGAGCCGTAGCTGTTGTCGTCATTGGTTCTGAACCATCTATGGCTTTTGCCGCTCTATCCCAGGCTGCCTGTGGAAGTTGGACTCTGACACGTGGTGTGGGCCCGACATATTTAGTGCCCATACCTCTCCTTAGATCTGAGGGATCGACAAAAGGATTTCCCAATTGATCGAAAGCCTCCGATGTTTCCTCTTGATCTTCGATAGCATAAATCTGATGATATTTTGTACTCGGATCTATGTTGGGTTCGGTGACATCATTGTTGAGATTGATGAAGACCTTGCCCATCGTGAGAGATTTGTCGACGAAGTCGTAACTGTCGACATCGCTTGAGCCATCGCTTATATATGAGTCCGCGAGATGACCCGGACGATGCGTTGTCGAAGATCTTGGCGAGTTTCTCTCTTGCTCCGGTGCTGACGTAGCGTGTTGCCGAAGTTTCTTCTTCGACTCGGTTGATGATGCATAGCTTGAAAATTCAGAATCGACCGCCGACGATCCCGACGAAATCGGAATTTCGACACGATACGATCCTTCTTTCTTGACGCGAAAGTGGAACCTTCCGAACGTCATCTCCAAGGGGCTCCGCCGGATACGCATATGCATCCAAACGGGAGGGTGGGTGAGGAACAAAATCAACGGGACCGGTAGCGATCCGTTTACCTCGATCCATAGTGTTGCTCCCGGTTGACGATGTCGAAGATCTTGAACGTGCCATCGAGATCGGATCCTTACGCCTCTAATTCCCACGAGACGGCGCCAATTGACAAGGGATTAACTTGTCAATGCCTATGGATTATAGGCTAGGGTTTAGTTAGAAGTAGAGGGCAAGTAGATCTCGAAGGTTTCAAGTCGAAAAGTACTCGACGAATATGAAAACTAGGGTTTGCGGACAATGATTCGATGATCCCATCGTCCCTCGACCCCCCTTTATATAGGTGGAGCCGAGGGATTCGTGCTATACAAGGATTACAGAGTCCGGGACGGTTTCTAACTCATCCCGCCAGATTTACAAATAACACTTCCTATTACAACTCTATCTTTTCCTTAAATACATCTTGGGCTGTCGAGTCTTCTTATTCTTCGGGTAATGGGCCTTCAATAAACCCCGGGTACTATATTAGGCAGGCCCATTTGGGATGCCTATGTCAATCACCGGGACACCAACCAAGCCAACTAGGAGGTCACCCTCCAAGAGTAACAAGCTCACGGTCTCTCACTCGAACAAATCGTGGTGGAGAGCTCAACACTATGCAATGATGCAAAGCAAGAACACTAGAGGTGTTCAAGTCCTTCACTCTCAAATCCCACCCAAACAACAAATGCTAGGATGAGATTGGAGAGGAAGAACAATGAGGAAAGTCAACAAAAGACTCCAAGATCTAGATCCCAAGAGTTCCCCTCACTTAGAGAAGAAATGGATTGGTGGAGGTTGTAGATCTAGATCTCCTCTCTTAGATCCCTCAAGAATGAGCAAGAATCATGGGAGGGAAGGGAGAGGAAGCAAGCTCAAGAGGTTCAACAATGGTGGTCAAAAACGTGCTCAAGAACCCTAGAAAACTGTTGGGGAAGAAGCCTCTTTTATAGCCAAACGAAATATGACCGTTTGGGGCAGATCTGGGAGTTTTCCGTGCAGCTCGGTGGAAAACCCGGTCGGACCGGGCCGGTGACCGGGCCGCCGGCGGAAAACCCGGTCGACCGGGCCGGGACCGGGCGCCCCGAAAGCCCCCGGAAACCGTCCGGATGGCACCGGTGTGGGATCCGGTTGCTGACCGGACGAGCCGGTGAGACAGCCGGCGCCGCCGGGCCAAACATGAAAAACATGGTTTACAAAAACCATGATAACTTTTGCGTCCGGACTCCGATTTCGATGATCTTGGGCTTGTTGGAATGAGAACAACAAGCCCTACAACTTTATGCATAGAAACATCATTGTCCACCCACGGAGTAAAAATCATAAGATGAATGTTTGACCTATCTATAAAAGAGACACCGGAAAAACCTCCATGCTTGAAAACGCAATAGAAGATGCACATGGATTCCGTTTTCGATGAACTTGGGCTTGTTGTAATGCTAGCAACAAGCTCAAGAACCTCGCATGGAGAAACACCAAGAAGCACTAAGATTTATGGAATGCAAAGCATGCAAAGGGTTGAGCTCCCTAAGACGATGTGATCAAGTTACCCAACCGAAAGCCCCTCTTGATAGTGCGGCTATGTATCCTATAACCCGGTCTCCCAACAACCACCTTGAGACCGGTAAAAGGAAAACCTAGCAAGGTCATACCTTTGCCTTGCGCATCCCGCTTGATCTTGATGATAGCTCTTCAAGCTCCACTCAAGCCGGAATGCCTCACTTGATCATCGTTACTTCGTGAAGACTTACAAATGCTCCCCCATACACTATGATGGGAAAGCTCCATTGATATACATCTTCACATGTCCATTGTCATCAAATGGACGGCAAGCTTCAAGCATATGATCCTCTCGAGATGCTCAACTTGAACTTGCCCAACTCAACCTTGATGACGATCACCACTTGACGTCATCTTCTCATGGGCTATATGGGATCTCACTTTTTGATGCATGCCCATGGAAAGATACCTAACCCACATAGACAACACAAGGGAACATATATGATGGGTTAGTTCATAAAGCATAATTGACACGGCTTACCATACCACATGACTTCTCGTGGCACATTCTTCATGCTTCATGTGTTGACCAAACTTGAATCTATTCTTCATTCTTTGTATTGGTCAACCTAGTATCTTCTCATGCTCTATCATACTATCTTGAGGTGTATATAGAATTATTCACTTGGAATCAAGAACTCAAGATCTTGATCATTCATTGCTTATCACATAAGCTAGAGCATGGCTAATATTTAGTTCCACATAAGAACTCCATCTTCATTTCTTCTTCTTGATCATATCACATATATATCTTCAAATCGATGATCTTGATGCCAATACTCAAGGTATATATTTATCTTCATGGCATCCATACTTGAATCCAACACATGGACTACAAGTAGTACCTATGGAATATTCCTTCATATAAACTCAATGAAAACATTAGTCCATAGGGGTTGTCATTAATTACCAAAACCACACATAGGGGCAATGTACCCTTACAATCTCCCCCATTTTGATAATTGATGACAACCACAATAAGAGGGTTTATATAATGATTAGTGACAAGTACACAACTTATCCGAGAATAAGTTGTATACAAGAGGTTGTATTTGATATGGTCAAGTATCACAAAGCTACTAGCCCATATCAAAACCGGCTCTACTCACACAACTACAACAAATGCAATGGATGTGAGTAGAACCAATATATATAGAGAAAACTCCCCCACAATGTATGCACGTGTGATGAACATGGATTCATTGCATACATTGTCAAGATTAACCTTTGGGATAGTTTCCACTATATATATACAACCATGCAAGACATATAAATATGGAATGCATGAGAGGCAAAACACCTAAGCACAAACCAAACTTAAGTATAAAACCATTCCCTTAAACCCTCTAAACTTCTCCCCCATTGGCATCGATTGTCAAAATGGGTGAAAAATTTAGAAGGCCAATATAATGTGAGTTCCTCCCCAAAGTGTGCACTTCTCATAATTTGAGTGGAATCAAGTGCACATATCCAATGATGAATACTTGAAGGAAGTCAAACTATATTGAAGATCAAAGATTGCATAAAGATAACATGGTGAAGTGAGCTTCAACAAATAAAGCAAGCAAACAAGGATCCAATTGGACAAACAAAGATATCATGATAAGAGAGATATAGTGCTCTAAAAATAAGAAAGCTCCCCAAGGTTCGTGCACAATTTATAATGTTTGCATTTGAATACAATATGCACAAACATGGAATCCTTACTCCCTATATATCATTTAGAACACATCAAAGATAAAGAGAATATGCTTATCAAGAACAACTTGAGTCCAACAATTACGAGATATGAGTGCATGAAGAGAAACAAATAAACCAAGCACTCATAAATCTTCTTTACCAATAACACTAAAATCAAAAGGATAAGAAGATAGTTGGCAAAGAACAAGGATATCAAGGTGATGGATTAACGCTCTTATGTATATGAGTTTCTAAAGTGGACAAAGTGATCCATAAAGAAACATGCACACACAAGAGGTTAACAAAATAGATAAGACAAGATATCCAAGATGAAGTCATAAAATATACCAAAGGATGTTTGCTTAAGAAGCATATATAGCCTATGGCTCCAATTTTCACTTATGGTAGATGAATGATCTTCAACCAAGATAAACCTCAAAAACATCACAACTAACAATAAGGGAAGTAGAGCTAGTTGGAGTGTTTTGAGAAAGGCAACAAGTATCATAAATATGGATTTATTTCGCAATTTCATCAATATTGCTCATAAGAGCTCTTTGAGGAATTGATATGCAATAAATTGCTAGAGGGCATATTTGGGTAGGTGAATCATAAACATGATGTATATATATTCCCAACATATGCATCTTCTCAAATTACTCAAATGTACAATAAAAAGTTTTACTTTAAAAATGAGTTTTCAAGAATCGCAATATTTTCGAAATAAATAATTTCATGCCAAGATACAACCTACAAGAGGTTGGATGCTATATGAGAGTGCATGAATAAGATACTTGTTACCGAGATGGCAATGGCTTGATGTAGTAGATAAGAGTTCATCGATCATCCTAGCTTGACTCCAATCCTCATATGGTGACAACACCTTCCTTATAGATGAGACAAGCCTCCATTGCATCTCCAATGTACCTAAAACATCATTCAAGTACATCTTGGTCCCCAAACTCATTGGGTCCAACATGGTTAGACTAACCACAATATATAGGACACACTCCATATAAACATGTGCATATTTAGATGAAGTTTGAATTTCATGCACATCTTAGCCATTTAGGATTTGATGGAGTATATCCTACATAATGGATCGAAAGAAAGCAAGCATGCTACAAGTATAAACAAATTACATATAAGCATGCACCAAAACTTTTAAAGATCCAAGAAAGATATACTTTGGACAAAACACCAAAAGAATTAGATAAGGCATAGAGGTGCCACAAAACAAATTTGTTGTCTAAGTTATATCTAAGAAGCAAATCACAAAAGATTTGTTCAACAAAGTTTAACAAATGAACTAAGAAGAAACCATTGAGCATAAAGGATGAAATAAAGCAAACATGCTCAAGGATTTATCTCATTCAAGCAAATAAATCATGTAAGAAAGAATGAGATAGCAAACTCCCCAAAAGAGCAAGGTTCAAACAAAATAAACCAAACCATATACACTTTTCACAATGGCACAATGTACCGTAAGGAAAAGGTTTGTCTTCCAAAACAAACACTTGATATGAATCAAGAGAATTTATCAAAACATTTTTCAAAGGGACAAGGAAGACACATGGGAGCAACAAAGATTTGTTGGAAGTAAAATAAGGCAATAAGAAACAATCCAAGGTGAAGATGATCCAAAAATTCAACCACATACAAGGTTATCAATTGTCAAAGACAATGAGTATATTGGAAATAATTTCCGGTGGAGTATTGACAATGTTAGAAAGGATCAACTTCACAATAAAAGGCATAGGATAAGTATATAGAATTGAGCACTATGCACGGATGAAGATTCTTGATAGCTTCAACTAGTCACACAATCACGCACGGCAATGATTAGAATAACTTGAAGCAAACGGTGTCCCAAATAAGATATAGAGATATGTATTTGAGGAAAAACCGCACCAAGAATTTCATATTCAAACAAAAGCCCACAAGATGAGTAATAAAATATTTTTATTAGGAATGGAGCTTGTTTGAGCAAACATGCCACCTAGGAACAAGATAATTAAGAGCATCAACTCTAAGTGGCATAACCTCATATGTTCACATTTTCTAGGCTTGTGATATGTACAAAACATATTACTCCCCCATAATGTGATAAAACATTTCTTCTAAATAAGAGGCAACTAAAATTCAACTAGAGATGATTAATGGATATTTAGAATTTGAATTTCTCATGAGTATGGAACACCACATAGTGACTAGATAATCTTGCAATATCAATACTAAGTGGTGGTACCCATGTACACACATTTTAAAGAAAGAGAGATGCACAAAGCATATCACTCCCCCAAAATGGGATGTTCCATTAATCACTTCAAAGAGAGCCAAATAAAATATCATCAAGATGTATTAGGCTCAAAACAATACACAAGTATATGATGAGTCAAACAAACATACTTGAATACACAAGATAGGCAAGTAAGACACAACACATACATACACATATTTGGTACAAAAACCAAACATGCAAAGGGGCAAGTAACTTACAATAAACATGAAGAGTTGAAATATAAGTTACCGCAAAGAGGAACATTGGATATAAGATATAGATGATAATCCATACGACTTGGCTTGGTAAAAATATAATATATGAAGATCCCTTAATTCTTCATGAAGTAGCCAAGTCTCCAATGCCCTCCATTTGTACCTATTGATCAAGTTTGAGATTGTTGGTCCCCAACCAAGTTGGGTCCTAAGAGATTAGTCACAATAGGCTTGGCAACCCAAATGGTTCTTTTCTTGAAACCACTTTGAGTTCCAACAAACTTGGCAAACACATTGCCATCCTTATCCTTCCCTAGAGAATAATCATCATCAACAATTATAGGGTTAGATAAGGTACCACTTAAGCAAGAAGAAGCAAAGTGCCCCTTCTCACGGCATAAGTAGCAAGTGTTCCCCTTTCTCTTCTTTATTGATTTCTTCTCTTGGGGAACATTATCTTGATTCTTCTTGGGAAGTGGCCTATCTTCAACTTGAGGTCGAGCATGAGCTTGACCTTGACCTTGTGGCCGTTTCCCTTGTTGTTTCTCACTCAAGTGCTTCTTCTTCTTCAATGGGCATGATCTAACATGATGCCCTTCAACCTTGCACTTGAAGCAAACCAACTTGGCCGAATCCTTGACTTTGTCTTGGCCCTTCTTCTTGTTGTTCTTGCTCTTGGACTTGTTCTTGTTATTGGAGTTGAATCCAAGTCCACTCTTGTCATTGGGGGATTGTTGCACACTTAGCATCTTGTCAAGTGTGGATTTCCCTTCATGACGCTTTTCCAAGTCTTTCTTCAAAGAAAGGACTTGGGCCTCGAGCTCTTTTATTTCCTCTACATGGTTAGTAGAAATACAAGTACTAGAGGAAGTAGAAGCTTCATTGTTAGAGCAACAAGGCAAGGCAAGTAATCCAACACAAGGTGTATCACTAGTTTGACTAGATGGATTACAAGGACTAGCACATGGCAATATAGCATTTGTAGTAGAGATCGTGCTAATGTCCACATGAGGCTCACAAGATGTTACCTTAGTGATGCTAGCCTCATGAGCTAACTTTAGCCCATCATAGGAAATTAGAAGGTCATCATGAGAGCCCGAGAGCTTTTTATGACTTTCTTCCAATTCCCTATAATTGCTAGTTAGCAACTCAAGTTGAGCCCTTAACTCAACATTCTCCTTTAAGATAGATGCTTCACAAGAAGTAGAGTTAGTAGCACAAGCATCAACAATAGTTTTCTCATTTTCATGCATATAGGATTCAATTTTTTGTGTAAGCATGAAATTAGTATGCTTCTCATCTTTTAGCTCATGCTTGAGGAGAGTGAATCTCATTTCCCCATTTTCAATATGGGACTCCAACTCCACTATGGTTTCCCTATATTTATTCAAGGTATCCATAGAGTGTTCGAGATAAGCACGAGCTTCTTTATTACCACGAAGAGAAGCATATACCATTGCCATATCATGCACCAAGGTATTATATTCTTCATCATTATCATCATCATCACTCTCATCATTAGAGGATGTGTTAGGAGTCAAAGTAGGAGATACCTTTGATCCATTTGCCATAAGGCACATGTGCATACCGGAGGATGAAGATGAAGGTATTCTTGAATCCTCATTTGAAATTATGTCTTGATCCATAGAGTGTTCGGTTTCCTCTACATTGTTAGTCAACAAGCAACTAGAGGAAATAGAAGCATTTTGATTATGGGAGCAAGACAAGGCAAGCATATCCTCATGAGATCTATGTAAGCAATTTACACATGATATGCAAGAACTATCAACACAAGCATGTAGATTATTTTCAATGCAAGATGTGTTTAAGTCCAAAGAGGAACCATTGCAATGAGATAGAGATGAAGAGTCATCACTAATGAGCACAATATCAACATTGCAATCTCCCTCACCACTCACCATATCATTACCTTGTGTCTTGCAACACGTTGGTGAAGTGGAAGAAGATGATATATCATCACGGCCGGAGGTGGAAGCAACTTGGAGCTCTTCATGATGTGAAGGGGAAGAGAGCTCCTCGGAGACACCACCGACCAAATGAGAAGTGGATCCACCGAACATTTCCTTAAGCTTGATCCACATCTCATGAGACGATTTTCGCTTTATATATATCAAGAACCTACGAAAATCGGGTCTCAAAGAGAATAAAAGCTCATTAGATACTTGAGCTTCAAGATGTAAGTTTTTCTCATCCTCTAAAGATAGATTTTGAGAATCCATCGGAGGAGAAAAACCGACATCTAGAAATTGCTCTATATGTGGACACAAGGTCCGAAGCTTACAAAGCAAGCAATTTCGCCACAAAAGATAATTTGTGCCATCAAAGATAATTGTGTCATTGTGCACTATATTACTAGCCGACATCTTTACTCTCAAGGCGGTGAAGCCTTAAACAAGGAGAGACCTTGCTCTGATACCAATTGAAAGATAGAGATGTCGCCTAGAGGGGGGGTGAATAGGCAATTACAAACTCTTGCGGATTTGTCTTGTAATAATGCGGAATTAAACTAACGTTTAGTTTACAAGCACAAACCCTAAATATGCTAAGCTCAACTAAGTGTAACAATAGCAACTAGAGCTAAGCAAGATAGGCACAATATATATGTAGCACAAGTGATAGCAAGATATATGTACTTCAAGCACGATGGCTATCACAAGGAAAGAGAGCTCGGGTATAGAAATAACCGAGGCACGCGGAGACGAGGATGTATTCCCGTGTTCCCTTGCTTTGCAACAAGGTACGTCACGTTTGGAGGAGTGGAGGTCCCACGAAGGATTCCCCGCGCCACGAAGGCTCACCCTATTCTCCGAACCACACCCACGAAGGATAATGGCCCTTTCCTTATGGTTAGCTTTTCCTCCGCTCCGGAGATGGCAAGCTCCACAACCACTTCACAAGCTCCACGAAGGAGAAGCCCGAGCCCCTTCACAATCTTCCACGAAGAGATCACCGGGACACCAACCAAGCCAACTAGGAGGTCACCCTCCAAGAGTAACAAGCTCACGGTCTCTCACTCGAACAAATCGTGGTGGAGAGCTCAACACTATGCAATGATGCAAAGCAAGAACACTAGAGGTGTTCAAGTCCTTCACTCTCAAATCCCACCCAAACAACAAATGCTAGGATGAGATTGGAGAGGAAGAACAATGAGGAAAGTCAACAAAAGACTCCAAGATCTAGATCCCAAGAGTTCCCCTCACTTAGAGAAGAAATGGATTGGTGGAGGTTGTAGATCTAGATCTCCTCTCTTAGATCCCTCAAGAATGAGCAAGAATCATGGGAGGGAAGGGAGAGGAAGCAAGCTCAAGAGGTTCAACAATGGTGGTCAAAAACGTGCTCAAGAACCCTAGAAAACTGTTGGGGAAGAAGCCTCTTTTATAGCCAAACGAAATATGACCGTTTGGGGCAGATCTGGGAGTTTTCCGTGCAGCCTGGTGGAAAACCCGGTCAGACCGGGCCAGTGACCGGGCCGCCTGGCGGAAAACCCGGTCGACCGGGCCAGGGACCGGGCGCCCCTGAAAGCCCCCTGGAAACCGTCCGGATGGCACCGGTGTGGGATCCGGTTGCTGACCGGACGAGCCGGTGAGACAGCCGGCGCCGCCGGGCCAAACATGAAAAACATGGTTTACAAAAACCATGATAACTTTTGCGTCCGGACTCCGATTTCGATGATCTTGGGCTTGTTGGAATGAGAACAACAAGCCCTACAACTTTATGCATAGAAACATCATTGTCCACCCACGGAGTAAAAATCATAAGATGAATGTTTGACCTATCTATAAAAGAGACACCGGAAAAACCTCCATGCTTGAAAACGCAATAGAAGATGCACATGGATTCCGTTTTCGATGAACTTGGGCTTGTTGTAATGCTAGCAACAAGCTCAAGAACCTCGCATGGAGAAACACCAAGAAGCACTAAGATTTATGGAATGCAAAGCATGCAAAGGGTTGAGCTCCCTAAGACGATGTGATCAAGTTACCCAACCGAAAGCCCCTCTTGATAGTGCGGCTATGTATCCTATAACCCGGTCTCCCAACAACCACCTTGAGACCGGTAAAAGGAAAACCTAGCAAGGTCATACCTTTACCTTGCGCATCCCGCTTGATCTTGATGATAGCTCTTCAAGCTCCACTCAAGCCGGAATGCCTCACTTGATCATCGTTACTTCGTGAAGACTTACAAATGCTCCCCCATACACTATGATGGGAAAGCTCCATTGATATACATCTTCACATGTCCATTGTCATCAAATGGACGGCAAGCTTCAAGCATATGATCCTCTCGAGATGCTCAACTTGAACTTGCCCAACTCAACCTTGATGACGATCACCACTTGACGTCATCTTCTCATGGGCTATATGGGATCTCACTTTTTGATGCATGCCCATGGAAAGATACCTAACCCACATAGACAACACAAGGGAACATATATGATGGGTTAGTTCATAAAGCATAATTGACACGACTTACCATACCACATGACTTCTCGTGGCACATTCTTCATGCTTCATGTGTTGACCAAACTTGAATCTATTCTTCATTCTTTGTATTGGTCAACCTAGTATCTTCTCATGCTCTATCATACTATCTTGAGGTGTATATAGAATTATTCACTTGGAATCAAGAACTCAAGATCTTGATCATTCATTGCTTATCACATAAGCTAGAGCATGGCTAATATTTAGTTCCACATAAGAACTCCATCTTCATTTCTTCTTCTTGATCATATCACATATATATCTTCAAATCGATGATCTTGATGCCAATACTCAAGGTATATATTTATCTTCATGGCATCCATACTTGAATCCAACACATGGACTACAAGTAGTACCTATGGAATATTCCTTCATATAAACTCAATGAAAACATTAGTCCATAGGGGTTGTCATTAATTACCAAAACCACACATAGGGGCAATGTACCCTTACACTCCTCTCTCATAATAATTTTCAGTAGCTTCATGAATAAACTCAACAATATAACTATCACATAAAGCATGTTTTTCATGATCTATAAACACATAATTTTTATCAAGCTCAAAAATAATAGGATTAAAACTTTCAAACCCACTTTTATCAATAATATAACAAGATGATTGATCAATCTCAAAATATATGGGACTCCTAGATAAAGTCAAGATCTCTCCAATCCCATTTTCATTAGTAGTACAATTAATATTATCAAGTAACATAGGACCATCATCTAGAGCTTTATCATAAACATTTGCTAAGCACAACTCTTTAGTATCATGCATTTCGATATCAGGCACAAACAAAGCATTATCATAAGATTTATCAAAATAGCATGGATTATCATAGATAACAGTAGCATAATTATTCTCACAAGTTTTACTCATAGGGAATATTTCAAGAGAATCCACAGGAATATAACATTCATCCTCCTTTGGTAAGCATGGAGGACAATCAAATAGTGTAAGAGATAAAGAGTTACTCTCATTAGAAGGTTGGCATGGGTAGCTAATCCATTCTTCCTCCTTTTGTTCATCACTCTCCTCCTCTTTTTCATCCAATGAGCTTTCAGGTTCATCAATTTCTTCTTTCACAGGTTCCTGCAAATTGTGAGTGCATTCTTGTGCATGAATGAGTCTCTCTTTATGATCAATGATATAAGGATTATTGATGTAATGTTCTATGCAAAAATCAAGGATAGAAGAGACATAATATTTAAGGTCCTTACAAGCAACACAGGTTTCATAATTTTTAGACATGAAGGATTCTATTTCAGAAGCTCCCATAAATAAAACAAATTGTTCTACTTCTTCGAACCCAAGATGAATATAGTTATTCCACTAATAGTTCATAATTAAAACTTCTTCACTAAAGCCACATTGGAATTTAAGATGTTTAGTATCCTGTTTTGAGCAACAATTTATATCATGGAGTTTAAGCAAGATTTTAGCAATTGTATTCAATTTTTCTAACACGGCACTCATGAATTTACCCTTTCTTGATTCTCTATAATTCATATATAACTCTATAAGCTCCATAAAGGTTGTGGGTTCGTCCATAACAACAGTTTTTAATTTTTCGGTTTTTCAAATTTTTATGGATTTTCGGGTATATAAGAAAAATAAAACAAGACAAAAAACAAACTAGACAAAAGTAAACTAAGCAAAATAATACTAGACGGAAATAAACTAAGCACAAATAAACTAGACAAAAGTAAACTAGCAAAACAAAATAAAATAAAAACAGAGAGAGAGGTAGAGTGTACTCCCAGGTGAACTTATGAGTAGAGCTATGCCTCCCCGGCAACGGCGCCAGAAAATAGTCTTGATAACCCACAAGTATAGGGGATCGCAACAGTCTTCGAGGGAAGTAAAACCCAATTTTTTGATTCGACACAAGGGGAGACAAAGAATACTTATAAGCCTTAACAACTGAGCTGTCAATTCGGCTGCACCTGGAAAAGCACTAGTAACAGGGGTGATGTGAAAATAGCAGTAATATGAGAGCAATAGTAACAGTAACACGACGACGATAGACGAGTAACACAGAGGCAATGGCACCAGAAAATAGTTGATACTACTTCTAATGGCATATAGGACCGAGTGAGTATTTGATGATGAAAAATGGACCGGGGTTCCCAGCTATCTACACTAGTGGTAACTCTCCAATAACAAGTGTTGGGTGACCAAATTACAGTTGGGCAATTGATAGGATTGAAATAGCATTAAGACAGAACATCGAGTTTACTAATCATGTAGGCATGTTTTCCATATATAGTCATACGTGCTCGCAATGAGAAACTTGCATAACATCTTTTGTCCTACCAGTCGGTGGCAGCCGGGCCTCAAGGGAATCTACTGGTAATTAAGGTACTCCTTTTAATAGAGCACCGGAGCAAAGCATTAACACTTGGTGAAAACATGTGATCCTCATATCTAAGTCTTCCCCTCCGGTTATCCCCAGTTGTTGTCACTCTGGGGCCTCGGGTTCCGGACATAGACATGTGCAAACAACTTGTAGATACAATCTAAGCAATAATTATAGAGCTCAAATCTAAGATCATGTCACTCGTGCACTAGTGACAAGCATTAAACACAACAAGATTGCAGCAATAATAACTTCACAAACTTTATAGATAGACTGATCATAATGTAACAATTCATCGGATCCCAACAAACACAACACCAATTACATCAGATGGATCTCAATCATGTAAGGCAGCTCCTGAGATCATTGTATTGAAGTACATGGGACAGAGAATACCAACTAGCTACTGCTAGAACCCGTAGTCCATGGGGGAACTACTCACGGAGCATGATGGAGGTGGTGGCGTCGATGGAGAAGCCTTCCGGGGGGCACTTCCCCGTCCCGGCGGCGTGCCGGAACAGAGATTCTGTCCCCCGAAACAGAGTTTCGCGATGGCGGCGGCACCCCTGGAGTCTTTCTGGAATATGATTGATTGATATAGGGTTTTCGCGTCGCGAGGAATATATAGGCGAAAGGGCGGCGCGAGGGGGTGCCCACCCCATAGTTGGGCGCGCCCCCCCTCTTGGCCGCGCCGCCAGGTGGTGTAGGGCCCCCTTGACCCCTCTCCGTCTCTCCTTCGGTGTTCTGGGTCCGTCTCGGTAAAATAGGAGGTTTGGCTTTTGTTTCGTCGAATTCCGAGAATATTGCCCGAACAGCTTTTCTGGAACCAAAAACAGCAGAAAACAGGAATTAGCACCTTGGCATCTCGTTAATAGGTTAGTGCCGGAAAATGCATAAAATCATTATAAAGTGTGAGCAAAACATGTAGGTATTGTCATAAAACTAGCATGGAACGTCAGAAATTATAGATACGTTGGAGACGTATCAGACGCCCCGCATCAAGCCCACCACCGCATCGACCAGGGGACGCCGCCGTGACTCGCAGGCTGGACGCGTCGCTGGGATGCCCCACATCCAGCCCACCGCCTCTATGGTGGACAGGAAGGCCGGCGTCCGCCCACTCTCCTCCTCCATCCTCGTCCGCCAGCCGCTCCTCCTCCGTCTGGCGGAAACAGCTCAACCGACAACCGGCGGAAACAGATCGACCGACGGCCGACGAAAACATATCGACCAACGACCGGCGACCGGCTTCTCAGTAATCGACCGGCGGCCAGCTTGTGCGGCGCCCGGCAGCGACACCCCAACTGCTGCACAGGATTCACCAACCAAGGGACTTGATTGCTTTTTTCTTATTGAAGGACCTAATTGCTTTTCATTTTTCTACTTAAGGACCTTTGTGTAAAGATTTGGACCCAACACGTCTCACCCTATGCAACCTATACCAAAGAACATCTAAACTCAAACATCTCCTAACTGATACAGACTACGAAACAAACAACAAAATCTCAATTGAACATGTATAAGGTCACTATGTACAAGAGGAGATAATTATTCTGAGTAGCCCGGGCTACCAAACACACCTTAGTTTCACATCTGCATCAGCGTGATGCATACACACACATATATATGGATACGTTAGGGCATCTCCAACGGGGCGACCCATCCCGCGCCCGCGCGTCCGGATGGATCCAACCGGACAAAAGCGCGGCCCAGCGCGCGGACCCATCCCTAAAACGGATGGCCGCGGCGTCCGGGACGACCCAAACCCGGCCCAAATCTGGGACGAGTTTGCGTGGCCGCGGACGCCGAAGGCTGGTCGCTCGCGTCCTCCCCTTGTCCGCCCCTGGCCCGCTTGTCTGTCTCCCAAAACCTCAACTTAGTCATCCAATGTTTGCACATATGTTTATCGTTGTTGTCTTGCTTTGCTCTAAGTGTGGCAAGCTTTGGAATGGTACAAAGCCAACAATGGAGAAAAGACCTTTGCCTTCCCTCATTGTTGGAAGGAACTCCATGGCACCCCCAAGTTCCAGGAGGGGTACGAGGGGTACATGGCGACCATGACTGGCAACAAGACAGCCAAAGATCCCACGGTCATTGACCTTGATGGTGGGCAGCCTTGCGGTAGCTCCACTTCTCGTGCAAGTCGTCCTCGCGGCCACAAGGCAACCAAAGCTGACATGAAGCGTGATGCTTCGTCCATACTTTTGTTTGGCACTTTGAAGGAGATGCATGCGGACAGAGAGGTGTCCACTAACAAGAGGGATGAGAGGAGGCGCCGGGAGAAAGATGAGGACATGAAGAACTACTTCGATGTCCAAAAAAAGAAGCTTGAGATTGAAGAGGTCAAGGCGAAGACCAAAACTAGAGAAATTGAGCTCAAAGAGAGAGAAATTGAGCTCATAGCAATGTCAAGGGCCAAAGAGGTGGAGTTGAAGGCGAAGGAAGTTGAGCTCAAACACCAAGCCGAGGACAACCTGATCATGAACGCCGACTTGACCAACATGAGCGAGGCGAAGAGAGCTTGGTTCGAGAAGAGGCAGAAGGAGATCCTAGAGCGCCCAAATTGAGTTGACAATCTCAATTTGTAATTTTTATATTTGTTCGAACTATGGCACATTTCATTTCTTCATCATGCAACATTTTTATTTGATATTATTTTATGCTATTAGATATTATTCTATATTGATATTATTTATAAGTATGTGTGGCCAGATGGTCTATTTTCCAAATAAATATGCCAAATGGCCAAATGGGTGGCCGCTGCGTTGGGTGCAGCGTGCGACCCAAACGGACACGCGGACGCGGGGCGCTGTCCGGATGTCCGCGCGGCCACCCAAACTGCCCAAAACGGACGGCCCAGCGCGTCCGTTTGGGTCGCTGAGATGCCCTTAAACAAGGTCAGTTCTGGATTTTTTTTGTTTTGTTTTTTAAGCAAGGCCTGTTTTGGATTAGAGCATCGTCACTGGCGCTCCCCAAATATGCATCGGTACGTGCGCCAGCAATGTGTTACGGGGATCTTCGGCGTCTGCTCTCCAATTAGAGGAGCGGTTGCACACACTAGCAATCCCAAAGAATCTCGGAAAATTATGTTTAAACAATCGACGGAATATCATTCAAATTTATATAAAATTTAATAAAACTTGAACTTCAAACTAGACTGAACTCTAATCTATTGGCCGTCGGCTGGGGCGCGTGACAGACCTGCCTCATCACTGTTCTTCCCCTTTGCTGCATGCAGCCATCCCACCTCTCCGTTCCTTGCTTCGTGCATCTAGCGGTGGAGCATGGCCGTCGGCGACACTGGAGCTTGTCGGCGGTGCTGCCCCCTCAGCTCTACCTACCACTGGCGAGACTCCTCGTTCTAGGCGAGCCTCGCTTGCTCACGGGCGGCAGCCTCGGACTGGCGCTGAGCGTTGAGCTCAAGCAGTTTCTGCCGCTCGGCCACCATGAGGAGACGACCCGCCTCCTCCATGGCCACCCGCTGGCGCAAGATCTCGACGGCGTGCTCGACGTTGGCGTCATTGATGACTCGAGTTGTTCCTCCTGCAGCCTCTGGAAGCGTTGCGCGTCGAAGGAGGCCAGGATCACCGCCTGCTCCGATTCAACGTGGACCTTCTGCTTCTCCCCATTGCGCCACCTCCTCAGCCGCCCCGGCTTCTGCGTATTCTATGAACGCCTCGTTCCACTCGTCGAACTGGGAGTCGTCGGAGTTAAAGTACGGTAGCTCGAATTCGGCGTCAGGCTACAGCGAGGCCACAGGCTCAGGCTGCGGTGGCTGTGGCGTACGGCCGTTCCGGCCTAGCATCGAGTATGTGGTCGCTAGCCGCCGCGGCATTGTTGTGGAGAGGAGAGCGTCGGTGGTGGAGAGGAGAGACTAGTGCGGAATAAATAGGAGGAGTCAACTTGCCGCAGAGCATCCGAGGCGTCACATTTACGGCGGGGGCTGTGCATGGAGAACCAGTGGCTTCATCGGCAACCGGCGCCAAAGCATACGAGGCATCACATTTATGAAGGCGCCGCCGTTGAGTCGCTGACATAGCTAACCCGCGGGCGTTTTTCTACGTGGCGCGAGGGGCCAGTGCGCCCGTTCAGCACCCACGCGAAGGGGCCGTCACGGGGTTGGTGACGATTTTAGTGTATTCGAAATGGCGCCGGCGCTTTATTGGACGCGTCGGTGTGAGCTAATTTTATCCCGGTCCTCAAATTGCTATTGGATGTGCAATTAGACTTCCCAGTGGAGATGCTCTTGTAGCTGCTAGTTAAGCTAGTACTGTACGTGTATCTCTTCTGAATCGTTGCGATTAACCAAGGTCTGCATGGTTAGAGTAAATTACACAAAACTACCACAATTGCGGCAGTGGTAACGCCTCAGTACCATTCCTGAATTTTTTTACTAAAAACTACAACTTCTGGGGTAATACGTAACAGATCGCGCAAACAGCCGGTTGAGAGCAGTTTAAGGCCTCCGGGCCCACAGTCAGGCCCAACGGCGTTTCCTCTCGTTAAGACCGAGCTGTTAGTCTCGGTCGCTAGCCCGACCCTGACTGCGTCAAACCAGGCGTCCCTCCCCCCATGCAGGCCCTCCGTCCGGCGACCGGTGCCGCCCGCGGATGCCCTCTGTTTGACGCCACCCACGCACGCCCTCCGTCTGGCAACCGGCCCGTTCGCACGCCCAACGTCGGTGACCGGTGGCCGCCGCCCGCCCATGCCCTCCGTCCGACGACCAGTGGGCGCTGCCCACTCATGCCCTCCGTCCGGCGCCGCCCGCGCATGCCCTCCGTCCGGCGAGGCGCCTGTCGTGTCTCCCCTGGCTTCCCGCCTGATGCGGGTCGGCGGCCAACGCAAGAGCGGCAGCCCGACGCTGCTCGAGCTCGACGCCCTTCCCGTTGTGCTCCCCGTGCGCGACCCGTCCCTGCTCCTGCGCAGTGCCGAGGGTGGCCAACTTGGCTGGCGGCCGCGGAGAACTTGGCCGACGGCGCGTGCGAACCTGTGCGGTGGCGCGAGGGGAACTGGCCAGCGCTCGCGGACCTGTCCAGTGGCGCAAGGGGAACTGGCCGGCGGCGCGAGGTGAAACAGGCCGCGGCGCGTGCGGAACTGGCCGGCGGCGCTCGCGGACATGTCCAGTGGCGCAAGGAGAACTGGCCGGCGGCGCGAGGTGAGCCAGGCCGCGACGCGCGCAGACCTTGCCGGCGGCGCATGGCGAACCAGCCCGGAAGCGCGCGCGGAACACACGGCGAGGACGCCCGCCCCACCGCGTCTCGCCCGGACCTGCCGGCGCGGTCGACCATACGCTCGCCAAACCAGGCGTCCTCCATGCAGGCCCTCCGTCCGGTGACCTCTGCACGCGCTCATGGCCGAGAGCGGCAGCCCGACGGTGCGCGCGCGCCGCGCGCTCCGCTCCACGCTTGCTGGACGGGATGGCAGCGGAGGATGTGCATGCGCTGGTTTTCCCCTCCATCAACTCGAAACCGTAGGCGCACGGCGGCGAGCGTCAGCAGCCATCGAGCGCGTGCTCTGGCGCGAGCTCTGCCCCTTCCGCTCACCGTCGCGGTGCCACGCCCTGCTCCGCCCAGAGGACCACGCCGCGACGGAAGGGCCATGCTCTGCTCCAGTGACGGAAGGGCCACGCTCTGCTCCAGCGACGTGCGGCCGCTGCTCTCACCGATCAGCTCTGACTGTACTCCGCGAATCGAGTTCCCTGCGACTACAGGCAGAAGGCGGCGCTCTTGAACAGCCGCATCACGTTGCCCGGCGTGTTGCAGTCATTGCTCAGGACGCGGACACTGCTCGATGATGGCGTCGCAGATGAAGCCGTTGCCATCTACGTTTTTCTCGCTCTCTTCAAACTGGTTCCTTGCTCTGTGTTTGAGCCAAAGAGCTCGAAAGTGAGTCTGTGTTTGACCAGCTCTAACAGAGAGAAAACGGCCGTTGTGCCTGTCAGTGGGCCTAGCCCGACTGTTTGCGCGATCTGTTACGTATTACCCCAGAAGTTGTAGTTTTTAGCAAAAAAAATCCAGAAATGGTTCTGACGTGTTACCACTGCCGCAATTGTGGTAGTTTTGTGTAATTCACTCGCATGGTTAAGAGGCCCGGGCCTTACCACACGTGGGCGTGGGCACGTCTGGGAAAAAAATGGCGCTGCATGCGCTGGTGCTTCTGTTGCCAGCGCTCGCTAGCCAGCATGTTCTGCTGGGGCTTCCGTTTTCATTTTGTTGTTTTTGGCGCCGATCAAATCGTCGACGTGATCATGACGTGAGGTTGGCGTCACGGAGCTCGCACGTACCGGGCGGCCCCCGCAACCGCTGCCGACGGTGCTGGGGCACACGTCGGCGTATGATCGATTCGAGTTTCAATGCTTCATTGTTCGCCTCACCCACACAGCATATGCACCAGCACCGCGAACGGGCTTTGATTGCACTCCGTGCATGCTTTACGAACTCCCCCGTTTCCGTTCGGATCGACCGAGCAGAAATCAAGGAATAGGAGCACATGCAGACTTGGTCATGTCTTAGCAACATGGAATCTACTCTCTCCGTTCCTAAAGCTTTTTGAGATTTGTTAAAATTTAGATAAATTTAGATACTCTAGATATATACGAATTTAAATAAATCTCAGACAATCTTCATGAGCGGAGGAAGTAGTATGTTTCATTTTGTCGTCTGCACCATGTGAGTCACTACCACGCGCCCCGTTTTTCTCGCAAAGCCGGCGCAGACCACCACCGCTTGAGCTTAGCTTTGCCATGGAGGGCACGAACTGTGCACAGCTCATTACACATTTGAAAATCAAAATATTAGACTAGCAAAACAAAAACAAAAAACCTCCCCCGTCTCGCCCCTCTCGCTCCCACGAGGGCGACGAGGGAGCATCCTCCGACCCCGGCCTAGTCCCTCCCCTCCACCTCCTCCCCTGCCGCTGCCATCAGCAGGGGCCGCTGGGCGAAGCTCGGGTGGCTCTGGCGGCGCTGTAGTTACCTCCCCCTCGCTTGGAGGAAGGATGGAGGCAGCGGGATGTGGCTCTGCGGGGCAGCACGGGTCCGGTGGCAGGGTGGTGGCGGCTGAGCCCATTCAGCCCAGATATGGGCCCTTAGGGCCCCTCTTGCTTGGGGCCGGGCGGTCCTGCCCTGCGCACGGCGTGTTCAGCAGGTGGGGGTGATGGAGCTCGTGCAGGGGTTGGAGGCGACGGTGACCACCTTGTTGCAGCGTGGCGGCGGACTTTACGAGCTTGATCTCATCCTGGATGAACTCTCTTCGGACTTGGTGTGCCTCCGTGGGGGGCTTTACAGGCCTGCTGGGCTCGGCTAGAACCAACTGAGACTGGTATGATTGTCGTCTCGTCCGTTTGACTACCGTTGTTGTGGTGGAGCTAGTCCCCTCGTGCGCGGACACAGTTCTGCTAACTGATCCGAAGTAAGCTTATATTTGCCTCCACCTTGCAGACCTCGTGACAGTAACCTCAGTGAGACAATGATGGTGGCTTCGTGGCTGTGGTGGTGCATATTTGTGGATGGCGAGCTTGGTGTTGCCGAAGCCTCGCCCTCGCTGGGTTCTTCTTCAACGAATCGTCCGGGGGTCGTGGATAGGTTTTTTTTTGGAGAAATCATTGTCTACTTGCTCGACACCGACGTGATACCGCGCGAGGGTGCCTCCATTCCTTCTCGGAGGGCGTCGTGGCTACCCTTCGTCCACTTCCCCCAGTGTGTCGGGAAAACCCTAGGACCATTTGGTATGGGCAACAGCGTTGTCGCTTTCCTTCCTGAAGGTGTTGTTTGGTACTTGACGATCCGTTGCCGAGAACGTGGTGGTATTTCTCCGGAGAGTGCAGGGGTTGCAGATCACTTTTGTTTAGTTTATCCGCTTCTGTCTTCATTTCTTTTCTTTTTTTCTTTTTGAGATTATCCTGGTTATTATATAGTGTGTTTGCTGTTTTCCAGAAGCTCATTACACATTTATACACTTGCATCCGCATCGGATTCAGCTAGGGCGGCATTCCAGCACTGAGACTCTCAGCCTCGGTTGCAAGGTCGGATCGACTGGAAAAAAATAACACCGACTGATCTGATATGATTGCCGTGCCGCGCGGCCATCGCTTTCCTTCCCTTCCGCCTCTCGCTGTCTCGCATGGCGAGCTAGCGAGCGACAGTGTGAGTGCGCGGAGTGCCAGACGCGTACGTGTCATGCCGTCTCTCTCAGCTCCATTGCGGCGACTACGGACGCAAGCTTGATTCGGGGGCGTTTCTTTTGGCGTTTTTCATCGGTGGACCACCTCACATATATGCGGCCGATCAAGCTCCACAGTCGCAGGATCGATCAGTGGATCAAGGTGGTCATCGGATGCGTCATGTCGACCATAGGCCCTTCCCTACGATCCACGTGTACCGATCGGTTTGGCTGGCCGCATGTACTTACAAGACGTCGTCGTCTCCTCCGATCATTTCGGGACTCCGTTTCCTGTCCTACAATGAACGAAAGCATCGACCGATCGCGGCAGCCAAGTTCGTCCAGGTACAGGCCCTGTTTATCTGACGTCGCTGCACGTAGCAAAACTGTTGCGCTTGGGTAAACTGTGGAACCAACACGGATCGATGGCTCTCGAACCAAAACGAACCACATATCGGCATCAGCTGATGTGATCTCGCCCGTGTGAGGCTCCGACGATCCTGGACAACGCAGCCTGCTATCTAAGCGAGTATCAAACTGGAAGTATCGATCATGTATAGAGTTCTTCGATCTAAATGGCCCTTTGCCAACTTTAAAACCCTTTTGGCCACGCGTTAGATGGCTTAACTCAAGCAGAAAACCAAAACTGATCATGGGTGCATATGCACCCTATATGTATAACACATATTTCAAAAAGTAAAAAATTAGAAACAAAAATTTAGCATGTAGAGGGACACGTTTTATAAGTACACGTAAAGTTTCACGTAAAACCGACAATTTTTGTACCCTATGTAAAAAAGACAAATAATGTCTCGAGAAATAGACTATTTTAACACAAAAAATTTGTCTTTTTAGTACAAGACACAAAACATATCGGTTTTTTCTGAAACAACTTTGTGAATATGTAACATGTCAAGATATACACGAGGCATTTTTGTTTGTATTTTTTTGACATTTAGTAATATATTTAATATGCATTTCAAATAAAGGGTGCATATGCACCCAGGTGTAGAAACACCTTGTCGTAACTCAAGCACATTCGTTGTTGGGTTGGCTAGACTTAAATGACTTCGTCTTTTTTTTTATCCCAAAATAGCTAGATCACGCTATTTTGGTTGGCTAATTAGAGGGATCTTAGACCCCGTGAGAAGATTTGTGGACCTTCTAGATAAAAAAAAACATGTAGGTCATGCCATTTGGTCAAACGACTTTGTCATTTTTGCAATTTTTTTGAAGAAACTTGCCTACCAAAGTGGCGTCACCTCCATTTTAGTTAAGCATCTAACATGGCATGACTACAAGGGGCATATAAGTTTATCATTTCAAAAGGAGCCAAAAGAGATCTAAAGTTCGGAAAAAGGCTATTTAGAACAAAGAGCACTCATATATACCTAATAATCATGACAGATTGGCGGCATCGGCTTGACTAGCACTAGCAGCGGACATCCCAGCAAAATGTGCATCCTAGCCACCGACAATAAAACTTTAGCACCCTTGTCAACACGATCTGATTTGCAGTATTATTTAAACATGTCCAATAGTTCATGAAAACAACAAAATAACATATTAGTTCTAAAGGGGATTTGGTCAACTTCTCCTTGAAACAAGATCTATTAAAAAGCTTCTGTATTACCCACCATATCGAGGCGATGCCATCAATTTGAACGTTGCGATTAGTGGGGAGGTATTGAGAGAACCACCAAGGGAATTTAGAGAAGGAACCGGGGCAATTATGTGCTCCTATAGCTTTAGCCACACATGTCAACACCCATTTAGCAGCTGCAGAGGTGAAGAGAAGCTGGTGAAGTGATTCTTCCTCTTCACAAAACTGACATTTGGAGTTGCCAACCCATTTTGTTTTTTTTAACATGTTGTCTTTCGTGGATATAGCATTGTTCCGAATCAACTAGAGCCAAACTTTGATCTACAAGAGCATTTTTGCTTTCCATATGGGCTTGAAGGATTTGTCTATGCCATTGCTATAGATATTTTGTACATGAATTATACACAACAATACCTATTTTTTTGTCAATTTTCAAATTGGTTTATCTGTTCCATTTGTAAAATCAATGGTACACAACAAACTATGTAAACCTCTCATTTGTTCCTGCAGATCCACTAGAAGCCCTCTCCTAAAGGTGAATCTCCATCCGTAGCTGGCAGCAGCAACAACAGTAAGCTCTTTTTTTTTTGAAATGGGAATACCCAGCCTCTGCATCAATTGATGCATACGATCTCATTTATTTCATTATTTGGTATCGTGTCTGTTACAATTCAAGGATCACATAAGGTCGCTACATGATTCAACCATCGAAATAAAACTAAGAGATACGTGATGTGTCTAATCAACATGTCACTCTAAAAATAGGTCGCCAGCTGAACTGGTTGAACAAATCCAGAGCAGCCATCTCCAAACGGCTGCACCCAATAGCCATATCCTGTCGCCGCTCCTCCGGCTGTAGCAAGGACCACGTACGGATCCAGTGTGTAGTGAGGGGAATAACCTGCAAAAAAGATATTTTGTTTGTTTTGTTAAACACATAGTCATTCCTAGTGTTCCATATAGCCCATAGTAGTGCACAAGCTCCAACTTGGATTTGCATTTTTTCATGTTTATCAACACCCAACAGCCAGTCACCGAAGAGATGTGTAATATTGTTGGGAGGTGTGATATTCAAAGCTATGTGTATTATGCGCCACATAATTTTAACCAGCGGGCAAGATATAAAGAGATGTTCTATTGTTTCATCTTGATTACAAAAGCAACATTTCAAACTACCGTGCCAATTATGCCTCGCTAGATTATCTTTTGTTAGAATAACTTTGCGGTGAAGAAACCACATAAAAATTCTTATTTTTAGTGGTACTTTCAACTTCCAAATATCCTTATGCAAAAATTGAGTGTTGTCATTCATGAGATCTAAATATAGTGATTTTACTCGTAAAAACACCATTGCTTGTCAACTTCCAAGTAAAATTATCTTCTTGATCATTTAACTCGGATATGCATGAGCCGCTCAACAAGGTGTAGCCACCGTCCCCATTTATTTCCTGTAAGGCTTCTCCTAAACCGAATATTAAGGGGAGGGGTATTAGTTAGGACAGAGGCTACTTGTGACATTTTTGTTTTGCACTATATTGTAAAGCGAGGGATATTGAATGGACGAGAGATTCATTACCCAACCAAGAATCTTCCCAAAATCGAGTTTCCAACCCATTTCCTACCCGAAATTGACCTCTATCGAAGAAATCATCTTTCACTTTCATTAAACCCTTCCAAAACGGTGAGTCCGAATCTTTTGTTTGAACCCGAGATAGTGTTTTTGAATGCAAGTATTTGTTCATGATTAACTCATGCCATACCCCGTCTCCATGAAGTATTTTATATAGCCATTTAGTAAGGAGGCATTTATTCTTAATTTCTAATACCTCAATGCCTAGACCACCTTGGTCCTTGGGCCGACAAATGATATTCCACTTTGTAAGTCTGTACTTCTTCTTCAGACCATCACTATCCCAAAAAAATCTGCTACGAAAAAAGTCTAATCTCTTTCGTACTCCCTTAGGAATTTCAAAGAAATATAACATGAACATGGGTAGGGTTGTGAGAACTGAGTTAATAAGAATCAATCTATCCCCATAAGATAAAAGTTTACCCAACCAATTCGCAAGCTTCCTTTCAAAGCGATCCTCAATCGGTTTCCATTCACTATTCTTGAGCTTAAGGTAATGAATAGGTATGCCTAGATATTTTAGTGGAAATGAGCCTGCCTCACATCCAAAAAGATTTTTATATTCATTTTCTGCTTCTTTTGCTCGACCAAAGCAATAAATTTCACTCTTGTGATAATTTATTTTCAGTCCCGATAGTTGCTCAAAAAAGCTAAGTATCAATTTCATATGCATAGCCTTATCAAAATCGTGTTCCATGAAAATAATTGTATCGTCCGCATATTGAAGAATTGAGACTCCTCCTTCAACTAAGTCTGGAATTAGGCCACCTATCTCGTCCATCCTCTTTTGCTCTTGCAATTAGGATGGCCAAAATGTCCGCTACGATATTAAAAAGAATTGGTGATAACGGATCACCCCTGTCTTAATCCCTTTCTAGTTTGAAAGTAGTGGCCTAATTGATCATTAACTTTAATTCCAACACTTCCTTTACTCACATACTGGTTGATCCATTGACACCATGTCGGATCAAAACCTTTCATGCGTAACACTTGTTGAAGAAAGTCCCATTTAACTTTATCATACGCCTTTTCAAAATCTATTTTCATAATTACTCCATCTAATTTTTTACGATGAATTTCATGAACAGTTTCGTGGAGCACCAGGACTCCTTCCAAGATATGACGACCTGGCATAAATGCCGTTTGCGTAGGCCTAATCACTTTGTGCGCAATACCCGTAATTCTATTTGTACCTACCTTGGTAAAAAATTTAAAACTGACATTTAGTAAGCATATTGGGCGGTATTGCTGGATCTGAATTGCATTCTCTTTTTTCGGTAGCAAAATGATATTCCCAAAGTTCAATTTGTGCAGCGGTAACCTTCCTTGTTTGAAATCAGCAAACAGAGCTAAAAGGTCATGTTTAATAATCTCCCAAAATGATCGATAGAATTCAGCTGGAAATCCATCCGGTCCCGGGCCTTATTCTTCTCCATCTCGCATTATTGCCTCATGAACCTCCTTCTCTCGTGAAGTCGGTGATGAGAATATTATTTTCTTGGTTAGTTAACTTAGGAATGTCACCATTCACCGATTCCTCTAGACAGACATTGCTTGGTTCAGGATCCCCAAAAAGACTCTTGTAATAATCAGTGACATACCTCATGAGGTTTTCCTGTCCTATGATAGTTTCCTCATCTTGTTCTAGTTGATAAATTTTCTTGCGTCTATGTTTGCCGTTTGCTATGAGGTGGAAATACTTTGTGTTATTCCCCCTCTTGCACATGTTTAACCTTTGCACGTTGCGCCCATTTTAATTCCTCGTCTCTCCCGAGCTTTCCCAAAAGATCATTGGCTTCCCTCAAGCTAGAATTTTCAGCCATGGTAAGAACTGAAGTTTCCGCTTTCGAGTCAAGCTCCTCTATGATTTTAATTAATCTATCTCTCTCATTTCTATAAACCCCGCTCAAGTTTTTTGCCCATCCTCTTAAGAATTTTCGTAGATTGCGAATTTTGTTTTGCCAAATCTCAATGGTCATTTTTCCAGGAACTCTTTTTGACCATTCTGTGGTTATCAAATCTCGGAAGCCTTCATGTTTTAACCAAGCTAGCTCGAATGAGAAATGTTTTTTATTCCCTAAATGTGCCTGCTCCCCAGTATCTAACAAGAGAGGTGTATGATCCGACCCTGCTCTAGCGAGTGCTTGAACCGACACTAAAGGGAATTTTAGTTCCCATGGAACACTTACTAGGACTCTATCAAGCTTCTCAAAGGTGGGCGTGTCTCTGCTATTTGCCCAAGTAAATTGCCTTCCTGATAAAGCTATCTCTTTCAAAAGTAGGCTTTCGATAATTGCATTAAACATGAGAGGCCATCTCCCATTAAAGTTGTCATTATTCTTCTCATTTTGTCTGCGAATAATGTTAAAATCTCCTCCAACTAAAATCGGTATAGAGTCATCCTCACAAAAGCGCACCAACTCCGCCAGTAAATCTGCTTTTTGAGCATCCTGGGCCGCTCCGTAAACAGCTACTAAAGCCCATTCAAAAGAGCTCTTGTTCATTGCACATATCAAAGAGATCTCGGAACTTGAATTTCAGAGGATTGAAACCAGACTCAGTGTCTTCCTATAAACTAGTTCTAGATCCATCACCAAGTTGCATTTTCATGACATGTAGCATATATGCCCAAGGCAGAATCCTTGGGCCTTGATTTTGCATTTCTTACACGGGAATTCACAAGGTAATTCTTCCACATTAAATTCTACCAGGGACCTTTGTCTTTCTCCAACTTCCACCACTATTTGCAAATCAAACTAATGTTGAATCTCGATAGGGTTTGTAGGCCCAAACCACCTTTACTTCTTGGTATGCAAATCAATTTTTAGAACACCAAGTGATATTTCCTCGTACCTCTATTACCAGACCACAGGAAGGTTCTGATTGGTTTCTCAGTGCCTTCAATGTTAGTTTTGTGTAACAATCTCATAGACACGACACTAATAGAAAGACATTAATCAATTTTAGTAACCCTGCTCCCAATAGGTTCACCCATCCATTCATTTTTTTCCATCATCTCCTCCACAAATTTCACCGCCGCCAATGGGTTTCTAAGTAATTGATGGGCTAGGTACCTTTCTGTCAATTTAATTTTTTTTTGCATACCACTAAAAAAATCCTCATCATGTTGAATCATTAATAATTCACTCTTTCCAAAATTGATTTTCATACAAAACATGGATTCAAAGACATAGAGCAAGACCTTGAGATTTGTAGGACTTTCTTGAATGAACAAGATGGTATCATCAGCATATTGGAGGATTCAAACCCCACCACCAATCAGGTGACCAGAAAGTCCCAAGATTAGACCATTTTGGTGCTAGTTGAATCATTTTTGACAACCTACTCCCTACAATAATAAAAAGTGAGGGAGAAAATGGATCACCTTGCCTAATACTTGCCAAAGTATGCCCACACATAGTCATTGACTTTCATAGTCAAGGTGCCCTGAGCAACAACATTTTTAATCCAAACCAACCATTTATGACTAAAACCTTTTTATCGCAATAGAATTCCCAATTAACTTTATCATATGCCTTCTCAAAGTCAATATCAGGACTACCTCGTTGATACGTTGCAAACATATCTATAATTTTTGATGCTTCATGCTTGTTTTACACCAATTTATATATGATTTGCTTACACTTCGTTGCACTTTTATACATTTTCCGGCACTAACCTATTGACAAGATGACACAGTGCCAGTTCCCTGTTTTTTGATGTTTTGTATTTCAGAAAAGTTGTACAGGAAATATTCTCGGAATTGGACGAAACAAAAACCGAAGTCAATATTTTACTGTAACGAAGACAGAGTCCAGAGGGGGGACGAAGAGGCGCCACAGGGCGGCCAGACCACCCCATGGCGCGGGCCCAGGCCTGGCCGCGCCATGGCATGGTGTGGGCCCCCCTGGCCTCCACCGACCTCACCGTTCCGCCTATTTATTCACGATCTCGGGAAAAACCTAAACACTCAAGCCTCCATCCACCAAAAGTTCCATCGCATCCACCATCGTAGACCCTAGATCGGGAGGGTTCTGAAGCTCTTCCTGCCACCCTGCCGGAGGGGAAGATCATCACCGGAGGCCTCTACATCGCCATGCCCGCCTTCGAAGTGATGCGTGAGTAGTTCATCCCTGGACTATGGGTCCATAGCATTAGCTAGATGGTTGTCTTCTCCAATTTGTGCCTCATGTTTAGATCTTGTGAGCTGCCTATCATGATCAAAATTATCTTTATGTAATCCTACATGTTGTGTTTGCTAGGATCTGATGAATATTGAATACTATGTTGAGATCAATTATATACTTGGCATATGTTATTTGTGATCTTGCATGCTCTTCGTTGCAAGTAGTTGCTCTGGCCAAGTAAATGCTTGTGACTCCAAGAGGGAGTATTTATGCTCGATAGTGGGTTCATACCTCTAGTTTTCTGGAAGAGTGACAATAACTTCTAAGATTGTAGATGTGTTTTTGCTACTAGGGACAAAACAACAATATTTTATCCAAGGGTAATTCTATTGTTTACTTTACACACATTGCTTAATGCGATAATCCGTTGCTTGCAACTTATTACTGGAAGGGGTTCGGACGATAACCGGAAGATGGATTATTAGTCATAGACGCAGTTGGATTACAGTCTATGTATTATGTTGTAATGTCCAAATGAATCTCATAGTAATCATCCTGTCATGTATGGTCTCTATTCTGTCTATTGCTCAGCTGTAATTTGTTCATCCAGCATGTTATTTATCTTTATGGAGAAACACCTCTAGTGAACCGTGGACTCCGGTCCTTTCTTTTACACTGATACAATTATCCTGTTCTGTTTACTTACGACAAGCATTGTTCTCTTTAATTTCACTTCAAACAAACATATCTTTTCACACTATACGTCTAATCCTTTGTGTTCAACAAAACAGTGAGATTGACAACCTCACTGTAAGTTGGGGCAAAGTATTTTTGTTGTGTTGAGTGCAGGTTCCACGTTGTTACTGACGCTGGTAGTGCGCCCTCCCACAAGTCAGCTAGCAACACCTTTATAATTCACGTCTTTCTTCTACTGGTCGATTGAACTTTGGTTTTTTACTGAGGGAAAGCTTTCTACTGTGCTCATCATACCTTCCTCTTGGGGTTCGCCAACGGTGTGCAATCTGCGCTCATCACCCGTGTTGTTTTCTGTATTTCGTTTCTCCAATGATTTTTTGGAGTAACATTACTCCATCTGTGATCGATGTACCTCCCTTTAATGAAAGCATTGTGAATTTTTTTGATTAGTTTATGCATCACTAGATTCTTATCATCAAAGCTTTTGTGAAAATCATAAAAAGCACATGCATGAGAAAGATGAGCCTAAATTTTGGAATCACATTGGCATCATAACTTTTGGGAATCAGTTTAGTTATGCATGCTTTGTTTTGAACCATGGAACATAATGTATTGTACTTTGTAATTCGAAAGTAGTAGGCAAGCAGTAGCGCCAGAGGCAGCCGTCATCGGTCGGAGTTGTGACGAAGGTGGCATCACAACAAGGCTGTGTGCGAGCGACCGATATCGAGGAAATCAAATCGAACACGGGGAGGCTGTAGAGCGACTCGAGCTGGACCAAAGCCCTACCTCGTCGATGCTGGAGGTGCCTAGGAGCGGTCGAGAGCATGCGACAAAGCAGTAGCGACATGGAGGTCGTGGGCGAGAGTGATAGAACGAGAGAAGAGAGAGGAAGTTGACCCAGACCAGTGGGCTCAGGGAAGTGATATCTTCGGGTGGTCTATGTCCCGTTTATTCTCTTTTAGTAGCGTGGAACCATATGTGTCTGCTAATAGTATTCTAAATACTTATATTGTACCCAAGTAGTGCACACTACTAACAAGTGGGGCCAGCTCCCGCATCGGCCCAAAATTGTGTTAGCGTGCAATTTCCAAGGGTACGCTACCACTAGCGTCTTAGTAGTAGCACACATTTTTCTTCCACACTAGCTACTAAAAATATCAGTAGCATAGGTTGTTTAGGGTGCGCTAATAGTGTGCTCTTGCCTATAGTCATTTCCTTGCTAGTGTTATAGGGCTTCATGTCCTGTTCTTATGCATAGTACAAATAAAAAAAGATGGTTTCCGTACAAATCTATAGAAAGTGATGCAACTACTTAAGCAAACTAAAATATATATGAACACATAAATATATTTGTATTTCAGTTTAGTTCATCGATTATTAACACTAAAATAGATATGAACACATAAATTATGGTTTCCCTCATAGATATTATATGTTTTAATATTTTATTTTAGTACATTGATTATTATCTCTTCCATTGAATATTATGTCCAAAATATATAATGTTGCATCCTAGAAACCTCTATCAGCCTTAGGGGTGTTTGCCCTGATATTTAAGAAAACTAAAATTGAGCTGAACATATAAATATATTTGCATTTCATATGGGTGGTACAAATTAATCTATGAAGACATATTATTTTCTGCCTTTTCCCCTAATAAAATGGAATTATGTGCAAAGAATTTTAAGATTTGGTGTCTAAAAAGGAAAAAAACCTAACACCTATTCCACCACAATATACTCTTTCGATTTAGTACAAGTGCAAATTCCATGGCCGACATAAAATTTACATAATAACAATCATATCATTGTGTAGTAGCATTGTAACATAGTTAATTTTGAAAAAAAAAAATCAAAAAAGTAATGGTTAAGATCATGTACCGAGATAATGTACAAAAATTGAAAAAATTGGTAAAAAAGATTAGTATAAGTAAATGGTAGTTGTTTATTTTAATTCACACAAGAACGAGAGAATGTATTATACCGTACACTGGCATGGGCACAAGTCCCGGTGAGTATTCGTTCTATCGTCACATTGCACACATTGTTGGGTTTTCAAGGCAGGTCGAGAGAATACTAAGGCCAGAGGAGGTCAAGACATGGTCAAGACATGATCAAAAGCTCGAAGAGATTGAGGTGTAATGATTGGAGGAGATCTAAAAGTGTGTGCACAGATCAAGACATATATCCTTGGTGTGGGGAGGGGGGTTCCATAAGCCCGAGTAGAACGCGAGTGGGCTAGAGGAGAACGCGGCGAATGAAGGCAGCATATGGAGTGGGAGAGACGAGTCGGCCCGCCGATGAGTGGAATCGCACAACGGGGTTGGAAGGCGGAGCATTGGGGAAGAGAGATAGGATTTTGATATATTTTTTATTTATATAAATGCTAACTTCTGACGAGAAGAGCATTAGGGAAGAGATAGAGGATTGACCAAGCGGAGCTCTATACAGATAATTCTTGCATTAATATGTTTTGTGATAGTCTAAGCGACATATACCTTGCAAAGGATTGAATGTTCCATGAGAGAACATAACACATTGATTTCAAGTATAATTATGTTCGAGACATTGTTGCTCAAGGTAACTCGAGGTGTCCAACATTAGTACTCATGATAATCTTGTTGATATGATGACAAAGTCAATGGTAAGTTTGATATTTGCTCAAGTTTAATTGGTATAATAACTATTTATCCCTAGTGGTCGTTTAGCGCCAAAAGTGTTGTCTTTGTCGTTTAGGGAGAAGTCTATTGTTCATGCTACAAGTTGGAACGTGTCTCAGGGTGGAGTTTTTTATTTATGATCCAAATTCATACAAATGCTAACTTTTGACGAGTGGAATGAGGCCCGTGGCTAGGAGACTTGGGATCGACATCGATCTAGGTCACCAATGTTATATGTACACGTCATGTAAGCCATTGGATGGGACAAGTTTAATCTGTGTAAATCCCAACCATTGTGTAACACACTCCCCATATTGTGAAGTTTTGTTGGTTGGTTACCACACTTATAATTGGAGGTATTTTTTCATGTTTAAATTCTGGCGTCCCTGTGATTGATTTGATCTTCTACGTTCTTTTGCTTCTCGTGACTATGACATGATTTAGGGCTACCGGCGAGCTAAAGTGTAAAAGTGCACAATGTACATACCGACCAGTTTTAATTTAATGGTAAAGATATTGCAAATGATTATACACGTTTCGATTATTTATGTACACATATCAGGTAACTCTATTGTAGATAAGGAAACATATGGTTCTAGAGCTCTTCGTGACAGTCTACTTTTAATGGGCCATGTGAGGTGTAACAGGATCGAAGTCAATCAATTCCAACTGCATGGCATGATCGACGTGATGAAAAATGGCAGGAGTTCCTTGGATCCAGTTGTTGCTATTTATGAGGAGTGTACCTTACTTGTTGTAATCTCTCTAAAGCTATATTTTCTTATTGTCTTAGGCTGGACATGTTTGATCTAGTTATTCAGAGGGTCATTTGTTAATTGTTTGGCAAGAGGAGCCCCTGATTTTGTTCTTGATGTTATGTCGGATGATGTTTCGATCATTCCCAATTAATAAAGTTGGCCATGGTGTATTTTGTTTTATTTACTTTCCTTGTCTGAGCAAATTCTAGCTACTAGCTGAGAATAACCTAATGGTGAAACAAATCATCAATCAGATTAACGGTTTAAAAGATAATTCAATTTAAAAAATTGATGTAAAAGTATTCGTTGCATGTCGTTAGCAACTCTGCTGTAAGTTTATTTGTGGGGGTGGTTCCCCTTACTAAGATAGAATAATCGAATGTACAATTACCTAATAACTATCTGTAGATAAGGAAACTCATGGACCTGAACATCTTTCGCTTTTTCCATTCGCTCTTGTTATTATAATTTATTTTCCTTATTAGTCTCGGTAAAATCTAGCTACTAGCTTCGCAATCTTTTGCCCCCTCGTTGTTTCTAACATGTACAATGTGGTGACGTCAGTATTCCTTACGTTTATCACGTCAGATTTTTACTTAGTTAGAGAAGATAGATTGAAAAAAGAGAAGGCTGCCTTTTCTTAGATAAGCAATGATCTCTTATGAAATAAGAGCTATTTTCTTCATTGTACCATTTGTTTTCCCTTAGCAACATAATTTTCTTTTAAAATTTAATGAATTCTCATTTATTGCTAGGGATGATGATAAAAAAATAAGGGAGTGCCTGGGTCACAGTCGACTGAGAACAACCCTTTGTCTCAGTCGATCAAACAGCAGACGTGTCAACGAGAATTTTCTTTGTCAACGAGACTTTTCTTTGTCTCTGTCTGGGCTTTCTTTCCTTTTCACACGTGACACCAGATATGTGGGCATGTCCTGACTTTATGTGGGCTGTCACCTGACATTTAATGTGGGCTGTCACCTGATATTAAATGTGGGCTTCTGTCTGGGCTTTTCTCACCGTGGGCTCAGTACCAACTCCAGCAGAAACCCCTCCTGCAAGTAAAGACACGAGAATCTCGTGATCAGTTCTTCCCCATTCATCGTCCTCACCAACGGAGCCATGGGGGAAAGAGAGTGGAGCAAACCCTAAGAGGAAAACAGCATCTCCCACGAAAAAAAGCCAAGAAAAAGATAGAAAGAGGAAGATCTGCTCTGTTCTCCACCTCCCTCGACAGGAATCTTGCTGAACATGGAGTATGGATCAGGATCTTACCTTGGTATGAAAAATTCTGCTCCTCCCAGATCTTCTCTGTGAAATTTCTTTTGAATCAGACAATAGCATTTTGTCAGATCAGCTCTTCCCAGGAAATGAACATCTATTCTTGTCTTACTCTGAAACTGTCCTCCATGACCAGCACTTCAGTTTCAGTTCATGATAGCTGGACGGAAAAAAAATATGAATTAGACAAGAGATTTGTCTTAGAGCAGCAAAAGCATCAGATGGCTAGTTGTTTTTTCCTTTTGTCTCCTGCTTAATGACAATGAATATGGATGTCACTGATATTTTTTAGTACAATAAGTCAGCAAATACAGTGACGACATCGGAAAAACACCTGAGCTTGTGCTTGCTATGCTGTGCCTTTGCTTGATGTTTCCTGTTTTGCCTTTGCTTGATGATCCATCATACAAGTACATGCCATCATGTCATATATATATAAAATCATTCTGTTAGTTCACATGGAATTTGTAGCAGCTTGTTAAGCATTTTGCACTAACAGTATGATCAAAAAAAATGCATGTAAAAATGAAGAGAAATTGACAAGGAAAATCTGCCAAGTCTAGTTCTACTGAAACTATGTTGGATTAGATTATATTCACTTTTTCAGTTGAATAAATAAAAATGCAAATGAATTTAAATTTACAGGCAAGGACAGATATCAAGAGGAAGCAAGAATATATGGATCATATAGTTCAGAATTAAAAGATAGAAGTCAGGTTATATTTCTTAAACTTAATGCTTGTTAGAAATTCAGAATGAAATAGTACGACCTAAATTCAATGATTACTTGTCAATGCAGGTTCCATATTACATACCTCCGACTGGGCAACCTCAAGAAAATGATCTTTCAACACGAAATTCAGAGAACATTGGTTTCATGAATCCTATTATGGGTTCTTCATCTAGTTCACAGGTAACAAAGAGAGTTAAAAAGAGTGATGAACATCTCATGCTTGTCATAAGAAAAAGCTGATGATGTTGGATTTCATACATTCTTACATTGTTACAGATAAATTTGAAATAAAATTCATATAAAGTGTGTAATAACCTACAGCACATGGTTTATGTTGGATTTCTTTCTTTGCTAGTACTGATGCTGAACATATTTTCATAATGCAGCTTGAATTCTTTGAAGGGATGCAGAATGTAGAATGTACACATGTGAGTATGCAAAAATTGATATACATATACAAAATTGGTACCTGATATGTATTTTCGTCAAATTATCCATCAATAGGTTAGGAAAGATGATACAATATGGTACAGCATGGAAAACTATGGTGCATCAGGACAAAAGCAAACAGTAAGACAGTATAAAAAATAATTTGCTTACCTTGCTGCCTTGTAGTTTCTGATGTATTGAGCAAGTATTGATAAAAAATGATATTAATATATGTACAGGCTCCTCTGCCCTCACACTTAGACCTAGAGCCTGCAAGCGTACACATGGATGAATTTGCGGTTAGTTTGGAATTTCCATGCTTTAACAAATGATACAGTACATTTTAAATAATAAAAATATTAACTGATTGAAAAAACTTTTAAAAATGCAGGTTAATTTATCACAAGGCAGTGGCATGTCATATTCTCAAATGATGCAGAGCATGGATGCAATGCATTTTTCACAGGTTAAATTCAGACAAACATTTTTAATTCCTACACTTATTCAGGAAAAATGCATGAAAAAAGAAAGGAATTGAACTGATATGTTTATTATTTCAGCAAGGTAATTGCAGTTATATGGATTTGCTAACTGGACCAATGGGAGATGAGGTAAAATTATAAAAACTTTAAAATATGACAACATAAATAAAAATATCACTGTTTCACTCATGTTGTTATGTTGTTTTCAAATTTGCAGAACAAAATGTTCATGATAACATGCAGAAGTGAATATGTCCATAATAGTGAGGAAGATTATCCTCAAAGAGACACCGACAACTGCGGAAATATGTTTGAACCAGAAGAGAATTCAGATGCTAATGGAGATAGTGCATACAAGTTCAAGGATACATGGGTCAATCCAGAGCAGTCAGATCAGATTTCAGGAAAAAGTTCATGTGATGAACAAGAATGCTCTCAGCCAGATAAACTTGACAGTACAAATGATCAAAATGCTGGCAGCGCAGATGATTTAGCAGCAGATGCAAGTGAATGTGAAGTAAGGTCAGTAGAAGAAGATGGAGGTGTACAAGAACCGTGTCGGGAAGATATAGAGATATACCTTGAGAATGAAAGTGTTAAAGCCGCTCAAACATGCAGTCAGGAGGTCCGCAGTCATCATGTACCCCATATAAATCAAGTTTTTGATACAAAAGAGGCTGCATTTGAGTTCTACAACTCATATTCAGATATTATCGGCTTTTCAGCAAAAATAGCTGGAAATTATCACTGCAGGAAGGATAATAAAGTTACTAGGTGTACTTTCAAATGCAATCGTTCTGGAAAAGTACTAGATGAGAAAACAAAAGAAGAAAGGAAGAAGAAAAAAGAAGTCAAGAGGCAGGAGACAAAGAGAAAGAAGATGCTAGAGAAAGGAGAGACTGTACCTTTGCAACCTCAGCAACCTCTGGAACCAGAAGCAGATAAACCTAAGGATCAACCTAAAAAGAGGAAAAGTAACAATGTGGAAATTACAGGTTGTCTAGCTGAAATGATTGTTACACTAAAAGGAGATAAATGGACAGTAACTAGTTTGAATATGGAACACAACCATGAGTTGAGCCCCCCCGAAGAATCCAGATTTTTGAGGTCACACAAGCACATGACAAATGAAGAAAAGCTTTTCATAAGGACATTCAATTCAGTGAAGCTTCCCACAAGAAAGATCATGGCAATCCTAACTTATTTGAGAGGTGGTTTTTCAAAGGCTGTTCCATATACCAAAAAACATGTAAGCAACTTAAGAACTGCAATGAGAAAGGAAAGCATACTCAATGACATGATGCAATCTCTTGAATATTTTAAGAAGAAGCAAACTGATGATCCAATGTTCTACTTTGATTTCAAAGTGGACAAGAAAACAAATACAGTGGAGAACATCTTCTGGTGTGATGCTACATCTAGAAGAATGTATGAGCTATATGGTGATTGTATCAGTTTCGACACAACATTCAAGACAAACAGATATAACATGCCGTTTGCTCCTTTTGTTGGAGTAACGGGACATGGCGACAACTGTCTATTTGGTTGTGCTATCCTTCAGAATGAAAGTGCCGAAACTTTTGAGTGGTTATTTCGAACTTTCTTGAAATGCATGGGTGGAAAGTGTCCGAAGACCATAATTACTAATCAAGATGCAGCTATGGCCAAAGCAATTCCTGCAGTTTTCCTAGATGCTATACACAGGAATTGCCTTTTCCATGTTGTAAAGAAAGCTGAAGAGAAACATCCTAGAAGCTTTGGAAAGATACCTAATCTACACAATGAATTCAAGGACACTATTCATTTTTCATTGACGAGTAGCGAGTTTGAATCTTCATGGCAAGAAATGATAGAGAAATATGGAGTGAGCAACCTCAAGTACTTGAAAACTATGTGGGAGAATAGGGCGAAGTTTGTACTCGTATTCTTCAAGAATAACTTCTTCCCCTTCATTCACAGAGTACAGCCTAGGAGTGAAGGCACCAATGCTATTTTCAAAGACAATGTTTGCTCTACATACGAGTGTCGACAGACTTCTTGAGTGAGTATGACAAGATTGCAGAAAATATAGAAGAAAATGAGAAACATGAAGATTCCATCACTAGGACAACAACACCTAGCTATTGGTGTGGAAATGATATGGAAGTGCATGCTGGAAAAAAGTACAATCGCAAGATATTTTACAGGTTTCGAAGCAGCTGAAATTTATCGCTTATCTACATGTTCAAGAGGTTGAGCCAAACAAAAAATATGAAGTGTTCAAATCTGGCCTGGCTGCAGCTAGAGATTACAGGACAAGGAGATACTTAGTTATTGTTGATTTAACAAGTGATGATTTCAATTGCATTTGTTCCAAGTTCAACAAGGATGGAATTTTATGTTCTCATGTTCTCAAGGTTCTTGTCCATCTAAACATTGTGCACATTCCAGATAAGTATTTCATTGCTAGATGGATGCCTAGAGAGAAGAAACATATAAGGGATTTGAGATACAATGTACCTTTGGAGATGACTGGAGAGTGCAGCCAAATGAGATTCAATGTGCTATCCAAAGTTTGCATCAATATAGCATCTGATGGATCAAAAAGTAATGAGAAATATTTGTTTGTCACTCAAGAGGTTAAGAAGATTGCAGAGAAACTAGATGCAATGACATTAGCTGAGGACAAAGCAAAAGAAGTTGATCCAAAAGAGAAAAGTAAGGAGCAAGTTGTCGAAACTGAATATGGTTACTTAAACGACCCCAAGGTTGTAAAGTCCAAGGGGAGGCCAACTGTTTTGGGAAAGAACAAGTTAGACAGAAGATACATGACATTTGCAGAAGAGTTTTTGGGCAAGCAACAGATTACATGCAGCCACTGTGGGTCACATTACCATAACATTCAAACATGTCAAAGTTTACACTTGGATGAGTCATTGTTTGCAAACAACAAGAAAGCGAAAAAAAAACCCTAGAGGTACATACTATGTGCATGAAGAATATTGTTTAGTCATGTTGTATTTATTTGTACTTTTCTTACCTAGTTGTCAATTCATTATATTTTAGGGAAGAAAAAGACTACAGATGAAACTAGCAAGATGACGAAGAAGGCAAAAGAGAAGTGATAGAAGACTTACATCAGACAGGATGAGTGCTCTGCATGGTGTAGTGTTTTGCTGCAAAATTCAGATTTTGAAAAAAAGGAAGAGTTAGAATAAGTGATATAAGTTGTAATAAAATAGATATTTGAACTATGTTTGATTTGAATTGATAATTGTAATATTTACCTCGTGTTTATTTTCCCAGAATTTTTGCTTGCTTGTACAAAAACTAATATCTGCAAAATAAAGTATGCTATGTCTACTTTATGGTGAATGATATGCATACTGTAAAATCTTGATCTTGTGCTTGTCTTTTTTGAACAAGGGCAGTTAAAACTAGATTGGCAAATTGCAAAAATACGAAAATTTTAATACTTGGATGTGTCACTTAACAATGAAAAAGAAGCATATATACAAACATATATAATTACATATAACGAAAACTCTACATATATAATATCAAACATATATACCACATCAACCATCCAACTTAACTCTGCAACAAGATGCAACTGGAAAAACGAACGATTGTTCGAATCTCTAGATATCAATCTGTAGACAGACACAAAAACTAGAACAGAAACAGATTGTCCACTGAGACTAACTGTTATCTTCCATTTGGCTCCCAAAATCTAACTTTGACGCAAAACTCTGTTTACACAAAAGCAAAACCAAACTTTGAACTACTAATGCTTTTTTCTTTCATATCTACAAGACACAGGAGCACTTGACTTATTTGATCACCCCATTCTTGCATATTTTCCATGAACCTGCGGAAAAAGAAAGCCACATGAATCAAGTTATTGCACTTGAAAAAATAAAAATAGTACACAAGATTACAGTGAACTGTCGAAAAGATTTATTGAACTATCAGCTACATCACATATGCAAGACATTGTAACAAATATGAAAAATGAAGTTTAAACAAATAATTAGGCACATTATATCTTACATGTGGTTTAAAGGTCATGACAGCTTCTTGAATTTCATGCATCTCGTTGTGTTCACAGAACATCATGTCATTTGCTAATTGAATTCGATAATTTGGCATATCTTTGTACGAGAATTTGCCCATCAAACTAGTTCTTGGCTTGAAGAGTTCAATACTTTTCATCAAATGTAGGCCACAGTATTTGCTGAAAAAGTCAGATTATAGTCAGGAAAAGATACAGAAATTAAAGATTCAGTAATTAAAGACAATCAGAAAAAAGAACTTTAAGTTTCTGGAAAAAAATTTACCCATTGTTTTGCTTCGGTACAGGTGGGTATATAACTTCAAAATTTTGGAAGTCAATTTCTTTCAATCGGCATTCATTCCAAGTTCTTTCAAAGTTCATAATCTGTTAAATAAAAAACAGGGTAAAAAATGATACAAATAATCATTAGACATAATGGGAGTTAACACCAAAAAGCTTGCTACTGAATATGACAGTAAAAAGACATTTAACAATTCAGAGTTTCTGCAGTACATTGTCATATATGAAAGATGAAAAAGCAAGCTGTTCCACAGTAAAAAAAGGAGGGAATGAGCATTGGCAAGTTTCGTTTGCACTAATGATCTGTAAGTGGTATGTTTAGTAAGAAGTAGACAAATGATATTCCACACAATTGTTAAAACCACAAAAGTTAAGAGTGGCTTGCTTGATTTTTGGTGTTAAAATCAACAGAGTTAAAAAAAACAACAAGAAGTATGTTTCATAAGCTAAAAAAATAGAATCAAGGCTAGTTCTAGTAAAAAATGTACTTCCTCGCGCTGCCTATCCTAGCTAGTTCTCTCTCTGTCTCTGAACTGAAACGGATGAGGAAGACAAGCAGTACAAATGAAGGAATTTATGAGACACGAACAACTCTCTCTTCTTCTTCAGCGCGAGCTCTAACTCGTGGTGTTCTAATGGAGATATGACCGCAAGCTCACGCTATCACCACTAGTAAATATTAGCGCACACACAAACGCACTAACTATTCACGCTCCCAGACGCCTCAACTCATGTCCATGACCGCATGCTGACATGATCACCATGGTCTACTTGTATTCCCATGACGTGCTCTTTTCCCACCTATCTCGCTAACTAACCTAATAAACTTGAAACACCGCATGCACACACCCCAAAAACACACAGTAGCCACTCTCAGACATGGCTTAACAACACAAAAAAATAATGAAGCAGGTATACATCAAAAAGAAGATAATGCTACTAAGACTGGCCACACAAATAATATTAGATCATAAAAAGACAAACTGACAACCTAGATTTCATTAAGATAAATAGAAATGAATTTTATAGTATACCATTCTGTTATCAACTTCTTGGTGTAAATCTGAATCCTTGTCAAATAGGGAGTCCATAAAGATGAATTTTTTGTCCCTTATGTCGACAGTGAAAAGGAACGAGTGAAAGTTGAACAGGGATGGGAAGTGTAGCTATTGAAACAAAGAAAGTGGTGTTGTTAGAAAAAAAAGAACATGAAAAATATATATGAAAAAGGTTTAAAACTAGAAGAAAATTAAATCATGAAATATTTTTAAAAAATACCGAATCTGTCAAGTGTAGTTTCCTTGCTTTTCCAGCACCTTCAAAAGCTTTAATTGCTTGATCTTTCATATATAATCTTCTTGATTCATTCTCCCATTTTTCAAGAAAATATTCCTATTTAAAGTAATAATTCGAACATGACAAGAAAATATCAGTCAGGACTAAAAACGGACAAAGATGTACACATCCAGTGTAGTTACTGCAACAAACAGGACATAAAATTAGAAGTAAAAATTACTTACACTTTATGTATGGAAGAATGTGTGTCTATTAGAGTTCTTTGGATGGTTAGACAAGAATAGAATACGACAATACAAGTTTATGACCCAAGCCTCAATTGTTCCTCCTGGTTTTAAAGAATTCCCGAATGTATCAAGGCTGACCTTGCAGTTACCAATTTGTATTGCCTTCTTACTGTTTAAGATAGTTAGACAGAAACATATAAGCAAAAATTGAAAAACTGTTGAAGAACAAACAAATATACTAAAAATAAGGTTGGAAAAAATTAAATTGATAGTACTTACTGCTTGAATCCATCCATATTTGCTAGACGGACAATTGCCTGATAGTATTTTTTCTGGTCTTCATCTTGTTCATAACTGGATATGTTGACATCGTAAGGAGATGAAACATATCTGCTAGGCATTACTATACGCCTTGGTGGCAATATTGATGAGGAGCTAGCTTGTGATTTCTACTTAGAGAAGTTGTTGCTGTCATACATTGCATCAATGTCTTCAGATGTATTTGTTCGAATTGGGCTGAGTCGATGTTGTCCAATGTAAACATCGTCAGAACTATCATGGGAGTTCATTATTTGGCTGCCTCTGTTTTCCCGAATAAACACAACCTCTGGTGATTCTTGTGAGCTCTGGTTTTGTAACAAATAACAGGATTAATTCTAGTATACAATAAGCATATAGAAGAAAAATATAATAAGGCCAAATTTACAAAAATACAGATAAAAAGAAAGCCAAATTTGAAAACAGATAAAACTTACTATTGATATTATTTCATTGGTTGCATTCCTAGCTGGGGAATTGGGAGAAGGAGATGTCCTCTGTGGAGATGTCCTCTGTGGAGATGTCCTCTGTGGAGATGTCCTTGTTCCAAATGAATCAATCTTTTGAGGAGAAGGAGGTTGAAAAGCATGTACTGAGGCTTCAGGTGGTTGCAATTCTTCTTCATTTATACAGAAAGACTTCCTTTCTGCTAACTTTCTCATATATTCATGTCTAAGCACCTAAAAAATAAAAATAAATCCATGTTATATAGCTTAGATACAGATAAAAAGAAAGTCATAGTTGATTATAAAAATAGAAAAGAGAAAAATTTATAAAAAATTTACCTGTCCTCTTGGACTTGCAAGCCAACTTTCTTCGAGAGATAATGACGGTCTACCATCGTCAATCTATTATAGACAAAATACAAAGTTAGAAAATAGGCATTTGCATATATGTCAAAAATAGAAATGGCAAAGGCATAAACAAAACATGCAATCAAAAATGCAAGTCATGTTTCTCGATGAAATTGTCCAATACATCTCGAGTTACACATTTCTTCGAGAAAGATACAACACATGGATGAGTACCACTTATCTAACAGTTCTGGGGTTGAGATATATCTGGACATGACTTGTGAGAACCCTATCTTTAGTTGCATGTTTCTCGATGAAGAATGTGCAAGCCATGTCGAGTTGCACATTTCTTTGAGAAACATGCAACTCCTGGTGGGTAAGTTACACGTATCTCGAGAAAAATGTGCAACCAAGAAGAAAAGATACACCTCATTTTATAAAAAGTAGACACTAGTTGCACATTTCACGAAGAAATGTGCAAGTGGACATTAGTTGCTACAGTTATTATAGATATGACTCTTCGACAAAATTTCTAACACGTTTTAATTGCGCATTTCTTGAAGAAAAGTGCAAATGGACATGACTTGTGAGAACCGCGTGAGTACTTGCATGTTTCTCGATGAAGAATGTGCAAGCCTTGTCGAGTTGCACATTTCTTCAAGAAACATGCAACTCCGGGTGGGTAAGTTACACGTATCTCGAGAAAAAGGTGCAACCAAGAAAGAAAAGATAGACCTCATTTTAAAAAAGTAGACACTAGTTGCACATTTCTCGAAGAAATGTGCAAGACATGACTTATGACAACCACGTGAGTAGTTGCATGTTTCTCGATGAAGAATGTGCAAGCCATGTCGAGTTGCACATTTCTTCAAGAAACATGCAACTCCGGGTGGGTAAGTTACACGTATCTCGAGAAAAAAGGTGCAACCAAGAAGAAAAGATACACCTCATTTTATAAAAAGTAGACACTAGTTGCACATTTCTCAAAGAAATGTGCAAGTGGACATTAGTTGCTATAGTTATACTAGATATGACTCTTAGACAAAATATCTAACACGTTTTAATTGCGCATTTCTTGAAGAAAAGTGCAAATGGACATGACTTGTGAGAACCCCGTATTTAATTGCATGTATCTAGACGAAGAATGTGCAAGCCTTGCCGAGTTGCACATTTCTTCGAGAAACATGCAACTCCGGATGGGGTAAGTTACACGTATCTCGAGAAAAAAGGTGCAACCAAGAAGAAAAGATACACCTCATTTTATAAAAAGTAGACACTAGTTGCACATTTCACAAAGAAATGTGCAAGTGGACATTAGTTGCTATAGTTATTATAGATATGACTCTTCGACAAAATTTCTAACACGTTTTAATTGCGCATTTCTTGAAGAAAAGTGCAAATGGACATGACTTGTGAGAACCCCGTATTTAGTTGCATGTTTCTCGACCAAAAGGTGCAACCCATGAAAGAGTTGCACATTTCTTTGAGAAACATGCAACTCCGGGTGGGGTAAGTTACACGTATCTCGAGAAAAAAGGTGCAACCAAGAAGAAAAGATACACCTCATTTTATAAAAAGTAGACACTAGTTGCACATTTCACAAAGAAATGTGCAAGTGGACATTAGTTGCTATAGTTATTATAGATATGACTCTTCGACAAAATTTCTAACACGTTTTAATTGCGCATTTCTTGAAGAAAAGTGCAAATGGACATGACTTGTGAGAACCCCGTATTTAGTTGCATGTTTCTCGACCAAAAAGGTGCAACCCATGAAATAGTTCCACATTTCTTTGAGAAACATGCAACTCCGGATGGGGTAAGTTACACGTATCTCGAGAAAAAGGTGCAACCAAGAACAAAAGATACAACTCATTTAAAAAAAGTAGACACTAGTTGCACATTTCTCGAAGAAATTTGCAAGTGGACATTAGTTGCTATAGTTATTATAGATATGACTCTTAGACAAAATTTCTAACATGTTTTAATTGCGCATTTCTTGAAGAAAAGTGCAAATGGATATGACTTGTGAGAACCCCCGTATTTAGTTGCATGTTTCTCGACCAAAAGGTGCAACCCATGAAGAGTTGCACATTTCTTTGAGAAACATGCAACCCCGTGTGAGAAACTAGTTGCGTATTTTTCGAAGAAAAAAATGTTGAGTTGCACATTTCTTCAAGAAACATGCAACCCCTAGAGTGAGTTGTGTGTACCTCTGCCAAAAATGCAACCCAAGAAAGATGCATTTCATTTGGTAAAATCTAGACACTAGATGCACAAATTCTTACAGAAAAGAAAATGTGCAAACCATATTAGAAAATGTGCAACCCCCTGATGAAAATCAGTACACAGTAGCTGAAAAATTCCTTCAGAAAAAAAGACAGTAGTTGCATGTTTCTTATGTTTAGTAGCAGAAATGTTCAATAAAACAAATGCTACGCTTGTTCTAGTTGCACATTTGTTCAGCAGAAAAATGTAGGTAGTGTATACTGTGTTTGAAAACAAAATTAGAACAGAAAAAAACAGATATGATACCTCAAAATCATCGGCACCGATCTTCTCAAATCCATCATAATCATAACTGGAGTAACTTTGAATCCTTGATTCCGAACTTAATTTTGGAGTTGTTGTTGTTGTAGATAATATGTTGTAAATATTTCTGCCTGATGATAATTGGTTTTCAGAATTATGTGTTCTTTGACCACATTGAATTGAACTGCTCTTGCAACCAGATGAGTTCTCTATCAATGTTGGTGAGTTCTCTTTTCCTATTTAAAAAACAAATAATTAAAAGTTAGATAGAATAAATTTTGGAATATTGTGATCAAATTCAAACAAGTATATAGGACAAAAATCAATCAAATACTTTCTTGCTTGGAGAAGTGGGAGAAACTTCATGCTAGTTCTTACCCATGTTATTGATTCCTGAAAACATTGCATGAAGCTTCTGTGGAGTGGTAAAATGTGAGTTGATAGGTTTTTCCGTTTCTTTCTTCTTGTCTGATAAGTCATGATCTGTATAAATTGGACAAAAACATGTAAAAAAGATAAACTAATCAGTCTATAGTAGCAGAAAAAAAAACCTGGGTGGAAAAAGCAATGGTTTGGCAGATGAAAAATACCTCTGGATGTGTGAGCATCACAATTTAAAACTACAGCTTCTTTTTCATTGTTCAACATGTGGTCCAAGCTTGCGCTACAACCGTATGATTGTTCGGCAAGAAATTTTTCTTTCCTTTCATCCTTAAGATAAAAGAAACAATCAAAATAAAAATAGGAACATAAAAAAGAATGATCCAGAAAAAGACCTAAAAAAGAAATGTTCTTCTTACATTTATGTCGTGTTGTGGTAGCTCTCTGTCTTTTATTTGAAGGTTACACAATGCACTATTGACATAGTGCATAGGTTCATCATGAGTTTTGACAAAAATTGCAGGCTCTACAAGTCGTGCAATTATCTGTAATGATATTATTTAGAAAAAGGAGAATATATTTTAAAAAATAGCTGGATGAATGAAAATATTTGAAAAATAGACATATAGTGGTACATAAGTTAAATAACCTGCTCTGTTGATGCAATCATTTGATCTTTTTTATGTTGGTTGCTCTCTTGTAGTTGTTCTTGGTGATGCTTGTTGTTATTAATTGCATTTACTGAATTGTTGGATTGTTGGCTGCCAGAACATCTAATTGAGTTCCCTGTCATAAAAAACATACATGATTAGTCATAAAAAATCAATAATTAAAATGAAAAAAGACTTATCTATCAGACTAAAAAATAAATAAGGTGAAATCAATGTACAAAATAAACAAACCTTGGTTTCCTTCCAGGTTTTTGCTTGTATCAGTTGAGGGCAATTTCAAAGTGTCGCCAGACTCCCGATTAGTACTGACTGATATGTTTTCATCTTGTGAAGAGCAATTCACTTTCTCTGTGCTTTGGGAAGATAAGCAGTTATTTTGTACTAGGCATTGTAGTACATTTATGAGCAGACTTTGCACTTTGGAAGAAATTGAGTGTGTTTCATTAACAGCGAAGTCTTCAAACATTGAGGAGATACTGTCTTTAACCTTCTTCGAAAATAGACAACAGAGAAAATGTATGTGCGTCAAAAAACATATGAATTAACTAAAAAGAACATGACAGAGAGGACTGGAAGAAAAAAGGAACAAAAAAGTAAGTAACCTTATCACTCAAAGCGCACTGCTGAAAAGAATCGAGAGACAATCTGAAACTCTCAATAGAGAAGCCACCGTTAGCAAGCAGATGTACCGATGTAGCTTGTCCATAGCATGTATCCTTAATATCCTTGATCTGTTTGAACAAAATAGAGAAGATAAATAATAGGTTAATTTACTGTCCAGAAGCAATAAATGAAGATCATCTTTGCAGACAAAACAAAGATGACCACACAAAAAAGAAAATGAAGTATCTCACAGTATAGAAACAATTACTTACTTCCAGCTTGCCATAAAAGTTGTCGTCATCCATGTCCAACTTGATATATTCTTTGATCATATCTCCTTTCCACACTGATATTCTTGGGAGGGTAGAATGGATTTGGACTGATCCAAAGTCTAAGAAATCAAGATAGCGAACCTGAAGAAGGCAAACTTACATATGTTACAAAAAAGTAAAAGAAGAATTGAAAAATGAAGAAATTAAATATAAAAAAGTACAAGTACAAGATAAGATACTAACCGCAATATAGTAGTTGCATACAGCTAAGGTTGATGTAGAGTTCTGGTACTTCTTGATATACCATAAATTCCACTCTTGAAATAATTTAGCCCAATTGTAGCTCTTGATGTTTTCAATGTTGACAAGGGCACCAAGATAAGCTGTGCTAGGTTTTGTACTTGAGGTTGGACAGTAAAAGGATGAAAGAGCTACAATTATGAAGCACCTTAAGAACTCAAACTTCTCTTGCCCTTTCTTAATCTTGTCGCGGAAGAACTTGATGGTTGGCATTTCTGATAATCCAAATAATTGCAGAAATTCAGCTGTTGTTATCTTGGACTCATTAGGGACAGGAACTCCTATAGCTGGAACACCAAGGACATGGGCAAATGATTCTGAAGTGATAGGAATAAATTTGTGCTGAAAAGCAAATCCTTCATTCTTTATGTCGACATGATCTGCTAGCCATTGAACAAAAGACCATGGCACAGTACCACTAGTGAGATCTAGTATTGATCCAAAATCTATGTCCCTTAGATACTGCTTCTGGTTTTCATCCAAATCTTGCATTTTCTGAACCAGAGAACTGACATTGTATCTACTTTTAGCTGATACAACATCTTTGTCAACAAGATGTCTTCCTTGCCTTCTATCTCGAACAATTTTCTAATATAACAAAACAGGACAGAAAAAAACTATGAGTTCAAATGGTCTAGATGAAACTAAAAGAGAAGAAATGCACTGTGATGAAAAAAGGTTAAGTATATATTGAGAACTCACCGTTCTCTTTTGTTTCTGAATGTTACTAGGTCTGCGTTTACGTTTCAGACTTCTTTTTATCTGAACAAACGTGCACTAACATGATCAAAATATATCACTTTTCCATCAATTAAACATCAACCGACAAAAGTATCCATACTTACAATTGAACTAACTGCCCCTAGGACAATGGTTTCTTCTTCGGAATTACATCAATCCTGAGTATAAAAAAGAATAGACTGTCATGAGTATACAAAGGTTAAGTATATAAACAAAAGGCAGATACAGAAAAAGAATAAAAAGAAGGATATTCTTACCTCCTCACTACTGTCAGAGTTATTGTGTTTCTGCGGAAAATCTCTGTCGTTCATGTTGATGACACTAAGCACTTGTTCCGGAAATTTTTCCATTGGTCTAGTCAAAAAATGAAAAGATAAAAATGCAACTTAGGGCACAGTCCTCAAAGAGGGACAAAAGAATAACACAGCACAACATATGCTAGTTCTCTACTCCTGGAAAACACTACTGTAAAAAGGTGTGAAGCTGCTATCTACATGTTGTCCTACAACTTCTTATCAGACAACATGTTCATTGGCATATTACTTGACGACAAAAAATCATGTATACCGAAACATTTCATATGATGCATATAACATGTTCAAGGAAAGCCATACATAATTGCTAGTATAAAAATTTGGTGTAAAGCAGTAGTACACATTCAACAAGATGTCGCCTTGACGATCATTATGTACTTCTAGAGTTGGCTCAGATGGTTATGCTTTGCTCACACATACGTATGAAAAACCACCTCAATAGCTAACAAAAACTGTACATTGGTAGTGAAAAAGCAAAAACATGATATAGGCAGGCGACAGTAAATTGAAACAGGACAGTATCAGTTTTTCGGGCACTGCATTTTGTTGCTTGTACTGAGTTATGAGCTTGAAATCATTGCTTTATTATTTACGGAAATGAACAGTTCATGGTTTCGAATATAGGTTTGGAGCACATGATCTCCCAACAAGTGGGGTTTTTGAAGTGGAACCAAAATGCTGCCCTGGCTATGTCTACAGAAGGTCGATATGGATGGGCAGAATTTCGCTCGTTCATCGAGACTCTCGCGGGGAAGTACAGTGGCAATACATATCATTTGATTTCATAGAACTGCAACCATTTTGCACAGTAAAGTGTAGACAGCATGCATGCATCTGAGCACATTCTATTGTCACCAACTAAATGCAAGGAAGTTAACAGGATGGCAGAAACAAACTGAATTCATAATCTAATGCACTAATGCACTCATCAGAACAACAGATAAAGTTTAGAGCGCAAGAGTAAAAACATACCTCATGGTAAAACAGTAAATGCATCATAAATAAATGCATACATACACAAAAGAAAAGCATCATAAAATAGTGACACTTGAACAGAAAGCACTAAAATCTCCCAAAAAGTGTCTACTGGTAAACAGGAGGCGATTACATGGATTTAATAAGTTGCAGGTAAAACAACAGGCAACTAAAATGGACATGACTTACTGAAGCAAATAATTACTAGACAGGAGCATGATATATAGTGAGTTGCTCAGTATAGCAGGTAAACAAAGAGGCAACTAAACACACCATGGACAAGCATCAAACTCAAATCAAATCAGGATCATAGGGGGGGCGTAGCACCTGCTCATCACCCCTTGTCTCCGTCCCTGACCAACAATGCAACAACACTAGCCTATCTCCACATCTCCCTACACTGCAACTTAGCTCAAATCAAACACTAAAACGGCGCACATGATTTGAATCATACAACCCTAACACACGAGGCATTCAAAAATCGCCGGATAAACACGAAGACATACAAGCTACAAAAGCAAAATTAAGAACACACAACACAAATTCGTAACATAACACTGCAGAAATAGGAGAATAGGATAGCTGATTCGAGAAAAACCTGCTGAAATCGGGTCTGCTAGTGAGGATCGGGGACGACGCGCGAGCTCCACGACCGCCTTGAGATCTACTATAATCGCACGCTGAGGACGACGACGGAGGCGAGCTCGCCGACCGCCTTGAAACCTCCGCTTCAGGGAGGAACTCTCCAAGCCTCGGCGACGACGACGGCGGCGGCGAACTCGCCGACCACCTTGCGAACTCGTTCCCCTCTCCCCTTCTGTTGAAATGAAACGGTGACAACGACAAACGGATAGATAAGCCGAAAAGACAAGTCCCACAAAATAAACGGGTAACGGGTAACGGGCAACCCGGCAAAGAACATGATAAAATGGACAAACCGGGCGCACGAATCTCAAAGATGATCGAACGGCTGAAAAAATCGACTGAGACCTGGACTTTTCTCAGGCGACTGAGAAATAGCAAATCCGAATAAATAATGCATTGTACCACTTATATTTAGCATCTTTTCTATATGACGTGAACTACTAAAATAATGAACGCATTTCTACCATTATTGTACATGTCCTTAGAACTCCGTCACGAATCGGATATTTCAAAGAACTGGACACTTCAAGAAGAATGAGTAGTCCAGCGCGCGCTCGAGGTTCACATTCATTGCATCCTGAGCGAATGCCGCAGATATTTTTTCGTTAGCTGATGACATGCTTTCAGCAGCAAACATTACCGAATCTGATCCGACCATTAGCGAGCAAGCAACAACAAGAGACGCGCGACTATAATCATGGCGCCCACAAACTGAGATGTCCAGCTAAACAGCACACGACGGATTGCAAATCTGCACTTAGAAACGGGCCGAAAAAGAGCGCGCACTTTCACTTCGTCTCCTACCTTTCGCTCCTTTTTTGCCGGGCGTTGCGCTAGCCTTCGTGCAGGCCATGTGCACTCACAGGACAAATTTCATGGCCTTTGCGTATGGAGCTGCCTCCTCAACAACCACCGCCATTACCATCCACCATCTACCACAATAACTACGCTCCACCAAGCATCATTCCTTCTCCCATGCGAGCTTGAAGCCTTGAACCATATATACTGTAGCAGCGAGCTGCCGCAGAACACGAAAGGGGTGCAGGAGGTTTGGCTTAACTTGAGCCTGCCGATCGGCTTGCTCTCTAATGGAAGAGACCCGGTGGAAAAAATTTAGAGAGGCTAAAAATATTTATTTTTAGGGTGTAACAATTTTTCAGTCGATAGAGAACTAACTTCACTTCGTTCTCAATCAAATAATGTTATCAAATTTTAGTTGCAACTCATAACTAGCACGCATCACGATGCAAGTCAAGTGTGTAAAGCTTCACTAAGTAAGAAGTAGCTGAGAACTAGCAAAATCCCATATTTTCATTACTGTGTCGCTAATTTAGTTTTTTTGTAGGTCCAATGCCACATGGAATCGCAAGATCTATCTAGTTAAACCAAAACCCAATCTAATAAAGAAACCAGCCAATTATATTTAGAACTTTTCAGCTATCTAAGATATTTTTTAACGAAAAAGAGGGAGGCCCCTCCAACGTGGATCGATCAGTGTCATTGTATGTTGTGACAGGATTTCTCAAGTCCATGTCAGTTTTCAAGCTGAAGAGGAGTGATCGGACGCGCGCTGGACCTGGACGTCGATCACCGACGACGTGGGGGAGGTGCTGCGCCCTCACGCGCCAGTGCGGCCAGCCAACCACATATAAACCCTTAAATGCATAATGCATTAGCTCACCAGCTTAAAGATTGTAGGAGGGGTAGCAGAGTGATGGCTCTGCAAGCTTTCGGCGAATAAATGGCGTCTGCCCATCCAAAGTACACGGGGAGGATGGAACTGAACTTTGCGTTTATCATTGAGCTTGAACAGCATGCGAGAGGACCACGAGGCCGATGTTGGATCGACCAACCTGCTTGTGCATCCTTTAATGGCGGCATCTGCCTCCTCACATGCACATCCTCATGCGTGTCCTGGTAGGAAAACAGGGACGCTGTTGTCGGAAGGGATGGGTCGATGTAAATAAGACGGGAGCTGTGTGTTCTGCTGCTCGGGTAAATGCGGCAATGAGCAGTGCATCGTCTGGTTAAGATCCTGAAAGACAGGTGGTGTGATGAACTTGGTCATGTCCACAAGGTCACTAGACTGTCATTGGGGCCACATTTTAGATTTTTCTGTTTTGAATTTGAATCTCGGCATTTCTGTACTGGGGTAGTACCAGACTCTATCGCTCGTAACAAATACTTTGCTAAATTGTTATGGGCAGTTATTGGAATTGAATGGTCCGCTAGGTAGAAGAAGGTTTTACTCTCCATCTCTCGTACATGTACGGACCTACCAATCAGAAATTCAAAATAGCCTAACAGATCCTTCTGTACACGTATAGCTAGCAGCCTGCCTGCCGGTGCTCCACAATCAATTTGAAAGCAGCTGTTTGCAGAATTTAGCCCATACAAGTCTAAACAGATCCTTCATCGTCACTTTCACGCCCTAATTGCTACTAATGGCAGCTCATCCGCGTAAGTATACTTGTACCACTGTACACCAACCTCCCAACATCAGTACCGCTCGTGGTCCTAAACCAGAAAATGAAGAGATGAGGAAGCACGAACCAAGATGAAAACCTGATTTTCTTCTTCAATCACTCTTTATATGCATAATATATGCAGCGAAAAGGTGATCAACCTGCACAATATCTACTCAGTCGTCCACCCTGATCTCTGTCTGTATCCCCCATGGGATCAGTCAAGAACCAAAAAAGAAAACAAAAGCTACACTGCATCGAGGCAGATCGACGCGTCGTGTGTGATGATCTGATCACTAAGTTAAAATCATGGGCCTTGTATTAAGCCCTCTGTCTAGCGCCTAGCAAGTTAGCTAACCTCACCGGCAGCCTCCCGGCGAAGCTGCGCGACCGCACGTAGAGCACGACGCAGAGCAGCGTCCCGACCACGCAGGTGGCGCCCCAGATGGTGAAGGTCTCCCGGTAGCAGCTGGCGCCGGAGCAGGTGGCGCCCCCGCGCGCGGCGGCCTCGCGCTGGTACAGGAACGCCGCGAAGTAGCCGAAGCAGAGGGAGCCGACGGGGATGTTGGACACCAGGATGTTGTGGTTGACGCCGAAGTTCTTGCTGCCGAACAGCTCGCTCGTTGCCGACACGGCCACCGACGTGATCGCCCCCGTGCACGTCCCGATGATGGCGGTGCTCGCGTACAGGAAGAAGTTTTCAGGGTTCAGCAGCAGGAAGAAGGCGCCGGCCATGGGCGCCATCAACGATGCCATGGACGCAGTTCTTGATATGGAGTGGCCGCTTCTGCACAAACGAACAAAATTCAGTTAGCACCTGCTGCCGGGAAACATGTCGAGTTGCTTTGACAAAAGCAGAGTAGTATCTAACAAGCTGGTAGTTAAAAGCTCCCCATTTAGAAGGACCGCAAGATCTTCAACGAACGAATCAAACAAATATTTTAAGAGGTGTGTGTGGAAAGAATGATTTGCTTACTTTGCAGAGTAGTAGTCCATGAAAGAGGGAAGGAGGCGACCGAAGAATCCAAACGAAGACGACAGGGAGACCAGAGTTGAAGTCTGCTCGAGACCTCGCGACTCGGCGATCTGCCCCAGATTGTTCAAGAAGACGAGACCCAGGGTGCCACTGAACATGTAGCTGAAGAAGTAGAGCCAGAAGTCCGGCTTCTTGAGCAGCTGCAGTCCCCCGACCTCCTCCTGGGGCATCTCCGCCGCCACGGTCTCTTCCTCCTTGGTGGTTATGGCGTCCGTCATCTCGATGACAACCACGGCGTCGTCGCTGCCGAGATCGTGGATCCTGTTCTCCCGCTTGGCCTCCAGTATCTTGTTCATGCTCTCCCGGACCCTGAGAGCGACCGGGATGAGCACGGGAATGGCCAGCAGCACGCTGAGGCTGACCATGTGCTCGCTCGACGACAGCCCGCTGGCTGTAGACCCGATGCTGCCGACGACGGCGCACGCGCCGGTGGCGAGCGTGATGGCGAACATGACGAGCAATGCAGTGTCGGTGGTCGACATCGACTCGCCCTTGAGGTCGAAGAGCCTGAGGGTGGGCGCCACAGCCACGGTGACGATCATCGGCACGACGGCATTGAGGAGCAGGTACGCCTTGGCTTTGGAGTCGGCCAGGCGGGGCATGGTCTCAGCGAGGCTGGTGTAGACCTTGGCGCTGAGGCCGAGGTAGCTGGTGGCGAGGCTGACGGCGACGCGGCTCCTGGACCCGAAGTTGCCGATGCAGAGGAGGTAGCAGACGGTGTTGATCCAGCAGATGCCGTTCCCGGCGAGGGCGGTGAGTAGGAAGAGGTGCCAGAACCGGAGCCCGGCGCTGTCGAGGAAGAGGTACTGCACGCCGTAGCCAACGAGGCCGAAGGCGGCGCCGACGAAGGCGACGAGCCAGAGCGGCACGTGCAGCGCGGCGACGCCCGAGAACCAGCCGAAGAGCTTGCCGGCGTCGGAGGCGAAGGCCAGGAAGTTGAGCTGCACCTGGGAGATGCCCTTGAGCTCCTTGAGCTGCGACGAGTAGACGGGGAAGTCGGCGTTGGGGCCGTTGATGGTCTGCAGCCAGATGCTGCCCACGAGGCTCACCCAGTGGGCCGAGGAAGGAGAAGACATAATGGCCTCTGTCGTCCCGTCCGTCGTCCGGGGTGGTGGTGGTGGTGGTGGACTGGTGGTGGTGGCACTTGAGCTATAATGGCCTCTGTCGTTGCTAGGTATTTATGCACCGCGCGCCGATGGTAAACTAACCGGCGACTAACTTGTCCGACTCGGATGGTTGTGGCTGTAAATCGCCGGAAAATAAATCTCCGGCTCCAACGTGGCTTAGTAGATATGTGGCGTGCCGCCAGCCAGTATAGGAATCGGACACAACAGTGGCAGGAGTGTATCTGTACTCTGTAGCGTTACTGTCAGCTGAGATCTGAATTCAGGTTTCCTTTCAGAATTCAGACCGCGGCCGGTTGCTTGCAGGACTTCCCGGCTCCAGCTGCCGCGGCATGACACATGTTGCCGTTCATTGCCGATCTTCCGAGGAAGACATTAATGATCGGTGACCTTCTATGGCTGTACCGATCGAGCTCCTGGCCCTGGTTACTCGGAGCCGGCTACGGTTTGCCCGGCAGCCACGACGGACGAACTAGGCAGGCGGCTTTCCTTCATCAACCAGTCCAACTCTCATGGACGTCACGACGATCTGCCGGAAACTAAAGCCAAGCTGAACACTACGATCGGCCAAGAACGATTCCTCCGATCGGCGGCGACATCGTTCGTCAGCGAAAACTTGAAGCTCCCAAATCGTGTGGCGCTGTTTTGCTTATGCGGGCTGGCTTCTTCGCCTGAAGCAATGATTCATATATACTTAAGGCACAATACTTGGCATGTAATTCGAATAATACTTGGAAACCAGAACCGAACTCGAAACCAAATTCTTAGTTTTCCCTGTATCTTCAGAAGAGGTAATCCAACTCCGGTTCAGTTCCGAGAATGAATCGAATCCAGTTTCGAGATATGGAAAGGTGGCGGTGGCGACAGAGGATGTGTTAAGTTTCACCTGACAGACAGAGGAAGACCAATATCTCAGAGATTCAGCGCGGCGTCGACGCGAAAGCCTTTCCCGCCACTCGGATCGATCTCAGCCCCAGTACATTGAACCACCGGGAGTGTGGTCTGAATCCATGGCGCGTCGTCTCCCGGCGGTCGCGCTCAAGCCACTTTCACCACGAAGGAACCTCGCCATTGTTTCCATTGAGCAGTTATGCCATGTTGCCGTCACCCCGCAGGTGCGGTTAAATCCTCCGGTGGCCACGCTCGCAGCCGCCGTTACCATCGGCTCACCTCGCGGCAATTAAAAATGAGACCACATCGATCACCTTTGCAATGGGCGCCGTTTCCTGAACTCGTGTACCGGTTCCCAGCCATGTCTGCCTGCCCAGCAGCCTGAATGAATCTGGCACTCGCAACCAGGCCTTGGACCGCCTTCATCCTGACGCCGGCTGAAGAATTAATCACCGCCGTTCCCACTTGGTAACGACGGTGACACCACTGCATACATACATACGGCGCCCGGTATCTGGGGCTCCGATCATCTACCCCCCTGTACGGAGCGCAGCCCGACCATTCCCCAGGCCTAACAATTCAGCTCGTTCTGCATTCAGACATAGCCTCCGGGGCGAGAGACTGAGCTGCCATTGTCGCTCGACGGGTGAGCGCGTCGTGTTGGACTGGACGACGACGAACTGGTGGAAGCGTATACTCTTGTCATACATGATTTGCCGAGATATCTGGAGGCCACGGTTGGCACGCAAATCGCATTCAGTCTTCAGGTTCCGGTTCAGACCGACAAAAAATCTGGGATCACTCTGAGCGAATGCTGATCTCATCTGGGGAAATGATGACATTCGTTGTTCTCCTCCCGGAAAGAAATATTGGACCAGTAAGCCTGACGCCCTGACCGGACCTCGACACTGTCAGGTTATGAGAAAACACACCACATGCGATGGGATTCGAAAAGAGACTACCTGTTACGGTTCACCTATCATTTGAAGCACTATGTCACAATCTCATCGGTTGAATACCAAAAAGAAGTGATCCATGTGCAACCTTATGACAAAGTGATGAAGGCTGTAGCTCACAAGGAAACCCCATGTTCAGAATTCAGTATTTTTGACACACAAGTGGGGAATTAGGAGGCTCAAAAGGGGGGAATGCTTAACGATGGACACCATCTGCATGCTGCTGGCGTGAAGATACATGTTCTGCTTTGAGAAGCCAGTTAGGTACACGAAATCTGAAGCTCCAAGGCAAGACAAAGTCAAACAGCGAACCTTCGCAAAGGAACAGCAGTTTCCGTTCCGACGTTCCAGAGGTTCGGTCAAGACTATATCGCTTATTTGTTCCTGCTAACTGTCGTCATGATTCAGAGTCCCTTACTCAACTATTGTCGCGGTGCCCACGATCCCAGGCGATTTGGGAGAGGATGGATATGTTGCCGTCCTTCAACTATTTCAGACATTGGTGATTACCACCACACTGTAATCCCCTGCCCTCCTGATGGTGTCAAGCATTTTGCGTAGGCAGTAGGCACATGACACAGTCGTGCGCGCGTTTCGAAGCTGAAGTAAACTTCAGCAAGTGAGAGCAGGCAATGGTTGAACACGACCAAACAGATTCAGTAGCGTCTCCGTCTCTGAGAATGATTGAAGGAATCCACTAGGTCTAGGAGAAAATGTGCACCTTGCGACCTGCTGGCTGACGCGCAATGCCCTCTAGAATGTGGCGCTGCGTCCAAGACAACTGCCCATCTCGACCTCTCCTGCGGACAAGGAGAATAGTACCATTGAACGCCGCTCATCCGCTGCCGTGCCGGCAACGAGGGGAAGCTCTTCCCCGGCTGCCGGCGGCGAACGGCAGGCCGAGGTGTCCGCATCCACCGGGCAAGTTTGGTTAGAATTCGGTAGGTTTTGCCGCTAATCACGAAGTCGTCAGAAACCAGTTGACAGTGGAACGTTAGGCCATAAACCGGATTGTACCCATAGACGGGCTGGGCCTAAAGTTCGGCCCAGGTTGGCCTTTGATTCTTTCCCACTCAGCCTTCCAACTAAAGTTATATATATAGCCTTTACCTAGAAGAAAAGTTATATGGCCTTCGAACATTTTGCAAATTGAAGGAGCACCTCAGAGAAAACATAACCCCTCAAAAGTCCACAAAAAAACTTCAAGAGAGAAGAAAGAACATCTCTTTTAAACATTTGGGCACCTAAGGGCCTCAATCCAGGCCACCTGAATCTGGGCCGTCCGTTTGAGGGACGTGGCGCGCTGTGAGCCGTCCGTTTTCGCGATCAGGTGTTCCTGGCCGTCGGATCACGTTCTGAGCACTGCTCACGTGGTCCGCGCCGTCCGTTCTCTAGGGTCCCTTTTTCACCGTCCGTTCCTAACCAGCCGAGCCACTGAGAAGAGGGCCTGCTTTCCGCGGGGCCCGGTCGTTAGCGGCTAGTGCTACGTGATGCTCCGTCGACCAAATCCTGGGCTGGAGCGCGCGGTGGTTGGCCCGTGGTTTTCCTTGCCCGCCAGGGGCAAATCCGTCATTTCGCGTCCCATTTCGCTGTGGAGAGGACGGCTCGTACCTGCGTGGCGATCGGGCCTTCGTCGCCGGGTACGGGCCTCCCGTCCTCGCCGGCGATGGAGGACCTCTGCCCCTCGTTGGCCATAGAGGGAGAATCCTGGAGAGAGGCAGCCACCAACTCCCACGTCTTCATTTCTCTCTTTCTTCTCCTCCAAAAAAACCCTAGCCGCCGGAGGATGGGCTCCGCAGATCGCCGCCCACACTGCCGTTGCACCGGGACGCTGGCGCAAGCGGGGAGATCGCCGGGCGCGCGGAGGCAGGCGCGAGGCTGTCGGCCGCGCGGGGAGGCCATCAGGCGGCCACGGGATCAAGCCAGGCGCTGCCGGCGCCAGCGAACTCGCCGGCGCGAGATCTTCTAGGGTTTCGCACGGGGCGGCGCGGGCAGGGTCCGAGGTGGAGGCCAGCGATTCGTCGAGCTCTGGCCTGGCCATGCTCCTGGCCGTCGCCTCCACGAGCAGGCGGCTCCTCTCCGTCGAGCTCCGGCCTGGCTATCCTCTCTTGCCTCTTGTGGGAAGCACGGGGCTGCTGTCTCTCAATCCTTCTCTGGTAATATCCTCATCTCCTCCACTTTCTAGGAGTCTATGGTGTCTATCATGACATGTTCTAGGGTTCTTAATTTTCTTGATTTGTCATGCTTTGGTGAAAGAGAGAGAGAGCTGGGATTTAGAGGGGGAGATGTACCAGGAGAGTGAGAGTTTGAGAGGGAGAGAAATTAGAGATTCTTGTGTGCATGGCACTTGCAAGAGAAAAGCAGCAGAGGAACAAGAGCAGGACATGAGTGAGATTAATTTGGTTTGGCCACATACAAATGCATATGTACCACTCTCCTAATAATTTGTATTTGTAGCATAAGCCAGATGCATAGGTAGCAACATCTAGATGCAGATACACCGGAGAGCAACAGCAAGCACACAATTTTAGTTGATGTGACTGATTACCACATATTATTGCTGAGACTGGAAATGTCATGTGGACAGGAGGTCGCTCCTCCATGAGCAGCTCTCCTCATCTATGTGTTTACCCTATGTATCTGTTTTTCCTTTGATATCCAAATACAAGAAATAAGTTCACTATGCTCACATGATAAGAGTATTGTCAAAGCATGCGATGCAAATCTATGTGGTTGCTTTGTATATTCTTCTCACATGCTCATTTTAGTTTGTTCTTCTCAAGGAAAGATATAGATTTCATACTAGATCAACAAACTACATTATATATATTTGTGTTACCGAGAAGGTTCGGAACTGATAGAGGGATGACTTTTGCAGTTTAAGCGATACTGAAATAACCATACAATGGTTAAATTTATTGCATTCCTATTTTCTTGCAGTTCAGATGAGAAGTCAGAGCTGAGAGGATTCAGAGGGATGTGGTGACTCAGGAGTGGGTTGCAGACCATCGGTAGTGTAGTTACAGAGTTTGATAGCTGGAGCCTCGCTGGTGTGTTGATGAAAATGGGACAGGGAAGAAGGGAAGTGGGCAACGAGCTCATCATTTTCTTTTATCTTCATGACCACACAATGAGTCGTTTCTCTTCTTTTTCCCACCAAAGTTCAACATTTCTACAAGATGATGGTAAGTGAAAATTGCAAAGCTTGCTGATTCATTTCATATATCCAGTACTATTGTGATGAATGTTGTATGTTTTTCTCAGGAATAGTTCACATAAATTGCGTGTTATCCTGATTGTCATTGGGGAAGTCGAGGCATATGCTGTGTGGAATGTATGGCAGCCTTAGCCAACTTGGAACTAGGAATCCTATATTTTCATTATACTTCAGCGATTTTTGTCGAGATCATTGTCACCTATCTAGATGAACTTCTCCATAAAGGCTCATTCTTCTGTTCATTGCTACCAATATCAGGTAATCATACTGAACTCTATTTTTTCTTTATGATGTTCTATTCCATTGAAGTTGGCTTATGGTGAATTTGTTGTTGTGTAGTGAGAATATAATCTTTAAGGAGTTTAGCCTCACAACCATCAACATTGTAGTTGGTGTTGGGTTTGAAGGGGTTGTCATTGCATTGTTTCAGCTACTGATTCCTCGATCTAACAAAGACCATGCGCTACACGAGACTTTCTACCACAAGAATCAGCATCTCCTGGGCACCTGTCCTGTATATGACAAAGACTGTGCGCTACAAGAGCTATTGATGTCCTCCTCTGCCCCGACCTCTAACCCTAACGCAGCGGGGGCATGGTGCGTAGCCCCGACCTCTTTTTGCGATTTGCAGAGATGAGGGTCCCAGGGGGCTGTACAAGGGTCTTGGTGCCACTTTACTGGTATGTGCATTTGAAGTTTCTTTCATCTTCCTGTTCAATGAGCTTCTTTCTTTTGTTATGTCATTTGGTGATTCTTTGAAATACAGGGAGTAGGCCCCAGCGTTTCAATAGGCTTCTCAGTTTGTGAAAATCTGTGATCCCACCATTGGATACTAGAGAGGTAAGTTGTACATGATGCATGTTGGCTCTAACTCACATCGCAACTTCGTGTTAATTTTGATTGTGTTAAAACTTCGATTGAAAGCAGGCCATGTGATTCCCCTGTCTTGATCAGTTCGGCTTGTGGAAGTCTTTCAGGAATTGCATCTTCAATTTGTAAGTGCTCTATAAGCAGTCTGCCCTTTGCTACCAGAAGCTCTTTGATAAAGATGACTTATTTACTATGTAACTATGCACCAGCCCCTTTTGTCTCTCACATGCAATATTTTTAGAATGTCTTGGAACAGATTATGAGATTCAAAGTAAAAAATGGATTTCAGGCTGAATTGTAGTGGTTGGTTTTTATGCAGCCTCTTTGTAGTGAAAATGAAGCAGAGCAAGGAAATCATCAGGGAGGCAGTGTGCTCAGTCTGTAGAAAATGATGATATGTGTGTCATCAAAAACACTTGCAGAGCAAAATGGGGCAGCTGTGAGCAAATCCGAAGTCGATCTGTCAGCTGTTATCGCAAGATTTGAACTTGGTTGCAATGCACAACTCTCTAAATCGGCAGCAGTGTACTGGAAAGAGAGGTTGTAGCTAAGGTTGACATCAGTGGAGTTGCAGAAGTGGCGAGTTCTTTCAATTACACTGACAACCTTTGTTCTCGTCTTTTGGCTGGGCCAAATGTGTTGAATATCATTGTGGTGGCTTCTGAATATGCACCTTCTTGTAAAACAGGTAGTTTTGTTTAAATTGAGCAGTTAGGTGCCCCTCTTTGCTCTTTTGGAACTAAGCAATCAGGCTTAGCTTGTACTACTTCTATGCATGTGTGCATTGTTCTATCTATCTGGTTAAAATCTTATATCCTTTATAGGTGGTCTTGGAGGTGTTGTGGCTACTTTGGCCAAGGCTTTGGCAAGATGAGGACATCGTGTTATGGTACTAAATCATTTGCCTTGATTCTCTTATTTATTTTCATTGTTAAAAAAATAAGCTAGGCATGCTCATTTAGCTGTTATGCACAACTTGCTAGAGCAACACTTCAGTGTTGTTATTCATTGTTAGTTTTCAACATGTAAAAAAACTCATTATAACATTGATTCCTTTACAAAAACGTGGATTCTTTGAAAGTGTTATAATACAGGTCAATATGAATTTTGAGGAGAAATAAATGCTATTTCTGTATAAATATAGGAAAAGGAAAAAGTGGTATGTCATAACCGAACTGTTTAATTTAACATGTTTTGGATGGATGACTTTAAAGTAGACATCGCTTAAGATGATACTTTTATGTGAGAGACTTTAAATTTATATGTAAGTGGGCGGCGCAGGGACCTCTACAACGAGCATAGAACCTCAACAGTGAGCAGGCTACCTCAATGGTGAGCACTGACACAGATACGCTGCGGCGGGCGAAGGAGATGACATAGGCGACCTTTTTGTTTTTTATGGTATTTTCTTGCCTTGCTACTCCCTGGTTGGAGCAGGCAATCTCAAGACCTAGGTGATCTTCTTGTTTGGTCATGTTGCTTGTCCATTTCTTGTCCGTGCCTGTCGGTCTGCTAGCTTCCTCTCCCTAAATCTTCCTTCGGTTTTGGTTGCCAGTCATCACCACACAAAATGGAGTCAGGTCACTAGGCCGGTTACACTAAACAGCTCATTTTCAGCAAATTAATGGACCTATGAAGAGACTGACATGGTGCTGCTAGATGCACGGGACCCTATTGTGCTAAACTAAATATAAAAAGTAGTGTTGGATGCGAACCATCTGTTAATTCAATGGTAGAGGCTGCTAGAGAATCTGTATTTCGCAATTTGAATGGTAGTTGGCTGCTCATTGGATAGATATTGCTCCTGGATTTTTGCTTCTGGCTTAAAGTTTGCCTTTCATAAATGGATTTAGTGAACATTTCTAAATGAATTGCAGACTCCTGTCATAGGGATGGAGAGTAGGATGTACCAAAGAACCAGTAGCTAAGCATGGATGCCTGTTTGGATTCACATGTGTGCTGTTGAGGAGGATGTAGTACTTCAATTAGCAGGTGAACTAGCTTTCGTTTGGAATTAATTACACCGCCGATTCAACGAGAATATTGTTGATTATACTTTGATATAATCATACAAATATCATATGGCCTTAAACTTTACTCCACAATGTTTGTCCACCTGTTCAGATGTCTACAAAAAAATTGTCTATAATATCATACCCATTTTTTTTTACACAAGATATACTCTGACCAAAATAATGCAAGGACGGATGAGGTCAAATGTTTTCTTCCCTCCATCGTTAATGTTATAAGCAAATATTTACTATATGGAGTTAAGTAAATAAGTTCTATTTTGGAATTCGTCATAGCATGTGAGCTTGGCATGATTTTTTTCCGACTAGCTCATTTTACAAGTAAACCATGCAGCACATCTTTCCTGTGCTATCTCAGTTTCCTTATTTGTGGAAAGGATGCTATCAAGATTCAATTTCAGCTAATTTTTTGGAAGCGCAATTTTTCAGTTTGAAGCTTGCAGCTAGAAATCATGAAGAGAACCCAATTTTATTTTGTTAATTCTGCACACAAGACAATATTTTCTCGTGTTTTGGTTTCACCGACGCGATCGCCTTGTGTCCAGGTAGATGATGTTTTGTTTCTTTCACTAATATCTCTGTTCTGTATTAGTGCTGATCATTTGTTTACTTGCAGATGCAGAAACAGCATGAGCCATCAGGCCACCCATGTCGGAGACTGTGCAATAGTTTGCATGTATCGTGCATAGATCAGGCATGGGAGCTATGCTCGGTGCCTCGGTGGCCGCAGCGAACGTATGAGTTCTAGAGAAGATGTATGTTTCCTACAAACGATTTCAGTTTGAGAGGTACCAAAACATGAATGACGACATCAGAGCACTTTGGCGTTCATGGAGCTCATGGATGCTGCAGGTATGCTCTCCCTCGACACCTTAGTTGGACGGAGCTGACCTGAACAGGCACTCCCAAGTCCACTTGATTTTCAGAGGCATGCTATGTGCTATTGTGATTCCTGTTTAAATTTTTTTTTTTAACGCTACTGGAAGGGAGACAGAAGAGCAAAGCTAAAAACATGTAAGTTACTGATGTACGGAACTGATAAACTCTGCTTTGCACGAGAGGTTTTCAATCTGTTTGGCCAATTTTATACCATCTTTTCTGATATTATTTCCCTTTAAAGGTTCAAACAATGAGTGATTTCTTTATATGAGACCCGAGAATTGATCGTACAAACTTGAGAAAGATCATAATATTGGAGCCCAGATCATAATATTGGAGCCCTAGACAAACTTATGAAATGTAGGCAAACTGCTAGAAGCATTGTCGTGGGGATCAACATTTTAGCAATGTGTTGTTGCCGTGTAGACAGTACTATTCACATTGCCCACATCTAAGAATCTGATCATTGAAAGGGTGTGCCATAACCTTGGTCACGTGAATATGCAGCCAACTGTGGGCTTGCACAGAAATTAAATCTTCCTGCTGAATATGTATAATGTTATACCTAGAAATTGTATTTTCACTTTGGACTTTCGGAGAATTAACTTGTTTTGTTTCCCGCTGTGGCGTCTCATGTAGGACATGTATGTTCACTATCTAGGGTCACACCTTTTCTCTCCTTGGAAAACAAAACTAGGAGGGAAGCGGATCATGCAGCCTTTAAAGAAAAATACTGCCTAAGCAAATGTGTTTGTATTAGCACCATAATAATTGTACACACATGCTTTAGTATTTGAAGTAATTATATATGCTAGATCTTTTATGATTTACAGTAAAGATGACTACATTCAACATCTCACTATTCTAAGGTTTTTATTTTACTAGGATATATGGAGGAAATGATCTTATCTTGCTACAGGTTATTTTCACTGATTTTTTAGAAAAACGAGATACCTTCTAACCCTTTAAATTTTATTTTTATTATAATCCTTGCATGTTGATTTACAATCATCTTTTGTTTTACATTGCCTTATTTATACCCATTGATTTGTGCTGATGTGCTGCTCTAGATTCGTAACTTAATCAGAATGTTTATATTGGTAGATGACACTGAATAAATCTGTAAGTTGAGGACTTTTTCCAAAAGAAAAATACAAAGATTTGGTAGCCAAGACTGTCTCTTCGTCTTGCCAAGCTTTCTGAATGCAAGCCGGATTGGTTCGGAGCATGTTGGTTGGCGGATTTTGAACAGCAATATACTTCTGGTGGTATGTGAATGGCTGAAGGTTGACCTGCACGTTGCTGCTGCAGCGTGGCTCGTGGCGCGATGGTTGTCTCAGATAACAAGAGCCAACTCCCACCATTATTCCTCAGGTTGCTCTTCTATTGTGATTAATTTCTGCTTGTTGTAGGTCATTCTCATGTTACTAAAAATTTGATTTGCTTAGGGAGGACATGCTTGACTATTGTTGTCTCTTTTTTGGTTTTCTCTTGAATGGTAGTTGAATGTTTGACTACCTTCTGTTTTCCTGACTCATCCATGTGTTAGTGGAATGTTGCAGGTTTATAGAGGCCATTACAGAGGGTCTGATATCAGATGATTTTGCTAGAGCAGGTACAGCAAGGAGAGGTAGTTCAAGGTATATAAAATCTCCAAATATACCATTTTTATACCTGATTTAACAATGTTTATTTGTTACTCCCTCTCTTCTCTTTTAGTCTACATTTTAGGAAAAATCAGACAAATTAGTAGTGCATTTATTAGTACTACTTAAATTGGTAAACAACCAATCCGAGCTACATTGAAAATAGTGACATCCAATAGATAAAGGAGAACCACTTCGTTTTCCGTATTCTTGTTGACTAAAAGCTAGAATGTAGAGTATTTTGGAACAAATTTTAGGCCTAGATTGTAGAGTATTTCAGAACGGAGGGAGGGAGTATGTCTTTCAGAAAAAGTAGTACAATCAGCACTATTTAACACTAAACATCAAGAAGCACTTCATGGCAGATAAAAAAGAGGTCAGCGGATGGTACCGGCGAATTTATGGTGTTTTCTCTGTGCGCATATATAAGCTTTCTTCAATATCAATCGCGATCTCTCTTTTTCCTCATCCTCTCAATTGATCTGGGACTTTACGTGTTACTGTTGCACTCTTTTTTCCATTTATATCACCACATTTAGTGACATGCTTTTCTGCTGCCAATGTTCGGATTTGCTTATATGCTGATGTATCGCTATAGTTTCCACTGTAGATAGTTTTTTATCATTTTGTTTTGGAATGGGTTATCGATGTTACCCCGTGATTAGGGTGCTTCACTGATGCAAAATGTTCCAAAATACATCTATAGGTTAAAAAAAGGTTGGATATGAGCTGGCCTATTACACCACTTATCTTCCAAAATGTATCTGTATACTTTTTCATATCAAGATTGACCAATGCAATGCTAATACATCTATTGTTCATTCTCTCTGAATTAGGATGTTTAACCATCAGCAATGTAGAGGATGAATATATAGTTTTGGAAGAGCCCATTTGATTGTTAACCTTCATACGAGGATCATTTCCTTTTGGCGAACTGAAATAAACGACATATATCTATTGCAAGGACGGTGATATGGATTTTTGACTTTAATTATGTTGCAGGACAAGACTCAAATCAAGGAGGCATGTTTTATGTTCTTTTATACTTTGACAAAAATAGCTCCCAATGTATTACACTTGTCTTTTTATACACAACCTTGCCTTTATGATCTTCCAAAATATTCTTCGTATCTTTACATTTCTCAAGAGTAGTTTGCCATAAGTCCAATTGTATGTTGTCATCGGTCACCCGTAAAAAAAGATTATTCACATTTGCTTGCACGCCGTAGGCGGGCAAGCGCGCGGCAAGCCGCGCCTTCCTACCTAGTATGAAAAGAAGGCCATGGATGGTTAGAATACCTTGAAAAATTGAAGTGTTTTTGTGGATAGCTTTTAATAAAAGTATTCTTAAAGAATGTTGTAATTAGGAGAGAGGATGGAAATGCAAGGATAAAAAAATGCTATTTTTTGGATGATTTGGAAAATCTTGATCATATTTTGTTTGAATGTAAATTAGCTAAATATGTATGGGGTGTAGTGAAATGTGCTACGAGTTTAGTAGGTGTACCTGAGCATTTCCAAGACATGAGTGGGTCATGAAGTTTCCCAAGTAGAGATAGGAATATTATTTGTGGGTGTTACTGCGGTATTTTGGTCTATTTGGAAGGCTAGAAATGCAACAGCTTTATCATGTTTGCCCGCATGATCCAACTGCAATGATGCAATGGCTAGTAGATTTGGCATCTCAGTGTTTCAACCGAAAAGAAGATTGGGCGCCCCCCGACGAGAAGAATTGGCATAGGATTGTTGAAGTCTTAGTGATATACCAACTTCGACAAAATGGGATGGTTTGTTAGATGTTGTAGCTTGTTCATGTAGTTATTAAGATGGTTGGTTTCTTCAGGTGTCTTGGAGTTTTAGAAGAAGAAAAAAGACTCGTTTAGTGCTATACTTTGTTGTTCTGTTTTTCCTAGTCACTAATGGGGAAGTATGGGTTGTTGCATTATCGACAAGTACACCATGGGCGATGCCTTACGGCGAGGAGAGAGAGAGATTAGGGCAGAAGGCAGGAAGCTATCGGGGCGGTGAAACACAGGTTACCCAGCTTCAGATTTCACAATGGTGACGAGATCCTACTGCTGCTATAATTCACTATGAGGCCAACAAACGTGCAATTACAATGAGAGGTGCATGTATGATTGCTTCCCTCAAAGGCTCATAGGATCCGGCTGATGAAGGCGCTAGGATCTACGGTTTATATGAGGAATCCTAGCCGGAAACTACAACTCCTAGCCGGAAACTACAACTCCCATCCTAATACGGAATACATCTTGTCGTGCACGGAAAGGATTCCGCCTTAGTATGGATGCACCTACCTTCAACTGGGCTAGACTCACCACCTTGGTCAATCAGCAACTGTGTCGCATGGTTAGGTCATTGGCCCAACAACCAAATGTGGGTCACCGGGATTGCCGAAATAAGACAATGTCATGGGTATACCCAATGTTGAGGAGATCGTTTATCGGTGTCAACTCGGTCGCCTGGCAATTAGCGATTAATCGCTTATCGGACAATTAATTGAACAATGTCTATACCCATTTAGCATATCTCAACAGTAGCCCCCAGAGTTCTTCAAGATCCACATGTTCCTCTGCCTAGCTTAGCTCGCACTTCTTTCTCCATATTGTATCTTGAGGACGGATCAACAAAGAATCCTAAAGGACTCCCAAATCAGGTGGTTTCCGCCTAACATCGAGGCGGAAATTCATCTTTCCCTCATATCCAGGTCCAATGGTTAGATCCATGAGATATACCCTTCAACGGTTACTTCGTGAAATTTGTGTGTCTTCTGTTGAAAGGCAACATGAGCTTACCTGGTATGGGACAAAATTTACGCCCCGCCTAAATCAGGTTTAGATAAGGCAGGTCAAACGGTAAAATACTTTGCGGCAAAATTACCACTACGGCACCCGGACATGTGCCAGCCATCCAACGGTCATGTCGCTTGGGTTCCAACCACGGGACCCAGCACATGAATCTCCAACGGAGCTTATACATATTGCGGCGAGGGGAGAGGTGAACTCATTCCCACCCATTCTCAACCACGTCATCTTCTCCGTCTATCGTCGCCCGGGAGCTCAGAGCTTGACCTTTGCGTCGCCGTGCTAGAGTTCTATCGTCGACAAGCTACCGGGCCGGATTCTTCGCTGGATATTCACCGCCAATGAGCCACCTTGTCGAAACCACATCGTCGGTGAACAACTCCGGTGAGTCCCGTGCCAGAGCTCGTAGCGATAGCCAGTTAGTACTTTTGGTGTTTCATTTCCGGCATGACTTGGTACATCATCATGGCTCTTATTTCAGCCATTACTTGCATCTTGGAGATATGTCGTCTCCTTCGAATCCTTCCTTGTCAGAGCCATTGGAGGTTTTTCCCCTCTCTACTCAAACTCCACCGATATCTATGGTGATCCTACTTCTAGCTCCTAGTCAAGATTCCGACAAGCAACCTCTACTGGAAGACCAGGGCCAGGCAAAAAATCCTAAGGACAAGGCGGGACAACTAAAGATGAAGAAAAAGTTGGAGGAAGCAGCCAAGAAATCCAAGGGGAAGAAACGGGAAGAATTCAAGGGGCAGTGGTGGCCATGTGACTTGACGGAATCCGATCTCAAAGATCCGGAATCCGAAGGATTTATCAAGGTGGATTCTTCGCGGGTTGTTCCCAAAGCGTCAGTTCCACTCCTAAGGAGAATGAAAGGGTCGATGACATATTGGACCGAATCATTATATGAAGCAACAAATCGCCCATTATCATCTCTAATGACTGCTCCTATTTCACCTGTAAGATTTCCTGGATTGAAACTTGCATCAACATTGACCATACCGTGTCATTCTTTCGATTTTTTCTAGACACTCTTCTTATTCACTGAATTCTTTCTCGTTACTCTTATATTATATGTTGTAATTACTCGAATGGACATTGCAGCAATCAAATGTGTAGGTACTTTCTCACCATGCACAAATTGGCGGCGCATCCACCATATATACCAAGGGGCTGTAAGAATTAATTCCATTGTATTTTTAACCTGCTGATTCACTATCGATTCGTCAAGAACATCACTACCTGCTCGGTCAACTAGCATTGCATCTTCTATCTTATCTGCTAGTCAAAGTCTCCTCCATACTTCCATCCTCCATACTTCCAAAGAATGATCATGTCTATTTGCAAGGACACCATAACAAGGAAGAATAATATGAAGAGATTTCCAGGCAAATATTTTTACCTATGTTGAAACTGAAGCTTTTCATAGAGAATCTCATACTTTATTTATGCTTGACTGCCCTGTTTATTCATTGATTACGGCTTAATGTTTCGTTATTGGTCCCCATGTGAAGAGGTACAGAGCGATCTCAGCTGTTGTTGTGTTTAACGGGTGTACCAAAGCGCTAGGGGTACAAAATTAGTCTCATGTGAAATTTGTATTTTCCTGTGAACGTGAATTTCATGTTCAAACTAGCTTCTGTCTTTGAATGGATTATTATGCTTTGGTTTCATTCATAAGATTATGAGGCTTGTACTGCTCCAACGTTGGCAGTACCATCTGGCTCCATGGATCCTCTGTCGTGACCTGCAGCTTCTCCCTCTCCAGCGACGTGCTTGTCGACAGCGCGCCCGCGAAGACAGAAGAAATAGTACACGCAGAGCCCCGCGAACAAGATTAGGCCCATTACATCCACCGTCCCAAAGATGATCAGGATCTTGGCGAGCAAGGAGTTAGTGGCACTGTAATCTTCTTCGTCTTCTTGGCAAATTTTCCCCTTGAGAACCTTCACCCAGTAGCTGTACCGAGGGCTATCGCTCCCGCTGATAACCTCCCTGACTCCCGCCGTCAGCTCGTAGTGGGAGCACACGCCCCTGTCGGCCGTGACGCTGCCGTCGTTGACCTCCTCGAGGTAGAGGGCGGCGGCGCAAGAGCAACTGCGCAGACACAGGTCCACGCACTTCTTCACCGTCACGTTGGCGAGCGGCGAGGCGGCCTTGAGCACGGTGGTGACGCCTTTCATCTCCATCATGTCGTGCGCGACAGACCTGGTGGCCGTCGCGTTGCAGACCAGGGTGCCGATCGGCGCCGGCTCCAGGCCGCGCGCGGCAAAGTCGGTGCATCTCCCGGAGGCGGAGCAGACACCGTGGACGCCGCAGGCAAGGGGGAGCTCGCAGAACGCGAGCGCCTTATACGAGGCTCTGAACTTGTTGTTGCGGCGGTCGAAGACGTACAGTCCCAGGTTGCCGTCGTCTCCCAGAGCCAGGAATCTGATCGGCTCTTTCTTCAGCGCCGGCGAGATTCGGGCGACCGGTCGCCGCCGCCTGTCGAACATCGTGAGCCCCGACTTGTTCATTCCCGCGAATGCCATGGTCTGGTTGCGGCTGGGAATCAATTCCCAGTAGGAGTACCTCAGCAGTCCGAAATAGAGGTAGGCGGCGATCTTGTCACCGTCGAGCTCGACGCTGTAGAAGGCTGGAGACATTTTTGTCAGGGTCGTGGCGAAGTACGAGGGAAGCCGGAGCCACTGGCCTGGCAGGAGCTTGTCCGTCGGTTTGTCGAAGCTTTGCCATACCGTGTGGTTCTTGTCGTCCAGGAGAAGGAGGTTGCCGGTCCTGGAATCCAAGTGCAGAGCCTGTGCAGGCAGGTGCCGTGGGAGAAAACAAAACAAGATTTAAACAGTGTTTTTAAGAGTATATTTTCATTGTGCCAAAAAGAATGAAAAACATTTGTAACAGTGTTCTATGAAACAAAAATCGATTTCAAAGGACTGTCAAAGAGGCCATACGCCATAATCCTCGATTCCTCGTACAAACCAAACCCATCCAGCACCCACTCATAGACCAATGAACCCTAAGGGGTCAATATCGTAAAAACACTCGGAAAAGATATAACACTAGCAAAAAGGGAAAAGACACTTGGCAAAGTTTTCAATACTCGACAAACTAGAGGGACACGTGCGCCTAACGGCGCCTTGACGGAAATCACTCTTTACGAAGTTTCCCATAACGGACAGTCGCAAAGTTTTGATATTTTTTCTGTCGTTTCCCCCGCACAAAAAAAGGTTCCCTCCCATCGGTTTGCCAAGTGTCAAGGGTTGACATCCACCCATTATCCCCGCCACCTTCTTCCCGCGCAAAAAAAAATGTTTCCTCCCATCAGTTTGCCAAGTGTCAAGGGTTGACATCCACCCATTACCCCCGCCACCTTCTTCCCGCGCAAAACAAAATACAATTATATATAATTTTGTACTCGATATAACCCATTTCGACAATATAATTGTATTCCTTAGAACAAATTTGAACTTATATATTCAAGTGTTTTTACCCCATTGCCTAGAGTTTTTTTTTTATACCAAGGATTGTTTTAGCATCAAGAGAGCATATGTGATCCGCTAGCTTTTAGGTCCGTAGTACCTACTTCATGGTGTTCAGCTGTTCTCGATTCATTTTTATAAGTGTGGTATAATCATAGGCCTTATGTTTCTGTACGGAGCAGATCCGTCAAACAAACGTACAAGACACAAGTGCATACACGTAGGACACTAGGACCAAATGGTTCCTGTTGCCGAAAATGCCGATATGCACGACAATGCTGTACTACTGTTCCATCTTCCACGCGAATCGACAGTTCTAACATACGGATGCGCTACGAATCGTGTCATTTCTAATCTCTGATCGTGATAACTCTACAAATCGCAGTGAGCGAAAACCAGGCAATATCTTAAAGGATCGAGCAAACAAACAATGGAAAACGATGGAAAGAGAAGAAGATGAATCACCTTGGCGCCCAGACCTGCCGTGCCGGACCACCACCGGGCGACTCCGGCGCCGTCCGTCAGCCGCAGTTGCCCATTCTCAGCGAGCTCGAGCTGGCAAAGGCCGCCCGCCGCCAACTCCTGGACGGGACGATCCGAAGTCCAGACCGTGACGTCGCCCAGCAGAACGACGAGAGAGCACAGGTAGTAACCTTGCGTGCCGGCCTCCACGCTCACGGCGGCGGCGAATCGAGGCTGCCGCTCGCCGGCTGCTTCAAGGACCGTGGTCCGCTCGGCGAATCCCGGATAGTAGGACGCCGGCAGATGCACGGCGAACCGGGCGCCGAGATGGAAATCCAACGACGATGCCGCCGTTTGAAGGAGGAGCGCGACGGGGAGCAGCGCAAACCAGGTGCGTTCGGGGCTCATCTTTTAGATGGATCCGGTTTCGATTCATTTTCTTCTACGGAGTATTTATTTGCTTGTAAATATTTATTTACTCTGTGAAGACTCCAGCTGAGGAGAGGGGATTTATTAGCCGTTATGTTTAAATTTGGAATTTATGGTTTCCTTAGAAATGGCAAGATGTCCAAGATTCCATTTCCAGGCAAAGATATTGCCTTGGTTTTTTGTACTGTATTTCAAAACAAAACAAAAAAAGATCTTCTCATTAATTACTACTGCCACTCCGTAGATTGCAATTGTCACGTCCGTTTTATGTAGGACGACTTGGCGTGCGACCCCAGGGACGAACCCGATTAATGACGAGAGGAAGTGCAATTTCATCTCTGTGATTGGAAAAACTACTAGGCTGTGTGTGTGTTTTTAACGAGACATAACCAGTGTATCAGCGTAAGTAGAGAGAAGGATCCAAAGTACTTTGGTTCTAGCATGGTAGACAGTTTTGGATGATACGTATTCCTTTATTTACGTTTTTTCAGAGCACAAAACGTTAGCGATTAATTGGCCTGGATTCACTAATATATTGTCTGCGTTTTTCTCGCTAAGTGATATCAGGTTTCCCTTCGAGCTGCAAGGTAAGATTTTTGCTAAGATGGAGAAGAGAGAACATAGAGAAATCGAAAGATGCTAAGAGATGATTTCTTAGAAAATAAGAAATACCAGTTACACCATTGTATCACATGTCTTCCCTTAGTAACATTACTTTCTGCTAAAATTAATTAATTCTCATTAATTGTAAAGGATGAAATAAAAGATAACCCCTACCTATTTCCTATTACTCACTAATTCCTGCCATAAGTTCATCCTGGACAAACCTCATCATGGTTTTATGCTGTGATGGGATCAGAATTATATCATTACTACCTCCATCGGTCTATATTTTTTTCAGTAAGTCAAACAAAGTAAAATTTGACCAAACTTTTAAAAGAATTTATGAACAAGTATGATATTTTGTAGATAACATATGAAAATACATTTCATTATCTATCTAATGATATTGATTTTGTACTTTTCATGTTAATGATTTTTGATAAAAACTTAATCAAACTTAACATAGTTTGACTTTCTGGAAAAAAAAATAGGCCTTAAGCCTTGGGATGGAGGTAGAACTATTGACTTCCCTTTATTCGGCCCATCCTGGATAAACCTCATCATGGTTAGCCATGGGCGGTGCTTGCCCAGGCATACCAATATAATTCGGCCAAAAAAAATTTATTAGGCCCAAACGGCCAAGGCGCCAAGCCCATAGAGTCAGCCTCCGTTGCCTCCGTATCGTTTCGCAGCCTCGCTCGGGACGCTGCCTCCTCCCAGTGAGCGACCGAGCGCCCGACTCCGTTACTCTGTATCGTTTCGCCGAAGCACGATCGCACGAGACACACACACAGAGGCACAGAGCAAACCCTAGCGATTGGCGGCTGGGCAGGGCGACGGGCGGTGACCGGCGGCGACCACCTCTCCGGCTAGCGCCTCTCCGGCGACTCGCGCCCTCGCACTCGCAGGTACGAATCCTCTCCTCTCTTGCCTCTTCCCCATTTCAATTTAGGATTTAGATGTTCATAGTTGTCTATTAAATTTGAAATTGCTTGCACCAAATTGGAATTTTAGGCATTTAGAAGAGGAGTAGATTACTAAACTAGCACTAAAATTAGTAGATAGAAAATCAGATTAGGCCATTTGTTCATATCTCAAATTTTCCATTGTTTTGGTTGTTATGTAGATGAAGAAAAAGAATGGTGTTGGGCTTGCTGGAAGCAGCATATATGCAATGTGGAATAAAGCTTGAAAAGCAAAGAAGATAGATGAAACATCGATCAGATTCTTGTTTAATCAAGTGCTTCTATGATGAGGTTCAGAACAATCTTCAGTTGGCGCTAGTGCAAACACCAGATGAAGAACGTGAACCGGACAATAGCGTTGGAAACACAGCCCCAATCGTGGAAGATGATTTGTCAACCGATGAAGATGATAAAGCAACACATGCAGACTTGCAGGCCCTCAAACATGACCCTGGCAAGCGGATTCCCATATCAAGATATGTTGTCAATGATCAAGATAGAGTAAGAAGGAGATAGATTGAGATGGGGCCATGCCAACCAAAGAATCACAAGTTTTTTGTCACGGTAAAGAGTGGAAAAGATCGCCGCTTTTGTCATCGTTGGTTTGCAGAATTTCCATGGATTGAGTATAGTGTGGAAAAGGATGCTGCCTTCTGCTTTGTTTGCTATTTGTTCAAGGATAAAACAAAATGTCCCGGTGGAGATTCATTTGTGAAGGATGGTTTTAGGAACTGGAACATGAAAAGTAGATTGGTGAGACATGAAGGTGGTGTTGGTAGTGCTCATGCTGAAGCTCAGGAGAAATTTGATATGTTTTGTACACCAAGAGCATCAATCTGAGCATCTCTTTGTTCAAGCAACTCACAATACAAGTCTTTGTATTTGCAGCGTTTGACATGGACACTCAAGTGTTTGAGGTTTCTATTGCATCAAGGCTTGGCATTTAGAGGACACGATGAAAGTGAAGATTCACTAAATAAAGGAAATTTCCTCGAGCTCTTAAATTGGCTTGCAGGAAATTTTGAAGAGGTTAACAAGGTGGTTCTCAACAATGCTCCACAGAATTGCAGGATGATTCACCATGACATACAACATGAGCTGATCAAATGTTGTGCGCGGGAGACTACTAAACTACTCATTGAAGAACTTGATGGTGGTCAGTTTGCAATACTTGCAGATGAAGCTAGTGATGTGTATCAGAATGAGCAGTTGGTTGTTTGCTTGCGCTATGTTGATAAGAAAGGAAGGGCAGTTGTAAGATTACTTGGTCTTGCTCATGTTGAGGACACTACCTATTTGACACTTAAAGCTGCAATTCAAGAAATGCTTATGGAGTACAACTTGACATTTGCCATGGCCCGTGGGCAAGGATATGACGGAGCTAGCAACATGAAAGGTAATGCCAATGGTCTGAAAAAACTAATTATGGATGAGTCTCCTTCAGCCTATTATGTGCACTGCTTTTCCCATCAACTACAGCTAACTCTTGTAGCTATTGCTAAGGAGAGTGGAGATTGTACTTGGTTCTTTCAGCAGCTTGCACACTTGTTAACTGCTCTTGGCATGTCTTGCAAAAAGATGAGGATGATTCGGATTGCTCAAGTCGAGGAACTGATTGATGCATTGGATTTGGAAGAAGTACAAACAGGACTGGGCAAAATCAGGAAATGGGTTTGGGAAGGCCATGTGATACACGTTGGGGCTCTCACTTCAGGACTGTGAACCGTGTCCTCTCTCTATATGCTGCAATAAAGAGAGTCCTAAAGAAGATTTAAAAGAGTACCATGGTGCGGAGGCTCAAGCTACTCTATCAGTGGAGACATCAATTTTGTCATTTGAGTTTGTTTTCATGGCATACTTGTTGCAAGAAATATTTGGATACACAGATGACTTGAGCAGAGCTTTACAAACAAAAGACCAAGATATTGTTCATGCTATTCAGCGGAAAATACTTGACAATACGAAGTATCACTTGGCGGGCTTGAGGTCTGATCCCGGATGGGACGATTTTCTCATTAAGGTAACATCTTTCTGTACAAAGCACAACATCAAAGTTGTTGATATGAAGGCGCGTTACTATCCTGTTGATCGAAATAGAAGAGGTGATCTCTTTAATGGTGCAGATAATTACCATCGCTTCCATGTTGATATGTTTGTGAGTGTGATTGATAGGCAAATTTCATAACTAAATGGCAGATTTGATGAGGTAAACACGGAACTACTTAATTGCATGGCAGCATTCTCTCCCGTTCGCCCATTTGTTGCTTATGATCAAAATAAGTTGGTCAAGCTTGCTTCACAGTTTTATGCTACTGTTTTTCACAATTGATGAATTGGCAAGACTTCAGCAACTAGAGATGTATATTACTCATGTGCGCAGAGATGAAAGGTTTAAAAATTTGAAGAATATAGTTGAGCTTTCAGTTATGCTTGTGGAGACAAATATGCATGCACGGTACTTTATTGTTTACAAGCTTCTCAAGTTGGTACTGATTTTGCCAGTAGCTACTGCCAGTGTTGAAAGGGTATTCTCCTCCATGAATTATGTGAAGAATAAGCTAAGAAACAAGATGAGTGATGATTACTTGAACAATTGCATGGTTACATTTGTTGAGAGAGAATTATTCAATCAAGTGAAGGATGATGATGTCATCAATCTCTTCCAAAAGGGTGCCCGCAAAGTTATATTGTAAGAGGTACCGCCTCTTTCCATTGAAATTTGTTGTTGTACTTCAATTTGTATGGATTTAAGCACTTTAGTATTATGTATTGTACTGAAATAATTGTTATAGTTCTATTGAAATTATTGTCCAACTGAAAATATAGCCTATATAGGTTTTTGTTTGTGCTTTTCTAAGCTTTGTGAAAATTATAGGCGTTTGCTCGTGTTTTTGTTTGCTTTGAGAACAATTTTTTGGCTGGTGGGAATACCCACCAGCATTTTCCTGGAGCCGCCGTTGTAGTTAGCACGTTGTTCTAAGAAAACAAGGATAAGCTAACCTATCAGTAAGATGCCCTACAAAATTCAGTAAGAACAACACGTAGAAGATTGTTCCCGACTCCTGAAGCAACCAATAAAAGCTCCATGGCAATGAGAAAAAAGAGACCAAACTCCCGAATAATTTATGTGTTGCAAGTCTGACAAGTGCACTACGCTCCAGAGAAATGCAATAAACCATTTTTATGTACATCAACAATGTTCTAAACCACGAAATCAACAAACCTAATCAAACATGTAAAAGAAGAGATATACACCAAATATACATTAAATCGAGTGAACTGTCGCGAAGAATCTACAATCAACCATTGCCATTTAGAGGAACTTATTTCTTTCCACCAATCATAGGTTGACCACCGTTTGAGCTACCCAAACTAGTGCCCATCTTATTTCCACCACTGGAGCTCTTCAAGTCGATCAAATCACCGAATAAATTATCAAGTATGTAGTAAGGTTTGCTTGCTGCTGCTGCAGGATCCCTAGGTTGTTGATTCACGTTCACTGGGGCTTGAGGCATGGTTAGACCATTATTTGTTGGAGAACCCACAGAATTGTACTGTTGCGTTAGCTGGGAGGTTGAAGGAGAGGTATATGAAGCTAAGGGAGGTGTATAGGTAGCAGGGAGTTGTTCTTGGTAAGCAGCTGGCTGGAAAGGATTAGAATTGGCAGTTGGAGGTGTAGCCCATGGTGGCGCTGGATATCCGGATGCATATGCTGGAGCTTGAGATGGATATGGTCCAGTTTGTGCCCAAGGTGCAGCGTAGTTGCTAATATGTGGAGTATATCCCTGGTTTACAGGGTATGGATGGTTGGCTGAAGGATATTGTGGCACACCAGTAGGGTTTTCTTGTCCATCTGCAACTGCAGGTTGCTGATGGCCATTTTGGCTCGGCGCTGAAGAATCAGTGGAAGTTTCATCAGTAGGGGTGCACAAGGTGAGGCTTAAAAGGTCGATCAAATCCTGCTCTTTTGTTTGATAACTACTACTTGGAGCTGGGTCAAGAGGAACCAATGCATTGCTTGCCACAGAAGGCGGTGATTCTGAACTTGGCATATCAATGGGTACAAGGGCAAGTTCCACAGTACTTGTGCTTGATGATGTCTCATCACTACTTATCACGGATTTGTTTTTTCTGCAGATGAATAAAGCACGAACCTTAAATATATGTGACAGAAAATACAAGTAGCATACTGTAGACAATACCTTTGTGCCAGCTGAGCAAACTCATCCTCCTCTTCATTAGGGATGTCCTTTTCTACAATATGAGGTGGCGATGGTTTTGCTATTGGTTCCTCTCTCGGAGACTCAACTGTCTCTCTGGCAGGACCTTCAACTGCCAAATGAGTACCAGCAGCGATGGCATCATATTTTGAAAGTACATTTTGTAGGCGATCATTTATTTCAAGACCTTGCTTCAGTAACTGCTCATTCCTAAACAATGTAAACGAAAATATCAAGTATCACACTGTAAGCCAACTGCAGTGTTACGATATATGGTGTACATCTAAGCTACAGTCATGAGCGCCACCGTTAAAAAACAATGAACAAAACGACAGCAATATTTACAGAGCCAAATTTGATAACATTACCCTGTGGAACTGATAAACTGCATGAGCTTTTGTTGATTTGAGCGACATTGGCTCACAAGATCTGTGATGATTTCATCTTTAACAGCCTGTGTTCAAAAGATATTTAAGAGACCACTCATCAGCTTGAACTGGAACAAAATTTCCAATCAATTTCCATGATGGATAGAAGCCAACAAATTTTACCTCTTGATCTGATGGGTTCAAAGCATACACCATATCACTTAGTAGCTCCGTCACATTACGAATATTATTCAAGTCCCCTAAACTGTAATAAACAGGAAAAAAGGTTGAAGTCCAGGAAATGGAGTAACTCAGCAAGTCAAATGAGTTCAATGCACTAAGAAGAATGGCATCACCTCAGAGTATCGACATCAGCGGACATTTGTTCATTCAAACTTCCAGCAGCATATCTGGGTGAACCATAGTTTTGAGAATTGTGTGTTGCAGGAGGAGTAAGTATTGGTGGGGCATCTATGGGACGTCTTGGGAACACTACACCTGTGCTCTGTAAAACAAATTAACAATTAGCCTATGTTTGCGTCTAAAAGGTTTAACTTCAAAGAAAAAAAAATATTTGCATAACTACATGGCCCACGTGTGACAAACATGGAATATGGAATGATGTACAGGGATAGATATCTATACTTCCTACTAGGGGACAAACAGGGATAGATATTTATACTTCCTAGGGGGCAAACAGGGATTAGTGCATACCTTTACTTCAAGATATGCCAAGTGATATTGCCTGTATTTAGCTGAAGGTCCACCAAATGCTTCTTGCCAAGAGTCCAAAAGTAATAATACTTTATCCCTTACTTGCATATCATGCTGAAAATAATTCGAATAGACAAAATATCGTAATCTTATTACCGCCACCTCCAATTAATGTAGAAAACAGAATAACATAGGATGTATCATAAGCACAAACTTGCAATGGATCTTCAATAAGACAAATAGCATGACATTATCTAAATGAAGATGGTGCAAATGTCAACCATTTTTAGGGGATAGTCAGAGATAGGATGCTCAAACAATCATGGCTAGATTCAACTAGAATAAAACTCTGAAAGTGAAGATGGTGAGACAAAACATTTTTTTTGCTGCCCTAAACCTTTAATACGGTAGGGTAGGAAAAGGGTGAGTTTTGGCAACTCTATAATCTTGAACAAGAAGTAGGGCATGTCTAGGTTAAGTGCTCACTACTTACTCAAGAACTAAAGAGAACCAAACAATAAAATTGAGAGTGGAGAATTGGTGTATCCATGAGGTTCCAAATGTTTCATACCAGTATGTTCCCGGTACTTTCTGTGTTCCCAGCTTATACGATTAAAGAAGCAGATACAATGCCTTTGAGAACTCTTAAGGCTAAAAATCCGATTTCAAAAACTACTCACGAGCAAATTTAGGAAAGGATACGCGCATGCAAAAGTAAGGAGGGGAGTAATGAAACCTTCTTCTGGATTATTTTAACCATTTCGTTCAGAACATGTTGTTCGGCAACTTCAAACTGCACATATTCACCACAATTCTTCATCATTGTCTCCAACAACTGCAAAAAAATTCTAACCAGTATGAACATGATGAATAGTTTCTCAAATCTTACTGCATATCAAAGTACATACTTCTATGAACCCATCAAGCTAACATTTACATAAGAGAAGTAACAACATTTGCAATAAATTCAAACTAGATGGAAATTGATGTGATGAAAGAAAAAACGTGTTGTACAAAAATCAATTTCAAGTGCGCATCATGGCATCGTGGAAGTGCATACCGTCAAAGCATAGTATTGAACCTTCGGGTCCTTGTTTTGCAACCGCTTCTTAACTGCCTTCACCACATCCTTTGTTTGCCTGAGTAACATGTTTACAGATTGGCATGATAAGATAAGCAGACAACCACTTGGACTAGAACATAATGTACCCATCACAATATCAGTGGAATGCAAGTATTCACCTGACACTTAAGTACGTATGGAAAGGTGTTAATATGTTTCCAGTTAAAACTGTTCTAGGAACAATAGGCTAAAGCAGATGCAAGGTACAGTTCCAAAGTCAAAAATCTGATGTTTGAGACTGGGTTATGTATGAGCCTCAATTCACAATAGCATAGTCCATATGAGACTGCAGGCCTTCTTTCACATATAAAAATCTTTACTATTAAATTGCAATCGGTGGTGTTCGTAGGTAAAAAAAACCGGGCTTCTAAGTTTCGTACATCAAAAAAGCCGCCATTCCTTCGTCAGACTTTTTCCGTCGTTGGCGCTAAGAAAAAGCAGCGCTCTGGTCTGGAATCCCACGCGATGGAGCAATCCCATGCCAGCAAAAACCAGCTATATACGAATAAAAACCAGGCTAGCGAACCATCCATACGTGGTGCAACAACAAATCGTACATCCCGCGATCGATCTCTGTCGGCATGTTAACAAGGTGGTACTATAAAGTTAAGTCTCCTTGGCATTATTTTTTCGTACATTAGGTTCATTGTTTTTTCGAACCGTCTCCACTCACGCCATTATGGGCCACGTAGCTGTGGTACTGGGCCAGCTCCGCATCAAACCGCGGTTCGCTCAGATTAGTCCCACATCGCTTTATTATATGGAACTCTCGCCGATTTATATAGGTGAGTTTCTCCATATTAACAAGACAGGGTTTGATAGCTAGCACCCCTGTCGGTGGCAAAGGACGGCGAGTGAGAGGACACAGAAGGAAAGGAAGACTCGGACGTTGTTGATGATCCTCATATGGAAAGAGAACAAGAAAGGAAGCAGATCACCGTGAGGATAAGAAATTAAATCAGTCCGACCCGACCGGTGGGTGGATGCGCGGCTTGCCTGCGCGCGAGCCGACATCTGCATGGCCGGTTGCCTGGTGGTTGTGGATCCGAATGGGTTCCGTGGTGGTGGGCATGGCTTGATAACGGGCGTTGGCGTTGCTTCGGCCGACAATCCCAGAGCGGACGACAATTAGCGCGCCGGCGATTTAGAGCATACGGACCCACTGTTTGTCATCATCGTAGCAAAAGCCCCTCGACAGGAAGCCCCAAGATCGTGAGATGCCGCTGTCATTAAGCGGAACAGGAGATATTACCAGGACGACAATAAATCGTTCAGGCTGGCAAATCCACCGGTCATATCCAGTTCACGCAAGCGGGAGCTACATCGCCGGGCGCCCTCTATCCAAAATAATGGTGGAATGGAGCAGGGCCACTGAAATAGGCAGTTAATATTCAGACTTAGTCTTATTTAGACTATATTCTTCGCTGCCAATTGTAGCTTGATTCTAATCAACCGGGGGAACGCGTCCTTCCGATCCTCCGCCTCCTGCGTTCGACACGCGTCCTATACGCTGGCAGCCCACCCATCACTTATCGTCTTATCCATCCGGTTTTCTTTTCCGTCTCCCATCTTCTTCCTCGCTGCAAGCAACGCGCCTCCACCCGTAGTCCCCTGACCACTCAGGGCCGTGCCGCCGTTGATGTCCAACCACTTAGAGTCGCGGCCGCTCGGCCACGCAGAACCACCGCCGTCCGGTGCCACCACTTTCCTGCTGCACAGCACCGCCACCGTTCTGGCCAACCCCCATCTGCCTCTCTCGACCATGCTTTGCTACAGGTTGCCTCGGCGGCGCTGATGCAAACGGCTAGCGCCATTCAGTCATCGCGCATCCTCAGAAAGCAGGCGCGGCTGCAAGGTGTGGGCGCAGGAGCTGTAAGCGGCGAGGGTGCGTCGTCGCGCCGCCCAGGACGGGAGCAGATGCTGCGAGTGTCGTCGGCTTCTGCTACATGCAGTGTCGGCATCTGCTACCTGTCGCGGCGGCGGATGCTACAATAGGCGGCGGCTGCTGCGACAATAGGCGTCGGCGACTGCTACAAGGGTCAGCGAAGGCTGCTACAACCGGCGGCAGACATTGCTACAAGCGCCTGCGGGGGTAGCTACAAACGGGGCGCCGCCGAGCTGCAAGGAGTCCGGCGAGGTCGGCGGCAAAGCTACTTGCGGCAGTTTGCGATGCTACAAGCCTGGGGCGGCGGTGCTGCATGCGAGGGGCGGAGGTGCTGCTGGCACGTGGTGCCACCGAGCTGCAAGGAATTCGGCGAGGTCGGCGGCAAAGCTACTTGCGGCCGGCGGCGGTGCTGCCGGCGCGAGGCGCCGCCGAGCTGCAAGGAATTCAGCGAGGTCGGCAGCAAAGCTACTTGCGGCCGGAGACAGTAAGGGGCGGAGGTGCTGCCGGCGCGTGGCGGCGGTACTGCATGCGAGCGGGCGGAGGTGCTGCCGGCGCGTTGCTCTCGGCGCAGGCGACATTGCTCACGCTGCTTCAACCTCGTCTTTGAAAGTGGAGGAGGAGGGAAATTTGTTCGTTTTTTTTGTTTCTTTTTTTCCTATACACTGTAGCGTTGACCTGTATCCAACGGTTAGTTTCGGTCGCATCGTGCGGCGGCCGACCCGGGGGATCGGGGATTTGATCCCCCGGGGGACGCTCAGCGCCACCCTTTTTTTAATGATGAGTTGCCAATTGTAGCTTTTTTTTAATGATGAGTTGCAATACTTATAGAAGGAACAAGAGACCATTCTGATGCACTTGGCGAAATAGAGGAAGTACATGGTAGACATCCACGTTCGTTGTGAGGTCTCTAGCTCGTTGCGCTTGCAGCGTTCATTTGCAAAAGTAATCTTCTTATACTATCACTACGTACCTGTTTTTTCTAAGGTATGAAAAAGATATGAGACCATGTTCTTCTGCCCGGAGCAGCACACGAGTTCAAGAGGATAATTAGAAAACTTACAAATTCGTGAAAAAAATAATAACAGGGATTTCCAAAATCAAATCTACTGTGTTTTCGATTCTAATTAACTTGTGATGTTAAAAGCAGAGGGGTTAACATGTGCAACTATGCGGCGAAAAAACAGAGCATCTCATATTTTACATATGAGACATATGAAGCAATAGGCCGTAGCAACGCTCGTACGGACACTTGGCTAGCCCCTATAATGTATGTGCGAGAAAATTAGCATCATGAATTTTGGTGACTATTTGGTCTTTACAATGACAAAAATCCCCCATGTTTTTGCTTTCATCGTCGGTGGGTTTGGTTCACCACTAAAAGCATTCCATCCTGTACTAGAACCTGAAGACCATCTTGTTAGCCCGATAAAATATGCATACCGATACAGCCTCATGTTACTGAAATGCCTAAAATCTACCACGATTCAGAGGCAATCGAAACAGCCAACATAGGTGGAATCCAAAATCGCCCAAACCCCACACCTAAACTCGCACGCAGGAACCGAAACAGCGCAGAGGCAGAGAGGGTACAGGGCTTGGGGTGAGAGGGGGAGGGAGGCGGCGCAATCACCAGACGTCGGCGTTGATGCAGTCGCAGATTTCGAGGTTGACGGCCCAGTCGGGGCCCATGAGAAGGTGGCTGGTGGCCTTGTCGACCCGCGAGACGACCTGCCGCACCGGCGCGGCCGCGGCGGCCACCACCGCCCCCGACGGGAACATCGCCGGGAGAGGGGCTAGGGTTTGGGCGGCGGGCGCGGGTGGGCCGAGGAGGAGACGGGCGATAACTACTGTGGCGCTCCGCTGGTGGCGCCGTTATTATCGCGGAGGGGGATTTTTGGTGTCAGATTCCCGTTGTCTGTTTCCTTTTCGACGAGGACGGGGCGGAGGAAGGCTTGATGTGGCTCAACAAAATGGTGCTCTGATGATCTGTCATGACGGGTGGTCCCAGGCCAGGCGCCCACAGAACCGGCCGGCCAGGTGAATGGATTAGGTAGTTTTAGACGACTTTTGATCAACGTGTCAATCGCATGCTCGCAAATGATCAACAGAGAACCAATTACATGTACTCTTGCAACTTTTATACAGTTTCAGGTTGCAATCCACTCAGTGAATGTCATCTGCCTAGCTTTACTGAATATTGAGAACCAACATACGATTGGATGATTAGGAGGGCAGTGTCACCTCAGCTAGTTAAAGTTTAAATCCTAGGTTTAACACTTTCACATCTCGTTAAAAGACAAAATATTCTTGAATATGAGGCGATGTCTCATCGACTACGAGGCATCCATGGTACAAGACATACGACTTTGAAAACTAGACCTAGCTATCAGGAAAAGTAAAACAAAACTATTGGACCATCATCCCAGGTATAAGACATAGTTCAAACCCTATATTTAACAATTTGATGTCTCATTAAAAGAAAGAATACTCTTCGGTGGGAGGGGACGTTCACATCGACAGCAAGACACCCATGGTACAAGACATGTAACTTTGAAAATTAGACCTAGCTATCAAGAAAAGTAAAACAAAACTAATGTACCGTCGTCCTATGTAAAGACATCAACATTGAAAACCCATGTTCAAAAAATATATGCTTTGAAAGCTAGACCTAGCTATCTTGTTTGCAACCAAATTGGATTCCCTTAGCAATGGTTAAACTCCACACATGTGAACTCACATACAAGAATGGAACAATCATGAAAAATAGCTAGATACATCCATGCATATATAAATAGAACAGGGGTAGTATTATCGATTAGATAATGACATGTTGCAGCCAATCTAGCAGATGTGCTAGGCGCATACTTCTTCCGTCTCAAAATATAAGGCGTCTAAGGATTAGTCAAAAGTCATAATTTTTTAAGTTTGACCAAGTTTACATATAAAAATATGAACATTTACAATACTGAATCAATATCAATAGATTTACCTTAAAATATATTTTTGCAATGTGTCCATTCGATATGGTAGATGTAAATATGTTTTCTAAATATTTGATCAAAGTTAGTAAGATTTGATTTTTGACTAATCCTTAGACACCTTACATTTTAGGACCGAGGGAGTACATATATTTCCTTGTCTTCAGACTCATCTTTCTCGCCAACAGTACTAAAATCACAACACATATATTTTGCCATTGTTTTTCTTAAGGAAAAGCACAACATTTCTCCTTAGTTGTATGTGAGTCTTTGTTCGAGCTTTGTGCACTTCAAAGTTTTATGTCCACCCAACAGCCCGGAATGGCACACCAACTCCTGATATTTCGCTAAACTGCAAACTTGTTTTGCATGGGACAATATGCGCACCAAAAGCACACATTAGAAAAATGGCAAATGCACTAAAAATTGATGCAAATGTATAAAATAGTTTGTTATACAATTGAATTCTCGAAATGGCCCTCTATGGGATGGACATTGAATCGTGAGCCCGTCAAAAAACGACCCTCGTGATCATTCATGCAAACTTGACACGGAGCTACATCACGTGTACAACATATCAAAAGCTTCTAATAATAATGCTACTAAAATGTAAATCATTGTGTTTATCGTCTAAATTATGCCTCTCATCTGCCATGTTACAGCACCGAGAGCAAACAAATATCAGGTAAAAACTAACTATTAGAACTGACCAAAAAACGACATGACCTTACACCGAATTCTAAACACATATCATCCAAACCAAATCAGGAACAATATCACCAAATTCCGGAAACTATACACACATTCCACCAAATCAACTATGCAATAACAATAATTAACACCACACATGCATCTAAATCAACAATAATCATCTAAATAAACTATATAAAAAGAGGAAGAGTAGAGAGGCGACTCACCGATGACGATGCGGATGGAGAGGTGGCGGCTTCGAGGCGGTGGCTCCAAGGACACCGACAACTTCAACGAGGTGGTGGCCTCGAGGGCGGTGGCGGCTTCGATGGGACGGCAGCGGCTCCAAGATTGAAAAAACGGAGAGGGTTAGGGAGGGGAATCGATGGCATCAAGAGGGAGGGTTAGGGAGGGATAGGGAGTGGATCGGAGAAGTAAGAGGGAGGGCGGAGGCATGTGGTGGTGTGGATAAGGCGTTGAAGCAAGTGGAGAGGAAAGCACGTGGAGCGATGGGGTGACCAGTTCTCTCCTCTCCTACTTTATCTTCTCTTTTTATTAGTTTGAATGGTTTTCAAAAAGATAATAATGTTTCTTAAATAAACTAATAGTGTGTAACAACCGCACACAACAATTATTAAATTGTTATTGGTGTTGCGTTGAAAATCCACACCACTAATATATTATATCTAGGTGGATAGGTGGGTCGGCCCACACACCACTGGCGTGTTCACTTCCTATCACCCCCGGTATGGCATTACTTCTGGCGTACATGAAAGTGACACGCCACTGGTGATACAAGTGGCATGTAGCTAGGTTGAAACACCGCTAATAAAGTGTTGCATCATCGCCTTCCACTTTCTCATATTCATTAGATATGTTCCATCCACTAGTTCTTTGGTCCTCCCGGCTCTACTCCTCTGTTGTTCAATCATCACCATTGTTTGCTCTCCACCCTAGATGGCCGAAGATGGAGGAGCATATTGACATGCCAATGAAGCTTTGGTTTGAGGATCAGCTGGAGAAACTCCGTGACATGGGGGAGTAGATAATGTCACCATTGTTGATGATTAAAAATTAGCGAAATCAAGATTTCTTATGATACATGAGGTTGTTCCAATTTGTTGCCAGCTTTGGTTTAATTTCCATCGCCAACTCTACGCCAGCGTACAAAACTGCTAATTTCCTATGTGCTGATAGGGACAGGGTCGAGCTGTATGCCTGCGTGGGCAGAAATTCAAATATCCAGCTTGACTTTTTTTTTGATAGAAATATCCATCCCCAGTCCTCACATTGACTGGCATTGCGTTTTCGCTTTATTTATTTGTGCAACAGCTAACCACTTCAGTGGCAGCATCGAAAGCTCGCACAAGCTAACGAACAAAACATACCATTTGACAAGATGATCAACGCTGCAGCCAGCACGTTGTCCCCTAAATGATGCAACGCACAAGGCTAGGATTTCAGACGCACAAGGCTAGGATTTCAGACTACAGAGTCTCCAAAGTTTTTAAGGCATCTTCAACATGGCCAAATCGATCACCTTTTGCATTTGATTTGATCTGTTTAGGTTGCCGCGTGGAAAGCCGTCCATCTCATCTCATGGCCACCCATTTGATCCGTGCGGACATTTTTTTATTTTTTGCAAGGTTGCATGTTCATGGATAGGAAAATAGCAAAAAATATCCAAACAAAATCATGTCTCCAACATTTACAGAGGTACCATCAAACATAGTTTGTAAACAATCATACAAACAAAAAGATAAATATCGAGTGGTCAACTCAATCATGATCGATAGTGAATCATCTTTTGCCTTTTCTCGAACAAAGCCCTTCTCTCCGGTATTATGGTAGTCAAGTCGGCCGTCATGATCAAGCTATCCTTAGAGAGAAGTTTCATCAACTTTCGTGTTCCTTGAGCTTAACTGCATTGGCCTTTGACATTGCAATGAGCTCCAATTTCTTCTCCTTGAGCTGTACCTCCTTGGATCTTGATCTTGCTTTGGCATCATCAATCTTAAGCTTTCTTTTTTGTACATTGTAGTAGTTCCTCACGCTTCTTCTTTTTCCCCGTTACGTGGGAACAAACTGTGTCGGGGGCAACTCCGTTGGTGTAGAATCACGGCCAGTTGCACTATCGCAGGGTCAAACAGGCCCGCCATTTTCTCGTACAGGTTGCGGGCGCCCGGGAACGAGCCAGCGGGGATCGCCCATGGGTTCTTCGAGTGTACAACCATTATGTGATTGAGGTCAAGGGACACCCAGGATGGTTCTGTTGCCATGGACTCGCCCACCTCGGGAGACCCATCCCGTTGCAAGATGGAAAACTGGGGAGGAATCACCGCCTGTTGCAAGATGGGGGTGCATACCCGCACGTAGGCGTCGATGTACTGGTGGAGGCCGCCTTTGGAAGAAGAGTTTGGGTTGCAGAGGACCCCGAGCTTGCTGCCATGGCACTGACGGTGCCTGTCGCGGCCAACTGCGCGAGCGCGTTCCGATTGAGCATGAGGAGGGCTTGTTGCGCGACCGTGGCAATGAGGACGTCCGCTATACCTGGGCATTTCTTGGACCGGGCCTAAAAACAGGGCCGACCCTGAGGGGGGGCAGGCAGGGCGGCCGCCCCAGGCCCCCGGAACCGAGGGGCCCTAAGTCCCAACTATGCATATGCAGGAGTCGTATAAATTTTGTGATGTAACGCCATTACAGCAGGTTGAGGATTCCTCTCGTATGGCTGAGCGAGAGGGGCGACCAGGACGAACCGTTTTTATGGACCAATCCATGAATCGTTATACTCTGCTTCTAGTGGGCTTGGATTTAGGGCCTTTTTCCTTTATTCACACTCTGCCGTATTTCTTTGGTTGGAATGGGCTTTTCCTTTTTCATCTAATTTGCTACGAATGGGTTAATTAAGTTGGGGCTAATAGGGTGGAACAAACGATCCAATTAGCATTTTTATCCGATAAAATAAATGCAAGCTTTATTTCCTATCCGTTGAAAAAGAAAAGTCGACTCATTTTGAATTGAGAATTTATTTCTCTGATAGTCTGCAAAGGTGGAATCGCGAATTTATGACAAGGTACCAATTTGATTCTTCATATATTAGCACCGATCCTAATTTTCAGCTAGATGAAATTGGAATTGGCTTCAAGTCAGATCCGTGGCCGTCCAATTCCCGCACGCACGAATCTTGACGAAGCCTCAGCTCCTCTGCTCAGTAATCCACGGGTTGGCCGGTCCGGTTCGGGTTTCTTTGGTTTTTTCATTTTGGCCGGTTTTTTCCACTGTTTTGAATTTCGGGGTCCGTTCCCTTTTGTCTGATTGTCTTCTCCTTTTCCCCATTTCATTTCTGTGGCGGAGAGAGGAGTAAGGGGGAGGCGGGGTTGGTGTGGGCGACTCCGACGGCGGAGATCCTCTTCTCCGGCGGCCGGGGTTTAGTCGGTGGAGTCGGCGGAGAGCCGCTTCTCCGTGCGGCCGCGGTCTAGTCTGTGGGGCGTCGGCTTTCCGCAACTCCTGTAAGCTGCCGAGCGCCTCTCCGCCGGCGAGATTTGGTGTAGGGTTACGGTGGGGTGGAGGTGGTGGGGGAGTGAGGGTGTTGGTGTTGGTGACTCGCGCGGCCGAGATCGTCTTCGATCTGCTTTCACAACCATGGGCGTGAGTCGAGGCCAAGGCACCGAGTTCCTCCATGGTGAAGGTTCCAGCGAGCTACCATCCTTCTTAGCTCGCCGTAGGTGTCCTCGTCGCCGGCGTCGAGGGTATGTGTTTTCCCATCATCTGATTTTAGGCCGCATCAATTTGTGCGGTTGCGGATTTTTGCTTTTCTACTTCCTGTTTTTCTTAGCGAGCATCACTGTGTGGTGGTGGATCTGCTTGTTATTAGTTCATAGAGGCGAATTGAACTAGTTTTAGGTGGTGGATTTTTGGTTGTATTCGTGAGATATCTGTTCTACGTGTTCCAATTTTGCTGATGCGGATAATTTTTATTCAGTAGAAATTTCTACACGTATGTGCATTTGCAGCGCCTATATCATTGCTCAAGCACATTGACTTTCAGTGTTTGCTAGTCCATTTTGTTTTGCTCAAGCTTATTGACCTCATGGTTTGTCACTATATCTCATCATTTTTTTTTTTGGTGATGTTGTGAGGCCATTTTCTGCCAGCATCTGCTTAGTAGGTTCATTTTTACATCTACTTTTTATATGTTTTCTGAGTGATTGTAGATTTACTCATTGTGCCCTACCTGCTAGTCCATTGTTTTGATCAAGCTTTATTTGACCTCATGGTTTTGACAGTGTTTTTACTTAGTGATTCATGGTTTCTACTAGTTTTTTTTGTCTGATGCAACCTGATATGTAGCTCTCTCACGTTTTTGGTAGTTTGATTTCTGTTATCCTTCAAGCCAACTCACAAATCATCATTAGTTTTTAGCATTTGTGTTCAACTTTGCAGTTCAGTTTACTACACTTAGTTTCTAACTTAGCACTTCATTGTTTTCTTTTGACTAGGTTGTTTAGTCTTTTTTCTGGAAATATATTCATGCAAATCCAGTGTTCAGTTTTATGCTAGATCATGGCATGTGGCAGTATTTTGCTCATAGAGCTTTTTGTGTTTTTGTATATAGGCATCATAACTGCGACAACTGTTGCATGGTCTGCAGGGGTGGTCGTCATGTCCCTGACCATTCGTGTGATTTTTCTGATGACAGCCATGATGATATCAGCTTCGAGGATCATCAGTTTTCAGTTATTACTTTTGAAAAATTTCATTTTCTAGCATTTTTTTAAAGGTTTTGTTTCCTTTCTTAGTTACATTAAGTCCCCTGAATTATATAGGGTATTGTCAAGCGAAGAAGGAAGAGTTTATTAGATGATGCTTTGTTTGAGTTTTTCATTAAGGAGGTAGCATTTTCATTCTATTTTTTCATTTAGCCATTTTTAGGTTGGTACCATTTTATTGGTTTTGAAGTTCTTTTCTCCTATTTTTTTTCTTTTTGAATGACAAGCAATTAAATCCATGAAGAGGGATTTCTCCAATTTCTGTAGTTGTTCTGATGTATGGAAATAGGTCTGGTAGTTGGTGTTCTTTGTCTTTTTTACGCTTTTTAATCTTAGTTTTTGGGTTATAAAGTTTTCCTTTTCTATATCTTTTGATTTTTTTCCAGAATAAAAAGGTGAAGTTGTCTGGAATTGACAAATCGTGCTTCACTGTATATTCATTCAAGTACTTCTTTGAAGTGTTGCATCGGCTTACTGTGGAGCAGAAGTGTGCTATCCAGAGATTTGGTTTTGGTTGTTTACTTGGTCTTGCCAAGACTCACATTCCATCGTCTTTCATTCTCTGGCTCGCTTGTTGTGTTGATTATCATTCTTCGCAAATTATTGTCGATGACAAGATAATAAATATTTCAAAAGATTCTTTTCACTTTGTTCTTGGCTTGCCAAATTCCGGGTCTGAGGTTGAGGTTGTTGAGGACAGTGAAGGGGGAGCTGATTTCATCATGTCTTTGTTCCATTTATCAGAAGTCCCACACATCACATTTTTTGGTGACATGTTGAAGTCCACCAAACCTCTATCTGATGAACAGGTGTTTGTGTGCTTCATGCAAATCGCTATCTCTTGTTTCTTGTGCCCATGTGCCAATGACCGCTTAGATACTAAATACATAAAGCAGCTTGGTGACTCTGACCGAGCGAGCAGTTTTGATATTTGCCAGTTGGTTTACAACCATTTCATTCTTGGAGTTGAAAAACTTTTGAGGTTCATAAAAGTGAAAGGAAGGAAGCCGAAATCATTTGAGTTCTGTTCGTTTGCGCTTGCAGTAAGTGTAGTATTTTTTAGTCATTTCATTTTGTCCATATTAGTCTTTGTAATAACTATTTTATCTGTTATTTGTTTACTGAAGGTACAGTATCTTGATTGCCTCGATTTTGGCGCTCACATTGTTGGTAGTGGAGTTCCTAGGGCAGTTTCGTGGAATGGTGACATGATTGTTGAATACTCTGAGTTGGACCGCAGAAGCAAAAGATGCTTTGGCCGGAGACGCTTGAGATCTGATCTTCCAAGTGTCTATGTTAATGTATATTTTCTTCTGACCTACAGTTCATTTTCGTTCTAAGTTCTTGTTGTTATCATTTTTCTGTTTTCTTATATGAAATTCTTGCCCCTGCTTTTTCATTTGTCAGAGAATGTTCAAGAGCAACATGGATGGCATTAATTGTGGTACAAGTTGTGAGCCTATGTCGGAGCAAGTAAAGCAGTCCTTTCATGATAAATTTGGTATGATTTTGGATGGAAAGGTATTATACTGTCACCCCTGTAGTCCTTTTGTCATCTTTCTTATATATTTTCCACTGATCTGATCTTCCAAGTGTCTATGTTAATGTATCCTTTTATCATTTGTGTTTTTCCTGACCTTTACTGTGTTTACTTTTTATATGTCACCGCTTGCAGATTATAGATGGTATTTTTGAAACTGTTCAGAGTTTGGCGTCATCTCAATTTGGTAACAAGAACATGTTGGAGATTTTATCTCATAATGTTCTTCAATTTCTATCAAATGCACATCCTTGTTACAAGAGCAACATCACCATTTCTCCAGCCATTGGTTGTCTTGGTATACATTTCAGCTTTTACATTCCATCTCTCTTGGTATATTTTCATTAGCATATCGTCATGTTCATTTCTACTTCTATGTGCGCAGATACTCCTGTTGCCCTCACAAGTAATCATGTTGTTCAGAACTTCAACTTGACAGGCAATTGCTTATTATTTAGCATACTTTTCTATATTTTCTTTTTTAGAAATCTGTTTTCATTATTTCTTTTCCCTAGTATGTCCTTCTTTTTAATTTTTCTTCTTGAATGCAGCACCACAAATTCATCCTCTACGTAAGGTCATGTCCAGATTGAGTTTACACTTGCCTGAAAATAATGTTCCTGGTCCTTGTCAGTCCGATTTGATATCTCCCATCGGTCGTTTGAATTTGTCACCTTCTCGTGGTGTCATGGTTAGTGTTCCTTTTTGCTTTCATTAATTTTATTTTTTCAATTAAGTGCATATATTCTATCATGTTGGCTCTTTTGTGTAAACATCCCAATTTGGTTTCCAACTCTTTCTATTTTTCTCCGTTTGTGTTTTCATGTATGCAGGATGCTATGAAAGTACCAGCGACTACTTCAATGCAGAATATTTTACCAAAAGCATCTGATGGAAGCAAACAAGCTCCAATCCCTGTTGGTGACACAACACCTGAAGCCATTTTGGTATTTTTCTTTTTAATTCATTCTTTATAATTATTTAAATCTTGTTCAGCCTTTTCATCATTTTTTAATTCATGTTTTTTCTGAATTTCTAGAAGGCGGATGCATCACCTGGAGTTACTATCACTGGTACATCAAGCTTCAAGGATAAGCAAAAGGAGTTAGCTGCGAAGGGTGATGATGTTTACAACAGGACAGTGCATCCCAGATCGTCGCATGTCAATAAACCTATGAAAATTGGAGTGGGCAGCTTGCATGTCGTTGAAGAAGGTGTGGAGGTAGTAGATGTCGATAAATTTGTTCAAAAACAGCCTGCCATAGTCAATGGTTTTGTTACTCTTCAGCCGAAGAACAGTCTGGTCTTTCCTTTAGCAGATAATCCACGTTTCCCCGTATCTGACGATGATATCATGCATTTCTGTGCAATTGTTGAGCTGGCGTACACCGATCGAATTCAGAAGTATGTTTTATATCTCTCACTTTTTCTGTTTGTTCTTCTACTTCTCTCTATTTTTGTTAAGTATCTTTTTTCCTGCCTTTTCAGACCTTTGATTTGTTTCCTCACTTATCATTCATATTTGATTGTATACCTCACTTATCATTCTTCTTTTATTTTTTTTCAATTCAGGAATTATGCTCTTAAATATCATGGTGTCCACTGTAGTTTTATTTCACTTGGGCAGACGCTTATGCGTGATGGACACATTGACAACTTCTTGATCCCGTGTTTCTGTCGGAAGCTATTCGAAGACAACCATCCTTCAAAATCTGGGAGGCATTATTTCTTTTCATATGTTGGGGTATGAGCATCTACACCTTTTTTTCAATATTTTGTTGTCTCCTTATCTTTCCTTGTTTTAATCCTGTATGAAAATGCTTTTCATTCTTTTTTCAGGAAAGCATCCTTGATTTATCTAGTCCAATGCAGGAGAACATTGTCCGTACCTCATTTCTTGGTGCTGCTAGAGCCAGTAAAGGGAAAAGACTTGATTTATCAGATAGAGTGTGTAGACTTGATTCATCTGCTCCAAATTTTTTATACTATATCTGCTAATGTACATGTGTTTAATCTTTGTATACATATCCCATGCAGTTGTTCTTTCCCATATGTCATCTCGATCATTGGTTTTCTTTCGTGGTAGACTTCAAGTTCAAGCTTTTTGCGTTTCTTGATTCGTTCTACAGTGCAAAATCGGATTATCAGATTGCAGTTCGTGCCCCCTTAGTATGTTTTTCTTGACAAATCTATATTTATTTTCATTTTATCTACACCTAAGGTTTTTTGTTTTTCATAGTGTCTTACTATTTATTTGTCAATAACAGATTAGGAATTTTACACTTCTTTGGAAGAAGATATTCAACAGTGATGAACCTGATTTCAAGAAATTTAGTGTTATGACTCCCAACATGCCACGCCAGGGGAATGCGTAAGTTCTGTTTTAATGTTTTTTCTAGTATAGTTCATACAAGGTTTCTTTCTATAGTGTTGAATGTTGTCTTTTTTGTAACACTGGTAAGTTAATGGACACCATGCTTGGTTTTGTTCAACTTCGCACATTTTTTTCAAAATGTGTTACATAGAATTACTAATTTTATGCCCATATTTTTTTTGGTCAGTCATGATTGTGGTGTCTTTACAATGAGGTCTGTTGAAGTTTTTGATCCCACCAAGGACCTCCGCAAGGAGTTTAGTAAAGATGTCGTTCTTCACTTGCGCATTCAGTATGCAAACCGTCTGTTCTTCCATAGTGGCAATACAGTTGATCATAGCATAGTTACCAACTACTATGTGAAGGTAACATTTTTTCTGCATTTTTCTTTGTCTCATTAACTTAGTGTCGATGAAGCTGATTGTACGCTTATTCATTTTTTTTTCGTTTTTCTAGGAGGATTTTGTGCGTCAGCTTCGTTGATGTAGATCCTCAATTTTTGTTCTGCTCCTCATCAAGACTAATCAGTTGTGTCACGCTTTTCCTTTATGAACTCTGTCATGTTTTTTTTTCATATAATATGTGTGTTTTGAACATAGTATGTGTTGTAATTCAGCTATCATGAGCTTTGTGTAGTTCATGAACATCCTTTTTCGCTTTTTCTCTGTTTTTGGCACAGATATATCTCTATTTTTTCATGTACAGGAATTATTCAGTATGTTCTCATCAAGATCCTCCTTGCTACTTATCATATTGGTATCATGAGAAGTAGGGTCTGAGCTAGGCTCTGCTAGGTCAGTCTGAGATGCCATGAAAATGGTACTTGTATGACTCGAATCACTCTGTATGCCATCTTCCATTGTCACTTCAGAGAGATCTTTCTTTGTAAGATCACTAGTATAATTTTCATTATTTTTTTGTTTTTGTCAGGGGTGCATTTGTTCTTTTTCTGGGGTTTTTTAGGGGGTGGGTAACTCCGCCTATGTCATTTCTTCCTTACTTCGTTTTTACAAGGATGGTGTAGCCGGTTCCAAGCCCGGGAAAAGGAGGAGTAAACACACTTTAGTTTTTGCTATCTTTTTTGTTGTGTTTCCATGAGATACCATGAAATTCCAGCACAACAAAACACATTTGAAGTCTATGTAGTGCACTAACTTTTCAAATCTATGACACAATATGTAACACTTATGGTGCAATTCCAGCACATTTTTGTCTCTGCCTTTTTGCAAAGCTCCCCGATATTCACGGAAATACTTTTAGTATAGCACATCTCATTGATAGGCATATAACTCTCCACACATGGTTACATGATTCCCAGCTACATAACTCATTGTTATCCTTTTTTTTGGGGGTCTGAGCAAGTGCATACAGCCATGAATAGATTTGTTTTATACAAATATCTGTTACAATAAATAAGAACAAACACATTATTGGCTTTTTCTCTGCCATCTACTAATACATCTTTTTACGCAATCAGATTTGATTTCTTTTTGAAGCGGTCGTCTCCTTTCTCTTATTTCAGTCTTGAGTTCCGTCCCTGGACTTGACTCGCTTCAGACTTCTTGTCCTTTTTTTTGTGTACCTGGTAGCAAAAGCAGTTTATATCATAATTAGTTATAGTCTTTTTTGCTTTCATATCTTTTTTTTAGTAATAAGAATTATTCGAACGTTCATTTTCTTTCTTCTTCTTCTTTCCTCTGTTCTTCTTTGGCAAATTGAAGACCAAATGCAACTTATCACATTTTTTCTTTGTGTGATTAGTAGAACCACAATGGCTGCAGGTATAGAACTTATTTTGCTTAATCCTTTCCTTTATAGTCAGTAATCTTGGGCGGCCCTTTGTATCAGCAACATCTGGGTCAAGTAATTGTATTGTCGTTCCACTTTCACCTGTAGGATCCAGATTGACTACTGTTCTTGATGAGCTGTTCTGCCCCATAGCTGACATATCATATGTGCCTGTGTCCATTTTGGCCATTTCTGCCTCAAGTCTTGGTATCTCTTGTAGCAAATATTGGTATTTTCTTTTGTTCTTAGAACCATTTGAAGCCGTGTGTCCTAACATTCTAGAAAGAACATTGAATCTTAAAACTGTGCTGTCCTCATTTAGTGGTGGAACAATATGTTTCAGAAGTTTTCTTTCTCTTTTCCGCCACCTGTCTATTATGTACTTATCTGGGATCTTGTTTACCTGCAGTTGCAACATCACTTTGAGGATATGTGAGCAAAGAAGACCATCTTTATCAAATTTGCAGCAGATGCAAGAATAGTCTTCTGTTTCTTCATTAACTTGTACTAGGTACTCTCTGTGCCTATGCTCTTTTACAGGATAATTTGCTGTCTGAAACACCCAGTACATCTTCCCTTTAACATCTTCTCTTATTTGGAGTCTTGTTACATCATTTAGGACTAGCTGGAACTTTCTAAAGATTGCTAAATTGTACAGCTCATGTGCCTGCCGTTCAATGTAGTATTGAGTGATGAACTTTTTCTCCCTGACTTTCTTGTTAGTTGCATTATGATCCAACTCGTTTTCATTTGCATGCATGTTATCCATTATTCTTTGGTATTCTCTCAAGAAGCTTGTCATGCTAAATTGTGGTCCAACTCCCTTCTTGAACAATGCATTAGTTCCTTCGCTTCTAGCCGTTGTTTGTATGAATGGGAAGAAATGATTCTTGAAGTAAACTGGTACCCACTTCTCTCTGCTTTTCCAAAGATCTTGGAATATTTTAATATGTCCCACATTGTACTCATTTATCATTTGCTGCCATAGTGTTTCGAATTCATGCACTGTCAAGGACTTGTCAATTATATCTTGTAGTTCCTCATACGAGGCCTTCATTTGCTTGAAATACGAGTGCCTCCCTTGTCATCTATTTTCTTCTTGATATGAAACAAACAACATTTGTGTATAGCATTTGGGAAAATAGATGGTATTGCACTTGCCATGCCCTTGTCCTAGTCAGTTATAATTGTTTTTGGTGGCTTTCCACCCATTGCTGCTTTGAATTCCCTGAAGCACCACTGGAAACTTTCTGATGTTTCGTTGACTATGAATGCGCATGCAAATAGGTAAGTTTTTCCGTGTGGCGACACTCCAACAAATGGTGCAAAAGGGAGATTGTACTTATTTGTTAGGAATGTCGTGTCAAAGCTCACACAGTCACCACATATGTCATAATACTGTATTGCCCTTGCATCTGCCCAAAACACACTCCTGACTTTGTTTTCTTTGTCCAAGTCAAGCGAGTGATAGAATCCTGGGTTTTCAGTTCTTTTCTTTTTAAACCAGTCCAGAACTTCCATCATGTCATTGTTTGTTAATTCCCTGTTTATTGAATTGTTGTAGTTGCTGACCTTTCTCTTGTTGTATGGTAGTTGTTCCATCCCTCCTCTTATGAATGCCAAGACAGCAATCATGTCTCTAGTAGGCATGTTGCAACATTTCATTGTCCGTATCATTTCCTTTTCACCGTCAGACATGTAGATGTGTGATCTGAAAAACCTGCTTTGAGGGCTGAGTTGATGGTTGTGCAAAAGGTTTAGTCCTGTAATTTCCCAAAATCCTTTGTTCTCACTGACCACCATCTCAACTTTGCAATCACTTTTCGCTATGACCGTGCTTTGTCTTTGTGCTACAACTTGGTCAGTTTCTTGTTCATTTATTTTCCCGTACTTGTTGCACTTCATAGTGAATCTTATGACTTCATTGTTTCTTTTCTTACTTGTAGTACGGTAAGAAGAGACAATGCTTACTGAGAAGCCAGCAGTGTATGTATACTTTACGTGAGGAGGAAGAAGGAGAAGGAAGGCGACGTGGAGATCTAGTTGTTAGAAGTGGCCTGAAGGGCTAGTTCCTGGCCGAATCTGTAAGGCCCAGGAAGCTACAGCCAAAATGAAAAAAACCAAAAAAAACCCGGACTGATGGTTGTTGGGCCGGACTGAGCGGAGGTGGGGCTTTTTTGACTAAAAGGGGACTGAGGGGGAGGGGGAGGGGGAATGAATTGGGCTGGGTGAAATCTGACTTGAACCCAATTCCATTTTCAGCTAGATGATGATTAGAGAGTCCCATTAGCATATCGTCATGTTCATTTCTACTTCTATGTGCGCAGATACTCCTGTTGCCCTCACAAGTAATCATGTTGTTCAGAACTTCAACTTGACAGGCAATTGCTTATTATTTAGCATACTTTTCTATATTTTCTTTTTTAGAAATCTGTTTTCATTATTTCTTTTCCCTAGTATGTCCTTCTTTTTAATTTTTCTTCTTGAATGCAGCACCACAAATTCATCCTCTACGTAAGGTCATGTCCAGATTGAGTTTACACTTGCCTGAAAATAATGTTCCTGGTCCTTGTCGATCCGATTTGATATCTCCCATCGGTCGTTTGAATTTGTCACCTTCTCGTGGTGTCATGGTTAGTGTTCCTTTTTGCTTTCATTAATTTTATTTTTTCAATTAAGTGCATATATTCTATCATGTTGGCTCTTTTGTGTAAACATCCCAATTTGGTTTCCAACTCTTTCTATTTTTCTCCGTTTGTGTTTTCATGTATGCAGGATGCTATGAAAGTACCAGCGACTACTTCGATGCAGAATATTTTACCAAAAGCATCTGATGGAAGCAAACAAGCTCCAATCCCTGTTGGTGACACAACACCTGAAGCCATTTTGGTATTTTTCTTTTTAATTCATTCTTTATAATTATTTAAATCTTGTTCAGCCTTTTCATCATTTTTTAATTCATGTTTTTTCTGAATTTCTAGAAGGCGGATGCATCACCTGGAGTTACTATCACTGGTACATCAAGCTTCAAGGATAAGCAAAAGGAGTTAGGCTGCGAAGGGTGATGATGTTTACAACGGGACGAGTGCATCCCGGATCGTCGCATGTCAATAAACCTATGAAAATTGGAGTGGGCAGCTTGCATGTCGTTGAAGAAGGTGTGGAGGTAGTAGATGTCGATAAATTTGTTCAAAAACAGCCTGCCATAGTCAATGGTTTTGTTACTCTTCAGCCGAAGAACGATCTGGTCTTTCCTTTAGCGGATAATCCACGTTTCCCGTATCGACGATGATATCATGCATTTACGTGCAATTGTTGAGCTGGCGTACACCGATCGAATTCGAAGTATGTTTTATATCTCTCACTTTTTCTGTTTGTTCTTCTACTTCTCTCTATTTTTGTTAAGTATCTTTTTTCCTGCCTTTTCAGACCTTTGATTTGTTTCCTCACTTATCATTCATATTTGATTGTATACCTCACTTATCATTCTTCTTTTATTTTTTTTCAATTCAGGAATTATGCTCTTAAATATCATGGTGTCCACTGTAGTTTTATTTCACTTGGGCAGACGCTTATGCGTGATGGACACATTGACAACTTCTTGATCCCGTGTTTCTGTCGGAAGCTATTCGAAGACAACCATCCTTCAAAATCTGGGAGGCATTATTTCTTTTCATATGTTGGGGTATGAGCATCTACACCTTTTTTTCAATATTTTGTTGTCTCCTTATCTTTCCTTGTTTTAATCCTGTATGAAAATGCTTTTCATTCTTTTTTCGAGAAAGCATCCTTGATTTATCTAGTCCAATGCGGGAGAACATTGTCCGTACCTCATTTCTTGGTGCTGCTAGAGCCGGTAAAGGGAAAAGACTTGATTTATCGAGATAGAGTGTGTAGACTTGATTCATCTCGCTCCAAATTTTTTATACTATATCTGCTAATGTACATGTGTTTAATCTTTGTATACATATCCCATGCGGTTGTTCTTTCCCATATGTCATCTCGATCATTGGTTTTCTTTCGTGGTAGACTTCAAGTTCAAGCTTTTTGCGTTTCTTGATTCGTTCTACAGTGCAAAATCGGATTATCAGATTGCAGTTCGTGCCCCCTTAGTATGTTTTTCTTGACAAATCTATATTTATTTTCATTTTATCTACACCTAAGGTTTTTTGTTTTTCATAGTGTCTTACTATTTATTTGTCAATAACAGATTAGGAATTTTACACTTCTTTGGAAGAAGATATTCAACAGTGATGAACCTGATTTCAAGAAATTTAGTGTTATGACTCCCAACATGCCACGCCAGGGGAATGCGTAAGTTCTGTTTTAATGTTTTTTCTAGTATAGTTCATACAAGGTTTCTTTCTATAGTGTTGAATGTTGTCTTTTTTGTAACACTGGTAAGTTAATGGACACCATGCTTGGTTTTGTTCAACTTCTGCACATTTTTTTCAAAATGTGTTACATAGAATTACTAATTTTATGCCCATATTTTTTTTGGTCAGTCATGATTGTGATGTCTTTACAATGAGGTCTGTTGAAGTTTTTGATCCCACCAAGGACCTCCGCAAGGAGTTTAGTAAAGATGACGTTCTTCACTTGCGCATTCAGTATGCAAACCGTCTGTTCTTCCATAGTGGCAATACAGTTGATCATAGCATAGTTACCAACTACTATGTGAAGGTAACATTTTTTCTGCATTTTTCTTTGTCTCATTAACTTAGTGTCGATGAAGCTGATTGTACGCTTATTCATTTTTTTTTCATTTTTCTAGGAGGATTTTGTGCGTCAGCTTCGTTGATGTAGATCCTCAATTTTTGTTCTGCTCCTCATCAAGACTAATCAGTTGTGTCACGCTTTTCCTTTATGAACTATGTCATGTTTTTTTTTCCATATAATATGTGTGTTTTGAACATAGTATGTGTTGTAATTCAGCTATCATGAGCTTTGTGTAGTTCATGAACATCCTTTTTCGCTTTTTCTCTATTTTTGGCACAGATATATCTCTATTTTTTCATGTACAGGAATTATTCAAGTATGTTCTCATCAAGATCCTCCTTGCTACTTATCATATTGGTATCATGAGAAGTAGGGTCTGAGCTAGGCTCTGCTAGGTCAGTCTGAGATGCCATGAAAATGGTACTTGTATGACTCGAATCACTCTGTATGCCATCTTCCATTGTCACTTCAGAGAGATCTTTCTTTGTAAGATCACTAGTATAATTTTCATTATTTTTTTGTTTTTGTCAGGGGTGCATTTGTTCTTTTTCTGGGGTTTTTTAGGGGGTGGGTAACTCCGCCTACACCATTTCTTCCTTACTTCGTTTTTACAAGGATGGTGTAGCCGGTTCCAAGCCCGGGAAAAGGAGGAGGAAACACACTTTAGTTTTTGCTATCTTTTTTGTTGTGTTTCCATGAGATACCATGAAATTCCAGCACAACAAAACACATTTGAAGTCTATGTAGTGCACTAACTTTTCAAATCTATGACACAATATGTAACACTTATGGTGCAATTCCAGCACATTTTTGTCTCTGCCTTTTTGCAAAGCTCCCCGATATTCACGGAAATACTTTTAGTGTAGCACATCTCATTGATAGGCATATAACTCTCCACACATGGTTACATGATTCCCAGCTACATAACTCATTGTTATTCTTTTTTTTTTGGGGTCTGAGCAAGTGCATACAGCCATGAATAGATTTGTTTTATACAAATATCTGTTACAATAAATAAGAACAAACACATTATTGGCTTTTTCTCTGCCATCTACTAATACATCTTTTTACGCAATCAGATTTGATTTCTTTTTGAAGCGGTCGTCTCCTTTCTCTTATTTCAGTCTTGAGTTCTGTCCCTGGACTTGACTGCTTCAGCTTCTTGTCCTTTTTTTTGTGTACCTGGTAGCAAAAGCAGTTTATATCATAATTAGTTATAGTCTTTTTTGCTTTCATATCTTTTTTTTAGTAATAAGAATTATTCGAACCTTCATTTTCTTTCTTCTTCTTCTTTCCTCTCGTTCTTCTTTGGCAAATTGAAGACCAAATGCAACTTATCACATTTTTTCTTTGTGTGATTAGTAGAACCACAATGGCTGCAGGTATAGAACTTATTTTGCTTAATCCTTTCCTTTATAGTCAGTAATCTTTGGCGGCCCTTTGTATCAGCAACATCTGGGTCAAGTAATTGTATTGTCGTTCCACTTTCACCTGTAGGATCCAGATTGACTACTGTTCTTGATGAGCTGTTCTGCCCCATAGCTGACATATCATATGTGTCTGTGTCCATTTTGGCCATTTCTGCCTCAAGTCTTGGTATCTCTTGTAGCAAATATTGGTATTTTCTTTTATTCTTAGAACCATTTGAAGCCGTGTGTCCTAACATTCTAGAAAGAACATTGAATCTTAAAACTGTGCTGTCCTCATTTAGTGGTGGAACAATATGTTTCAGAAGTTTTGTTTCTCTTTTCCGCCACCTTTCTATTATGTACTTATCTGGGATCTTGTTTACCTGCAGTTGCAACATCACTTTGAGGATATGTGAGCAAAGAAGACCATCTTTATCAAATTTGCGACGAGATGCAAGAATAGTCTTCTGTTTCTTCATTAACTTGTACTAGGTACTCTCTGTGCCTATGCTCTTTTACAGGATAATTTGCTGCCTGAAACACCCAGTACATCTTCCCTTTAACATCTTCTCTTATTTGGAGTCTTGTTACATCATTTAGGACTAGCTGGAACTTTCTAAAGATTGCTAAATTGTACGGCTCATGTGCACGCCGTTCAATGTAGTATTGAGTGATGAACTTTTTCTCCCTGACTTTCTTGTTAGTTGCATTATGATCCAACTCGTTTTCATTTGCATGCATGTTATCCATTATTCTTTGGTATTCTCTCAAGAAGCTTGTCATGCTAAATTGTGGTCCAACTCCCTTCTTGAACAATGCATTAGTTCCTTCGCTTCTAGCCGTTGTTTGTATGAATGGGAAGAAATGATTCTTGAAGTAAACTGGTACCCACTTCTCTCTGCTTTTCCAAAGATCTTGGAATATTTTAATATGTCCCACATTGTACTCATTTATCATTTGCTGCCATAGTGTTTCGAATTCATGCACTGTCAAGGACTTGTCAATTATATCTTGTAGTTCCTCATACAGGCCTTCATTTGCTTGAAATACGAGTGCCTCCCTTGTCATCTATTTTCTTCTTGATATGAAACAAACAACATTTGTGTATAGCATTTGGGAAAATAGATGGTATTGCACTTGCCATGCCCTTGTCCTGGTCAGTTATAATTGTTTTTGGTGGCTTTCCACCCATTGCTGCTTTGAATTCCCTGAAGCACCACTGGAAACTTTCTGATGTTTCGTTGACTATGAATGCGCATGCAAATAGGTAAGTTTTTCCGTGTGGCGACACTCCAACAAATGGTGCAAAAGGGAGATTGTACTTATTTGTTAGGAATGTCGTGTCAAAGCTCACACAGTCACCACATATGTCATAATACTGTATTGCCCTTGCATCTGCCCAAAACACACTCTTGACTTTGTTTTCTTTGTCCAAGTCAAGCGAGTGATAGAATCCTGGGTTTTCAGTTCTTTTCTTTTTAAACCAGTCCAGAACTTCCATCATGTCATTGTTTGTTAATTCCCTGTTTATCGAATTGCTGTAGTTGCTGACCTTTCTCTTGTTGTATGGTAGTTGTTCCATCCCTCCTCTTATGAATGCCAAGACAGCAACCATGTCTCTAGTAGGCATGTTGCAATATTTCATTGTCCGTATCATTTCCTTTTCACCGTCAGACATGTAGATGTGTGATCTGAAAAACCTGCTTTGAGGGCTGAGTTGATGGTTGTGCAAAAGGTTTAGTCCTGTAATTTCCCAAAATCCTTTGTTCTCACTGACCACCATCTCAACTTTGCAATCACTTTTCGCTATGACCGTGCTTTGTCTCTGTGCTACAACTTGCTCAGTTTCTTGTTCATTTATTTTCCCGTACTTGTTGCACTTCATAGTGAATCTTATGACTTCATTGTTTCTTTTCTTACTTGTAGTACGGTAAGAAGAGACAATGCTTACTGAGAAGCCAGCAGTGTATGCATACAAGTTGAAGAACTTCTGAGCTTCTTCTCTTGTCTGAAAATGCATTCCCTTTTCAGGTTTTAACTGGCTGTCACTTTCATTTGGTGTATCCTCCTCCATTTCCTTTCCCTCAGCAGCTAACTCTTCATTTTGTAGGAATATGTGTATATATTCTTCAGTTATGTCCTTGCGCTGTTCTTCAGTTTGATTGGGTGAGTTGTCAGTAATCGTGCTTGTCGATGCTTGATCGTGGTAATCCTCTGACATTGGGTGCTTCATCCCATAGTTTTGCTCTGTACTTGGATTATCAGTAACCTGCATGCATGTATATTTTTATTTTTATCAGCTGTACTCTTTGAGGTTTCTTTTATTATAAAACAGAGTTTATTAATGTTAATAACCTGATCTAGGTTCATGTTGTCAAACATGTTTAAATTCCATGGATCATCAATTTCTTCTTCCAGGAACGAAGTAGATGTGTCCACCTTGTCATCCTCTGTGTCCTTGTTAGTTTGTCCCTGCATTTAATCGGTTAGCAATAATTTTAAGTACTTTATTTTTTTGTTTATAATTGGTTTGTTCGAAAATACCTGGTCACCGCTTATTTGATTCACTTCATTTTTTTTCATAGTTCCAAGAAGCAATCCTGTATATGAAAATCCTTCCTGCAATAAGATGTTATTTAATTAAGCATTGTTATGAATGGTAAGTTATTTATTTTTGCTCTTGTTTCATTTGTTTTTTCATCATACCTGATTGAAGAAGTCATCTAGCATATCATCGTTAACTGTTTGTGAGTAATTTCCTGTATCCTGCATAAGAGAAATATACATGTTTTTATTAGTAAAGTCATGAATACTGCATAACAATTTTATTTGCAAGCATAAAAGCACATCGCACTTAACATTTTCGAGCTCCCTAGTGGCTAGCCGTCTTGGTTCTGTGGCTTCTTTGTTTTTTCTGTGGCTTTAGTTATGAGTATTTTCTTTTGAAATTTTGTAATCTGCAGCCTATATGGACTGCAGATCTCATCAATTGCATTGTTAGACATATATGTCAACCATCTAAATATGGCCAGAGAACAGATGCCATAGTATCCCAAGTAAGGCAGGCATGCATTGCCAATCAACAGAACTTAACACTACCAGCCATCAGTATCTCTTCAGTTTCTCATCAGTATTCAGTTTCTTCTCATTCTTAGTCTAAGTGATTCTCGCTCATTCTCCGTTTCATTATTTCTTCAGTTTACTTGTCGCTCATTCTCCATCCCTCATTACTTGTCGCTCACTCTCTGTTTCATTCATCAGTCTTCTCGCTCATTCTCCGTTTCAGTCTAAGTTAGATTATTCACAGTGTATTTTAAGTTTCAGTTTCAGTCTTTATTCTTCAGTCATCAGTTATCGGTTCTTAGTTTAGTTTCTAGTTTAGTTTCTCAGTCCTATCAGTTGCTCAGTATCTCTGATTGGCTTTTATTTGCTCTATCCTCAGATTGATCCTTCTTCATTCTTCAGTTTCTCAGTCTCAGGATTCTCTATCTCTCATTCTCCGTCGCTCATTATCTGTCACTCTTTCTTCAGTATTTTCTTCAGTCAATCAGTTAAAGCTCAGTCTTTACTTCAGTTTATATCTGTCTCAGTTATCGTTATCGGTTCTTAGTTTAGTTTCTAGTTTAGTTTCTTAGTCCTGTCAGTTGCTCAGTATCCTGATTGGCTTTTATTTGGTCGCCCTTGGCAATATGACAAAAGAGCAAGCCATGATGGCTACACAAATGCCTATAGCTTCAAGGTCGGCGACAAGACTTTCATCCTACGCCCTATGACTCCTAGCCAAGTAATTGCGGACAATGCAAAGGCTTTAGCGAGGGCTAAGGAAGCTACCATCACTAGTGAGATGAGTGGTGAGAGAGTGACCCACCAAAAGGAAAGTGAGTGCCACAAGCCATATATGCTTTTTCTTGCAATTCCATTGGGTTGGTGTATCGGGCCAACGAAGAACAACCGGTTGTGTATGTGTGTTGCGTTTGTATCTTCGATCCACCCCGAAATCCACCCGTGTTCTTCGTGTTCATCCACCTCCCCCATGAATCCCATCCAAATCCGTGAAGATCGGGCACATCCAAGGACTTAGTCCTCATCATATGGTATAAGAGCTCTTTGGTTGCCACGGATTTGACCCCCAAGCTTAGTTTTCTTGCAATTCCATTGAGTTGGTGTATCGGGCCAACGAAGAACAACCAGTTGTGTGTGTGTGTTGCGTTTGTATCTTCGATCCACCCCGAAATCCACCCGTGTTCTTCGTGTTCATCCACCTCCCCCACGAATCCCATCCAAATCTGTGAAGATCGGGCACATCCAAGGACTTAGTCCTCATCATATGGTATCAGAGCTCTTTGGTTGCCAAATTCTCTCGGTCCTTTGCTTCAGTTTTTTTAGTGTTTCTTCATTCTTGATTTGTCGCCTCCGTCACTCATTTCTTGACTTGCTATCAGTCTTAAATTATTTAGCTCAGTCATCCAATCTTTCTTCAGTAATTCATTCTCTCATTAGCTAAGCTTTCTTCAGTTTTTATTCAGTAGTTTTTTCTTAAATCGTAATGCTACTGATTATGCTAGGATTAATCTCATTCATTGTGTTTGATTTGCTTGTTACCTTAGTTTTCACATTCTTAGAAGTTTTCGCTCCCGCAAGCCCTATTCTCTGTTTTGTCAGTTCCCTTCTTTTTCCTAGTTGTATCCGTGTTCCACCAAGCAAAGTAGGTCATACTAGTATCCACTGTACTTCTAGCCCATGTCTGCATGGTGATATAGCCTTTTATTTCATCATTATTGCTCAGTTTCTTTCTTCAGTATTTAGTCTTATTTCATCATTCTTGCTACTTTATTCTAACTACTTTATTCTTTGCAGTGGCAGAAGGAGTACTCCCAGGCACATAAGAAGATAACTTGAATAGGTCCCAGTGCCTTGCTCCTAGTCTAGCTAGTAGCCGTTGTTTTGACCTTGCGGCGCGACGCGACAGGTCATTCACTAGTTTTTGTTCTCAACTGATTCTCCAAAGCTTAGTCTTGTTAGCTTCTGTTTTTGTTGGAACATCAGTCTTTTCCTGTGATTTATACTGTCTGCTATAATGTTTGTTATTCTTTGCAGGAGGAATGACCAGTGGGTGACGCTCCTCGTGCTGGTGGTGGCGGTGGTGGGTACTGCTGGTGTTGCGGGGGCGGTGGTTTTTTCGTATTGGTGGTGCAGGTGATGGTTTTAGTACTAGTAGCCATCAGTACATGTGTGGTAGGTACAGTCCAAGCTAACTATATCTTTTTTACTCCGGAAAATGCATCAGGTTTTTATCTCTGTTCGTTTTGCGGATCGTCAGCTAACAAATGACCACGGGATGCACAACCACACCAAGCTCAAGTACGACTCCATGCATGGCCACTGGATGCAGAACGACATCAAGCTCAAGAATGACAAGACTCTTTTCTTGGGTTGGAAGAAAGTTGATTTTCTTCAGTGTCAGGTACTCCTACGTTACAGGTTCTTCTTTTCGAACAGTAATTGTTGCTTTCACTAGAGCTTGTCCAGCAATCTGGGTGCTAATTTGCTTAATTATTTGTAAATCTATGCTTCTCATTTGTCAGTAGTTGTTGCTGGTACTGCTGTGCACTCATGAAAGTTTGGAAATAGTCGGAGTTAACTCTGTTTTTTTGCCATGTCATGACTTCCCTACGTATGCTTGTCAGTTGCTTTTTGCGAGAGTTTTGTCCAGCAATCTGGTGCTAAATTGAAACTGTAGCAGGCGTTTTACAAGAACTTAGTTTCATTTACAGCTTTACATTGTATCACTTGCATGTTTTCTTCCAAGGGTCTGATTTAGTTCTCCTTCATTGAAGCGTTAAGGGTTTTTGAACTTCCATGACTAATCTAGGTGTCGAACAGTTTGTCATTTTGCATTTGTGGCAACTGGATACTTTTTTTTCGACAACCAGTGTGGTCAAAGCTTAGTTTCAATTTTAGACTATATGATCTGACTTTTTTCTGAAACATGCTGCTGGAGCTAGAACCAATTTGAGCAAGGCAGTTTCTGTTTTTGGTCAGGTACATGATGTAGATCAACAAGGACATGATGTAGATCAACAAGGATAGCTATAGTAAAAAACCAGATGGATGAGGAGGAGGTGGAGACATACCTGTGCTGAGACGGGAGGGGCCTTCCCAGCAGCATCCATGTCCACGTAGGTGCTTCCTTCGTTGCCATCCATGATCTCTCTTGATCTTTGCCCTCTATTTTTCGAGATCCCTTTTTTCCCCTTCTGTTTTCTGATCTCGTTTCCCGGCAATCGGCAACACTGTGTTGCAGCTACTTTACGTGAGGAGGAAGAAGGAGAAGGAAGGCGACGTGGAGATCTAGTTGTTAGAAGTGGCCTGAAGGGCTAGTTCCTGGCCGAATCTGTAAGGCCCAGGAAGCTACAGCCAAAATGAAAAAAACCAGAAAAAACCTGGACTGATGGTTGTTGGGCCGGACTGAGCGGAGGTGGGGCTTTTTTTTTGACTAAAAGGGGACTGAGGGGGAGGGGGAGGGGGAATGAATTGGGCTGGGTGAAATCTGACTTGAACCCAATTCCATTTTCAGCTAGATGATGATTAGAGAGTCCCTATATTAGACGTCGTGCGTGGCATTTTTTGGTTGTCCCGTCGAGATGGCCAATCATCGGCCCTCTTGCTGCCATGCCCTTTATCCGATTTGCACGGTTCGCATATGTCAATGATCTTCAGGTCGTTCCTTCATCAATTTATTCGTCCACGACACCATTCATAGTGGCATCAAATGGTCAATATTTTCAAACTTTATGTATCAATGAATAAACATAAAAATGATTGAGTTGCATTTTTTTGACAATTTAAGGTAATGTCTATCAACTATTTGATATACATATGTGTTTGAATTCACCTTAAATAAATATTTATAATTATTATTATGGAATACAAATATTGATTATTTTAGGGAATATTAAGGGTCCCGTTTTTCAGTTTCGCCCCGGGCCCTTGAAATCTCAGGACCGGCCCTGCCTAAAAAGGCCCAAAGCTGAAAGTCTACGCCCGAACCCGGCCCAAAGCTCGAAAAATCCCAAATTGCGCATTTTGTAGGCCCGAGGCCCAAACCAACGGTGTAGCCAATAATTCAGGCCCGACGTGCGAACTTGGTCGCAGCCGGGCTACCCAGCCTAGATATAGGGTCTGCATTGGCCTTCGACTATATGGCCGCGAGATACTCTGAGGCTCGCTGTCATTCCGCGGCGGTAGCGGCTTTGAACTTCCTGCTCTCGATGGCCTTCCTCCGGTCTGCCCGCTTAAATATTGTGAGTTGTCCTCGCGAGCTCAACCTTTCTCATTCTTCAACGCGGCGGTTGCGGCAAGGGGCGCCTCAGTGGCCTGAGGTGCTTTAACGGTGGCAGCCATGGTAAGAGCATGTCTAACAGGCCCCGTATAACCCGCCCACCCCATAAAATTCCGGCGGGATATGGGGCAAGCGCGATTTGGGGCGTCTAGCAGGCCCCGTATTCGGGCCGGCCCATTTCGGCGGAATACGGGGCCCAGGAAATCGGCCCCGTCGCCCCGTACTTATACTGGGCGCAGGTGCGAGTGAGGGGTTAACCCCTCACTCGCAACCCTAGCTCCGCCGTGCGCCGCCGCCTCCGTACTTAGCTCCGGCGAGCAGTTCCTCACTCCCCCGCGCCGCATTCCACCCCAGATCCAGCATGGACGCCCGCCGCAGTACCGCCTCGCCGGCGAGCGGATCAAAGCGATCCCGCTCGCCGGACAACGTGGAGGATGTGTGGCGGCGCCAATGCAAGAGATCCGCCGCCGGGAGCCGGCGTGCGGCCTGCAGGTACGCCGACGCCGCGTACGTCCCGCCGAAGCTCGTTGACTTCGCGGCGGGCGGGCGCTGGTACAACCAGGATCCGCCGATGAAGCCGATGAGCGGGCCCAAATTCGACGAGTGGCGCGCCGACTGGGAGCGCCGCCGCTGGGCGAAGGAGGCTTGAAGCAGCGGGAGCACCAGCGCTGGAGGAGCTCCACTCGCCGGCGAGGAGGAGGAGGCCCCCGACTTGTTGAAGGCGCTACGACAGTTCCTCAAGGACGACGCCAAGAGGAAGAGGGCGGAGGAGGAAGAGGTGGCGGCGGCCATCGCCGCCGCGAAGGAGGCGGAGTTGCGGGAGGCGGAGGCGGAGGCGGACTCGTACCTAGTCGACCTCCCCGAGTAGAAGTCGCGATCCATTTAGGATCGCACATTTTGGATGTAGAAGCGTTGATCCGTATGTATGATCGACGAACTATGAATATGAAAGTTTCCCGGGTTTTAAATTTACGAAAATACAGGGCGAAATACGGGGTCTGCTAGACGGAATGGCTCTTCCGTTAGCAATTTTTCGATACGGGGCGAAATGCGAGCGTTATATGGGGCAGCGAATACGGGCATGTTAGACATGCTCTAAGGTCGGAGGCGGCAGGAGGTGCTTCATTCTAGTCACCCTACGGTACTGTGGGAGCAGAGTGGGTGGGAGGGGGAGTAGGACACGAACGACATCTGCGTTGTGTCCACGTTCACATAAAATCAACCAGGGGCGGATCCAGCTTGTTGGCAAGGGGGGCAGCTGCCCCCCCTCAATTGGTAGTTCTCCTTGTAATAGTACTCCTAAAGAGTGTTTTGCCCCCACTTAAAAAGAAAATTTTCACATGTAAGCATATTTTTACCCCCTCTCAATTTTGATCCTGGGTCCGCCACTGAAATCAACCAAGATTTAGGCTGGTTTTGGGTCCAACCAAATAGAAAAACACTCAGCCTAGTGTTTGGAGGGTCACATTGCGCCAAGATTTTTTATCGGCGACAACCCATTAGAATAACCATTGATCAAATGGATCCTCGCGTTAGAGATGCCCTTATTAACTGTGTTCGCTGCCCTCATGAGATTTTTGGTAAGGGGATCTCCAACGAGGCGACGCAAACGGATGTTGAGCAAGCGTTTGTTTTCGCGGATACTGATGTCTACTCACGCTTCTTTTCCTGTAGACAGTGTTGGGCCTCCAAGAGCAGAGGTTTGTAGAACAGCAGTAAGTTTTCTCTTAAGTGGATCACCCAAGGTTTATCGAACTCAGGGAGGAAGAGGTCAAAGATATCCCTCTCAAGCAACCCTGCGATCATAATGCAAGAAGTCTCTTGTGTCCCCAACACACCTAATACACTTATCAGATGTATAGGTGCACTAGTTCGGCAAAAAGATAGTAAAATACAGGTGGTATGAATGAATATGAGCAGTAGTAACGGCACCAGAAAATATCTTGCTGCTACAACTGGCGTGTGGTTGATGGTGGGAATATTGCAGGCAGTACAGATGCAGTAGAACAGTAAACAAGCGATGATTGCAGTATTTGGGAACAAGGCCTAGGGATCATACTTTTACTAGTGGACACTCTCAACATTGATCACATAATAAAACCACTCTACACTCTCTTGTTGGATGATGAACACCATTAATTGTGTAGGGCTACAAGAGCACCTCAATGCCGGAGTTAACAAGCTCCACAACATTCGATATTCATATTTAAATAACCTTAGAGTGCATGATAGACTAACGCAATTATACCAAGTACTAACATAGCATGCACACTGTCACCATCATACTATGAAAGGAGGAATAGATCACATCAATACCATCATAGTAATAATTAACTTCATAATCTACAAGAGATCATAATCATAAACTACGCCAAGTACTACATGATGCACACACTTGTCACCATTACATCATGGAGGAGGAATAGAGTACTTTAATAACATCACTAGAGTAGCACATAGATTAATAGTGATACAAAGCTCATATGAATCTCGATCATGTAAGGCAGCTCATGAGATCATTGCATTGAAGTACATAGGAGAGAGATTAACCACATAGCTACCGGTACAGCCCTTAGCCTCGAGGGAGAACTACTCCCTCCTCATGGGAGACAACAGCGGTGATGAAGATGGCGGTGATGTCGATGGAGATGCCTTCCGGAGGCACTTCCCCGTCCCGGCGGCGTGCCGGAACAGAGACTTCTGTCCCCCAGATCTTGGCTTCGCGATGGCGGCGGCTCTGGAAAGTTTCTCGTACCGTGGCTTATTCGTATCGAAGATTTAGGTCAGGGGGCTTCTTATAGGCGAAGAGGCGGAGTCGGAAGGCTCACGGGGCGCCTGGCTCCTTGGCCGCGCCGCCCACACGTGTGGGCCCCCTGTGGCCCTCCTCTGGTCCCTCTCGGGTGTTCTGGAAGCTTCGTGGAATTATAAGATGTTGGGCGTTGATTTCGTCCAATTCCGAGAATATTTCCTTACTAGGATTTCTGAAACCAAAAACAGCAGAAAACAGGAACTGGCACTTCGGCATCTTGTCAATAGGTTAGTTCCAGAAAATGCATCAAAACGATGTAAAGTGTGAACAAAACATGTAAGTATTGTCATAAAATAAGCATGGAACATAAGAAATTATCGATACGTTGGAGACGTATCAGCATCCCCAAGCTTAGTTCCTACTCGTCCTCGAGTAGGTAAACGATAACAAAGATAATTTCTGAAGTGACATGCTACCAACATGATCTTAATCATACTATTGTAAAGCATATGAGATAAATGCAGCGGTTCAAAGCAATGGTAAAGACAATGATTAAACAAATGAATCATATAGCAAAGACTTTTCATGAATAGTACTTTCAAGACAAGCATCAATAAGTCTTGCATAAGAGTTAACTCATAAAGCAATAAATTCAAAGTAAAGGCATTGAATTAACACAAAGGAAAATTAAGTTTCAGCGGTTGCTTTCAACTTGTAACATGTATATCTCATGGATAGTTGTCAACATAAAGTAATATGATGAATGCAAATATGCAAGTATGTAAGAATCAATGCACAGTTAACACAAGTGTTTGCTTCTAAGATAGAAGGAAGTAGGTAAACTGACTCAACATAAAAGTAGAAGAATGGCCCTTCGAAGAGGGAAGCATTGATTGCTATATTTGTGCTAGAGCATTCATTTTGAAAACATAGAGAGAGCATAAAAGTAAAGTTTTGAGAGGTGTTTGTTGTTGTCAACGAATGGTAATGGGCACTCTAACCCCCTTGCCAGACAAACCTTCAAAGAGCGGCTCCCATGAAACATTTTTATTTTTGGGTGGCACTCCTTCCAACCTTGATTTCACAAACCATGGCTAACCGAATCCTCGGGCGCCTGCCAACAATCTCATACCATGAAGGAGTGCCTTTTTATTTTAATTTTATTTAGATGACACTCCTCCCCACCTTTGCTTTCTCAAGCCATGGCTAACCGAATCCTCGGGTGCCGTCCAACAATCACATACCATGGAGGAGTGTCTATTTTTGTAAAATTATGAAGGTTAATTAATTTGGGACTCGGGAATCCCATTGCCAGCTCTTTTTGCAAAATTATTGGATAAGCGGATGAAGCCACTAGTCCATTGGTGAAAGTTGTCCAACAAGATTGAAAGATAAACACCACATACTTCCTCATGAGCTATAAAACATTGACACAAATCAGAGATGATAAATTTTGAATTGTTTAAAGGTCGCACTCAAGCAATTTACTTTGGAATGACAGAGAAATACCATGTAGTAGGTAGGTATGGTGGACACAAATGGCATAGTTTTTGGCTCAAGGATTTTGGATGCACGAGAAGTATTCCCTCTCAGTACAAGGCTTAGGCTAGCAAGGTTGTTTGAAGCAAACACAAGTATGAACCGGTACAGCAAAACTCACATAAAAACATATTGCAAGCATTATAAGACTCTACACCGTCTTCCTTGTTGCTCAAACCCTTACTAGAAAATATCTAGACCTTAGAGAGACCAATCATGCAAACCAAATTTTAGCAAGCTCTATGTATTTCTTCACTAATAGGTGCAAAGTATATGATGCAAGAGCTTAAACATGAGCACAACAATTGCCAAGTATCAAATTATTCAAGACATTATAACAATTACCACATGTAGCATTTTCTGTTTCCAACCATATAACAATGAACGGAGCAGTTTCAACCTTCGCCATTGATACGTCTCCGACGTATCGATAATTTCTTATGTTCCATGCCACATTATTGATGATATCTACATGTTTTATGCATACTTTATGTCATATTTATGCGTTTTCCGGAACTAACCTATTGACGAGATGCCGAAGGGCCAGTTGCTATTTTCTGCTGTTTTTGGTTTCAGAAATCCTAGTAAGGAAATATTCTCGGAATCGGACGAAATCAACGCCCAGCATCCTATTTTTCCACGAAGCTTCTAGAACACCCGAGAGTCGCCAGAGGGGAGGCCTGGTGGGCCCAGGAGGGTGGCCGGCGTGGCCCAGGCCCTGGCCGCGCCGCCTTACCCCCTCACCGCCTCTTCGACCCTCCTGCGCCGCCTCTTCGCCTATATAAAGGTCCTCGACCTAAAACCTCGATACGAAAAAGCCACGGTACGAGAAACCATCCAGAGCCGCCGCCATCGTGAAGCCAAGATCTGGGGGACAGGAGTCTCTGTTCCGGCACGCCGCCGGGACGGGGAAGTGCCCCCGGAAGGCTTCTCCATCGACACCACCGCCATCTCCATTAACGCTGCTGTCTCCCATGAGGAGGGAGTAGTTCTCCATCGAGGCTCGGGGCTGTACCGGTAGCTATGTGGTTAATCTCTCTCCTATGTACTTCAATACAATAATCTCATGAGCTGCCTTACATGATTGAGATTCATATGATGATGCTTGTAATCTAGATGTCATTATGCTAGTCAAGTGGATTTTACTTATGTGATCTCCGGAGACTCCTTGTCCCATGTGTGTAAAGGTGACGAGTGTGTGCACCGTGTGGGTCTCTTAGGCTATATTTCACGAATACTTATTCACTGTTATGAATGGCATAGTGAAGTGCTTATTTATATCTCTTTATGATTGCAATGTGTTTTGTATCACAATTTATCCGTGTGCTACTCTAGTGATGTTATTAAAGTAGTTTATTCCTCCCGCACGGTGTAATGGTGACGAGTGTGTGCATCGTGTTAGTACTTGGTGTAGGCTATGATTGTGATCTCTTGTAGATTATGAAGTTAACTATTGCTATGATGGTATTGATGTGATCTATGCCTCCTTTCGTAGCGTGAAGGTGACAGAGTGTGCATGCTATGTTAGTACTTGGTTTGGTTATGTTGATATGTCATGCACTCTAAGGTTATTTAAATATGAACATCGAATATTGTGGAGCTTGTTAACTCCAGGCATTGAGGGTTCGTGTAATCCTACACGGTTAGTGGTGTTCATCATCCAACAAGAGAGTGTAGAGTCTAGCATCTATCTATTTATTCTGTTATGTGATCAATGTTGAGAGTGTCCACTAGTGAAAGTATGATCCCTAGGCCTTGTTCCTAAATACTGCTATCGCTGCTTGTTTACTGTTTTACTGCATCTGTACTGCCGCAATATTACCACCATCAACCACACGCCAGCAAGCACTTTTCTGGTGCCGTTGCTACAGCTCATATTTATTCATACCACCTGTATTTTACTATCTCTTCGCCGAACTAGTGCACCTACTAGGTGTGTTGGGGACACAAGAGACTTCTTGCTTTGTGGTTGCAGGGTTGCATGAGAGGGATATCTTTGACCTCTTCCTCCCTGAGTTCGATAAACCTTGGGTGATCCACTTAAGGGAAACTTGCTCGCTGTTCTACAAACCTCTGCTCTTGGAGGCCCAACACTGTCTACAAGAATAGAAGCTCCCGTAGACATCAAGCACTTTTCCGGCGCCGTTGTCGGGGAGGAAAGGTAAAAGGCACTCATACTCCGGTTCCGAGTAACGATACTTTTCCGGCGCCATTGTGTTTGTGCTCGAAGCTATTTCCTTTAGATCCTGCAATTGCATCTTTTTGTTTCTTGTTTACACTAGTTAGGCATAATGGAAAACAACAAAAATATGAGAGATCTTTATGAACTTTATCTTGAATTAGGACATGATGTGTTTGAAGAGAGAATTAAAAAAACCCATGGAACTTTATATGCATGCTAATGGGAATATTATTAATATGAATGCTTTGAACACTATTGTTGCTAATGCTATGGAAAATTCTAAGCTTGGGGAAGCTGGTTTTGATGAGCATGATCTTTTTAGTCCCCCAAGCATTGAGGAGAAAATTTTCTTTGATGATACTTTGCCTCCCATTTATGATGATTATAATGATAGTAGTCTTTTGGTACCGTCTGTTATGGAGGATAAATTTGATTATGATTACAATATGCCTCCTATATTTGATGATAGCTACTTTGTTGAATTTGCTCCCACTACAACTACTAAAATTGATTATGCTTATGTTGGGAGTAGTAATAATTTTATGCATGAGACTCATGATAAGAATGCTTTATGTGATACTTATATTGTTGAGTTTGCTCATGTTGCTACTGAAAGTTATTATGAGAGAGGAAAATATGGTTGTAGAAATTTTCATGTTACTAAAATACCTCTCTATGTGCTGAAATTTTTGAAGCTACACTTGTTTTATCTTCCTATGCTTGTTACTTTGCTCTTCATGAACTTGTTTATTTACAAGATTACTATGCATAGGAAGCATGTTAGGCTTAAATGTGTTTGAATTTGCCTCTTGATGCTCTCTTTTGCTTCAAATACTATTTCTTGCGAGTGCATCATTAAAACTGCTGAGCCCATCTTAATGGCTATAAAGAAAGAACTTCTTGGGAGATAACCCATGTGTTTATTTTGCTACAGTACTTTGTTTTATATTTGTGTCTTGGAAGTTGTTACTACTGTAGAAACCTCTCCTTATCTTAATTTTGTTGCTTTGTTGTGCCAAGTAAAGTCGTTGATAGTAAGGTTCATACTAGATTTGGATTACTGCGCAGAAACAGATCTCTTTGCTGTCACGAATCTGGGCAAAATTCTCTGTAGGTAACTCAGAAAATTATGCCAATTTACGTGAGTGATCCTCAGATATGTACGCAACTTTCATTCAATTTTAGAATTTTCATTTGAGCAAGTCTGGTGCCTCAATAAAATTCGTCATTACGAACTGTTCTGTTTTTGACAGATTCTGCCTTTTATTTCGCATTGCCTGTTTTGATATGTTCGATGGATATTTCGATTCCATTGACTTTCAGTAGCTTTGTGCAATGTCCGGAAGTGTTAAGAATGATTATGTCACCTCTGAACATGTATATTTTGATTGTGCACTAACCCTCTAATGAGTTGTTTTGAGTTTGGTGTGGAGGAAGTTTTCAAGGATCAAGAGAGGGAGATGATACAACATGATCAAGAAGAGTGAAAGCTCTAAGCTTGGGGATGCCCCGGTGGTTCACCCCTGCATATTTCAAGAAGACTCAAGCGTCTAAGCTTGGGGATGCCCAAGGCATCCCCTTCTTCATCGACAAATTATCAGGTTCCTTCTCTTGAAACTATATTTTTATTCGGTCACATCTTATGTACTTTACTTGGAGCGTCTTTGTGTTTTTTGTTTTTGCTTTTGTTTGAATAAATGCTTGTGTGGGAGAGAGACACGCTCCGCTGGTTCGTATGAACACATGTGTTCTTAGCTTTTAATTTTCATGGCGAAGGTTGAAACTGCTTCGTTAATTGTTATATGGTTGGAAACGGGAAATGCTACATGTAGTAATTGGTAGAATGTCTTGAATAATTTGATACTTGGCAATTGTTGTGCTCATGTTTAAGCTCTTGCATCATATACTTTGCACCTATTAATGAAGAAATACATAGAGCTTGCTAAAATTTGGTTTGCATAATTGGTCTCTCTAAGGTCTAGATAATTTCTAGTATTGAGTTTGAACAACAAGGAAGACGGTGTAGAGTCTTATAATGTTTACAATATGTCTTTTATGTAAGTTTTGCTGTACCGGTTCATCCTTGTGTTTGTTTCAAATAGCCTTGCTAGCCTAAGCCTTGTATCGAGAGTGAATACTTCTCATGCATCCAAAATACTTGAGCCAACCACTATGCCATTTGTGTCCACCATACCTACCTACTACATGGTATTTCTCCTCCATTCCAAAGTAAATTGCTTGAGTGCTACCTTTAAACAATTCAAAATTTATCACCTCTGATTTGTGTCAATATTTTATAGCTCATGAGGAAGTATGTGGTGTTTATCTTTCAATCTTGTTGGGCAACTTTCACCAATGGACTAGTGGCTTCATCCGCTTATCCAATAATTTTGCAAAAAGAGCTGGCAATGGGATTCCCGGTCCCAAATTAATTAAACTAAATAGACACTCCTCCATGGTATGTGATTGTTGGACGGCACCCGAAGGATTCGGTTAGCCATGGCTTGAGAAAGCAAAGGTGGGGAGGAGTGTCATCATAATAAAACTAAAATAAAAAGGCACTCCTTCATGGTATGAGATTGTTGGCAGGCACCCGAAGGATTCGGTTAGCCATTGTTTGTGAAAGAAAGGTTGGAAGGAGTGCCACACAAAAATAAAATAAAATGGGAGCCGCTCTTTGAAGGTTTGTCTGGCAAGGGGTTTAGAGTGCCCACTACCATTCGTTGACAACAACATACACCTCTCAAAATTTTACTTTTATGCTCTCTATATGTTTTCAAAATAAAAGCTCTAGCACAAATATAGCAATCAATGCTTCCCTCTGCGAAGGGCCTTTCTTTTATTTTTTATGTTGAGTCAGTTCACCTATTTCTCTCCATCTCCAGAAGCAAACACTTGTGTGAACTGTGCATTGATTCCTACATACTTGCATATTGCATTTGTTATATTACTCTATGTTGACAATTATCCATGAGATATACATGTTACAAGTTGAAAGCAACCGCTGAAACTTAATCTTCCTTTATGTTGCTTCAATACCTTTACTTTGAATTATTGCTTTATGAGTTAACTCTTATGCAAGACTTATTGATGCTTGTCTTGAAGTACTATTCATGAAAAGTCTTTGCTATATGATTCATTTGTTTACTCATGTCATTTACCATTGTTTTGATCGCTGCATTCATTACATATGCTTACAATAGTATGATCAAGATTATGATGGCATGTCACTCCAGAAATTATCTTTGTTATCGTTTACTCGCTCGGGACGAGCGAAAACTAAGCTTGGGGATGCTGATACGTCTCCGACGTATCGATAATTTCTTATGTTCCATGCCACATTATTGATGATATCTACATGTTTTATGCATACTTTATGTCATATTTATGTGTTTTCCGGAACTAACCTATTGACGAGATGCCGAAGGGCCAGTTGTTGTTTTCTGCTGTTTTTGGTTTCAGAAATCCTAGTAAGGAAATATTCTCGGAATCGGACGAAATCAACGCCCAGCATCCTATTTTTTCACGAAGCTTCCAGAACACCCGAGAGTCGCCAGAGGGGAGGCCTGGTGGGCCCAGGAGGGTGGCCGGCGCGGCCCAGGCCCTGGCCGCGCCGCCTTACCCCCTCACCGCCTCTTCGACCCTCCTGCGCCGCCTCTTCGCCTATATAAAGGTCCTCGACCTAAACCCTCGATACGAAAAAGCCACGGTACGAGAAACCATCCAGAGCCGCTGCCATCGCGAAGCCAAGATCTGAGGGACAGGAGTCTCTGTTCCGGCACGCCGCCGGGACGGGGAAGTGCCCCCGGAAGGCTTCTCCATTGACACCACCGCCATCTCCATCAACGCTGCTGTCTCCCATGAGGAGGGAGTAGTTCTCCATCGAGGCTCGGGGCTGTACCGGTAGCTATGTGGTTAATCTCTCTCCTATGTACTTCAATACAATAATCTCATGAGCTGCCTTACATGATTGAGATTCATATGATGATGCTTGTAATCTAGATGTCATTATGCTAGTCAAGTGGATTTTACTTATGTGATCTCCGGAGACTCCTTGTCCCATGTGTGTAAAGGTGACAGTGTGTGCACCGTGTGGGTCTCTTAGGCTATATTTCACAGAATACTTATTCACCGTTATGAATGGCATAGTGAAGTGCTTATTTATATCTCTTTATGATTGCAATGTGTTTTGTATCACAATTTATCTGTGTGCTACTCTAGTGATGTTATTGAAGTAGTTTATTCCTCCCGCACGGTGTAATGGTGACGAGTGTGTGCATCGTGTTAGTACTTGGCGTAGGCTATGATTGTGATCTCTTGTAGATTATGAAGTTAACTATTGCTATGATGGTATTGATGTGATCTATGCCTCCTTTCGTAGCGTGAAGGTGACGAGTGTGCATGCTATGTTAGTACTTGGTTTGGTTATGTTGATCTGTCATGCACTCTAAGGTTATTTAAATATGAACATCGAATATTGTGGAGCTTGTTAACTCCGAGCATTGAGGGTTCGTGTAATCCTACACGATTAGTGGTGTTCATCATCCAACAAGAGAGTGTAGAGTCTAGCATCTATCTATTTATTCCGTTATGTGATCAATGTTGAGAGTGTCCACTAGTGAAAGTATGATCCCTAGGCCTTGTTCCTAAATATCGCTATCGCTGCTTGTTTCATCGTTTTACTCGCATCTGTACTGCCGCAATATTACCACCATCAACCACACGCCAGCAAGCACTTTTCTGGTGCCGTTGCTACAGCTCATATTTATTCATACCACCTGTATTTTACTATCTCTTCGCCGAACTAGTGCACCTATTAGGTGTGTTGGGGACACAAGAGACTTCTTGCTTTGTGGTTGCAGGGTTGCATGAGAGGGATATCTTTGACCTCTTCCTCCCTGAGTTCGATAAACCTTGGGTGATCCACTTAAGGGAAACTTGCTGCTGTTCTACAAACCTCTGCTCTTGGAGGCCCAACACTGTCTACAAGAATAGAAGCTCCCGTAGACATCAGCCATGAACATTAAAAGCTAAGAACACATGTGTTCATATGAACCAGCGGAGCGTGTCTCTCTCCCACACAAGCATTTATTCAGAGAATGAAAATAACAAAACGAAAATAAAAGCACACAGACGCTCCAAGTAAAGTACATAAGATGTGACCGAATAAATATATAGTTTCAATAGAAGAAACCTGATAAATTGTTGATGAAGAAGGGGATGCCTTGGGCATCCCCAAGCTTAGATGCTTGAGTCTTCTTGAAATATGCAGGGATGAACCACGGGGGCATCCCCAAGCTTAGACTTTTCACTCTTCTTGATCATATATCATCCTCCTCTCTTGACCCTTGAAAACTTCCTCCACACCAAACTCAAAGCAAACTCGTTAGAGGGTTAGTGCATAATCAAAAATTCACATGTTCAGAGGTGACACAATCATTCTTAATGTTTCTGGACATTGCTCAAAGCTTCTGAAAGTTAATGGAACAAAGAAATCCATTCAACATAGCAAAAGAGGCAATGCGAAATAAAAGGCAGAATCTGTCAAAACAGAACAGTCCGTAAAGACGAATTTTTAAGGTGCACCAGACTTGATCAAATGAAAATGCTCAAATTGATTGAAAGTTGCGTACATATCTGAGGATCACTCACGTAAATTGGCAGATTTTTCTGAGTTACCTACAGAGAATTCAACCCAAATTCGTGACAGCAAGAAATCTGTTTCTGCACAGTAATCCAAATCTAGTATGAATCAAAGACTTTACTTGGCACAACAATGCAATAAAATAAAGATAAGGAGAGTTTGCTACAGTAGTAACAACTTCCAAGACTCAAATATAAAACAAAGTTGCTGTAGCAAAATAAAAACATGGGTTATCTCCCAAGAAGTGCTTTCTTTATAGCCATTAAGATGGGCTCAGCAATTTCAATGATGCACTCGCAAGAAATAAGAGTTGAAGCAAAAGAGAGCATCAAAAGGCAAATTCAAAACAAATTTAAGCCTAACCCACTTCCTATGAAAAGGAATCTTGTAAATAAACAAATTCATGAAGCATAATGCAACAAGCATAGAAAGACTAGACAAGCGCAACTTCAAGATTTTCAGCAAAAAGAGAGGTGTTTTAGTAACATGAAAACTTCTACAACCATATTTTCCTCTCTCATAATAATATCCAGTAGCATCATGAGCAAACTCAACAATATAACTATCACATAAAGCATTCTTATCATGAGTCTCATGCATAAAATAATTACTACTCCCAACATAAGCATAGTCATTCTTATTAATTGTAGTGGGAGCAAATTCAACAAAGTAGCTATCATTATTATTCTCATCAAGTGTAGGAGGCATAGTATAATCATAATAAAATTTACTCTCCATAGTAGGTGGCACCAAAAGACCACTATCATTATAATCATCATAAATAGGAGACAAAGTATCATCAAAGAAAATTTTCTCCTCCATGCTTGGGGGACCAAAAATATCATGTTCATCAAAACCAACTTCCCCAAGCTTAGAATTTTCCATATCATTAGCAACAATGGTGTTCAAAGCGTGCGTTCATACTAATATGTTCCATAGGTTTTTTAATTTTCGCATCAAACCATCCATGTCTTAACTCAGGAAATAGCTTAAAAAGCTCATAGTTGCTTTCCATTATGCCTAACTAGTGAAATAAAAACAAGAAACAAAAAGATGCAATTGCAGGATCTAAAGGAAATAGCTTTGAGCACTCACAACGGCACCAGAAAATAACTTAGTTACCTGGGACCGGAGTGTGAGTGCCTTTTACCTTTCCTCCCCGGCAACGGCGCCAGAAAATAGCTTGATGTCTACTCACGCTTCTTTTCCTGTAGACAGTGTTGGGCCTCCAAGAGTAGTGGTTTGTAGAACAGCAGCAAGTTTTCCCTTAAGTGGATCACCCAAGATTTATCGAACTCAGGGAGGAAGAGGTCAAAGATATCCCTCTCAAGCAACCCTGCGATCACAATGCAAGAAGTCTCTTGTGTCCCCAACACACCTAATACACTTGTCAGATGTATAGGTGCACTAGTTCGGCGAAGAGATAGTAAAATACAGGTGGTATGAATGAATATGAGCAGTAGTAACGGCACCAGAAAATAGCTTGCTGCTACAAGCGGCGTGTGGTTGATGGTGGGAATATTGCGAGGCGATACGGATGCGGTAGAACGATAAACAAGCGATGATTGCAGTATTTGGGAACAAGGCCTAGGGATCATACTTTCACTAGTGGACGCTCTCAACATTGATCACATAATAAAACCACTCAACACTCTCTTGTTGGATGATGAACACCATTAATTGTGTAGGGCTACAAGAGCACCTCAATGCCGGAGTTAACAAGCTCCACAACATTTGATATTCATATTTAAATAACCTTAGAGTGCATGATAGACTAACGCAATTATACCAAGAACTAACATAGCATGCACACTGTCACCATCATACCATGAAAGGAGGAATAGATCACATTGATAACCCACAAGTATAGGGGATCGCAACAGTCTTCGAGGGAAGTAAAACCCAAATTTATTGATTCGACACAAGGGGAGGTAAAGAATACTTATAAGCCTTAACAACCGAGTTGTCAATTCAGCTGCACCTGGAAAAGCACTAGTAACAGGGGTGATATGAAAGCAGCAGTAATATGAGAGCAATAGTAACAGTAACACAACAGCAGTAGCAGTAACATAGAGGCAATGGAAGAAAATAGTTGATACTACTTCCAATGACATATAGAACGAGTATATGATGATGAAACATGGATCGGGGTTCCCAGCGATCTACACTAGTGGTAACTCTCCAATAACAAGTGACAAGTGTTGGGTGAACAAATTACAGTTGGGCAATTGATAGGATTGAAATAGCATTAAGACAGAACATCAAGATTATTAATTATGTAGGCATGTTTTCCATATATAGTCATACGTGCTCGCAATGAGAAACTTGTACAACATCTTTTTTCCTACCAGCTGGTGGCAGCCGGGCCTCTAGGGAATCTACTGGATATTAAGGTACTCCTTTTAATAAAGTACCGGAGCAAAGCATTAACACTTGGTGAAAACATGTGATCCTCATACCTACGCCTTCCCCTCCAGTTGTCCCAATTTCTATCACTTTGGGGCCTTTGGTTCCGGACATAGACATGTGCATACAACTTGTAGATACAATCTAAGCAATAAGTATAGAGCTTAAATCTAAGATCATGCCACTCGGGCCCTAGTGACAAGCATTAAGCATAACAAGATTGCATCAACAATAACTTCACAAACTTTATAGATAGACTAATCATAATGTATCATCCATCGGATCCCAACAAACACAACACCGATTACATCAGATGAATCTCAATCATGTAAGGCAGCTCATGAGATCATTGTATTGAAGTACATGGGAGAGAGAGTACCAACTAGCTACAGCTAGAACCCATAGTCCATGGGGGAACTACTCACGGAGCATGATGGAGGCGGTGGCGTCGATGGAGATGGCTTCCGGGGGCACTTTCCCGTCCCGGCAGGGTGCCGGAACAGAGACTTCTGTCCCCCGAATTGGAGTTTCGCGATGGCGGCGGCACCCCTGGAGTCTTTCTGGAGTTTCGTCAATTCGTCTCGCGTTTTTAGGTCGAAATGGCTTATATAGGCGAAGAGGCGGCGCAGGAGGGGCACCAGGGCGCCCTCCCCATAGGTCGGCGCGGCCAGGGGCCTGCCCGCGCGGCCCTATGGTGTGGGGGCCCCAGGCCTCCCCTCTGACTCCCCTTCGGTGTCCTGGTCCGTCTCGATGAATTATGATGTTTGGTCTTCGTTTCGTCGAATTCCGAGAATATTGCCCAAACAGCCTTTCTGGAACCAAAAACAGCAGAAAACGAGAACTGGCACTTCGGCATCTTGTTAATAGGTTAGTTCCGGAAAACGCATAAAAACATTATAAAGTGTGAGCAAAACATGTAGGTATTGTCATAAAACAAGCATGGAACATCAGAAATTATAGATATGTTGGAGACGTATCAGCATCCCCAAGCTTAGTTCCTACTCGTCCTCGAGTAGGTAAACGATAAAAAGAATAATTTATGTAGTGACATGCTACTTACATAACCTTGATCATACTATTATAAAGCATATGAGATGAATGCAGTGACTCAAGGCAATGATCTATAGTTGCTAAAAAAATAGATAATATATAGCAAAACTTTTCATGAATAGTACTTTCAAGACAAGCATCAAAAGTCTTGCATAAGAGTTAACTCAGAAAGCAATAAATTCAAAGTAAAGGCATCGAAGCAACACAAAGGAAGATATAAGTTTCAGCAATTGCTTTCAACTTTCAACATACATATCTCATGGATAATTGTCAACACAAAGTAAAATGATGAATGCAAATAAGCAAGTATGTAAGAATCAATGCACAGTTAACACAAGTGTTTGCTTCTAAGATGGAAGGAAGTAGGTAAACTGACTCAACATAAAGTAAAATAAAGGCCCTTCGCAGAGGAAGCAGGGATTAAATCATGTGCTAGAGCTTTTTAAGTTTTGAAATCATATAGAGAGCATAAAAGTAAAGTTTTGAGAGGTGTTTGTTGTTGTCAACGAATGGTAGTGGGCACTCTAACCCCCTTGCCAAACGGACTTTCGAAGAGCGGCTCCCATGAACATTATCTCTCACATGTACTTTAGTTTAATTTATTTTTATTTTTGGGTGACACTCCTTCCAACCTTGCTTTCACAAACCATGGCTAACCGAATCCTCGGGTGCCTGCCAACAATCTCATACCATGAAGAGTGCCTTTTTAGTTTTATTTAGATGACACTCCTTCCCACCTTTGCTTTCTCAAGCCATGGCTAACCGAATCCTCGGGTGCCTTCCAACATTTCACATACCATGGAGGAGTGTCTATTTGCAAAATTAAGTTGCTTACTGACAAATCAGAGCAAAACATGTGAAGAGAATTATTAATGAGAGTTGATTAATTGGGGTTGGGAACCCCGTTGCCAGCTCTTTTTGCAAAATTATTGGATAAGCGGATGAAGCCACTAGTCCATTGGTGAAAGCTGCCCAACAAGATTGAAAGATAAAACACCACATACTTCCTCATGAGCTATAAAATGAGAAGCATTTTGAATTGTTTAAAGGTAGCACATGAAGTATTTACTTGGAATGGCAGGAAATACCGCATAGTAGGTAGGTATGGTGGACACAAATGGCATAGGTTTTGGCTCAAGGTTTTGGATGCACGAGAAGCATTCCCTCTCAGTACAAGGCTTAGGCTAGCAAGGTTATTTGAAGCAAACACAAGTATGAACCGGTACAACAAAACTTACATAAAAACATATTGCAAGCATTATAATACTCTACACTGTCTTCCTTGTTGCTCAAAAACTTTTGCCAGAAAATATCTAAACCTTAGAGAGACCAATCATGCAAACCAATTTCAACAAGCTCTACGGTAGTTCTCCAATAATAGGTTTAAACTTCATGATGCAAGAACTTAATCATGATCTACTTGAGAGCTCAAAACAATTGCCAAGTATCAAATTATCCAAGACAATATGAGGCATTTTCTGTTTCCAACCAAATAGCAATAAATGCAACAGCTTCCAACTTTTGTCATTGAACATTAAAAGTAGAACGAAGAACAAGTGTTCATATGAAAAAGCGGAGCGTGTCTCTCTCCCAAACAAGGATTGCTAGGATCCGATCTTATTCAAACAAAAACAAAAATAAAAGCACACAGACGCTCCAAGTAAAGCACATAAGATGTGACCGAATAAAAATATAGTTTCAATAGAAGTGACCTGATAAATTGTTGATGAAGAAGGGGATGCCTTGGGCATCCCCAAGCTTAGACGCTTGAGTCTTCTTGAAATATGCAGGGATGAACCACGGGGCATCCCCAAGCTTAGACTTTTCACTCTTCTTGATCATATATCATCCTCCTCTCTTGACCCTTGAAAACTTCCTTCACACCAAACTTCTCATAAACTTCATTAGAGGGGTTAGTACTCAAAAAAGCTTTAATCCACCTTGGTCCTGCAGTGACACATTGCAAGAACTCAATAAAACATTAGCTACAGCTCTCCACGTCTAGAAAGCCTCACTTAAAGTCCACAAGAGACAATGCAAAAAACAGAGACAGAATACGCCAAAACAGAACAGCCAGTAAAGACGAATTTTTAAGAGGTACTTCCGTTGCTCAAATCAGAAAACTCAAAACTAATGAAAGTTGCGTACGTATCTGAGGAACACGTACGTAAATTGGGAGATTTTTCTGAGTTACCTACAGAGAATCTGACCCGAATTCGTGACAGATAGAAATCTGTTTCTGCACAGAAATCCAAATCTAGCATCAACCTTCTATTAGAGACTTCACTTGGCACAACAATGCAATAAAATAAAGATAAGGAGAGGTTGATACAGTAGTAACAACTTCCAAGACACAACAAAACAGTAGCAAAATAAACACATGGGTTATCTCCCAAGAAATGCTTTCTTTATAGGCATTAAGATGGGCTCAGCAATTTTAGTGATGCACTCGCAAGAAATAAGAGTTGAAGCAAAAGAGGGCATCAAAAAGCAAATTCAAAACACATTTAAGTCTAACCCACTTCCTATACATAGGAATCTTGTACACAAGTAAATTCATGAAGAGCAAAGTGACAAGCATTGGAAGATAAAACAAGAGTAACTTCAAAATTTTCAGCGTATAGAGAGGTGTTTTAGTACCATGCAAATTTCTACAACCATATTTTCCTCTCTCATAATAATTTTCAGTAGCTTCATGAATAAACTCAACAATATAACTATCACATAAAGCATGCTTTTCATGATCCATAAACACATGATTTTTATCAAGCTCAAAAATAATGGGATCAAAACTTTCAAACCCAATTTTATCAATAATATAACAAGGTGATTGATCATTCTCAAGAGATATGGGACTCATAGATAATGTCAAGACTTCTCCAATCCCATTTTCATTAGTAGTATAATTAATATTATCAAGTAACATAGGACCATCATCTAAAGATTTATCACAAACATTTGCTACGCAAAACTCTTTAGTACCATGCATTTCGACATCAGGCACAAACAAAGCATTATCATAAGATTTATCAAAGTAGCATGGATTGTCATAGATAACAGTAGCATAATTATTCTCACAAGTTTTACTCATAGGAAATATTTCAAGAGAATCCACAAGAACATAACATTCAATCTCTTTCGGTAAGCATGGAGGACAATCAAATAGTGTAAGAGATAAATAGTTACTCTCATTAGAAGGTTGGCATGGGTAGCTAATCCATTCTTCCTCCTTTTGTTCATCACTCTCCTCTTCTTTTTCATCCAATGAGCTTTCAGGTTCATCACTCTCCTCTTCTTTTTCATCCAATGAGCTTTCAGGTTCATCAATTTCCTCCTCCTTTTCATCCAATGAGCTTTCAGGTTCATCAATTTCTTCTTCCACGGGTTCCTGCAAATTGTGAGTGCATTCTTGTGCATTAATGAGTCTCTCTTTATAATCAACGATATAAGGATTATCGCTGTAACTTTCTATGCAAAAATTAAGGATAGAAGAGACATAATCTTTAAGGTCCTTACAAACAACACAAGTTTCATAATTTTTAACCATGAAGGATTCTATCTCAGAGGCTCCCATAAATATGACAAATTGTTCTACCTCTTCGAACCCAAGATGAATATAGTTATTCCAATTATAGTTCTTAATTAAAACTTCTTCACTAAAGCCACATTGAAATTTAAGATGTTTAGTATCCTGTTGAGAGCAACAGTTTATATCATGGCGTTTAAGCAATATTTTAGCAATTGTATTCATTTTTTCTATCACAGCACTCATCACTTCACCCGCTCTTGATTTTCTATAATTATTATATAATTCTATAAGCTCCAACATGGTTATGCGTTCTTCCATAACAACAGTTTTTAATTTTTCGATTTTTCAAATTTTTATGGATTTTTGGGTATATAAGAAAAATAAAACAAGACAAAAATAAACTAAGCAAAAGTAAACTAAGAAAAATAATACTAGACAGAAATAAACTAAGCACGAATAAACTAGACAAAAATAAACTAAACAAAATAAAATAAATTAAAATAAAAACAGAGAGAGAGGTAGAGTGTACTCCCCAGGTGAACTTATGAGTAGAGTTATGCCTCCCCGGCAACAGCGCCAGAAAATAGTCTTGATAACCCACAAGTATAGGGGATCGCAACAGTCTTTGAGGGAAGTAAAACCCAAATTTATTGATTCGACACAAGGGGAGGTAAATAATACTTATAAGCCTTAACAACCGAGATGTCAATTCAGCTGCACCTGGAAAAGCACTAGTAACAGGGGTGATATGAAAGCAACAGTAATATGAGAGCAATAGTAACAGTAACACAGCAGCAGTAGCAGTAACACCGAGGCAATGGCACAAGAAAATAGTTGATACTACTTCCAATGACATATAGAACGAGTATATGATAATGAAAGATGGACCGGGGTTCCCAGCGATCTACACTAGTGGTAACTCTCCAATAACAAGTGACAAGTGTTGGGTGAACAAATTACAGTTGGGCAATTGATAGGATTGAAATAGCATTAAGACAGAACATCAAGATTATTAATTAAGTAGGCATGTTTTCCATATATAGTCATACGTGCTCGCAATGAGAAACTTGTACACCATCTTTTGTCCTACCAGCCGATGGCAGCCGGGCCTCTAGGGAATCTACTGGATATTAAGGTACTCCTTTTAATAAAATACCGGAGCAAAGCATTAACACTTGGTGAAAACATGTGATCCTCATACCTACGCCTTCCCCTCCAGTTGTCCCAATTTCTGTCACTTTGGGGCCTTTGGTTCCGGACATAGACATGTGCATACAACTTGTAGATACAATCTAAGCAATAAGTATAGAGCTTAAATCTAAGATCATGCCACTCGGGCCCTAGTGACAAGCATTAAGCATAACAAGATTGCAGCAACAATAACTTCACAAACTTTATAGATAGACTAATCATAATGTATCATCCATCGGATCCCAACAAACACAACACCGATTACATCAGATGAATCTCAATCATGTAAGGCAGCTCATGAGATCATTGTATTGAAGTACATGGGAGAGAGAGTACCAACTAGCTACAGCTAGAACCCGTAGTCCATGGGGGAACTACTCACGGAGCATGATGGAGGAGGTGGCGTTGGTGGAGATGGCTTCCGGGGGCACTTCCCCGTCCCGGCAGGGTGCCGGAACAGAGACTTCTGTCCCCCGAATTGGAGTTTCGCGATGGCGGCGGCGCCCCTGGAGTCTTTCTGGAGTTTCGTCAATTCGTCTTGCGTTTTTAGGTCGAAAGGGCTTATATAGGCGAAGAGGCGGCGCAGGAGGGGCACCAGGGCGCCCTTCCCATAGGCCGGCGCGGCCAGGGGCTCCTCGCCCGCGTCGGTCCGTCTCGATGATGTGTGGGGGTCCCAGGCCTCCCCTCTGACTCCCCTTCGGTGTCCTGGTCCGTCTCGGTGAATTATGATGTTTGGTCTTCGTTTCGTCGAATTTCGAGAATATTGCCCGCACAGCCTTTCTGGAACCAAAAACAGCAGAAAACAGGAACTGGCACTTCGGCATCTTGTTAATAGGTTAGTTTCGGAAAACGCATAAAAATATTATAAAGTGTGAGCAAAACATGTAGGTATTGTCATAAAACAAGCATGGAACATCAGAAATTATAGATACGTTGGAGATGTATCACACATCAATACCATCATAGTAATAATTAACTTCATAATCTACAAGAGATCACAATCATAAACTACGCCAAGTACTACATGATGCACACACTGTCACCATTCCATCATGGAGGAGGAATAGAGTACTTTAATAACATCACTAGAGTAGCACATAGATTAATAGTGATACAAAGCTCATATGAATCTCAATCATGTAAGGCAGCTCATGAGATCATTGTATTGAAGTACATAGGAGAGAGATTAACCACATAGCTACCGGTACAACCCTTAGCCTCGAGGGAGAACTACTCCCTCCTCATGGGAGACAGCAGCGGTGATGAAGATGGCGGTGATGTCGATGGATATGCCTTCCGGGGGCACTTCCCCGTCCCGGCGGCGTGCCGGAACAGAGACTTCTGTCCCCCAGATCTTGGCTTCGTGATGGCGGCGGCTCTGGAAGGTTTCTCGTATCGTGGCTTATTCGTATCGAAGATTTAGGTCAGGGGGCTTCTTATAGGCGAAGAGGCGGAGTCGGAAGGCTGACGGGGCCACCACACAGTAGGGCGGCGCGCCTGGCTCCTTGGCCGCGTCGCCCACTGATACGTCTCCAACGTATCGATAATTTCTTATGTTCCATGCTACTTTATTGATGATACCTACATGTTTTATACATACTTTATATCATATTTATGCATTTTCAGGAACTAACCTATTAACAAGATGCCGAAGAGCTAGTTGCTGTTTTCTGCGGTTTTTGGTTTCAGAAATCCTAGTAAGGAAATATTCTCGGAATTGGACGAAATCAACGCCCAGGATCTTATTTTTCCACGAAGCTTCCAGAACACCGGGGGAGATACGAAGTGGGGCGACGAGGCGGCGACACGCTAGGGCGGCGCGGCCCAAGCCCTGGCCGCGCCGGCCTGTTGTGTGGGCCCCTCGCGTCGCCCCTAAACCTACCTCTTCGCCTATAAGAAGCCTTCGTCGATAATAACTCCGATGCCGAGAGCCACGATACGGAAAACCTTCCGGATGATGCTGCCGCCGCCAATCCCATCTCGGGGGATTCAGGAGATCGCCTCCGGCACCCTGCCGGAGAGGGGAATCATCTCCCGGAGGACTCTACACCGCCATGGTCGCCTCCGGAGTGATGTGTGAATAGTTCACCCCTGGACTATGGGTCCATAGCAGTAGCTAGATGGTTGTCTTCTCCTAATTGTGCTATCATTGTTGGATCTTGTGAGCTGCCTAACATGATCAAGATCATCTATCTGTAATACTATATGTTGTGTTTGTTGGGATCCGATGAATAGTGAATGCTATGTTATGTTGATTATCAATCTATCATCTATGTGTTGTTTATGATCTTGCATGCTCTCCGTTGCTTATAGAGGCTCTGGCCAAGTTTTTCTTGTAACTCCAAGAGGGAGTATTTATGCTCGATAGTGGGTTCATGTCTCCATTAAATCTGGGGGAGTGACAGCAACCCCTAAGGTTGTGGATGTGTTGTTGCCACTAGGGATAAAACATCAATGCTATGTGTAAGGATATATTTATTGATTACATTACGCACCATACTTAATGCAATTGTCTGTTGTTTGCAACTTAATACTGGAGGGGGTTCGGATGATAACCTGAAGGTGGACTTTTTAGGCATAGATGCATGCTGGATAGCGGTCTATGTACTTTGTCATAATGCCCAATTAAATCTCACACTACTCATCATAACATGTATGTGCATGGTCATGCCCGCTCTATTTTTCAATTGCCCAACTGTAATTTGTTCACCCAACATGTTTATTCTTATGGGAGAGACACCTCTAGTGAACCGTGGACCCCGGTCCATTCTTTTACATCGAATACAATCTACTGCAATACTCGTTCTACTGTTCTTTGCAAACATCATCATCCACACTATACATCTAATCCTTTGTTACAGCAAGCCGGTGAGATTGACAACCTCACTGTTACGTTGGGACAAAGTATCTTGGTTGTGTTGTGCAGGTTCCACGTTGGCGCCGGAATCCCTGGTGTTGCGCCGCACTACACTCCTCCGCCATCAACCTTCAACGTGCTTCTTGGCTCCTACTGGTTCGATAAACCTTGGTTTCTTACTGAGGGAAAACTTGCTGCTGTACGCATCACACCTTCCTCTTGGGGTTCCCAACGGGCACGTCGACTGCACGCCAGCATCAAGATTTTGTGGCGCCGTTGCCGGGGAGATCAAGACACGCTGCAAGGGGAGTCTCCACTTCCAATCTCTTTACTTTGTTTTTGTCTTGCTTTATTTTATTTAGTACTTTGTTTGTTGCACTAAAACAAAACACTAAAAAATTAGTTGCTAGCTTTACTTTATTTACTGTCTTGTTTGCCATATTAAAAACACAAAAAAATTAGTTACTTGCATCTACTTTATCTAGTTTGCTTTATTTACTGTTGCTAAAATGGGTACTCCTGAAAATACTATGTTGTGTGACTTCACAACCACAAATAATAATGATTTCTTATGCACACCTATTGCTCCACCTGCTACTACAGCAGAATTCTTTGAAATTAAACCTGCTTTCTTGAATCTTGTTATGAGAGAGCAATTTTCACGGTGTTAGTTCGATGATGCTGCTGCCCATCTCAATAATTTTGTTGAACTATGTGAAATGCAAAAGTACAAGGATGTAGATGGTGACATTATAAAATTAAAATTGTTTCCTTTCTCACTAAGAGGAAGAGCTAAAGATTGGTTGCTATCTCTGCCTAAGAATAGTATTGGTTCATGGACTAAATGCAAGGATGCTTTTATTGGTAGATATTATCCTCCTGCTAAAATTATATCTTTGAGAAGTAGCATAATGAATTTTAAACAATTGGATAATGAGCATGTTGCCCAAGCATGGGAAAGAATGAAATCCATGGTTAAAAATTGCCCAACCCATGGACTGACTACTTGGATGATCATCCAAACCTTTTATGCAGGACTGAATTTTTCTTCGCGGAACTTATTGGATTCAGCTGCTGGAGGTACCTTTATGTCCATCACTCCAGGCGACGGAACAAAGCTTCTTGATAATATGATGATTAATTACTCTGAATGGCACACGGAAAGAGCTCCACAAGGTAAGAAGGTAAATTCTGTCGAAGAAACCTCTTCCTTGAGTGATAAGATTGATGCTATTATGTCTATGCTTGTGAATGGTAGGACAAATGTTGATCCTAATAATGTTCCTTTAGCTTCATTGGTTGCCCAAGAAGAACATGTTGATGTGAACTTCATTAAAAATAATAATTTCAACAACAATGCTTATCGGAACAATTCTAGTAAAAACTATAGGCCATATCCTTATAATAATGGTAACGGTTATGGTAATTCTTATGGGAATTCTTACAACAATAATAGGAATACACCCCCTGGACTTGAAGCCATACTTAAAGAATTTATTAGTACACAAACTGCTTTTAACAAATCTGTTGAAGAAAAGCTTGGGAAAATTGATATACTTGCTTCTAAACTCGATAGTCTTGTCTGCTGATGTTGATCTTTTGAAATCGAAAGTTATGCCTAATGAAAATAAAGATATTAAGTCATTTGCTACAGCAAACGCCATCCAAGTTAGAATTAATGAGAATATAAGATTGATGGCCGAATTGCGTGCTAGGTGGGAGAAAGAAGAAGATGCTAAAGATAATGTAGTTAAAGTTTGGACTATTACAACCACTAGCAATGCTAATGCTTCACATGTTGCTGCACCTCCTACTATCAATGGTAAAATAATTGGTGTTGGCAATGTTTCCACTTCTAATGCAAAGCGTGAAAAACTGCCTAAAACTGCCTGTGATAAAACTGCTGAAATTTTTTCTAATGTTGGGGATAATGATCCCATTGCTTTAGATCATAATGGTTTAGATTTTGATGATTTTCATATCTCTGAAGTTATAAAGTTCTTACAAAAACTTTCTAAGAGTCCTAATGCTAGTGCTATAAATTTGGCCTTTACAAAACATATTACAAATGCTCTCATAAAAGCTAGAGAAGAGAAATTAAATCGTGAAGCTTCTATTCCTAGGAAGTTAGAGGATGGTTGGGATCCCATCATTAAGATGAAGGTCAATGACTTTTATTGTAATGCTTTATGTGATCTTGGTGCAAGTATTTCTGTTATGCCTAGGAAAATCTATAATATGCTTGACTTGCCACCATTGAAAAATTGTTATTTGGATGTTAATCTTGCTGATAATTCTACAAAGAAACCTTTGGGAAGGGTTGATAATGTTCGCATTACGGTTAACAATAACCTTGTCCCCGTTGATTTTGTTGTCTTGGATATTGAATGCAATGCATCTTGTCCCATTATATTGGGAAGACCTTTTCTTCGAACTGTTGGTGCTATTATTGATATGAAGGAAGGTAATATTAAATATCAATTTCCTCTCAAGAAAGGTATGGAACACTTCCCTAGAAAGAGGATGAAGTTACCTTTTGATTCTATCATTAGAACAAATTATGTTGTTGATACTTCATCTCTTGATAATACTTGATACACACTTTCTGCGCCTAGCTGAAAGGCGTTAAAGAAAAGCGCTTATGGGAGACAACCCATGATTTCACTACAGCACTTTTATTTTATATTTGAGTCTTGGAAGTTGTTACTACTGTAGCAACCTCTCCTTATCTTAATTTTGTTGCATTGTTGTGCCAAGTAAAGTCTTTGATAGTAAGGTTCATACTAGATTTGGATTACTGCGCAGAAACAGATTTCTTGCTGTCACGAATCTGGACTGAATTCTCTGTAGGTAACTCAGAAAATTCTGCCAATTTACGTGAGTGATCCTCAGATATGTACGCAACTTTCATTCAATTTGAGCATTTTCATTTGAGTAAGTATGGTGCCTCTTAGAAATTCGTCTTTACGGACTGTTCTGTTTTGACAGATTCTGCCTTTTATTTCGCATTGCCTATTTTGCTATGCTTGATGGATTTCTTTGTTCCATTAACTTTCAGTAGCTTTGTGCAATGTCCAGAAGTGTTAAAAATGATTTTGTCACCTCTGAACATGTGAATTTTGATTATGCACTAACCCTCTAATGAGTTGTTTTGAGTTTGGTGTGGAGGAAGTTTTCAAGGATCAAGAGAGGAGGATGATACAATATGATCAAGGAGAGTGAAAGCTCTAAGCTTGGGGATGCCCCGGTGGTTCATCCCTGCATATTTCAAGAAGACTCAAGCATCTAAGCTTGGGGATGCCCAAGGCATCCCCTTCTTCATCGACAACATTACCAGGTTCCTCTAGTGAAACTATATTTTTATTCCGTCACATCTTATGTACTTTGCTTGGAGCGTCTGTTTGTTTTTGTTTTTGTTTTGTTTGAATAAAATGGATCCTAGCATTCATTGTGTGGGAGAGAGACACGCTCCGCTGTTGCATATGGACAAATATGTCCTTAGGCTTTACTCACAATGTTCATGGCGAAGGTTGAAACTGCTTCGTTAATTGTTATATGGTTGGAAACGGGAAATGCTACATGTGGTAATTGGTAGAATGTCTTGAATAATTTGATACTTGGCAATTTTTATAGATCATGTTTAAGCTCTTGCATCATATACTTTGCACCTATTAGTGAAGAAATACATAGAGCTTGTTGAAATTTGGTTTGCATGATTGGTCTTTCTAAAGTCTAGATATTTTCTAGTAAGGGTTTGAGCAACAAGGATGACAATGTAGAGTCTTATAATGCTTGCAATATGTTTTTATGTGAGTTTTGCTGTACCGGTTCATACTTGTGTTTGCTTCAAATAACCTTGCTAGCCTAAGCCTTGTATTGAGAGGGATTACTTCTTGTGCATCCAAATCCTTGAGCCAATAACTATGCCATTTGTGTCCACCATACCTACCTACTAAATGGTATTTCTCCGCCATTCCAAAGTAAATTGCTTGAGTGCTACCTTTAAATTTCTATCCTTAGTCTTTGCAATATATAGCTCATGGGACAAATAGCCTAAAAACTATTGTGGTATTGAATATGTACTTATGTATTTTATTTCTTATTAAGTTGCTTGTTGTGCGATAACCATGTTCCTGGGGACGCCATCAACTACTCTTTGTTGAATATCATGTGAGTTGCTATGCATGTTCATCTTGTCTGAAGTAAGGGCGATTTACCATGAGTTGAATGGTTTGAGCATGCATATTGTTAGAGAAGAACATTGGGCCGCTAACTAAAGCCATGATCCATGGTGGAAGTTTCAGTTTTGGACAACAATCCTCTCTTATGAGAATATTATTTGTTGTTGAATGCTTAAGCATAAAAGAGGAGTCCATTATCTGTTGTCTATGTTGTCCCGGTATGGATGTCTAAGTTGAGAATAATCAAAAGCGAGAAATTCAATGCGAGCTTTCTCCTTAGACCTTCGTACAGGCGGCATAGAGGTACCCCTTTGTGATACTTGGTTAAAACATATGTATTGCGGTGATAATCCAGGTAATCCGAGCTAATTAGGACAAGGTGCGGGCACTATTGGTATACTATGCATGAGGCTTGCAACTTGTAGGATATAATTTACATAACACATATGTTTTATTACTACCGTTGACAAAATTGTTTCTTGTTTTCAAAATAAAAGCTCTAGCACAAATATAGCAATCGATGCTTCCCTCTTTGAAGGGCCATTCTTCTACTTTTATGTTGAGTCAGTTTACCTATTTCCTCCCACCTCAAGAAGCAAACACTTGTGTTAAGCTGTGCATTGATTCTTACATACTTGCATATTTGCATTCATCATATTACTTTATGTTGACAACTATCCATGAGATATACATGTTACAAGTTGAAAGCAACCGCTGAAACTTAATCTTCCTTTGTGTTGCTTCAATACCTTTACTATGAATTTATTGCTTTATGAGTTAACTCTTATGCAAGACTTATTGATGCTTGTCTTGAAAGTACTATTCATGAAAAGTCTTTGCTATATGATTCAGTTGTTTACTCATTGTCTTTACCATTGCTTTGGATCGCTGCATTCATTACATATGCTTACAATAGAATTGATCAAGATCATGATGGCATATCACTTCAGAAATTATCTTTGTTATCGTTTACCTACTCGGGACGAGTAGGAACTAAGCTTGGGGATGCTGATACGTCTCCAACATATCGATAATTTCTTATGTTCCATGCTACTTTATTGATGATACCTACATGTTTTATACATACTTTATGTCATATTTATGCATTTTCCGGCACTAACCTATTAACAAGATGCCGAAGAGCCAGTTGCTGTTTTCTGCTGTTTTTGGTTTCAGAAATCCTAGTAAGGAAATATTCTCGGAATTGGACGAAATCAACGCCAGAGATACGAAGTGGGGCGACGAGGCGGCGACACGCTAGGGCGGCGCGGCCCAAGCCCTGGCCGCGCCGGCCTGTTGTGTGGGCCCCTCGTGTCGCCCCTAAACCTACCTCTTCGCCTATAAGAAGCCTTCGTCGATAATAACTCCAGTACCGAGAGCCACGATACAAAAAACCTTCCAGAGACGCCGCCGCCGCCAATCCCATCTCGGGGGATTCAGGAGATCGCCTCCGGCATCCTGCCGGAGAGGGGAATCATCTCCCGGAGGACTCTACACCGCCATGGTCACCTCCGGAGTGATGTGTGAGTAGTTCACCCCTGGACCATGGGTCCATAGCAGTAGCTAGATGGTTGTCTTCTCCTAATTGTGCTATCATTGTTGGATCTTGTGAGCTGCCTAATATGATCAAGATCATCTATCTGTAATACTATATGTTGCGTTTGTTGGGATCCGATGAATAGTGAATGCTATGTTATGTTGATTATCAATCTATCATCTATGTGTTGTTTATGATCTTGCATGCTCTCCGTTGCTAGTAGAGGCTCGGCCAAGTTTTTGCTTGTAACTCCAAGAGGGAGTATTTATGCTCGATAGTGGGTTCATGTCTCCATTAAATGCAGGGGGTGACAGCAACCCCTAAGGTTGTGGATGTGCTGTTGCCACTAGGGATAAAACATAACTGCTATGTCTAAGAATATATTTATTGATTACATTACGCACCATACTTAATGCAATTGTCTGTTGTTTGCAACTTAATACTGGAGGGGGTTCGGATGATAACCTGAAGGTGGACTTTTTAGGCATAGATGCATGCTGGATAGCGGTCTATGTACTTTGTCGTAATGCCCAATTAAATCTCACACTACTCATCATAACATGTATGTGCATGGTCATGCTCTCTCTATTTGTCAATTGCCCAACTGTAATTTGTTCACCCAACATGTTTATTCTTATGGGAGAGACACCTCTAGTGAAATGTGGATCCCGGTCCATTCTTTTACATCGAATACAATCTACTGAAATACTCGTTCTACTGTTCTTTGCAAACATCATCATCCACACTATACATCTAATCCTTTGTTACAGCAAGCCGGTGAGATTGACAACCTCACTATTACGTTGAGACAAAGTATCTTGGTTGTGTTGTGCAGGTTCCACGTTGGCGCCGGAATCCCTGGTGTTGCGCCGCACTACACTCCGCCATCAACCTTCAACGTGCTTCTTGGCTCCTACTGGTTCGATAAACCTTGGTTTCTTACTGAGGGAAAACTTGCCGTTGTACGCATCACACCTTCCTCTTGGGGTTCCCAACGGGCACGTCGACTGCACGAAAGCATCACCCACACGTGTGGGCCCCCTGTGGCCCTCCTCTGGTCCCTCTCGGGTGTTCTGGAAGCTTCGTGGAATTATAAGATGCTGGGCGTTGATTTCGTACAATTCCGAGAATATTTCCTTACTAGGATTTCTGAAACCAAAAACAGCGGAAAACAGGAACTGGCACTTCGGCATCTTGTCAATAGGTTAGTTCCGGAAAATGCATCAAAACGATGTAAAGTGTGAACAAAACATGTAAGTATTGTCATAAAACAAGCATGGAACATAAGAAATTATCGATACGTTGGAGACGTATCAGATACCGAAAATGCGTCTGGATCCTGCTCGAGCGGGCCGACGTAAAGTGACCGGACCGTCCGCGGCGACACAAACCTGGCACAAATATGCGGCAGGTTTGCGTCTCCGTTGACGTTGCGCGGTCGCGCCGAGGGTCCTCCTTTTCTTACCCGGTCCCGCACGTTAGGGACAACTTCTTTTCCCCCTTCTTTGTTGCCCTAGTGCGACGCCACCACCCCAACCCCACCCGCCACTGCACCGTGACACGCGTACAGCACGCGACCGTTGGGAACCCCAAGTGGAAGGTGTGATGCGTACAGCAGTAAGTTTCCCTCAGTTAGAAACCAAGGTTTATCGAACAAGTAGGAGTCAAGAAGCACGTTGAAGGTTGATGGCGGCGAGATGTAGTGCGGCGCAACACCAGGGATTCCGGCGCCAACGTGGAACCTGCACAACACAAACCAAGTACTTTGCCCCAACGAAACAGTGAGGTTGTCAATCTCACCGGCTTGCTGTAACAAAGGATTAGATGTATAGTGTGGATGATGATTGTTTGCAGAAAACAGTAGAACAAGTATTGCAGTAGATTGTATTTTAGTATAGAGAATTGGACCGAGGTCCACAGTTCAATAGAGGTGTCTCTCCCATAAGATAAACATCATGTTGGGTGGACAAATTACAGTTGGGCAATTGACAAATAAAGAGGGCATGACCATGCACATACATATTATGATGAGTATTGTGAGATTTAATTGTGCATTACGACAAAGTACATAGACCGCTATCCAGCATGCATCTATGCCTAAAAAGTCCACCTTCAGGTTATCATCCGAACCCCTTCCAGTATTAAGTTGCTAACAACGGACAATTGCATTAAGTATTGCGCGTAATGTAATCAATAACTACATCCTCGGACATAGCATCAATGTTTTATCCCTAGTGGCAACGAGCACATCCATAATCTTAGAGATTTCGTCACTCCCCAGATTCACGGAGACATGAACCCACTATCGAGCATAAATACCTCCTCTTGGAGTTAAGAGTAAAAACTTGGCCAGAGCCTCTACTAATAACGGAGAGCATGCAAGATCATTGATAACCCACAAGTATAGGGGATCGCAGCAGTCTTCGCGGGTAGTATAACCCAAATTTATTGATTCGACACAAGGGGAGGTAAAGAATACTTATAAGCCTTAACAACTAAGTTGTCAATTCAGCTGCACCTGGAAAAGCACTAGTAACAGGGGTGATGTGAAAGTAGCAGTAATATGAGAGCAGTAGTAACAGTAACACGGCAGCGAGTAATAGCAATATGAGAGCAATGGCACCGAGAAAATAGTTGATACTACTTCCAATGACATGTAGAACGAGTATATAATGATGAGAGATGGACCGGGGTTCCCGACGATCTACACTAGTGGTAACTCTCCAATAACAAGTAACAAGTGTTGGGTGAACAAATTACGGTTGGGCAATTGATAGGAATCAAAGCATTAAGAAAGAACATCGAGGCTTATTAATTATGTAGGCATGTTTTCCAGTATATAGTCGTACGTGCTCGCAATGAGAAACTTGCACAACATCTTTTGTCCTACCAGCCGGTGGCAGCCGGGCCTCAAGGGAAACTACTTGGATATTAAGGTACTCCTTTTAATAGAGTACGGAGCAAAGCATTAACACACCGTGAAAACATGTGATCCTCACATCACTACCATCCCCTCCGATTGTCCCGATTTCGTCACTTCGGGGCCATTGGTTCCGGACAGTGACATGTGCATACAACTTGTAGATACAATCTAAGCAATAAGTATAGAGCTCAAATCTAAGATCATGCCACTCGGGCCCTAGTGACAAGCATTAAGCATAACGAGATTGCAGCAACAATAACTTCACAAACTTTATAGATAGACTAATAATAATGTATCATCCATCGGATCCCAACAAACACAACACCGATTACATCAGATGAATCTCAATCATGTAAGGCAGCTCATGAGATTATTGTATTGAAGTACATGGAGGAGAGAATACCAACTAGCTACTGCTAGAACCCGTAGTCCATGGGGGAACTACTCACGGAGCATGATGGAGGCGGTGGCGTCGATGGAGATGGCTTCGGGGGCACTTCCCCGTCCCGGCGAGGTGCCGGAACGAGAGTTCTGTCCCCCGAATTGGAGTTTTGCGACGGTGGCGGCGCCCCTGGAGTCTTTCTGGAGTTTCGTCAATTGGTACGGTGTTTTTAGGTCGAAAGGGATTTTATAGGCGAAGAGGCGGCGCAGGGGGATCGACAGGGTGGCCTCACCCTAGGCCGGCGCGGCCAGGGTCCGGCCGCGCGGCCCTATGGTGTGGGGCCCCCCGGCTCTCCTCCGACTCTCCTTCGGTGTTCGGAGCCTTCCGGGAAAAATAGGAGGTTTGGCGTTGATTTCGTCCAATTCGAGAATATTGCCCGAACAGCCTTTCCGGAATCAAAAACGGCGAGAAAACGAGAACGCACTTGTGGCATCTTGTTAATAGGTTAGTTCCGAAAAACGCATAAAAACATTATAAAGTGCAAGCAAAACATGTAAGTATTGTCATAAAACAAGCATGGAACGACAGAAATTATGGATACGTCGGGGACGTATCGGCATCCCCAAGCTTAGTTCTGCTCGTCCCGAGCGAGTAAACGATAAAAAGAATAATTTCCGTAGTGACATGCTACTTACATAACCTTGATCATACTATTACAAAGCATATGAAATGAATGAAGTGACTCAAGGCAATGGTCTATAGTTGCTAACAAATAGATAACATATAGCAAAACTTTTCATGAAGAGTACTTTCAAGACAAGCGTCAAGAGTCTTGCACAAGAGTTAACTCATAAAGCAATAAGTTCAAAGTAAAGGCATCGAAGCAACACAAAGGAAGATATAAGTTTCAGCGGTTGCTTTCAACTTTCAACATGTATATCTCATGGATAATTGTCAACATAAAGTAATATGATGAATGCAAATATGCAAGTATGTAAGAATCAATGCACAGTTAACACAAGTGTTTGCTTCTAAGGTGGGAGGAAGTAGGTAAACTGACTCAACATAAAAGTAAAAGAATGGCCCTTCGTAGAGGGAAGCATCGATTGCTATATTTGTGCTAGAGCTTTTATTTTGAAAACATAGAGAGAGCATAAAAGTAAAGTTTTGAGAGGTGTTTGTTGTTGTCAACGAATGGTAGTGGGCACTCTAACCCCCTTGCCAGACAAACCTTCAAAGAGCGGCTCCCATTTTATTTTATTTTTGGGTGGCACTCCTTCCAACCTTTCTTTCACAAACCATGGCTAACCGAATCCTCGGGTGCCTGCCAACAATCTCATACCATGAAGGAGTGCCTTTTTATTTTAGTTTTATTTTGATGACACTCCTCCCAATCTTTGCTTTCTCAAGCCATGGCTAACCGAATCCTTCGGGTGCCGTCCAACAATCACATACCATGGAGGAGTGTCTATTTTTATTAATTAATTTGGGACTAGGAATCCCATTGCCGACTCTTTTTGCAAAATTATTGGATAAGCGGATGAAGCCACTAGTCCATTGGTGAAAGTTGCCCAACAAGATTGAAAGATAAACACCACATACTTCCTCATGAGCTATAAAACATTGACACAAATCAGAGGTAATAAATTTTGAATTGTTTAAAGGTAGCACTCAAGCAATTTACTTTGGAATGACAGGAAATACCACATAGTAGGTAGGTATGGTGGACACAAATGGCATAGTGGTTGGCTCAAGGATTTTGGATGCATGAGAAGTATTCCCTCTCAGTACAAGGCTTTGGCTAGCAAGGTTGTTTGAAGCAAACACAAGTATGAACCGGTACAGCAAAACTTACATAAGAACATATTGCAAGCATTATAATACTCTACACTTGTCTTCCTTGTTGCTCAAACACTTTTACCCAGAAAATATCTAGACCTTAGGAGAGATCAATTATGCAAACCAATTTTAACAAGCTTTACGGTAGTTCTCCACTAATAGGTTTAAACTACATGCAAAAACTTATGATCTACTTGAGAGCTCAAAACAATTGCCAAGTATCAAATTATCCAAGACATATGAGGCATTTTCTTTTTCCAACCAAATAACCATAAGTATTGTAGCTTCCAACTTTTATCATTGAACATTAAAAGTAAAACGAAGAACAAGTGTTCATATGAAAAAGCGGAGCATGTCTCTCTCCCAAACAAGGATTGCTAGGATCCGAATTTATTCAAACACAAACAAAAATAAAAGCACACAGACGCTCCAAGTAAAGCACATATGATGTGACCGAATAAAAATATAGTTTCAGGGGAGGAACCTGATAAGTTGATGAAGAAGGGGATGCCTTGGGCATCCCCAAGCTTAGACAGCTTGAGTCTTCTTGAAATATGCAGGGATGAACCACGGGGGCATCCCCAAGCTTAGACTTTTCACTCTTCTTGATCATATATCATCCTCCTCTCTTGACCCTTGAAAACTTCCTTCACACCAAACTTCTCATAAACTTCATTAGAGGGGTTAGTACTCAAAAAATTTGAATCCACCTTGGTCCTGTAGTGACACATTGCAAGAACTCAATAAAACATTAGCTACAGCCCTCTACGTCTAGAAAGCCTTGCTTAAAGTCCACAAGAGACAATGCAAAAAACAGAGACAGAATCTGCCAAAACAGAACAGCCAGTAAAGACGAATTTTAAATAAATACTTCCGTTGCTCAAATCAGAAAACTCAAAACTAATGAAAGTTGCGTACATATCTGCGGAACACGCACGTAAATTGGCATATTTTTCTGAGTTACCTACAGAGAAAACAGCCCAGATTCGTGACAGATAGAAATCTGTTTCTGCGCAGAAATCCAAATCTAGCATCAACCTTCGATTAGAGGCTTCACTTGGCACAACAAAACACAAAACTAAGATAAGGAGAGGTTGCTACAGTAGTAAACAACTTTCAAGACACAAATATAAAATAAAGTACTGTAGCAAAATAACACATGGGTTATCTCCCAAGAAGTTGCTTTCTTTATAGCCATTAAGATGGGCTCGAGCAGTTTTAATGATGCACTCGCAAGAAATAGTATTTGAAGCAAAAGAGAGCATCAAGAGGCAAATCCAAAACACATTTAAGTCTAACATGCTTCCTATGCAAAGGAATCTTGTAACAAATAAATTCATGAAGAACAAAGTGACAAGTGTAAGAAGATAGAACAAGTGTAACTTCAACAATTTCAGCATATAGAGAGGTGTATTAGTATCATGAAAATTTCTACCACCATATTTTCCTCTCTCATAATAATTTTCAGTAGCTTCATGAATAAACTCAACAATATAACTATCATATGCAGCATACTTTTCATGATCCACAAACTCATAATTTTTATCAATCTCAAGAATAGTGGAATTAAAACTTTCAAGCTTACTTTTATTAATAATATAACAAGGTAGTTGATCAATCTCAAAAGATATGGGACACATAGATAAAGTCAAGAACTCTCCAATCCCATTTTCATTAGTAGCACAATTAATATTATCAAGTAACATAGGACCATCATCTAGAGCTTTATCATAAACATTTGCCAAGCAAAATTCTTGAGTACCATGCATTTCGACATCAGGCACAAACAAGGCATTATCATAAGATTTATCAAAGTAGCATGGATTATCATATATAACAGTAGCATAATTATTCTCACAAGTTTTACTTATAGGTATTATTTCAAGAGAATCCACAGGAACATAACATTCAACCTCTTTCGGTAAGCATGGAGGACAATCAAATAGTGTAGGAGATAAAGAGTTACTCTCATTAGAAGGTTGGCATGGGTAGCTAATCCATTCTTCCTCCTTTTGTTCGTCGTTCTTCTCTTCTTTTTCATCCAATGAGCTTTCAGGTTCATCAATTTCCTCCTCTTTTTCATCCAATGAGCTTTCAGGTTCATCAGTTTCTTCTTCCACCGATTCCTGCAAATTGTGAGTGCATTCTTGTGCATTAATGTGTCTCTCTTTATAATCAAGGATATAAGGATTCCTCTCTGTAGCATTCTATGCAAGAATTAAGGATAGTAGAGACATAATCTTTAAGGTCCTTACAAATAGCACAAGTTTCATAATTCTCAACCATGAAGGATTCTATCTCGGAGGCTCCCATAAATAAGACAAATTGTTCTACCTCTTCGAACCCATAATGAATATAGCAATTCCGATTATAGTTCTTAATTAAAAATTCCTCACTAAAGCCACATTGAAATTTGAGATGTTTAGTGTCCTCTTTAGAGCAACAGTTTATATCATGGCATCTAAGCAAGATTCTAGCCATTGTATTCAATTTTTCTATCATAGCACTCATTATTTTACCAGTTCTTGATTCTCTATAATTATTATAACATTCTATAAGCTCCAAGTAGGTTGTTGGTTCTCCCATAACAGCAGTTTTTCATTTTTAGGTTTTTCAAATTTTTATGGATTTTTGGGTATATGAGACAAATAAAACAAGACAAAAATAAACTAAGCAAAAGTAAACTACGCAAAATAATACTAGACAGAAATAAACTAAGCACAAATAAACTAGGCAAAAGTAAACTAAGCAAAACAAAATAAAACAAAATAAAAACAGAGAGAGAGGTAGAGTGTACTCCCCAGGTGAACTTATGAGTAGAGCTATGCCTCCCCGGCAACAGCGCCAGAAAACGGTCTTGATAACCCACAAGTATAGGGGATCGCGGCAGTCTTCGCGGGTAGTATAACCCAAATTTATTGATTCGACACAAGGGGAGGTAAAGAATACTTATAAGCCTTAACAAGCTGAGTTGTCAATTCAGTTGCACCTGGAAAAGCACTAGTAACGGGGGTGATGTGAAAGTAGCGAGTAATATGAGAGCAGTAGTAACGAGTAACATAGCAGCAGTAATAGCAATATGAGAGCAATGGCACCGGAAAATAGTTGATACTACTTCCAATGACATGTAGAACGAGTATATAATGATGAGAGATGGACCGGGGTTCCCAGCGATCTACACTAGTGGTAACTCTCCAATAACAAGTAACAAGTGTTGGGTGAACAAATTACAGTTGGGCAATTGATAGGAATCAAAGCATTAAGAAAGAACATCAGGCTTATTAATTATGTAGGCATGTTTTCCAGTATATAGTCGTACGTGCTCGCAATGAGAAACTTGCACAACATCTTTTGTCCTACCAGCCGGTGGCAGCCGGGCCTCAAGGGAAACTACTTGGATATTAAGGTACTCCTTTTAATAGAGTACGGAGCAAAGCATTAACACACCGTGAAAACATGTGATCCTCACATCACTACCATCCCCTCCGGTTGTCCCGATTTCTGTCACTTCGGGGCCATTGGTTCCGGACGGTGACATGTGCATACAACTTGTAGATACAATCTAAGCAATAAGTATAGAGCTCAAATCTAAGATCATGCCACTCGGGCCCTAGTGACAAGCATTAAGCATAACGAGATTGCAGCAACAATAACTTCACAAACTTTATAGATAGACTAATAATAATGTATCATCCATCGGATCCCAACAAACACAACACCGATTACATCAGATGAATCTCAATCATGTAAGGCAGCTCATGAGATCATTGTATTGAAGTACATGGAGGAGAGAATACCAACTAGCTACTTGCTAGAACCCGTAGTCCATGGGGGAACTACTCACGGAGCATGATGGAGGCGGTGGCGTCGATGGAGATGGCTTCGGGGGCACTTCCCCGTCCGGCGAGGTGCCGGAGCAGAGTTCTGTCCCCGAGTTGGAGTTTCGCGACGGTGGCGGCGCCCCTGGAGTCTTTCTGGAGTTTCGTCAATTGGTACGGTGTTTTTAGGTCGAAAGGGATTTTATAGGCGAAGAGGCGGCGCAGGGGGGTCGACAGGGTGGCCTCACCCTAGGCCAGCGCGGCCAGGGTCTGGCCCGCGCGGCCCTATGGTGTGGGGCCCCCTGGCTCTCCTCCGACTCTCCTTCGGTGTTCTGGAGCCTTCCGGGAAAAATAGGAGGTTTGGCGTTGATTTCGTCCAATTCCGAGAATATTGCCCGAACAGCCTTTACGGAACCAAAAACGGCAGAAAACGAGAACTGGCACTGTGGCATCTTGTTAATAGGTTAGTTCCGAAAAATGCATAAAAACATTATAAAGTGCAAGCAAAACATGTAAGTATTGTCATAAAACAAGCATGGAACGACAGAAATTATGGATACGTCGGGGACGTATCAATCATAAACAACACATAGATATAAATTGATAATCAACATAACATGGTATTCTCTATTCATCAGATCCCAACAAACACAACATATAGAATTACAGATAGATGATCTTGATCATGTTCGGCAGCTCACAAGACCCGACAATTAAGCACAATGAGGAGAAGACAACCATCTAGCTACTGCTATGGACCCATAGTCCAGGGGTAGACTACTCACACATCACTCCGGAGGCGACCATGGCGGCGTAGAGTCCTCTGGGAGATGATTCCCCTCTCCGGCAGGGTGCCAGAGGCGATCTCCCGAATCCCCCGAGATGGGATTGGCGGCGGCGACGTCTCTGGAAGGTTTTCCGTATCGTGGCTCTCGGTACTGGGGGTTTCGCGACGAAGGCTATTTGTAGGCGGAAGGGTAGGTCAGGGGGCATCGCGAGGGGCCCAGGAGACAGGTCGGCGCGGCCAAGGGTGGGGCCGCGCCGGCCACCCTCCTGGCCACCTCGTGGCCCCACTTCGTTGACTCTTCGGTCTTCTGGAAGCTTCGTGGCAAAATAGGACCCTGGGCGTTGATTTCGTCCAATTCCGAGAATATTTCCTTACTAGGATTTCTGAAACCAAAAACAGCGAGAAAACAGCAATCGACACTTCGGCATCTTGTTAATAGGTTAGTTCCAGAAAATGCACGAATATGACATAAAGTGTGCATAAAACATGTAGATATCATCAATAATGTGGCATGGAACATAAGAAATTATCGATACGTCGGAGACGTATCACACCGCTGCAGTACGCGCTGTCGGCTCGGTCCTCCCCGCGCCGGAGAACAGGATCTCAGTCGGGGTAGGCTCTGTCGCGCACCCGTCGCCCGTTTGGGGTCAAAACTTTGCCAGTTGCACTGCCCGGCCTCGCCGCCCACGACCTGTTCGGTCAATTGCGCTGATAGGTTTCTTGCTCGTGTTTTCGGCGCTATTGTGTGCGGCCATTGATCCGCAGTTCCTACCCACGCAGATGGAGGTGTGGCAGATGCTGGACAAGTTCCGCGCGGAGGTCGTTGACTCCTCTTCCTACGAGGAGCCCGATCAGTTGACACGGACAATGGATACTGTTGCGGCCTCCATCCTCTACGAGTACAACGCAAGCCAGACGCCGGTGCACCGGGGCTCTGTGAAGGGCCGCTAAAAAAACCTGCCGTGCAACAAAGTGGAAGGGCACATTCGGCTCCACAACAACTACTTCCACCGCACCGATCCTGTGTTCAAGGAAAAATGTTCCGGCGCCGGTACAGGATGTTAAGGGACCTGTTCATGGTCATTCTACGCGGCGTCAGAGACTATGACCCCCACTTCCAATGCAGGCCCGATGCAACAGGTGCGCTAGGCTTCACCTCCTACCAAAAATTCTCCGCAGCTATTCGCATACTATCATATGGAATGGTTGCTGATATATTCAATGAGTATCTTCGAATGGGTGAGAGCACCTGCCTTGAGTCCATGTACCGGTTTTGTCAAGCCATGATTGCCGTGTTCGGACAACATTACTGTAGGGAGCCAACAGTTGAGGATACAAGGTGGATGTTGTCTATCAACGAGTCTAGAGGGTTCCCAAGAATGATTGACACTGGGAGTGGAAGAACTGTCCATTTGGATGGCAGGATCAGTATAGCGGGCATGCGGAGGGACGCACTGTCATTCTTGAAGCAGTCATATCTCAAGATTTATGGATTTGTCATTCATTCTTTGGCATGGCCGGTTCCAATAAAGACATCAATGTGTTGTACCGATCACCGGTTTTCAATAGGCTTATGCAAGACAAAGCCCCCCGGGTGAGCTACGAGGTCAATGTAAATGCATATGATAAGCCATATTATCTTGCTGATGATATCTACCCTGACTGGGCCACACTGGTGAAGACTGTCCGTAATCCAAACATGGAGAAGACGAAGAGGTTTGCCAAGATGCAAGAGGCTTGCAGAAAGATGTGAAGCGAGGATTTGGCGTGCTCCAAGCTCGGTGGGCAATTGTCCGTCACCCGGTAAGAACATGGTCGTTGAAGACCATGCATGAGGTGATGACATGTTGCGTGATCATGCACAACATAATCGTTGAGAACGAGCGTCTTGATGAACGCAATGAGCACCAGTGAGATTTTCAAGGTGAGCTGGGTGTGCCAATCTCGGGGGCATTATCCTGGGAGGACTATCTGCATATGAATGTAGAAGTCACTGACGAGGTCATGTGCAAACGTCTACAGACCGATCTAATTGAGCATCAGTGGGCATTGGCTGGCCATGAAGACAATGCCTAGAGGAATACCATCTTATTTTCATGTAGACCTTTAAAAATTTGGATGTAACAACTATGACTTCGTTGAAACTGTTTATTTTGTTGTTTTGGAACATCCCAATTCATGCTGACGCGCAAATACATCAGGCCGGTGGAGGCACCCCCAGGCGCAAACAGATGCGCGGATAAAAATGGCCATTTTCGCGTCCGCCAGACGACTCAAACAGACCCGTGCGGATAAGTTTAGCGTCCGAAATGCGTCGCCATATTGAAGATGCCCTAAGACAAATTTGTTTGATCGAAGGGCGGCATTCTCTTCTCCCAGTATTTATACACAGTACTGTATCTGCCGGCCCATACAGGTAGTATTATATAATACAACAACGTCCGACCAGCTTACAACTTGCTACACTGCCATCGAAACCTGAAGCAGAGGAAGTTACACACTTGCAGGGGCGGCAGTGCCCGTCGTAGTACAAAAACTACGTACATACATACAAAGAATTTGTATCTGCCTAAAACTCTACAGTACATGGTAGCTAGCTACTTTTGCATCACCACCGATGGAGCTCATAATATTGGAGGCAATGGCGATGCTGCTCGTGATCACTGCCAGAATGATCATCGTTGCCGCCATTGCCTTGTCCTTCCTCTTGGCTATTCCGTGAACATCCCTGCGACAATTTCAGAGGAGCTGAATTAGCCATGCACAACAAGGAACTGCGATATCTGAATGTTCACTGTACTTGTACAAGTGTGCATGCAAGCAATTGTCGATGTCGCACCTGAGAACGATGGCGCCGGGGAAGATGAGCGAGATGCAGACCGCGAACGTGGAGCCCGTGTACTGGAAGAGCGTCCAGATGCTGGGGATGGCGATGGCGAGCGCGTAGAGCCCCGCCATGAGCGCGGCGGTGAGCGCGACGAACCGGCGCGTGTCCGTGGCCAGCGGCCGACTGCCCGGGAAGAGACAACCATCTAGATACTGCTATGCACCCATAGTTCAGGGGTAGACTACTCACACATCACTCCGGAGGCGACCATGGCGGCATAGAGTCCTCCGGGAGATGATTCCCCTCTCCGGCAGGGTGCCGGAGGCGATCTCCTGAATCCCCCGAGATGGGATTGGCGGCGGCGGCGTCTCTGGAAGGTTTTCCGTATCGTGGCTCTCGGTACTGGGGGTTTCGCGATGAAGGCTATTTGTAGGCGGAAGGGTAGGTCAGGGGGCGTCGCGAGGGGCCCAGGAGATAGGTCGGCGCGGCCAAGGGTGGGGCCGCGCCGCCCTACCCCTGGCCACCTCGTGGCCCTACTTCGTTGACTCTCCGGTCTTCTGGAAGCTTCGTGTGAAAATAGGCCCCTGGGCGTTGATTTCGTCCAATTCCGAGAATATTTCCTTACTAGGATTTCTGAAACCAAAAACAGCAGAAAACAGCAACTGGCTCTTCGGCATCTTGTTAATAGGTTAGTTCCAGAAAATGCATAAATATGACATAAAGTATGCATAAAACATGTAGATATCATCAATAATGTGGCATGGAACATAGGAAATTATCGATACGTCGGAGACGTATCAGCATCCCCAAGCTTAGTTCCTGCTCGTCCCGAGCAGGTAAACGATAAACAAAGATAATTTGTAGAGTGACATGCCATCATAACCTTGATCATACTATTGTAAGCATATGTAATGAATGCAGCGATCAAAAAATGTAAATGACATGAGTAAACAAATGAATCATATAGCAAAGACTTTTCATGAATAGTACTTCAAGACAAGCATCAATAAGTCTTGCATAAGAGTTAACTCATAAAGCAATAATTCATAATAGAGGTATTGAAGCAACACAAAGGAAGATGAAGTTTCAGCGGTTGCTTTCAACTTGTAACATATATATCTCATGGATATTGTCAATGTAAAGTAATATAACAAGTGCAATATGAAAGTATGTAGAAATCAATGCACAGTTCACACAAGTGTTTGCTTCTTGAGATGGAGAGAGATAGGTGAACTGACTCAACATAAAAGTAAAAGAATGGTCCTTCAAAGAGGAAAGCAACGATTGCTATATTTGTGCTAGAGCTTTGATTTTGAAAACAAGAAACAATTTTGTCAATGGTAGTAATAAAGCATATGTGTCATGTAAATTATATCTTACAAGTTGCAAGCCTCATGCATAGTATACTAATAGTGCCCGCACCTTGTCCTAATTAGCTTGGATTACCGGGATCATCGCAATGCACATGTTTTAACCAAGTGTCACAAAGGGGTACCTCTATGCCGCCTGTACAAAGGTCTAAGGAGAAAGCTCGCATCGAATTTCTCGCTATTGATTATTCTCAACTTAGACATCCATACCGGGACAACATAGACAACAGATAATGGACTCCTCTTTTATGCATAAGCATGTAGCAACAATTAATTTTCTCATATGAGATTGAGGATATTGTCCAAAACTGAAACTTCCACCATGGATCATGGCTTTAGTTAGCGGCCCAATGTTCTTCTCTAACAATATGCACGCTCTAACCATAAAGGTGGTAAATCTCCCTTACTTCAGACAAGACGAACATGCATAGCAACTCACATGATATTCAACAAAGAGTAGTTGATGGCGTCCCCAGGAACATGGTTATCGCACAACAAGCAACTTAATAAGAGATAAAGTGCATAAGTACATATTCAATACCACAATAGTTTTTAGGCTATTTGTCCCATGAGCTATATATTGTAAAGGTAGAGGAATAGAAATTTTAAAGGTAGCACTCAAGCAATTTACTTTGGAATGGCGGAGAAATACCATGTAGTAGGTAGGTATGGTGGACACAAATGGCATAGTGGTTGGCTCAAGTATTTTGGATGCATGAGAAGTATTCCCTCTCGATACAAGGTTTAGGACAGCAAGGCTATTTGAAACAAACACAAGGATGAACCGGTGCAGCAAAACTCACATAAAAGACATATTGTAAACATTATAAGACTCTACACCGTCTTCCTTGTTGTTTAAACTCAATACTAGAAATTATCTAGACCTTAGAGAGACCAAATATGCAAACCAAATTTTAGCATGCTCTATGTATTTCTTCATTAATGGGTGCAAAGTATATGATGCAAGAGCTTAAACATGAGCACAACAATTGCCAAGAATCACATTATCCAAGACATTTTAGCAATTACTACATGTATCATTTTCCAATTCCAACCATATAACAATTTAACGAAGAAGAAACTTCGCCATGAATGTTATGAGTAAAGCCTAAGGACATACTTGTCCATATGCTACAGCAGAGCGTGTCTCTCTCCCACACAATGAATGCTAGGATCCAACTTTATTCAAACAAAACAAAAAAAAAACAAAACAAACCGACGCTCCAAGCAAAGCACATAAGATGTGATGGAATAAAAATATAGTTTCAGGGGAGGAACCTGATAATGTTGTCAATGAAGAAGGGGATGCCTTGGGCATCCCCAAGCTTAGACGCTTGAGTCTTCTTGATATATGCAGGGGTGAACCACCGGGGCATCCCCAAGCTTAGAGCTTTCACTCTCCTTGATCATGTTGTATCATCTCCCTCTCTTAATCCTTGAAAACTTCCTCCACACCAAACTCAAAACAACTCATTAGAGAGTTAGTGCACAATCAAAATATACATATTCAGAGGTGACATAATCATTCTTAACACTTCTGGACATTGCACAAAGCTACTGAAAGTCAATGGAATCGAAATATCCATCGAACATATCAAAACAGGCAATGCGAAATAAAAGGCAGAATCTGTCAAAACAGAACAGTTCGTAATGACGAATTTTATTGAGGCACCAGACTTGCTCAAATGAAAATGCTCAAATTGAACGAAAGTTGCGTACATATCTGAGGATCACTCACGTAAATTGGCATAATTTTCTGAGTTACCTACAGAGAATTTTGCCCAGATTCATGACAGCAAAGAAATCTGTTTCTGCGCAGTAATCCAAATCTAGTATGAACCTTACTATCAACGACTTTACTTGGCACAATAAAACACTAAACTAAGATAAGGAGAGGTTGCTACAGTAGTAAACAACTTCCAACACACAAATATAAAACAAGGTATTGTAGTAAAAATATGGGTTGTCTCCCATAAGCGCTTTTCTTTAACGCCTTTCAGCTAGGCGCAGAAAGTGTGTATCAAGTATTGTCGAGAGATGAAGTGTCAACATCATGATTTGTTCTAATAATAGAATCAAAAGGTAACTTCATTCTCTTTCTAGGGAAGTGTTCCATACCTTTCTTGAGAGGAAATTGATATTTAATATTACCTTCCTTCATATCAATGATAGCACTAACAGTTCGAAGAAAAGGTCTTCCCAATATAATGGGACAAGATGCATTGCATTCAATATCCAAGACAACAAAATCAACGGGGACAAGGTTATTGTTAACGGTAATGCGAACATTATCAACTTTCCCCAAAGGCTTCTTTGTAGAATGATTAGCAAGATTAACATCCAAATAACAATTTTTCAGTGGTGGCAAGTCAAGCATATTATAGATTTTCTTAGGCATAACAGAAATATTTGCACCAAGATCACATAAAGCATTACAATCAAAATCATTGACCTTCATCTTAATGATGGGCTCCCAACCGTCCTCTAGCTTTCTAGGAATAGAAGCTTCGCGTTCTAATTTCTCTTCTCTAGCTTTTATGAGAGCATTTGTAATATGTTTCGTGAAAGCCAAATTTATAGCACTAGCATTAGGACTCTTAGCAAGTTTTTGTAAGAACTTTATAACTTCAAAGATGTGGCAATCATCAAAATTTAAACCATTATAATCTAAAGCAATGGGATCATCATCCCCAATGTTGGAAAAAATTTCAGCAGTTTTATCACAGGCAGTTTCAGCAGTTTTAGCAGTTTCAGGCAGTTTTTCGCGCTTTGCATTAGAAGTGAAAACATTGCTAACACCAATTCTTTTATTATTATTAGTAGGAGGTGCAGCAACTTGTGTAGCATTAGCATTACTAGTGGTGGTAATAGTCCAAACTTTAGCTATATTATCTTCTTTTTCATTTTCTTCTCTTTCCCACCTAGCACGCAATTCGGCCATCAATCTTATATTCTCATTAATTCTAACTTGGATGGCATTTGCTGTAGTAGTAATTTTATTATGATGATTTTCATTAGGCATAACTTTCGATTTCAAAAGATCAACATCAGCAGCAAGACTATCGACTTTAGAAGCAAGTATATCAATTTTCCCAAGCTTTTCTTCAACAGATTTGTTAAAAGCAGTTTGTGTACTAATAAATTTTTTAAGCATGGCTTCAAGTCCAGGGGGTGTGTTCCTATTATTATTGTAAGAATTCCCATAAGAATTACCATAGCCATTGCCATTATTATAAGGATATGGCCTATAGTTGTTACTAGAATTGTTCCGGTAAGCATTGTTGTTGAAATTATTATTTTTAATGAAGTTTACATCAACATGTTCTTCTTGAGCAACCAATGAAGCTAACGGAACATTATTAGGATCAATATTTGTCCTATCATTCACAAGCATAGACATAATAGCATCAATCTTATCACTCAAGGAAGAGGTTTCTTCGACAGAATTTACCTTCTTACCTTGTGGAGCTCTTTCCGTGTGCCATTCAGAGTAGTTGATCATCATATTATCAAGAACCTTTGTTGCTTCACCAAGAGTGATGGACATAAAGGTACCTCCAGCAGCTGAATCCAATAGGTTCCGCGAAGAAAAATTCAGTCCTGCATAAAAGGTTTGGATGATCATCCAAGTAGTAAGTCCATGGGTTGGGCAATTTTTAACCAAAGATTTCATTTTTTCCCATGCTTGTGCAACATGCTCGGTATCTAATTGTTTAAAATTCATTATGCTACTCCTCAAAGATATAATTTTAGCAGGGGGATAATATCTACCAATAAAAGCATCCTTGCATTTAGTCCATGAATCAATACTATTCTTAGGCAGAGATAGCAACCAATCTTTAGCTCTTCCTCTTAATGAGAAAGGGAACAATTTTAATTTTATAATGTCACCATCTACATCTTTATACTTTTGCATTTCGCATAGTTCAACAAAATTATTGAGATGGGCAGCAGCATCATCAGAACTAACACCAGAAAATTGCTCTCGCATAACAAGATTTAGTAAAGCGAGGTTTAATTTCAAAGAATTCTGCTGTAGTAGCAGGTGGAGCAATAGGTGTGCATAAGAAATCATTATTATTTGTGGTTGTGAAGTCACACAACTTAGTATTTTCAGGAGTACCCATTTTAGCAGTAGTAAATAAAATAAACTAGATAAAGTAAATGCAAGTAACTAATTTTTTTGTGTTTTTGATATAGAGTGCAAAACAGTAAATAAAGTAAAGCTAGCAACTAATTTTTTGTGTGTTTTGATTTAGTGCAGCAAACAAAGTAGTAAATAAAATAAAGCAAGACAAAAACAAAGTAAAGAGATTGGGATGTGGAGACTCCCCTTGCAGCGTGTCTTGATCTCCCCGGCAACGGCGCCAGAAATTTAGCTTGACACGCGTACAACACGCGACCGTTGGGAACCCCAAGTGGAAGGTGTGATGCGTACAGCAGTAAGTTTCCCTCAGTTAGAAACCAAGGTTTATCGAACCAGTAGGAGTCAAGAAGCACGTTGAAGGTTGATGGCGGCGAGATGTAGTGTGGCGCAACACCAGGGATTCCGGCGCCAACGTGGAACCTGCACAACACAAACCAAGTACTTTGCCCCAATGAAACAGTGAGGTTGTCAATCTCACCGGCTTGCTGTAACAAAGGATTAGATGTATAGTGTGGATGATGATTGTTTGCAGAAAACAGTAGAACAAGTATTGCAGTAGATTGTATTTCAGTATAGAGAATTGGACCGGGGTCCACAGTTCACTAGAGGTGTCTCTCCCATAAGATAAACAGCATGTTGGGTGGACAAATTACAGTTGGGCAATTGACAAATAAAGAGGGCATGACCATGCACATACATATTATGATGAGTATTGTGAGATTTAATTGTGCATTACGACAAAGTACATAGATCGCTATCCAGCATGCATCTATGCCTAAAAAGTCCACCTTCAGGTTATCATCTGAACCCCCTCCAGTATTAAGTTGCTAACAACAGACAATTGCATTAAGTATTGCGCGTAATGTAATCAATAACTACATCCTCGGACATAGCATCAATGTTTTATCCCTAGTGGCAACAAGCACATCCATAATCTTAGAGATTTCTGTCACTTCCCGCATTCACGGAGACATGAACCCACTATCGAGCATAAATACCCCCTCTTGGAGTTAAGAGTAAAAACTTGGCCGAGCCTCTACTAATAACGGAGAGCATGCAAGATCATAAACAACACATAGATATAAATTGATAATCAACATAACATGGTATTCTCTATTCATCGGATCCCAACAAACACAACATATAGAATTACGGATAGATGATCTTGATCATGTTCGGCAGCTCACAAGACCCGACAATTAAGCACAATGAGGAGAAGACAACCATCTAGCTACTGCTATGGACCCATAGTCCAGGGGTAGACTACTCACACATCACTCCGGAGGCGACCATGGCGGCGTAGAGTCCTCCGGGAGATGATTCCCCTCTCCGGCAGGGTGCCGGAGGCGATCTCCTGAATCCCCGAGATGGGATTGGCGGCGGCGGCGTCTCCGGAAGGTTTTCCGTATCGTGGCTCTCGGTACTGGGGGTTTCGCGACGAAGGCTATTTGTAGGCGGAAGGGTAGGTCAGGGGGCGTCGCGAGGGGCCCAGGAGACAGGTCGGCGCGGCCAAGGGTGGGGCCGTGCCGGCCACCCTCCTGGCCACCTCGTGGCCCCACTTCGTTGACTCTTCGGTCTTCTGGAAGCTTCGTGGCAAAATAGGACCCTGGGTGTTGATTTCGTCCAATTCCGAGAATATTTCCTTACTAGGATTTCTGAAACCAAAAACAGCAGAAAACAACAAGCGGCACTTCGGCATCTTGTTAATAGGTTAGTTCCAGAAAATGCACGAATATGACATAAAGTGTGCATAAAACATGTAGATATCATCAATAATGTGGCATGGAACATAAGAAATTATCGATACGTCGGAGACGTATCACACCGCTGCAGTACGCGCTGTCGGCTCGGTCCTCCCCGCGCCGGAGAACAGGATCTCAGTCGGGGTAGGCTCTGTCGCGCACCTGTCGCCTGTTTGGGGTCAAAACTTTGCCAGTTGCACTGCCCGGCCTCGCCGCCCACGACCTGTTCGGTCAATTGCGCTGATAGGTTTCTTGCTCGTGTTTTCGGCGCTATTGTGTGCGGCCATTGATCCGCAGTTCCTACCCACGCAGATGGAGGTGTGGCAGATGCTGGACAAGTTCCGCGCGGAGGTCGTTGACTCCTCTTCCTACGAGGAGCCCGATCAGTTGACACGGACAATGGATACTGTTGCGGCCTCCATCCTCTACGAGTACAACGCAAGCCAGACGCCGGTGCACCGGGGCTCTGTGAAGGGCCGCTAAAAAAACCTGCCGCGCAACAAAGTGGAAGGGCACATTCGGCTCCACAACAACTACTTCCACCGCACCGATCCTGTGTTCAAGGAAAAATGTTCCGGCGCCGGTACAGGATGTTAAGGGACCTGTTCATGGTCATTCTACGCGGCGTCAGAGACTATGACCCCCACTTCCAATGCAAGCCCGATGCAACAGGTGCGCTAGGCTTCACCTCCTACCAAAAATTCTCCGCAGCTATTCGCATACTATCATATGGAATGGTTGCTGATATATTCGATGAGTATCTTCGAATGGGTGAGAGCACCTGCCTTGAGTCCATGTACCGGTTTTGTCAAGCCATGATTGCCGTGTTCGGACAACATTACTGTAGGGAGCCAACAGTTGAGGATACAAGGCGGATGTTGTCTATCAACGAGTCTAGAGGGTTCCCAAGAATGATTGACACTGGGAGTGGAAGAACTGTCCATTTGGATGGCAGGATCAGTATAGCGGGCATGCGGAGGGACGCACTGTCATTCTTGAAGCAGTTATATCTCAAGATTTATGGATTTGTCATTCATTCTTTGGCATGGCCGGTTCCAATAAAGACATCAATGTGTTGTACCGATCACCGGTTTTCAATAGGCTTATGCAAGACAAAGCCCCCCGGGTGAGCTACGAGGTCAATGTAAATGCATATGATAAGCCATATTATCTTGCCGATGATATCTACCCTGACTGGGCCACACTGGTGAAGACTGTCCGTAATCCAAACATGGAGAAGACGAAGAGGTTTGCCAAGATGCAAGAGGCTTGCAGAAAGATGTGAAGCGAGGATTTGGCGTGCTCCAAGCTCGGTGGGCAATTGTCCGTCACCCGGTAAGAACATGGTCGTTGAAGACCATGCATGAGGTGATGACATGTTGCGTGATCATGCACAACATAATCGTTGAGAACGAGCGTCTTGATGAACGCAATGAGCACCAGTGAGATTTTCAAGGTGAGCTGGGTGTGCCAATCTCGGGGGCATTATCCTTGGAGGACTATCTGCATATGAATGTAGAAGTCACTCACGAGGTCATGTGCAAACGTCTACAGACCGATCTAATTGAGCATCAGTGGGCATTGGCTGGCCATGAAGACAATGCCTAGAGGAATACCATCTTATTTTCATGTAGACCTTTAAAAATTTGGATGTAACAACTATGACTTCGTTGAAACTGTTTATTTTGTTGTTTTGGAACATCCCAATTCATGCTGACGCGCAAATACATCAGGCCGGTGGAGGCACCCCCATGCGCAAACAGATGCGCGGATAAAAATGGTCATTTTCGCGTCCGCCAGACGACTCAAACAGACCCGTGCGGATAAGTTTAGCGTCCGAAATGCGTCGCCATATTGAAGATGCCCTAAGACAAATTTGTTTGATCGAAGGGCGGCATTCTCTTCTCCCAGTATTTATACACAGTACTGTATCTGCCGGCCCATACAGGTAGTATTATACAATACAACAACGTCCGACCAGCTTACAACTTGCTACACTGCCATCGAAACCTGAAGCAGAGGAAGTTACACACTTGCAGGGGCGGCAGTGCCCGTCGTAGTACAAAAACTACATACATACATACAAAGAATTTGTATCTGCCTAAAACTCTACAGTACATGGTAGCTAGCTACTTTTGCATCACCACCGATGGAGCTCATAATATTGGAGGCAATGGCGATGCTGCTCGTGATCACTGCCAGAATGATCATCGTTGCCGCCATTGCCTTGTCCTTCCTCTTGGCTATTCCGTGAACATCCCTGCGACAATTTCAGAGGAGCTGAATTAGCCATGCACAACAAGGAACTGCGATATCTGAATGTTCACTGTACTTGTACAAGTGTGCATGCAAGCAATTGTCGATGTCGCACCTGAGAACGATGGCGCCGGGGAAGATGAGCGAGATGCAGACCGCGAACGTGGAGCCCGTGTACTGGAAGAGCGTCCAGATGCTGGGGATGGCGATGGCGAGCGCGTAGAGCCCCGCCATTAGCGCGGCCGTGAGCGCCACGAACCGGCGCGTGTCCGTGGCCAGCGGCCGCCCGCCCGGGAAGAGCAGCTCGTCGACATTGACGCGGAGCGAGTAGTGGAGGAGCGGGAAGACGAGCACGAGGTGCAGCGCGTAGCTGAGTCGCGCCGCGTCGTTGAGCGCCTGCGGGACGCCGGAGCCGGAACCGGAGCTGCGGTCGAAGTTGGCGAGCACGTCGGGCATGGTGTCGTCCCCGAAGAGGAGGAAGCCGAAGAAGCCCACCGCCGCGTAGATGGCGGAGCAGAGCACGAGGGAGATGCGCACCGCCGACTTCATGTCCGACGCCTTGCTCAGCTCCGCGCGGATGGGGTGCACTGCATTGCATTGCGTGCGCCCGATGCATGAGCCGCGGTCTCTCTCATGTGAAAATAAAGGGTATGGCATGATCGTTGGGTGTGATGATACCGTTGAAGTGGAAGGTGAAGGCGAGGACGATGACGGGGACGGCCGTGAAGAGCTCGAACGGGGAGGAGAGGCGGGAGAAGTCCGGGAGCATCCGCGGCATCTTCGCGGTGCCGCTGAAGATAGTGTAGACAGTGATCCCCATGGTGATGAGCATGAACAGAGCCGCCAAGAGGATGGACACGGCCGACGTGTACCTCAGTGAATCTGCAAATCGTACCAAGATTGTGAATACTCGTAGTCACCTGATAGACGCAAAAGCGTTTCAGATTGTGAATCTGAAACATTCCATTTTTGTCCAACTAGGAACTCTGAAGTGGTAGGTTCCCCGCCAGTGGAAATGGTCGACCAAAAATGCAGCAAGTGGTGCATGTCTTCAGTAGCAAACAAAGCGTGTTAAACTAAAGCTTGAACCTCAAGATCTATGTCTTTCAGTTTAGTTGCGGGTTTTGATTTGATGGGCAAAAACTTTGCTCGTCGACACGTTCTTCAAGACAGCGTTGAGCACCTAGTAGGCTAGGCTCAGATTAAACGATTCTTGTTCGCGCGCCTCGGTTCAGCTCAAGCAGCGCGCAGAGCAAGCTGACGTACCTACACGCTTCTGGAGCACGAGAGGCAGGAGAATCACCGCGGCGGCCACCAGCACGGCCTCCCTGCCGGTCCACCAGTGCGGCCCGAACCACTCCGGCAGCACGCCGGCGTGCCCCTTCCCGCCGCTCGCGGGGCCGGACATCACGTCCCCTGCACGAACACTCTCCGAGTCACTCATCTCATCACACACGGGCTGCACCACGGTGCGCGCACGCTAGCTTAGCGTATGTGGTGTTTCGCGGGGTTTTACCGATGATGATGAGGTAGACGGTGAGGGTCCCGACGCAGTTGAAGGCGACGAAGACGTTGAGCAGCGCGGCCCCGGCCCTGCCGAACGAGCCGCCCATCAGCGCCGCGTACGACGGCCGCGAGCGCGTGTACCGGAGCATGAAGTCCACCGCGACGTCGGAGAGGAGCGCGACGGCGGCGATGAGCGCCACGGCCGGGGCCACGCCCAGCACCCGCATGGTCGCCGGGAGCGACATGATGCCGGCGCCCACCACGCTCGTCGACACGTTGAACACCGCGCCGAGCACCGACGCGCCGCCGCCGCCGCCGCCTCCCGGGTCCCCGGCGACGCGTTCCGGCAGCAGAAGCGCTTCCTCCGATGCCTCGCCGGCGGCCGTAGAGGCGGGAGCCCCCGAGTTCTTGGACACCATGGTTGGTACGGTAAAGCGAGAGCAGTGGAAGAGGAGGAGGAGGCCACAGCGGTCAGTGGAGGTGTTTGATTTGGCGGGTGTTTTGTTTGTCGTGTAATCGGCGACTCGACGGCGTGAATTCGTGGTGAGAGAACGATGGGATGAGTGTGCCGAGAGATAAGCGCTGAGTCAGATGATCAGATGGAGCTCCACCGCTTGATTATTGGTGCGTCGTCGTGGACCTGACTCTCGAAGGGAGATGGCGTGGACGTACGTGTAATCGTGTTTTCCACGAGCTAACAGAGACGAGTACTATTTAAATCACATGGAGTAGGAGTAGTAGTGTATGTCTTCTCTTTGGCAGCGGAAGTGATCCGCGGATCATCTTCGGCAAACTATTGCACATTTCAGGCCTTGTTTGGTACTAGAGTTTTAGTGGGGATTAGCGGGGATAATCCACTCGAAATTTTAAATCCCCACTTATCCCCAATGCATGTTTGGTGCTAGAGTATGAGAGAGTTTAATCCCCACTTATCCCCACTTTTCCCTTAAATTTTAGTGTAATTTTTTCAATCCCCAATACTCTACCCCTACCTAGTGGATTGGGGATGGGGTTTTGTGGGAATTGGGTGACAACAGTAATTCACCCAATACTCTAGAGTATTATCCCCAGTAATCCCCACTGATACACTAGTACCAAACAAGGCCTCAGTGGGATTGTGATTTGTGTGAGAGTGATGTGCCATAACTTGCATGCATTGGACCATGCGTTGGACCATTAGTTTCGTTCCTATCTAGATATGAATGTTTTGCTTCTTGTTTTATATCATCATGGTCGTCGACATCCTTATTGTCAGCATCATCACCAAGTAAATTCTCGAATAAATTCTTCAATTTTTCGAAAAGATACATACAACCTATATTTGAACAACTCAGATACTTCACTATGGATTTCATTCACGATGTGCATGCTTTTTGCAAAAGAGAGAAAATTATTCTTCGGTGGTAAATCGGAATTAATTACTACATAGACCAATACACACAATCATCTTTATTGCCATTCACAAAAAGAAAAACACTAGTACAAAGTATCTATATTGCCATTCACAAAAAAAGTATTATCTATATAGTCATCAAAACACCGAAGTTATAGCCATCTAGTGGTAGACTCATGTATCGAAAATCATTCTCACGGATACAAATGAGAACATTGATCTACAATCTAAGTACATCCCATATCATTTGACAAGCAACCATTTCCGAGTTCATTAACCCATTATCACTCTTAGATTTTCAAGAGGGCCAACTCTTTTCCTTTCTGCAACTTTCGTAACCAAAATCGCACTCTTCCAAAAGAAGCAGCTAGAACAGAGAAAACAAGTTTGATGCACTTTTTTTTGGTCGCTTGAGAACCGCCTACTTCGGTGCTCTCACCGGCTAGTAGAGATGGCGGTAGGCAACATTACTAGCAGAGCGAATTTTTGAAACATGGGTCCAGCGAAATCCGATTAAACTTACCCGGCCACTAAGTTGCATAGTTATCTGATCACTAAGATTAAAAAAAAATTGGGAGGGGGAAATTTCATTTAGACTATTCATCTAAAACTTGTGATTTTTGCCTAAGCTACATACTTTCGAATTTAGGTATAAAAATTGACACCCACATACATACGTGCATCCTTTACATGCAAAAAAAATTATTTAGAATTTTCAGAGGTCCGAAAATACGGATTTTAGGGCGCTACAGTAAATCGGGTTTCATTGAACCCGGGTTCCACCACGTATTTCCCCGATACTAGATTCATATATAAGCATGTGTTCTCAACGGGGTGAGTTCAGACATCATCGGCGCACATGCCTCAATTTTTTGTCAGATGTGTTAGACCGAAATTTCTGCTTCGTAATTGCTAACCCCAGGTTTGCCTACTGTTGGTTAGATTTCGAAACATTGGCATACGAGCTACTCTCTTGCTGAAGGTATCGCCTTGGAGTATTTGTGTTCTATACGAACTCCTGTGTTGTCTTGTCTATAGATTTTGGTCCATGGCCATAGGTTTGTTTTAGATGACAGGAAAAGAATATTGTGCCAAAGGCCAATTGTGAACTTCAAAAAGATGATGGCGCCATGATGGCCCTTGGTTCGTCTTTTTATTCCAGTCTTGATCCGATTTGTTATTGCTTAGTTTTACGACTATATGCATATGAGGTTTCATTTTTGGGATTAATTTTCCTAGGTATGACAATCAAAGGGGTCCCAAGTGCAGAACAGCCAACTAAATCACATAGTCATCATTAGATGAAAAAAAAAATCAAGCATAATAAAAGGTGGAAAAAAATATGTAATAAAATTTATGAAAATGCATTCAGTGACACAAACAATCACTTGCATATTAAAACAAGTAAGTTACACATTATAGAAACCATTGGCATAACACTTTCAGCCTTAGTAGGTTTCCTATATTTGGTTGATCACCATTGTTGAGCTACTACTAAACCTTTTAAATGTTGCTTCTTCCATTTGATTAAATTGGCACTTTTTTTTCCTCATAGCTGTATCTACGGTTGCCACGGAACAAGCACAAAACATACAGGCGTGCTAGGCACAACTCAAGTCAACCACATCCTAGTCACAGCTCATCAGGCTGGTCATAGTGCATAGTATCATATTGTAGTATCATGCATATGATACTTGTCTATGATATTATCACTATAGTGGGTGGTATTATATAGTAGTATCATAATCTTCTAAATTTATTGTTTTGTAGAATCCCAATACAAAATGTGTGTACAAGATCTATTTAGCATTAGTTTTTCTTGTAATGTGCGCTATGATACAGTATCCACCTATGTTACTCTAATCTTTTCTCTCCTCATTAATTAGATGCCACATCAGTATTTTTGTAGGCCTAAGATGCATGATACTACCTAAGATACTACCACTATGGCCAGCCTCAGTACGTATTAGCTTGCTCCCTTTTTTAATACGTCGATCGAGCCCCACATGTATAGAAGATCATATCGTTCCCATGTCAGATCAAACCGGATCAGAATGCAGAACACCGGTCACCAACTCACTAATATGTAATCTGGCAACAAGTTTTTTGTATGAAAACAAACTCATCTCGCTGTCGCATGCTCCTCCACGAAGCTACCGAACACGGAGCATTTCCTAAACGCAAATGGTCTACGGAGTATGAAAAACAATTTACTAGCAGGAATACTCACCGACGCGGCGGAGGAGCACGAGCGGCAGCAGAACGGCGACGACCGTGACGAGTATCACGAACTCCCTTCCGGTCCACCACCGCGCGCCGAACAGCTCCCCCAGCACCCCGGCGTGCTCGGCACCCGCCCCTGCGCTCCCGGACAACACGTCCCCTGCGACGAACGACCAGAATCCTCGATGCAATCAGTGCCATGGTGCACGCACACCCAGCAATACGAAAGCAGCGCGCGCGTCGTCGCGAGGGCTAGCTAGCTTACCAATGATGATGAGGTAGACGACGAGGGTGCCGGCGGTGGTGAAGGCGACGAAGACGTTGAGCGCGGCGGCGCCGGCGCGGCCGAAGGCGTCGCCCATGATCCCCGCGTACGAGGGCGGGCCGCTGGGCGCCCAGCCCGTGTACCGCAGCATGAACTCCACGGAGACGTCGGAGAGGAACGCGACGGCGGCGATGAGGACGAGCGCGGGGGCCACGCCGAGCACGCGCATTGCCGCCGGGATCGACATGATGCCGGCGCCGATGATGCTCGTGGACAGGTTGAACACCGCGCCGGAGACCGACGCCCCGCCGCTGTGCCCGCCGGAGAGCTCCGGGAGCAGAAGCGGCTCCGCGGCGCCAGCTCGCCCGCCCATGCTCGCTCGCCGGCGGCCTCGTCCTCGTCCTCGGGTTGCTCTCGGCGTGTGGACGGCGTCCGTTGGGATTGGGGAGTGCAGCACTTAATTAAATACGGCACGAGGCCAAGTATTGAATCAGTAAATTACTGTTATACCCCGACGCGGCGAACATGACTACGGCAGAAGCGCCGAAGCGAAGTTGGTAATGGTGTGCAGCATGGTAATTCCGAGCGTGAGATGCGTACAACGGGACAGGCGAGGCAGAATGATTCTGATTGGAGAGGTCGTTGTACTTGGACGCCTATGCGCCCGGGTTCTTGTTTTGCAATGACACGATGATGAACTGGGTCTGTTTAAGCAAAACGTGTTCATTTATTCATCGTTTGTCTCCATTTGCTCAGATCGATCGTCACTGCCCATGCAATAGCTGGCATTTTTATGTGGGGTATGGTCGCCACGTATGTATATGGCCTATGAAGGAGAACCTATCCTATGAAACGACTGAACTCATGCACCAGCTGCACCTACCTCTCGTGGACCATTGGATGTGAAAGAAACGGACATGATGCACCTAAGGGATGGAGTGTTGCTGAACGCTGATCTCTAGGACCGAAACTCTGTCAGCCCTATGGCCTTATGAAACGGTCGCGCGCTCTGAAATCTTGTGTGGCAACGGGGCTCGCCGGTGTTGTGCCGTGCCTCCATGAAGTCGACCTTATTGCGTCGTGTGAGTCGCCAACCTGCTACGGCTAGAGGGTATCTTTTCTTCCTTCTTTATCCATGTGTTCTCTCCCTATTTTGTTCTTCAGATTTGGGCGTCTTTTTCCCCATTCTTGATGAAATTACTAGCATCATGAACAGAATAATATCTACACCGAATGTATGATGTGCGAGCGTAACGATGCAATTTTATCCTCAACCATAACAGCGAAATTGAGAAGATTGACGAAGGAGATACTCCATGTTCTTCAATTTTTATGTACCTTTATTTCATTTATACAGTGCAAGCACGGAAATCTCCATCTATAAGGGAAGAAAACTATGTTCACATAGAGCTGACATCCTGCATCTAATGTCCTGCACCTAACCCTGCATTTCTTGAAAAAGGTACAGAAAATGCAAGTGCAGAGCTGTTCTTGATATCTAAAGAAGATTGTCCACATCCTGCATCTAATGTCCTGTACCTATTTCTTCAATCGACATGCATACACCAGATTTGCAAATTTAAATGGGAGGGCAAGAGATTGACACGAAGTTCAGAGCAGACCGTGAACCAAAAGAAAACAAGGTAAGGTACCCAGCCAATAACAATTGTTGATGTCCTTTGTAAGATTTTACTAATACAATATGTTTTTGTATTCTTTTCAGAGCAAATAGCATCCAAAGGTCGAGGGTAAGTAGATGTGGCGGTTTCACTGATGTGATGTTGGAATAAACATTTGACGTCATTTTGTGTAATCTTTGTGTAGTCGAAACCAATGTGTTAAAGTCCATTGCGCTTCCCTACCATTTCAGCAAGTAGCAAGTTATGCATTGTATTCCTATTAAAGAAACTAGTCCATGCTTTCTGCTACAAGTGTATAATTTATCTACTGTGCTATCGTGCAACACTGGAAAAGTTTTGACTGAATATAGCTCTGGGAAATAATAATTAGTCATTTTTGGTAGCTACTTGTGCGATCTATTATTTCTGAATTTTTGGCCTGCATATGTACTTCAGTTAGAATTTGGTTTCGGAGAAGTAATGTTAAGATGAAAAAAATGCTCTGTGGTGAGTTTGCATTTTATACTAAAATTTTACACGTTTCTTTTATACATCATTGACTACATAAACTTTTCTACTCCTTTCATCATATAATTCGGACGATACATGGGCCGGAGGGAGTGCTACCTTTATTCATATAAGTATGTCGCAAGTTTGTATAAATTTAGATGTATCTAGACACTCTTTAGTGTATAGATATCTAACTTTAGATAAATATCCAACATATTTTATGAACGGGGGAAGTAAAAATCTTTGAAATAGTATGAATTTTGGTATATCTTGAGCTCATTAATGCTGGGGCTCCATTTGGAGTTTACATGCATTTTACTGCTAAATTTCTGAATTTACGACACCAAGTTCTTAAAATGATACTGCAATATACAACCGTGCGGAACATCTCTCGTATTTTTCTGGCTAAAATTAATTGAGTGTATAGATATCTAACTTTAGATAAATATCCAACATATTTTATGAACGGGGGAAGTAAAAATCTTTGAAATAGTATGAATTTTGGTATATCTTGAGCTCATTAAAGCTGGGGCTCCATTTGGAGTTTACATGCATTTTACTGCTAAATTTCTGAATTTACGACACCAAGTTCTTAAAATGATACTGCAATATACAACCGTGCGGAACATCTCTCGTATTTTCAGTACTCCCTCTGGCTAAAATTAATTGACGCGGCCATACTATGTCCAATACAAGTATACATGGGAGTAGGTGTTTACCGTGGTATGTCATGAAGCCATGTAAGAGCATCTCCACTCGTCCCCCGAACAGGCCCCCGGCGAGCGTTTTTTCCATCCGGACGGCGTAATTCGGCCCAGTCGCGCCCCCGGTTCCTCGTTTTCGTCCGGATTTGGCCCTTCATCCATCCGGCGAGCCCACGCCATCCCCGGCCCCCCGGGGAGCGCTCGGGGAGTCCGGACGAAACGAAAGCGCGCGTGGCCCCAACTTGTCGGCGACAATGGCCTAAGTTTGTACGGCAATACCCTCGTCTTCCCGATCTACGGCGAAAGCTTTGAACTCTCAAGTGGTGCAACATAGATAGATTATATATATTTCGAATATAATTCGAATAAACATAAAAATTACATATAAAAACTTTAAAACAAACTTAAACTACTTCTTCTTCCTACATGGCCCCGCCTCATCGTCGTGGCGGCGACGCTTCCGGCTCGTCACCTCCTCGTCCGAGGAAGTTGAGTCCTCCTCCTCGTCAGTGTCCTCAACCTCTTCGTCGTCCTCCTCCTGCTGCTCCTCCTCCTTTTCCTCGGCCTCTTCCTCGGCCTGCTCCTTGGCCTCTTCGTCCTCCTCCCCGTCCTCCTCGTCGTCATCCCATTCGTCCTCGCTGGCCGGCGGGGGGGAATCGTCGCTGCCGGACGATGCAGCTTTATCCCACCAATGGCGCCATCCAGGCGGCTTCCCTCGCTCGTCGGTGTCCGATGGCCAAGAGAGATCGCTCATGGTTGACGGAGGATGGTGAGGAGAGAACAGATGAATGGCGTCGGCCGTCGGAAACCGTATATGTAGGTCTCTCGACGAAGAGAGCGGCGGTTGCTCTTCCGCGGAGTTCGTGCTCCATTACGGCGGTTCTCGCATCGAGGCCACTTCGACCGTTCCCGACGAGTCGTTTCGGCTCTCCAGACCACTTCGCGACGGTTCAATGCGTCGAGGGAACTCCGACGATTGCCCTTCCCGGTGACTGCGCCGTCGCTATGCACGCGGTGGGTGCGCGTCAGTCGGCGACCATGGACTCGCGGCTGGAAAAATGGGCCTCCTCAGGCCACAAAATACATCCATTCGGCGCTAAATAACGCCGGATTTCGGCCTGGGGAGCCCCAACGGCTGGGGATGCTCTAAATTTTCGATAAAAACATGATTGTACGTTCCCTATGGAAAGCAAGGTGTAGAAAAGGCTCGACAAGATGGTGTTCTCTATGTACAATTCTGCTTAAAATGTGGCTGTTTTGCACGATTGCAACATCATATCTCCCACTCGATAACCCCATTCTTCATCAAATTTATTTCTACTGTCACAGTAAGAGCTGAACTCTCGCCAACGAGTAAATTTTACCTCATGACATCACAGGACTCGAAAGTGAACTAAACGAGCACGATCGACGCACAAACACAGGACTCAAGGTGAACCAAATTAGCACGATCGACTCACAAACACAAACAAACTCGTACCATCTTCGCACTATTCTCTTTTTCTTACGTACAATTCTTCCCACTTTTATTCTGCCACCTGATTTTATTGCAATCGGATGCCATGCTAATAAGGCGCTATCCTGCTATTACAAGAACTGATCCAGTGGCCCACGAAGCACTGCCACGTACACATCCAAAGGTGATTCTCCCGCATGCTTGTCTCTTGCACATTTCTCAGATCTCACGGAAAGAGCTGATTGTCCGGAAACCATGATTCTCAGGAAGTGGTGCATTCCCCGGGCGAATAGAGATTATTACATCGAGACCTGAAGAGAAACAATGTTAGATAAACAGTGAAATCCAAGTCTATCCCAAGAGAGAAGATAAGATATTAAGAACAGAAGCACATATACAACCGTGCAATAATGAACACAATATCTTAGCTCAGGAGTGGCACACGCAAGCCAAAAAAGTGTGAACACTCCATAAGACGTAAACATTATATTTACATGATTTGTCTACAAATATCCTAATATTAGAATGGAACTAGCATAGGGGTACCTGCACTCTTTGCAGCAACGGCTTCTTCGAACACATCTGTGATAAATAAGATTTCAGATGGATTGTCCACCCCAAGTGATTTTGAGATCTCGAAGTAACTCCTTGCTTCTCTTTTATTTCTGTTCATATGAGAGTGTCATAATTCCATATTCATTTTTGAAGGGACAAAACAATAAATAGAAAGCTTACCCTGTTGTGGTGTCAAAAAAACCACACAAGTATTGTCGTAGATCACCATGGGATGAGTGGCCAAATAGTAGCCTTTGTGCCTCTCTACTGCCACTTGAGTATATGTAAACCTATTGGCAAGCATATGATCTTATATCAAGTGACTGGACACTTCACAAATCTAGGAATACATATACAAGACTATACGCTTGAAGCTGAAGTTCTAGTAATATCTTAACTACCAATCATAGTATACGACCATATCGCATGACTAAACCAACTTATAGTTATTATCATCATTTCTTGTTTACTCCTTTTAACATTATCCTTTTAAAGTTCAACACAGCTCAGTTACATCTAACGTGTTCAATTAATGCAATGAAAGGTTAGCACCCTTCTGTTCTATCAGAAATCATTTTTCTGTGCTTCTCTACATGCTAATAAATTCACTAGAACTTCTGACGACCTACTAGCCGATTTTTATTTTGGTTTTCTCAGTTTACGAGGGACTGAGCATTCTACTTTAGTCAAATCCATATTGCTTACATGCATCAGTCCTACATATGAAAGTAGAACAGACAAACCGCAGAGCAACTGATTTTTTTTATGACCATCTCAATGGTTGAGCACGGTACTGAAGTGAACTATTTGCTGTGAATGGCATACGCGTTTAGTACATGACCCACCCAGCAGCAAGTTAGGGAGAAGATCCCCGTGATCTCTCAATTAGGAGGTTTATCCTTTAAATTACGAAGATAACATTTAGCTTGGGCCATATGCCAATTACAAGTAAGATCTATGTGTTGTTACTTAAATATGAGTGTTAGTCCTATATGTAAAGACAACCCCCTATGAGAAATAAATCAAGCAAGAACTAGAACAACACTTCTTCTATTTGCCCCTAGGGGTACAAGCCTTTCCCCTAACTCCCTGCAACCCTAGTACACAACAGAGTGATTTACGGAGTTCTGTACTGGGTTCTGACCTAAATAACTCAGTCACGAAGTATGAACAATAAAAATAAGCATGAACAATAAACAGGTCTGATGACAATCCAAATTTATGCCACAAAAGTCAAAAATTTATACTTCGGAAGAGTTTGACCAAATAGATACCTTCACACCGTGAGATTGCCAATCCTTCAGCGCCCCGGGAACATCCTAAAAAACAACTCCGTGCAGTTCTTTGCTTTCAAATCCAGTCCTCCATATATGACCCTGGAATTAGCCATTAGAACAGAACTCCATCAAAGAAAAAGATATAGTTCCAGCTCTGAGAAGGAATGTGAAAGGTACCTGAAGTTGTTTCAATGATGTAATCTTCCGGTCTGCTTTGATCATGGACTCAACATTAGTGACTAACGAATTAATAACCTCTTCTTTGCTAGCATCACTGGGTGCAACTGGAACAGCCCCAACAACTCCGTTTCTCAGGTCTTCTTCAACCTGCATAATTGGTCAATAGTCTGTTAAACTTGAATAAACAAAGTAATTTGTGCAAGAGCAGTCAAACACGATATACTAGCATGATTAACTTTGATTTTAGATGCTTCACAGGATAGTTAAATTCTTATACCATAACTTACTTGGATGCGCAACAATTCGATGTCTTCTTTGGTTTCTTCAGAATCGTATGTAGAAATCAGATGCTTCCGCACATTATCACGAGCATAAGGAAACATAACATCAGTCACAAATGATATTGGAGTTGTTGTTCCTTCGATGTCAAGTACAACACAATGCTGCAATGAGCAAAAAAGTGTGAGTACTAGCATTCAACAAATAAGTGAACAGTTAAGTGCCCAGATATATCAAGCGTAAACCAGCTAAGGAGAAACACAAGCAAAAAACAACCGCTATAACATCCTATTTTCTCAAAGGGTTCTATGAAAAAATTCAGGTGCAAGGATGTTACTTGTGCAGAAGTTGTCTCATGTGTTTTCATTCAAAGTGTTTGAACTAATTAAAGCTATGTGATTTGTGTTAAGTCCATATATTAGAAAAATATCGATAGAGATACCCGTTAGCGATAGTTTACTGGAATATTTTCTCTTTTGGTGCGTTCTCCAGGAATTCCAAAGTTACTTTAATTTCTCATTAATCGACCCGGCTGGAACCCAGCTCCTTGGTCCATTCTATTCTCCCTCAGCCCACGCCAAAGCAACCAACACCAATTCATCATCTAGCCCAAGTTGCAGCCCAATCTCTAATCCTCTTTCTCTCACTTGTAACTTGTACTGTGTCACATTTCTTGAACACATGAAGCAGCACAGCATCAGGAAATTGCAGCAGTTCCTCTATCGGTTCATCTCCCCACTTCCTACTCTCTTCTATTGCACGTGCAAATTAAATCCCTGTCACCGCCCGCACTCATCCCCTTTATCTCTCATCTTTTTTCCTTGTTTAATCTCAACCAGAAACGGTAACCATTAGCGGACAGCCGTACACGAGCCATGCCATTTCTTGATCTCCATGCTCTATACAAAGCCAATACGAGGAAAGCAATCTGTTAGCACGCCTCTTCTCTCTGTTTTCTCTCGGACAATCTCACCTGAAGCCCACAAAAGAGTTCGCGCTGATGCTGCTTTCCCCGCGTCTGCTGCATAGTTCACTGGACCACCTGCTCCACAAGTAGCTTTGAGTCCAACTCCTTCCACTATCAGCGTCTCAACAATCTCGTCTAAATGGTGCTCATATCCACAAAATCTACACCGCACCATCACGATTCACGAGGGTAGTTCCATCATGCCTTCCTCTCCAGATTGCTGAAATATCGCCACACCATAAACACTGGCAAAGAGCTTTTCCTGGCGACTCCAACCATTACAGCGACACCTCAGGTTGCATAAATTTACCACTGGGATCTACTCCCTTCTATAGTTTGTAACTGGTTGTAATAATAGCTTATAGGGTGGAGGGAGTAAGTAATAATGCAAACTGAGAGCGTACCCATTAATGGTGACAGTTTTTTGGTAGAGAGAATATAAAAGGAAAATGGATGGGACAGCAACAGGACGAGTGCCTCAATTGATAGCAATTTAATTTTCCACTGGAAATTGAAGAGAGAAGGGAGTGGGTGGTGAACAAATGGAGGAAACTCTAGAGTTGCCTGCTGATGTGTGTGTTTGCTGGAGGTTGAAGAAATCTGACACAGATGCTACAGTTACATGTCAGAGAAAGAGAATTAGAGACAGGGATGAAGATTGGGCTGGGCTAGGCTGGTTGCTTGAGTCATTGAGTGGTGGGTGGGCTGAAGAAGATCAAAATGCAAATGGTTGAGAAAAATACGAACTGAACTCCTAATATTGTAACAAAATTCACACAAGCCAAAAGTACTATGCAGAATTCAACATAATTTCTCCAAGGCATTATTTGAACTCGAAATATTCCAATAAATAGACTCAACTCCAGTTCCATAATTCAAATTAACTCAAACATTTTAAACTAATTCAATAAAATACATGGGACTACTTTTACACTAAGTAACATTCCTGACTGAACAAAAAAACATGGAGAAAACATGATATTACAACAGCAGTTGCCCATGATATTGTACTATAAAGGAGGTTGAATTCACAAATCACTAGGAGCAAGGAACTGACCTTTGATGATTTGGCTGCATGAGCTCCATTAGGAACATCAGGACTTATAACAGTACACAATCTTTTGGCGCTGTTTATTGGACCATGCTCAGGAGTCGTCCAATCAATCCCTAACTGATACATCTTGACGGCAGCATCAAGAAGATAATGATAGCATTCAGCCTGAAAAGCAAGGCCATAGCAATGTAGTGAACATCTGCCCACATAGGCTATATCATGAACTCTATTTAAAAAGAGAGCTAAACTATCCCTCTACTAATATAGCTTACATGAGTACAGCCTAGATTCCCCGTAAAAAAAAGTACAACCTAATGTTGATTAAATTTCATAATCTAGATGCAAATTGCAAAATGAGCATTAAAACTAAAAGAGGAGGTAGCATGTGGAGATAGATTTAAGGACTTGTATTGAATGAACTGATAACCTAAAATGAAGAGACGAAATGACTATGAGAGGAGATGAGAAGAATGTTAGTCAGCAATAAGCACCCCAACCTGAAAACTGATTGATGTGTACCTCCTAGGAGGCGTGTAAACAAACTCTACCTTTTCAATGAAATGAAACACAAAGATCTCTTTGCGTTTTCTCGAGAAAACTGATGCAGAAACCTAGGTCATGGAAATAAAAATACCTGTGTCTTGGCATTGATCCAGGAGTCACCCCTAACATAAATTCCATGGTTCCGCACAAGCACAGCAGTTTATGATCAGTAAGATCAGCAGAGCAGTTTATGGTCTCAATTTGGCGCTAACTCATATGATGCTGCCCCACCAAACTTACCAGTTTGCCGCTCACTAACATGATGCTGCTCCAACCACCTTTGTCCAGGCATGAGCAAACACTGCACTACTTGGAGACTGAAGAAAAAGAAATAGAGGGAAAACTGAACACTTAAGCCTAAGCAACTAAGTTGTAGAACGATAATAAAGAAAGATAAACTGAAGATTATAGAATTAACACATACTTAGAAGAAAGAATACGATTGACAATTTAGAGGCTGAATACTGATAGGTCGTATTGAGAAAATAACTGAACAATAGTTAAAACTGAAAATACACTGCATGAGAGAATGAGGACTCAAGAAAGATACACAGAAGAAACTTGGCGTCACTAGAAGGACTAACATGGACTAAAATGGTTACTTGAAACTGAAAACTAATAAAAACACTCATGATACTATAAAATGAAAGTGAGACACGCTGATAGAAGAGAGAATCACCTACTGAAGACTAAAGTAACTGAAGAAGAAATAAAAACTGAACGAAGAAACATTTGAACTTTGGACAGTCCATCGAACATGCCAGGCAACAGATCCCTGAAAAATATAAGATAGTAAAACTTCCAAATCTGGATATAAAAACTTCTAGAAAACAAACTCCTACACTAATTTCTCAATAAGGTTCAGAGAGTGGCATATTCCTCCAGCAGACAAGCACCGCCACCGACAGTCATATTCCACCAGCAGCCAAGCATCATCACCGACGGTAACACCAGCTCATGGAGTGGTACAAGAAGAGATTCTAACTATCAATCTAGTACGCACAGTCCATTCATGAAAAAGTGAGCATGAGAAACAGAAAATACTAAAAAATGAATGCAAATGAGATAAACATCTGATCATCGATGAAATCAACTGCTGCTATGCCACCACACATCTCTGACCAACTTTATTCTCTCTACATAAGTAAGTAACAAACAATGACTGAAGAAATATGACATAATCATATAATGATTGAAGAGAAAACTGATAACCTGAAATACAAAACAGTAAAGACAGAAAATGAGCTATGACAAGCAGTGCAGAAAGACAAAAATGAATTACTGAAATACTGAGAAAATCTAAAGCACAAAATTAATGCCTTTGGTTTTGATACCTTTGGCGCTGTTGTAGAAAGAAAGAATTAAAAAAAGGTGCCGACTGAAAAATGAAGAGCAAATTTAAGAATGAACATATCAAAATATCAGAAGAAACAAAATAAAAATCAGAAGCACATTACATAAGAACTGAACAAATTAAAAACAGAAAATTTTAAAACTTAGGAAATGAAAGATTAGGTCATTACAAAGAAGCGTTATGTTCAAGCAGCAGAAACAGTGGGGAGAAGTATATGCAGTAAGTCTATGAAAAGAGAGCAGTAAATGTTGCTAAGGTTAAATAATTAAAGGCAGTGCACTAAACCTATGGAATACACAACCATTTCCCTTTGTATGGCTTACTCAACCAAATATCATTAGAAATATGCGAATGCATAGGATACTTGAAAGAACACAGGTACTAATAAACTTCAATGAGCCAGCAGAAGAAATAACAACAAAATCAAACTAGACAAGGTGCATCCATGCTTCTGGATTATTCAATGCTACAATTTAGAAAACTCAAACTCATCCAAGGACCAAACATGATTTATATTGAATCAATTAATCTGAACAAAATGTGCATCAAAGTACAAAAGGCTGAGGGTTCATCCGTATATGAAGAGAACATATGTTTAACTGAAAACTGAAAACATCCGTATTGGGACATGGAAATTATGTATCCTTATCATAAAAGGTGACTTTGCAGGTGAAGTTATGAACCATAATCAAAGGTGACTTTGCAGGTTAAGTTATAGACCAATTGTCTGTCATTACATGGACCTGGAGGCTAGCCTTCTCCATACATCTCATAAAAAGCAGTTATCTACTAGAAAGTGATAACAGAGCAATTGCAAAGCCCCTAACTGAATTAGTCACTGACTTATACATATATACTGAAAAAACAAAGCCGAGTGACCACATAGAGACACATCAGCACAGGATCCACGAATAACACAGTTTGAGATTACACCAAACTAAAACATTGAAGCTGAAAACATAGGAACTAATTTATCTCATGATTTTAGCATTTCATTTCACAGCCAAAATGCCACTGGATCCTGACGGATGGAACCAATTCTTGCTTCATGAGGCAGGCTGTAGCAACGAACCTTGCAGTGTCTAAGCTTGAGGTCTCTATTCGTGTCATAACTGAGGGAGAAGGTTTTCAAACGATACATAAAACGACCACCTTGGGGCCCGCCTCCAATAAAATCATCCGAATCAGGCCCCAGCAGCACCACGGGCACATCATCCTGATCAGTCTGTGTGTCATCAGTGCAGACACACTCCACAAGGCAGAATTTGCCCTGGCGCATGTGCACAAGGGTGGCACTTACATGCTGCTGCCCCTCAGCTAGGTCCCTGTTGTACACCTTCGTCTTGGTGTAGGAATACTGCAATCCTTGGCTAGTCGTGGTGCTGGCCATGGTGCAGCAGCAGAGGTACCCAAGTTTCTCCGGGTCTTTGGGGAGACCAACAAAGCCATCCAGGGAGGTGTCATAGTGTCCATGGCCGGTGAAGGGGAACACCCAACGACCACATAGTTTCCACACATGCTCCTTGGTGTCCAAGATGAAGGTGCCAACAGTGTCGATACTGACGAGGATGCATCCATCGGGTCGCACGGCGTAGGAGGAGACAGCTGAAAGTGAGAATGGAGGACAACTGAGTATCTTCCACATCCACAGTCCACTCGGTTCTGGCTTCTGGAGGAGTTCAAATGAGCCAATATCCAGAGCATAGAGCCTATCATCACTGACGGGGATGTAGAGTGGATAATACGGAAAGTTTGGTGGAGGTTCAGAGGAGATGGTAAGATCCTGGACGTCGATAGTTGGGATTCCCGCCATCACATCACGAGATGTTTGCATCGCCATGATCTTGGTGCCAAAGGCTGACGTGAACATATTGGGAAGCCCACGCATCGCCTGGATGCGCATGAAAGCTGGGAAGGGCTTTAAGCCGGACTGCTCAGAGTCTTCTCCTGAATCGGACGATTGCTCAGATCCTTTGCCTGAGCGGCGCGACAAGCTCACCTTGCGGATGGAGTATCCAGAGTTCCAGTCATCAAACACAAGGTAAAGGTGCTGCTTAGGCTTCTCCGGCAGATTGGGCTTAGGCTTCTCCGGCAAATTGTAGTTCGAAGAAGGTCTGGTTCCAGTCGTCGTCATACTCTTAGATCTGGTTCCAGTCATCCTCGTACTCTTAGATCTGGTTCCAGTCATCCTCGTGCTCGTAGATCTGGTTCCTGCGATTGGAATTCGAAGAAGAAACGATTGTCAAATAAAAATCAATCAGGCCCAATCGTCCGTCCTACTGCAACTCAACCCGACAAATCAAGTATCCAAATCTTAATCGAGGGCAACAGCGATTCGAATTCGATTGTCAAATAGAAAATCAATCACGCCCAATCGTACTAGCCACTGCAACTCAACCCGACAAATCCAAGTATCCAATTCTTAATCGAGGGCAACAGAGGAGAAGAGGGGATCGCAGGAACGCACCTATACAAGCCGAAGATGGTGCGTCGGTTGAGGTCGAGGCGGAGGCGGAGGCGGAGGAGGGTTGGATGCCAAGGGATTTTTTGGTATATAAAGAAAGAGAGGAAGGGAACCCTTGAAGTTTTCGGTGACCGGTGAACCTGATGGGGCCGTGCCGGAACTCATGGGCCGGAAAAATAAGCAGTTGAGCTTTTTTTATTTTAGAAACAAAATTGTTACCCAAGCCAAAAAGGCTTAGAAGATAAGATTTTTTCGCAAAAAAAAATAAGTAAGATATATATCTACATATTCCTTCCTATAAATGTTGCAGGATGACCCGGCCATCCAAGGCACCTGAGAGGGGCAAAACAATCTCGTTCACCCATTTCACGTGCGACAGTAGAACCAGCCTCCCGCTTTTCATACTTACCGTCCGATGCAATAAATTTTTGTTTACCTATCGCTACTCGTTCACTGTCTATGACATCTGGGCCCGTTTTGTGCGGGACGGGCAGCCAGAGGCAGCAGCGGGCGCTACCACGCGTCGCTCGTTTCATTGATTGTTCGGTGGAGCGGTGAAAACCTAGATCGGGATTGGCCTCTCCACCAATCCCCGCCTCCTCTCCCCTCCCCAGTCAGACGCTTCTCACTTCCTGCGGGAGCCCGACGGTGGCAGCGGCTGGAATGAAACGGGCGGACCTCACCGCTCCTCTTCCTGCGCTGAGAAGCAGCGTGGGCGGCTCCGCCCCGTGCCTCGCATCAGGAGGCATCGCGGACGAGGGCGCCGCCGCTGGTAGAGCGCCAGGAGGCCACAGTTGCCGCCGGTCGTGGACGTCATCGTGCCAAAAGCAGGAGAGCGCACGAAGGCGGGCAGCGGCGTGGAGAGTGGTGGCGGCGCGCGGCCTTGAGAAGCTCATCCACAGCCGGCAGGGCTCGCGATCTCCGGTCAAGGACGCCTCCCCCGCCTCGTCCTCCCCTGCCTCCGCACCCGGCGAGGACGGCCCAGCCACGATGTAAGTCTTCGACACTTCTTCCACGGAGGCACCTCGATCTGACGGCGCTAGATCCACCCAGCCACGGCTCAGGCTATATATGATTCGGTCGGGAAGGCCAGCCTATCGCCGGTTCTACCGCCGTAGATGCCCAAGCTGCCTCGTGTATTTTTCTTCTCCTGCGGTGGTTCCTCGAATTAGTTTCTCTCTGCCCTTGTAGTTGAGTTGGTTAGTTAGCTTTGTTCTAAAAGGCCCCGTATAACCCGCTCACCCCGTAAAATTCCGGCGGGATACGGGTCAGGCGCGATTTGGGGCGTCTAGCAGGCCCCGTATTCGGGCCGGCCCGTTTCGGCGGAATATGGGGCCCAGGAAATCGGCCCCGTCGCCCCCTACTTATACTGGGCGCAGGTGCGAGTGAGGGGTTAACCCCTCACTCGCAACCCTAGCTCTGCCGTGCGCCGCCGCCTCCTCCATCCTGCTCCGGCGAGCAATCCCTAAGTACCTACCTCCACATTTCACCCCAGCTTCGGCGTGGACGCACGCCGCCGCAGTTCCGCCTCGCCGGCGAGCGGATCGAAGCGATCTCGCTCGCCGGACAACGTGGAGGATGCGTGGCGTCTCCAATGCAAGACATCCGCCGCCGGGAGCCGGCGTGCTGCCTGCAGGTACGTCGGCGCCGCCTACGTCCCGCCGAAGCTCGTTGACTTTGCGGCGGGCGGGCGCTGGTACAACCAGGATCCGCCGATGAAGCCGATGAGCGGCCCCAAGTTCGACGAGTGGCGCGCCGAGTGGGAGCGCCGACGCTGGGCGAAGGCGGCTTGGAACGCGAGCATCGGGAGCACCAGCGCCGGAGGTGTTGGAGATATGCCCAAGAGGCAATAATAAAAGTGGTTATTATATATCTTTGTGTTTATGATAAATGTTTATATACCATGCTATAATTGTATTAACCGAAACATTGATACATGTGTGTTATATAAACAACAAGGAGTCCCTAGTAAGCCTCTTAACTAGCTTGTTGATTAATAGATGATCATTGTTTCATGATCATGAACATTGGATGTTATTAATAACAAGATTATGTCATTGTATGAATGATGTAATGGACACACCCATTAAGCGTAGCATAAGATCACGTCATTAAGTTATTTGCTATAAGCTTTCGATACATAGTTACCTAGTCCTTATGACCATGAGATCATGTAAATCACTTATACCGGAAAGGTACTTTGATTACATCAAACGCCACTGCGTAAATGGGTGGTTATAAAGGTGGGATTAAGTATTCGGAAAGTATGAGTTGAGGCATATGGATCAACAGTGGGATTTGTCCATCCCGATGACGGATAGATATACTCTGGGCCCTTTCGGTGGAATGTCGTCTAAATAGCTTGCAAGCATATGAATAGTTCATAAGAGACCACATACCACGGTACGAGTAAAGAGTACTTGTCAGGAGTAGAGGTTGAACAAGGTATAGAGAGATACCGATGATCAAACCTCGGACAAGTAAAATATCGCGTGACAAAGGGAATCGGTATCGTATGTGAATGGTTCATTCGATCACTAAGTCATCGTTGAATATGTGGGAGCCATTATGAATCTCCAGATCCCGCTATTGGTTATTGGTCGGAGAGAGTACTCAACCATGTCCACATAGTTCGCGAACCGTAGGGTGACACACTTAAGGTTTGATGTTGTAATAGTAGAACTTGAATATGGAATGGAGTTCGAAGTTTTGTTCGGAGTCTCGGATGGGATCCCGGACATCACAAGGAGTTCCGGAATGGTCCGGAGAATAAGATTCATATATAGGAAGTCATTTTATAAGTTTGAAAATGATCCGGTGAATTTATGGAAGGTTCTAGAAGGTTCTAGAGAAGTCCGGAAGAAATCACTTTGGAAGGCGGAGTCCCGGAGGGACTCCACCACCCATGGCCGGCCAACCCTAGAGGGGTGGAGTCCCAAGTGGACTCCACCAAGGGGGCCGACCACCCCCCTCATGGAAGGGTGGGAATCCCACTTGAGGTGGGAGTCCCACCTTGGGTAGGTTTCCCTACGCATGGAAGGTTTTGGGTTGGGGTCTTATTCGAAGACTTGTAGTCCAACACTTGGGGGTTCCACCTATATAATGAGGGGCCAAGGGGAGGGGGCCGACCACCACAACACCACCACCTTGGCCGCACCTCAAGGAGGCCGACCACCCCCTCTCCCAAACCCTAGCCGCCCCACTCCTCCCCCTCTCCCGCAACGCTTAGCGAAGCTCCGCCGGAGATCTCCATCGCCACCGCCACCATGCCGTCGTGCTGCCGGATTCAAGGAGGAGCTACTACTTCCGCTGCCCGCTGGAACGGGGAGAAGGACGTCGTCTTCATCAACACCGAACGTGTGACCGAGTACGGAGGTGCTGCCCGATTGTGGCACCGTCAAGATCTTTTACGCGCTTTTGAAAGCGACAAGTGATCGTCTACCGCAGCAACAAGAGCCTCATCTTGTAGGCTTTGGAAATCTTCAAGGGTGAGTCTCGTTCATCCCCTCGTTGCTCCCGTCTTCTAGATTGCATCTTGGCTTGGATTGCGTTCTCGCGGTAGGAAAATTTTTGTTTTCTATGCAACGAATCCCTACAGGAGGAGCTCCGCTCGCTGATGAGGAGGAGGAGGCCCCAGACTTGTTGAAGGCGCTACGACAGTCCCTCAAGGACGACGCCGAGAGGAAGAGGGCGGAGGAGGAAGAGGTGGCGGCAGCCATCGCCGCCGTGAAGGAGGCGCAGTTGCGGGAGGCGGAGGCGGAGGCGGACTCGTACATAGTCGACCTCTCCGAGTAGAAGTCGCGATCCATTTAGGATCGCACATTTTGGATGTACAAGCGTTGATCCGTATGTATGATCGACGAACTATGAATATGAAAGTTTCCCAGGGTTTTAAATTTACGAATTTACGGGGTGAAATACGGGGTCTGTTAGACGGAACGGTGTATCTACCAGCACTTTTTTTATACGGGGCGAAATAATCGCGATATGCGGGGCAGAAAAGTAAGGGGCCTGTTAGACATGCTCTTAGTTAGCTTTGTTCTACAGAGTAGTGCTAGCAAGGTGCTCTGTAACGCTGCCGATTTTTTTGAGGATAGGCTGTTTTGCCCTCTTTGTTTGCAAGTTATCTGCTTCTTTCGGTGTCATATAGGCTATGGTATCAGTTTTGTTACCGCCTGCTCCATGGCCATGCAATACTTATATGTATCTTTCTTTTGCTTCCACATTACTATGGTCCTTTAGATCTATTACACTTGCCTTTGGGTTAATAGGTTGTGACTGTTGCCTTGTTTCACGAACAAGTAGAACCGAACTTGGTCGGCAGGAGCAGTCGAAGAGGAGTGGAAGATGTGTGTCGTCGGAACGAGCGGACGACAGTGAGAGAGGCGTCTTGGCTCGGGACCGTGGAGATGGCGTTGTCGACTCCCATCGGCTTCCTTCGTCTCCCAGCCATAGCTGGCTCCAACCCCTCCTCTCATGTGGTGAGCATCCACACAGCCAGATCGACGGGCCTAATCTCTGGCGAGTTCCTCTTTCTTCATGTGCTCTACTTTTCAGGTTTCGCGTGAACAAATTGTAACTGTTCTTCAGTTAATGGAGGCAGAAGGAACTCAGCCGAGTCTTGTTATGTTAAATTTGCTAATAAATTATTTTGGTACTGTTGGAAGGCACTTGAGCTGTGTGCCAGCATATCAAAGACAGTCTATGACTCTGTGCGCTTTCTCGAGAATGAAATGCTGTTATATTTACGGGTTCTTGTCTGGGTGCTATGATTTAACTTTCTTTGCACTATCTCTTACCAGTCTTTGTTCTTTCTCAGGATATGAGGCCAGATTTCGCGACTTGCACCTTTGGCAAGTTATTCAAATCAGAACCCCGTCAACTCTGAAGTGGCTGGTATATCAATGTCTATAACTCCCAGAATTCCCTACTTCACTTGCACATGCATGCTTGATGTTTATCTTGTAAAAGTTAACGAGTGAGATGGTGCCTGATTTTACTTGCTCTAAATTTTGCATGGAAATGCTTCTTCAGTTCTCCCATACTCATAGCACCATAAAATATCCTTTTGCAGATTTGCTTTCACTAAGGAAAACTTTCCTTTTTGTTTGATATGCACCCTGGTTTGCTAACCAACCAAATCAGCTACCAGAGTACTCACTAATATTTGATTATTTCATATTTTAGGCTGCAGAGGAATTACAATTATGTTGTTATCTTAGATTTTTTCAGGCTTTATTTTCATCTAGCGATGTATTTTAGCTTACACTGACCTGACCTTACATCGGTTGCTTATGTTTCTCCCATACAGCTGTTGATCTGTCTGTCGATACCTTGTTTTCTGACCGCACCTGCGACCCTGCCTCCATCCGCCGCCGCGCCATCCTGGAGGTGGTGGAGGTCAGCCCCGCTCGCCACCCTTCCCTAGCGCCCTCCGTCAAGCGGCTGACCTACCCTATCTCCATCGACATCGTGCGCTACGAGGCCGTCCACGCGCCACCACCAGATGCACAGGACGGCGGTCGCTTTGGTGGTAACCGCCGTGCGCCCGATGGCCAATCTGACCAGGGCTGTGACGGGCAGCACCATGGCGGGCCGCCCTCCGCGGCGGCGCAGCAGGAAGCGACGCCGCCCCAACTCCCCCGCCGCCGGAGGCAGAGCCGACGGGCTTGCCATGGACGCGTTCTCGTGGCCTCTCCCTGTTCACCGCCAGCGTGCTAATGGGTTGCGCGTCTCCGACTCCTGGGGCGCCGCCGCCGGACTCTGCCACGCCGCGCCGCCGCCACCGCGCCGCGCCGCCGCCGCCGACAGATCCATGGCGCCGTGGCTGGGACGTCGTGGAGCCCACCGTCCTCGTCGCCGTGCCAAAAGAGGAAAGCTCGCTTGGCGCCGAAAAGAAGGGCAAAGCTGCAACGTGGGCCCCAGGCCTGCATGCACAACGGCTCCGGACGCGTCGTGCCAATCTGCTTTGGCCACGCCAGTCCAATAGACAGCTGGCCCTTGCATGGTTCCTGCCCCGACCATGACTGCGGTGGAAACATGAGGTGTGGACCGGACCTTGGCTTCTGTTGACCGCGTCCACGGTCCAGCGACCAGCGTGGACCGCAGCTCCTCGTCGCCTTCCCAGGCGCTAGAAGCTGATGATCCCGAGGCCAACTGGCCAGAAGCGTCCAAGGAGCAAAGCGAGGGGCAAAGCAGCTTTGTGGACAGCGAGGTTCCAGACTCGCTGCCATCTGTCCCACGCGCAGCTCCCGAGGAGGATCCCTTGTCGCCCACCCCTGCTGCTACCGCGGGCCGCCCTGGAGACGAAGGCGAACGTGGCCTCGCGCCACTTTTCGAATCTCCACCTCCTGCCCGTTCCCCATGCTCCGAGGCTGATGTCGAGGCCCAGCCCGCCACGCCTGAGCCCACGACGACCGTGGTGGCCCAATCGCCCCCTCCCGCCAAGCAGCAACCCTCAAACCATGGTTTCACCAACCATCCACCGCCCCGCCAACCGCTTCGCCTCGCCGCCGATCACCATCCACCGCACTAGGAGGAGAGTGACGTCGTGCGCCACACAAGCTTGGACGCTTGGAGACTTCCTCAAGGCCGCCACCAAAGACATATCCGCGGCCCTACCTTGCCCTAGACGACAACCCCGACGCCATGCGCTTTCCTCCTCGCCGCGCCGTGGCCGCTCCGCCAAGCGTGCCACTGCGGCGGCAACGGCGGCCGCGCCACCAACAACTGAGCGTCGCGCACAGGTCCAAGTGCTCCGCACCATCGGCATCATCGGTGTTGACCAGGTGATCACCGCCGCGGAAATGCGCGCCTACGACAACATCTTCGCCGCGCCACTGCCCCGGCACGTGCTGAAGGCCATCGCTGCGCTGGTCAACCGCGAGCTCCCCGATGATCCCCAGGAGCCGCTCCCCGTCGACCACGTCTCCAATGCTTAGAAACCTCAAGATCTGCATTTGGAACGTGCGCGGCCTCAACGCCAAGGCTCGCCGCACCGCCATTCGCTCCCTCATTCTCTCCTCTGGCGCATCTATTGTATGTCTTCAGGAAACCAAAATGGAGATGATTCCGTCGTATATCGTGCTTGAGACACCGTCGACGACTGCACCTACCGCCCGCGGGCACGCGTGGCGGTATCTTGTTGGCGTGGAAGAGCAGGGAAGTGCTCGTCACTGACCCTATGTTCACCACCAATGTGCTCACGGCCAAGGTCTCCGGCGCGGACCCCCTTCCCTGGTGGATCTCCGTCGTTTACGGCCCACAAGACGATGATGAAAAGGTGGCGTTCCTCGACGAGCTACGACACATCTCTGCCACCTGCGCAGGCCCGTGGCTGCTTTGCGGTGATTTTAACCTCATCTACCGCGACGAGGACAAAAACAACATCAACCTCAACCGCCGTCTCATGGGGAAATTTCGCCGCTGCATTAACGACCTTGCCCTCAAAGAAATCTATCTCAACGGCCAGCGTTATACCTGGACAAATGGGCAAGATCCTCCAACCCTGGTGCTCTTGGACAGAGCCCTTTGTACCTCGGACTGGGAGGATTTGATCGGCGAATGCCACCTACGCTGCCTCGCCTCTGTGCTCTCTGACCACAGCCCCTTGCTGCTCGATTGCACCCCTTCCCCGACCGCCCACCGCCACTTCCGGTTTGAGGAGTTTTGGCTCCGGCAAGATGAGTTCCACGACGTGGTCACCGCGGCCTGGAATTCTGTCAACCACCCTGACCCGTTCCAGCGCCTCTGGCTGCGCCTGCAAGCCACCGCCAAGGCACTCACCAGCTGGAGCGCCCGTACCGTGGGCAGCGTACGGCAAAGGATGGCCATCTGCCGGGAGGTGATCGCCAAGTTCGACAAGGCCCAGGAGGATCGCCTCCTCTCACCGCTTGAGAGATGGCTGCACCAAACACTCAAGGTCACTTACCTAGGGCTGGCATCCCTCGACCGCACCATCGCCAGGCAGCGATCACGCCTCGCCATGCTCAAGGACGGCGACGCCAACTCCGCCTACTTCCACCAGCACAGCTCCTTCCACCGGCAGAAGAATCGTATCCACAGCGTCCTCTCTGACGGCCACTTCCTCACCGACCACAAAGACATGGCCGAGGCTGCGTTCACGCACTTTGACGCCCTGCTTGGCACGAATAGCACGAGGGACATCGCCCTTGACCTGCAAGAGCTGATCGCGCCCTCGGAGGACCTGCAAGACTTGGACGCCCCTTTCACGGAGGCTGAGATCTGGAGCGCGATCAAGCGCCTCCCCGCGCGGAAAGCACCAGGGCCCGACGGCTTCACAGCGGAATTCTTGCGCGCTTGCTGGAGTACTGTCAAGGACGACATGGTTGAAGCCTTTGCGCAGATACACGCCCTCCGTGGCCGCGGCTTCCATCGCCTCAACCAAGCGCTCTTGACCTTGCTCCCCAAGAAGCCCGACGCGGCAACGATGGGTGACTATAGGCCCATCAGCCTGATCCACCTCATTGCCAAGCTCGTCGCCAAGACGCTCTCGCTCCGCCTCGCCCCCAAGCTCGACGCCCTGGTTAGCAAGAACCAGAACGCTTTCATCCCCGGACGCAGCCTGCACGACAATTTTGTCCTGACTCGACAATCGGCACGCCTCCTCCACCAGCTACGAGTGCCTAGAGTGCTGTTGAAGCTCGACCTCGCCCGCGCCTTCGATTCCCTCTCATGGCCCTTCCTCTTTGAGGTTTTGCGTCGGTACGGCTTCCCCGACAAGTTCCTCGACTGGCTAGCCCTGCTGCTCAGCTCGGCCAGCATGAGAGTGCTGATCAACGGCGAGCCAGGACCGCCAATTTGGCACCGCCGCGGGCTACGCCAGGGAGACCCGCTCTCCCCGCAGCTGTTTGTGCTCGCCGTCGACGTGCTTGGGCGTTTGATCGGGCGCGCCACTGACTTGGGAATCCTCCAGGAGCTCCACCCTCGCCGGCGCGTCCCCGAGATATCCCTCTACGCCGACGACGTCGTGCTCTTCTGCCACCCGACCCACGCCGACACCGCCGCCGTCAGGGAAATCCTGCTGCTGTTCGGGCGTGCCTCCGGCCTGCAGATCAATTACAACAAAAGCGCCGCTGCGCTTATCAATGGCGAGGAAACTGACGCGGCGATCGTCACCGCCGGCCTTGGCTGTCCCATCGTGACAATGCCCATGACCTACCTGGGAATTCCGCTAACGATCAGACACCCAACCCGTGCCCAGCCTGCAGCCCCCGGTCGATCGCATCGCCGCCAAACTTCCCACCTGGAAGGCCCACCCGATGGACAAAGCCGGCAGGCTCAAACTCGTCAAATCCGTCCTCTCGCGCTATCCCGCTGCACCAGCCTGCTCGTCTACGCGCCGCCTAAGAAGACGCTCAAGCTCATTGAGAAGATCCAGAGAGGATTCCTCTGGGCGGGTCGCAAGGATGCCAACGGCGGAAGTTTCCATGTCAATTGGAGCCGGGTTTGCCGGCCCCTCGAGTATGGAGGCCTCGGTGTCCAGAACATGACCAAATCTGGCCTTGCGCTGCGCCTCCGTTGGCCTGCGGTTCGGCCGAACCGACGCGACAAGGGCATGGCAAGGGCTTGACCTCCAGTTCTCCGCCGAGGAACAAGCCCTCTTCTTCGCCTCCACCACCATGAGCCTCGGCGATGGACGCACAGCCGCGATTTTGGGAGGATCGCTGGATTGACGGCAAGTCCACACGCGAGCTGGTGCCGCACCTATATGCCCGCATCCCTAAACGCCGGCGTCGCTCCACTACCGTCGCTCGTGGCCCGCACGACCGCTCCCGGGTACGCGACATCCATGGTGTCCTGGGCATCCGAGGAAATTGGAGAATATCCGATGCTCCGGCGAAGGATTGAGCAAACCCACCTATCTGATCGGGCGGATTCCATGGTCCGGAAATGGACTAGCAACGGCGTCTACTCCGCCAGCTCTCGCTACAAGGCCACCTTCCATGGATCCGTGCGCTGTGATGCCTGGCAGCTAACCTGGAAGACTTGGGCGCCCCATAACATCAAGCTCTTCCACTGGTTGGCGCATCTCGACCGATGCTGGACGGCCGAGCGCCTGCAGCGCCGTGGATTACCGCATCATGCACGCTGCTTGCTTTGCGACCAAGACATGGAGACGATGCAGCATATCATGATCGGATGCGGCTTCTCCAGGCAGGTCTGGTTCGACATCCTCGCCTGGCTACGCGCTACCTGCAGGCCTCCTGACCACGACGACATGCTCATCTCCTGGTGGAGCCAGGCCAAGCAGGCGACGCCCAAGGCCATGCGCAGAGGACTGGCCTCGATGTCGCTGCTCATACCCTGGATGGTTTGGAAGCAGCGGAACGACTGCGTCTTCAATGGCGCCGCACCATCCATCAACGACATCACCGCCAAGATACGAGACGAGGCCAACCTATGGGCCAGGGCCGGTGCATTAGGCCTGCGTGCCATCCTGCCGAGCACCTGGGATGTGCATTAATCTTTTGATGTCCTTTTTGTGCCTGGGTTGTAAACTCTAAAAAAAACCTTGTTCTCCTTCTTCTTTTCGATGAAATGAAACGCAAATGCTTTTTGCGTTTTCTCAAAAAAAAAATATTGAATCAATTAATCTGAACAAAATGTGCATCAAAGTACAAAAGGCAGAGGGTTCATCCGTATATGAAGAGAACATATGTTTAACTGAAAACTGAAAACATCCGTATTGTGACAACTTGCCAACGAAGAAGAACAAATACCGTAGGAAATTGGAGCTGGACAGTACTTGCAATATATGTGGCTGTGAAGATGAAACTAGTTTCCATGCTACAGTGGCTTGCACAAAATCCAGGGCCCTTAGAGAAGAAATGAGGAAAGGATGGGATCTACCAGCTGAATCCCTTTTTAAACATTCTGGACCTGATTGGCTTCTTACTATGCTTGATGGTATAAGCAATGAAAGGAGGGGGCTGGTTCTCATGACATTGTGGCGATGTTGGCATATGAGAAACGATGTGGTTCATGAAAAGGGCGAGTGCAGCGTAAGTGGGTCCGTGAATTTTCTTAACCGTTATTTGCATGACCTTAATTTAAACTGTAGGTCAAAGAATAACAGTAAAGGGAAGGATCCAATAATCAGCGAGGGGATTCTTTCAAAAGGTAAATATATTCCAGATATTGGCCATTCTAAGCATGGGAAGAGCTCAGGCTGGACTGCCCCAAATAATGGGTGGATTAAAATCACTGTGGATGCCTCTTTTGTCAGTAGTATTGGATCCATTGCATGTATATGCAGAGACCACGAAGGAAAGGTCCTTTGGGCTAGAAATGATGCTAATATCAAGTGCCAGGACGTTGCTGAAGCGGAAGCCAGGGCATGCCTTTTTGGCCTTCAGAGTATGCAGTCTGTTGAGAATGCGGCGATCATTCTGGAATCGGACAACGCCGTGATTGTAGATGCAATCAAGAGAAGGGACCAGGGACAGTCTCGAGTCTGGAGAATTTACGAGGATATTAAATCTATTCAAGATGGTTGTTTACGTTTTGAGGTTGTCAAAATAGGAAGAGAGAGCAATAAGGCAGCTCATGTTTTAGCTAGTATAGCTAGATCCACGGGTCATGGCCATAGCTAGTTGGGGCATGTCCCTCCGGCTGTGGCTGAGATAGTTCATGCCGAAGCTGTAAAGACTGTGATGAATGAAATATAATAGCTCTCTTTCCCGCAAAAAAAAAGAAAAGAAATTATGTATCCTTATCATGAGTCATCCAGGTCAGATTACTGGTTCTCTGCCTAAAATTTGCCTTTGAAGTAGTTCTGAATGATAATAAAAGGTGACTTTGCAGGTGAAGTTATGAACCATAATCAAAGGTGACTTTGCAGGTTAAGTTATAGACCAATTGTCTGTCATTACATGGACCTGGAGGCTAGCCTTCTCCATACATCTCATAAAAAGCAGTTATCTACTAGAAAGTGATAACAGAGCAATTGCAAAGCCCCTAACTGAATTAGTCACTGACTTATACATATATACTGAAAAAACACAGTCGCCACACCAGCCTAAGGGACATTCATCGCGTTCAGAATTTCAGATACATGTAAAGCTCCCTCACCGGGACAATCCTGAAGGAATAAACAGACCAGCAAAAACACCTAAACTGATTCAAGATTTCAAGTTGTGAGCAGACAGTCCAGATTACAGACAATTAATCAAAACTCAAAAAATAAGAAGTGAATCAGCAAAGGGAAATATTAGAGTTTCTGACTTCAGAGATATCATTGAGCGAAACATGCATCTCGATTTTCGGTCAATTGCATATGAGTTTCAGTTACTAGAAATTCCTTACTTTTTTTGAGAAACACAGTACAAACGCAGGCGCTCACATACACGCGTATACACTCACCCCTATGAACGCACACACGCACACCCTACCCCTATGAGCACCTCCGGAAGACTGAGCTGGCGGATTGGATCTTGAAATTGACGAAGTCACCACGAGCGCTCGCCGTCGACGGGAACGTCGCCTCCCACTGAATGAATATTCCACCTTTTATGAGACACACAGATGTCAAACCTGGGGTTTGAACTCTGGTGGGCTGGGGGTACAACCACCCTCCTAACCACCCAACCTCAGGTTGGTTCTCTAGAAATTCCTTACTATTTAGATGATATTAAGATCTTGCTAACTCCATCTGGCAACCTTCACATCAGAATCAACAACTAGCTACCTAACACTACATTGATCTAGCTGTATTCATATACGAATCAACATTGGGCTTGCTTACTAATACATTTACAAACCAAAATCATCACCATGTGCAAAACGAAAAGGCTTCAGACTAGTGAACATGACGAACTAACTACAACAAAAAATCGAGCACTACAACCAAATACAAACCTGTTTGCTAGTTGGCTACACGAAAGCCCACCCAAAATCGACAACATCACAAATCAGCACCCGCCAGATGCATACTAGTTGCATACGTGACTACCCAACCCAAAATAGACATCGGAGATGAAAGAGGAGAAGGAATACAGAAGGCATACCCCGAACGACGGCCATGTCCTCAACGCACACGAAAGACAGCTCCCCCGGCCGCGCACCGGGGAACTTCTCGGTCAGCAGGACTCCCCATGGCCTCCTTCACCGGGCGCTCCACATCCGAAGAGGGCAGCACGGACTCCGTCGCCACGCGCGTCCGCTGCGTCTCCGTTGATGCGCGCGTCCGCTGCGTGGTTGCCGCAGCGCGAGTCCGCTGCGTGGTCGCCGCTGCGCACAGTGGTGGCGGATCCCGCGGCAACACCTCCGCCATGGCGCTCCCCTTCCTCTCCTCCAACTCAACCGAGGCAGAGGAGAAAAGAGACAACCGGCCAGAAAAGGAGGAAATGAGGAAATTCGAAAAATAAAAGAGAGGGCCCAACGTTGACTCAACCAGGAAAAGAGAAAATCAGAAAGAGATGTGCCAAGATTCGTGCAACACAGGACATCGATCTGACGGACCAAAAAGTAACTGTTCACCAATTGTAAAACAGCTAGCTGATAAGTAGGAAACCTGCATAATAATACCTGAGTTTAAACATAGTTCACACTTGAGATTACACCCTGAATTAAAAAAGCAACCACAGCCGAGTGACCACATAGAGACACATCAGCACAGGATCCACGAATAACACAGTTTGAGATTACACCAAACTAAAACATTGAAGCTGAAAACATAGGAACTAATTTATCTCATGATTTTAGCATTTCATTTCACAGCCAAAATGCCACTGGATCCTGACGGATGGAACCAATTCTTGCTTCATGAGGCAGGCTGTAGCAACGAACCTTGCAGTGTCTAAGCTTGAGGTCTCTATTCGTGTCATAACTGAGGGAGAAGGTTTTCAAACGATACATAAAACGACCACCTTGGGGCCCGCCTCCAATAAAATCATCCGAATCAGGCCCCAGCAGCACCACGGGCACATCATCCTGATCAGTCTGTGTGTCATCAGTGCAGACACACTCCACAAGGCAGAATTTGCCCTGGCGCATGTGCACAAGGGTGGCACTTACATGCTGCTGCCCCTCAGCTAGGTCCCTGTTGTACACCTTCGTCTTGGTGTAGGAATACTGCAATCCTTGGCTAGTCGTGGTGCTGGCCATGGTGCAGCAGCAGAGGTACCCAAGTTTCTCCGGGTCTTTGGGGAGACCAACAAAGCCATCCAGGGAGGTGTCATAGTGTCCATGGCCGGTGAAGGGGAACACCCAACGACCACATAGTTTCCACACATGCTCCTTGGTGTCCAAGATGAAGGTGCCAACAGTGTCGATACTGACGAGGATGCATCCATCGGGTCGCACGGCGTAGGAGGAGACAGCTGAAAGTGAGAATGGAGGACAACTGAGTATCTTCCACATCCACACTCCACTCGGTTCTGGCTTCTGGAGGAGTTCAAATGAGCCAATATCCAGAGCATAGAGCCTATCATCACTGACGGGGATGTAGAGTGGATAATACGGAAAGTTTGGTGGAGGTTCAGAGGAGATGGTAAGATCATGGACGTCGATAGTTGGGATTCCGGCCATCACATCACGAGATGTTTGCATCGCCATGATCTTGGTGCCAAAGGCTGACGTGAACATATTGGGAAGCCCACGCATCGCCTGGATGCGCATGAAAGCTGGGAAGGGCTTTAAGCCGGACTGCTCAGAGTCTTCTCCTGAATCGGACGATTGCTCAGATCCTTTGCCTGAGCGGCGCGACAAGCTCACCTTGCGGATGGAGTATCCAGAGTTCCAGTCATCAAACACAAGGTAAAGGTGCTGCTTAGGCTTCTCCGGCAAATTGAGCTTAGGCTTCTCCGGCAAATTGGGCTTAGGCTTCGCCGTCAAATTGTAATTCCAAGAAGGTCTGGTTCCAGTCATCGTCATATTCTTAGATCTGGTTCCAGTCATCCTCGTACTCTTAGATCTGGTTCCAGTATCCAAATCTTAATCGAGGGCAACAGCGATTCGAATTCGATTGTCAAATAGAAAATCAATCACGCCCAATCGTCCTAGCTGCTGCAACTCAACCCGACAAATCCAAGTATCCAATTCTTAATCGAGGGCAACAGAGGAGAAGAGGGAATCGCAGGAACGCACCTATACAAGCCGAAGATGGTGCGTCGGTTGAGGTCGAGGCTGAGGCGTCCGTTCAAATACAAAAAATGTTCAAATTATAAAAGCATTCAAATTTGAAATCCGTTTAAATATATAAAGAGTTCAAATTTGGAAAATGTTCAAATTTCGAAAAAAATTAAATCAAAATCTGAACATTTTTAAAATTTCCAAAATTTTGAATCTGAGCAGATTTTGAAAATTCGTTTTCCGAAATATATTTTTTAAAAGTTAGATATTAAAAAAGAAACATCAAAAAAAGAAAACAAACGTACCTACTACTAATGGGCCACGATCCAACCAACCGGCCTGGTCGGTGGGGTGTGCGGTGGCCCGTACACACCGACCAGGTCGGTGTACAGCACCACCCGCTCCAAACTCCCTCCCTCTATTTCACTTTCAAAAAATAGATTTTACCTTTTTATTCCACCTTCCCATCTTCCCCTCCCACCTTCGGATCCAAACTCCCCCACGAACGCCACCGCCACAATTTGAAACCCTAGCCCGCCGCATCGATTCGTGGACAGCGATTGCATTGGCGGCGGCCAGCCTGCATCGCCTCGTCTCTCTAGCGGCGGCGGCGGCGGTCGACCATGTCGACCAAGGACGAGAAGCTCCTCAGAGCATCTCCAGTCGCGTCCCCCAAAGTGTCCCCCAAAGAGTGCCGGATCGAGCGTCTGGGGGACGTGTTTTGTTCGTGCCGCGTTTGGGGGACGTCGCTCCCCAGCCGCGTCCCCCAAACGCCGCCCCCAATCAGAAATTCAAATAGTTTGCAACCAAAAGAAATCGTTCCCGCCGAATCGTCGCGATCAGAGTAGCGGTGATCAAAGTACTGAGCGCGCGATCATATTACAGACCGGTGGTGCATGCTAAATTAGAAGAATGGGTTGGTCGAATCTTCTTCTTCCTAGTCCTCATGCCATCCGCGTATACCTTGTAACGACCCGGAAAAACCCCATATATTAGATTTTCTTCGCTTCTTGTTTTTCCGAGTCGTTCCAAGTTCATCATGACACATGCATCATACCATCCATTCTAGCTATTTTGTTTCTCCCTCATATGGGTTATTTAATAAACCTCCCCTCCCTCTTCTTTTTCACAAAACCCTAAACACAAACTATATTAAATAACTATTTTTTTCAAATGTTTCAAACATCAAACATTTTGTGGTGTTGTTTTGGTTTTGTTTCAAATTGAATTTCAAAACAGATTGAAAAAGAAAAAGAGAAAACCTAAACTAACCCTTCTTCTCTGGGCTCCTCTCTCCCTGGCTCGTTCCCTCTCCCCTTTTTCTTTTGTTGGCCGAGCCCATCTCCTTTCCACCTCGGCAGCCCAGCAAGTGGATTGGCCTAGCCCTTTTCCCCCGAAGAGGTAAGCCACCTCGGCACCTTTTCTCTTCCTCCTTTACACGTCGTCGAAGCACCTCCCCATATCTGGCAATGGAGACTCCCTGTAGCTCCACGTACAGGCAGCTCTCCATCCTCCGGCCTCCCCTCTCCCCTTTTAAAAGCTGCACTGCATCCCCACCGAACCCTAGCATCTGCCTCTTCTTCCTCCTTCCAAAACCACAGCCGCCACCATCTCTGTGCCTAACCAATGACAGAGTTGAATCGCTCAACTCCCGAACTAGCTAGCTACTTCTCTGGTTGTCTCACACAACACACGCGATACAAAGTTGTTTGGCCTCGGACTGTTTCACACAGCCGAGCTTTTCTTCTCTCTCTCTTCACTTCTTTGAAACAAAAGCTGTCTTAGAGCATGTCTAACAGGCCCCGTATTTCGCTGCCCCGTATAAGTCCCTTATTTCGCCCCGTATCGAAAAACTGCTCCATTTCGAGCCATTCCGTCTAGCAGACCCCGTATTTCGCCCCGTATTTTCAAAAATAAAAACCCCGGGAAGTTCATCTTCATTGATCATACTAGGGATCATACATACATATTGATCATACTACGGATCATACTACATCTAACTAAGCATCAACCTACCCCTAGTCGTCAAGGATGACGTAGGGGATGAAGGCGATCCTCGCCGCCTCCTCCCGCGCCCCGCCGCGCTCCCCGCGCCTCGCCGCGCCTCGAACTCCCGGACGGCGGCGATGGCCGCCGCCTCCTCCTCTCGCCTCCGCCCGAGCTTTCTCGGCGGCATCCGCCTCGGATAAGGCGACCGCACGGCGGTAGGCCGCCTCCTCTTCCGCCGCCTCCTCTTCCTCCTCGCCGCCTCCGCTTCCTCCGCCGCTGCTGCCGCCGATGGTGGCCCTCCATGCCGCCAACGCCGAGCGGTCGCGCCGCCACTCGCGCGTGCCATTTCTCGAACGCTTCGCCGCTCATCGGCTTGAGCGGCGGGTCCTCGCTTGTACCATCGCCCACCCGCGGCGTACTCCCGGAGCGGCTCCGGCACGTACAGCGCGCCGGCGTACTTGCAGGCCGCGCGACGGCTCCCGGCGGCGGAAATCTTGCACTTCAGCCGCCACGCTTCCTCTACGGTGTCCGGCGAGCGGGATCGCTTCGATCCGCTCGCCGGCGAGGCCCTACTGCGGCGGCGGGAGTCCATCCTAGCTTGGGGGGTAGAATGCGGCTCGGGGGAGCGGCTAATTGCTCGCCGGAGCAGGAGGAGGAGGCGGCGGCGCGCGGCGGAGCTAGGGTTGCGAGTGGCCTATCAGTCCCACCTTTTTGCATCCTGCCATGCTGGCGCCTACGTGGCCTAGCAATCCCACCTGTCAGTGTCCCTGGCTAGATCGAGCTCGGTAAAAATAGTTTTCCCGCCCGTTTAACTCAAAACCTTCAGCAAATTGCATAATCAGATGTATTTCAAACCATTTGAATTTGCACTTTTACAAATCCAAATAAGACAAACTTTATGTCCATTTTGATCAGAAAATGCAAGGAACATGATTATGCCATCCATTCATCTGTTTGCATCTCGCATCATGTCGCGCGTTGATAGTCGTGCATGTTCACCTAACATATATGCGGAGTATTTCGGATACCGACTATGGTTTTCCCCGCTCCGTTTAATATTGAAGTAGGGCACCACTGTCATGTTGTACCATGATAATCAACACTTAACTTTGACGGTAGATATGCAACTCCAATCTAAGTTGCTTGTCCGGGGTTTCGACTCCGATTAATATGGATAAGTTGCATTGCACCATATCTGCCATGTCATGCATGCCTGCATTTGATCATGCTGGATCTTCTTTATCTGTAGTAGTAAGACTTGCACCCGTTGTTTTTGTTCAGCATTTGCTTCTTCCCGGATAGGATCACGAAGTGTTGATGTGAGATACGACGAGTGTTTCGACAAGTGCTTCTGCAGCTTTTCACAGGCGAGCCCTCCCTCTTCACCTATTTTATATTTCTCTCTCCCTCTCACTGCTATCTTTATGTCGCGATTCTTTATCGAGTCACGTGTCCTGTTCCACTTGTTTACCTGTGAGCCCCTTTGCGAAAGCATCGGAACTTTGACTCGCTAATGTCCCCTAGGACCCGAGTTCTTGTTATCTGTTCCGAGATTGAGCGCTCTACCCGTGCGTGGGGACGATTATCGGGACCCCCCTCACCCATTACCTTTTCTCAAGTCAGTTGAAAAGGGGGCCACAACCTTGGTTTTATTTTCCTATGCCATGTATGCCATGCTTTACTTATTGTTGCCTTCGGGTGTTTACTTCATGTTGCCTTCGGGTGTTTATATTTTGTACTGTACCTTGCGGGACGTTTAGCGAAGCGTGTGGTTTGCACGCCTAGCCGCCGGCGCAAACCTCTGAATCCGTCTCGGAGTACGGTCGAACTTCGACACGGGTAGCTTAGTTGGGTGGCCCTCCTAGACTTTCTTGTTGAACTAGGAACGGTCTTGTTGTGAGACATCCACCTGTCGTAAGTGGGTCGAGCATGCGTATGGTTACATTTGGGCAACCCCTGCAGGGTGTACATCTTATCGATAAGCCGTGTCCGCGGTTATGGACGACTTGGAGTTGTTTAACTCGATCATATAACAACTTACACCGTTATCTTGTTGCTAATAATCTGATAATAACTTGCGTAGTAATATAGCATTACTACAACCAACATATAATAAATTGTAACCCGTGGAGTGTCTTTTATATTGCTTCTGCGCTTTGCTGAAGGGGATATGTGTATTTGGCTGGGTTATGTTTGTGTAGTATTTATCTGTTACCTTGTGCGCTCTCTTATCTTTTCTGAGTAGACGGATGTTGTAGCGTGTCTCTATTGGTTATAGTTTTGCTGCTGCTAAACCTACCATATAGCCCCCAGTGATATATTCGCCTGGCGAGCATAGCCATTTCTAGTCTCGCTAAGTACGTGCCGGAGTTCGTTCCTTGGTACTTACCCTCGCCTTTTCTCTTTCTCTTTTGTTTCCTCCCTTTTGTCGGCAACCGATGGCCCGACTTTGACAGGTACAAGATGATGACATTAGCAAGGTTACCCTTCCGGCTTGGCCTGGGCAGGGTTATGGACGCCATCGTTTATCTTCAGGACTCTTAGTCCAATTTGTATCTTGTCCGTACTCGGATGTATTCGATCTTCTGTATGATTTGGATCTTTGTATTGTACATTTGTATCTTGACTCATTGAAGTCGTTGTTGTAATATATCTGTTTCTTGTGGGCTCTATTGTAAACCTATTGTAATGTTACTACTCGTGGTAATTCCTCTGGCATCACGTGTGTGCTTCGTCGCGCACGTCGTGTCGGAGGGCGTCTCTGAATCGATATCATGCGGATTTCGGCGGATCGCTGGAATCCTCATGGTACCGGTTCCGGGGCGTCACATACCTCAACGAGATCATCGTCAGCGGCAGCCTCCTCGTCCTCTTCCTCGCCGCCCTCTTCGTCCTCATCGTCGTCATCATTCTCCACCCCCTCCTCTTCCTCCTCCTCCTCGTCCTCACCCCCGTCCTCTTCCTCCTCAGCACCGGCACCGTCGAACTCGAGCGGCCCCTGCGGCCAGTGAACGGGGCGCCGTCCGGACGGGGTCCTGGCTCGCGCCGAGGCGCTTGCTCGTACGCCGGGGACTAGAAGAGGTTGTTGGGGTTGAAGCCGCCATGCGGCAGCGCATCCTGGTACCGGGGCGACAAGTTAGGCGTCACGCACCCGGGAGTGGCGGAGGGCCCGTCGTTGTAGAAGGCGAATGTCGACGGAGAGATCACTCCCGGAACGTACACCGGCAAGGACGTACTCCATGGGCTCGCGTTGGTGGCGGCGATACACCCGGCCATTATGTGTTGGTGCTGGCGCGCCGCCAGAGCCTTCTTCTCCTGCTCTGCCGCCCTTCGTCTTTCCGCTCTGCTGTCGCCATCTTCCGGCGCAGACAATCTTGTTGCCATTGATCATCGGTCCATCCTTCCGGCTTCTTCTTCGGAGCCGGCGCCTTCTGCGGCTTCGCGAACGGCGCTTTCGCCCCTTTCTTCTCATTGCCCGGCGGCTTCTTGGCCGCTTTCTTGGCCATCTTTTTTGGGGCCGTCGGCGGCGCCATGGAATGGGGAGAGGGTAGCGGCGGTGGGTGGACGGTGAAAGGGAGAAACAAATCGGCGGGATAGGAGAAATGAATCGGCAGCGGGATATGTGTTGGGAGGCCAGAAATGCGCGGCGGGATAGGCGGGATTTGGCGGGATTTGGCGGGAGTGGGAGCCGCTGACGGGTCGGGCCCGCGTCGCTTCGCCTCGCTTTTCGTTGTGTCCAGTGTGCCCGGTGCGTCCCCTGTGGGACGGAGACGGGCTCGGTGCGCCGGACACCGTATCGGACCGCGCCGGACAAAAATCTTTGGAGAACGCGGCTGAAACCGTTTTTTTGTCCGGCGCGTCCCAAATCTGTTTGGGGAACGCGATTGAAGATGCTCTCAAGGAGGCCAAGAAACTGCCGTGGGATGAGCGGCTGCAGCACAAGAACTGGAAGGTGCGCACCGACGCCAACATCGACCTCGCCGCGCTCTGCGACTCCATCACCGACCCCAAGGACGCACGCCTCCGCGAGTTTGGTGAGAACACTTGTTGGCAAAGCTGCATCTCAAGTGCGTGTGACTTTTGCTTTTTTCTGAATAGATATTTTGGAAAATGCCTTTTTCTGATAGTTATCTTTTTTTTTGTCAGAGAGGAGTTCCAGCAAGGGCCTCTGTTACTATGATTTCTTCCCAAGACTCATTACAATCTCAGGCATTATTTAACATTAATATGGACTCAAACAAGGTAGGCCATCATCAATTCCCTTCCTGCAACTTGCAAAGTTGCGCATTGGACTCTTATATTCATATATATACTTCATTTTGCAGGAAGATCGGGAGAGACGTGTTTTGGTACGTAAGTTCAAGTTTGAAGAACCGCGGCCTGAGCAGATTGATGAACTGAAGGTCTGTGTTGCAGATACAGAACTGCTCTGTACGTATATTTATATTTCTGTACTGGTTTGTGGTCTCACGACGTAAATCATGCTGTTATATGTCAGATGTGACATGAAATTATCATTTAAATGAAGGCAAACATCATACCTAGGGGGCACACATTTATCACTGTTATATGGCATGGAATACCATCTTTGTTACCTTTACTTTGCAGCGACACTGATTTGATTTCAGTCACAAATCTGCATCCACATTAGCGAACTTAATTAATTTAAAAGTAGCATATGCTATGCAGTTGTGTCATGTCAGAACTCATAACTGGTCAATTGGTATAGCAGGTTAGTAACCAGCAGATGTGCTCGTATCCAAAGCTGGTGCTCACAATGCTGTGTGGAATTCTATTACACATTCAAGTGGCACAAAACAAGTTCTATTACATATTATTGAGTTGGTTTGGATTTTATCTTAGATTCTGCTCTCACTGCTCATCTGTCATTAGCACTTCACCAACTTGTGGGTGCATATTCGTACGTTCCTGAAATGTTCACATCTACCTGATATTTTTTCTTCCAGCAAATATCGCTTGCTGCAATGCACTGTAGAAGAATATATCGTTTTGATATATTTTGTTTATTCGATATGCCAATCTGATGTTTCCTTCGATTTTACTTTTTCAAATGGCATTGTGTAGTTAATTGGCTGCTTCACGTGATGTGCTATTTGTTAGCATCATCTGGTTTCTTACAAAAAATCATCAGCAGGTTGATCTCTTTATTTAAGCATTTCCGAGAAGATGTTAGTTTGCGGTTATGGAACTCAGACTTTAAGAGGCAAGTTGATGGTATCGAGTTGTTACAAAAGGTTAGAAATGGATAACAATATTGAAACTATATCTCTCCTGTTTGATTATGTAACCTTAGCTGATATGATCCTTTTGTTGCGACACTGTCCAATTTTGCAGGCACTTCCTTCAAGTGGGAAAGATGTGGTTGAGCTTCTTGATATCTTACTAAGATGGTTTTTCTTGCGCTTCTGTTAATCTAACACAACTTGTTTGTTGAAGGTATGCTAGCTACGGAAACATAAGTTCTTTTTTCTAGGCATAGCAAAATTAGTTCTGAGTATTTTGTTTATTTTGACTTGTAGGTTCTTGACTTTCTACCGGAGCTATTTGATGGTCTGAAAGATCAACCTTACATGTTAACGGAAGCAGAAGCTGCAATCTTCTTGCTTTGCCTTATAGAGAAGGTAGGTACCATTGGAAATTTAACGCTGCTAAATATAATTGGATGAAAATTCTTTCAAACACTGTCCTGAAATATATTTTTCCTAGATTTTTTGTTGGAACACACATAGTACTTATATTGCAGTATGGGACTTCCTTTTCGAACCTAAATAACTCTCCTATTGCAGTCTGGTCACAACATTGAGGAAGTCAGGGAGAAAATGGGGGAGCTGATAAAGCAAATGATGAATATCTACTCTCTTCCAAAACTACTTCCCTACATTTTGGAGGGACTGCGCTCCAAGAATAACCGAACTAGGATAGAGTGTGTTGATATTATTGGATATTTCATGGATAATAACGGGACTGAGGTATGTATATCCCTCACATCCACCTTTCTGTAGTAGCTGGTAGATTTCTTGCTTATGGTCATGCTTATTTCTGCTCTTGCAGGTTGGTGGTTTGTTGAAAAATTTGCCATCTGTTGCTGCATTAACAGCAGAGCGTGATGGAGAAATCAGGAAAGCCGCTCTTAATACGCTTGCCACTGCTTACAAGAACCTTGGTATGGCTTTTCCCTAAATATTTCCAGCACTTGATTCTTCATTTTATATTAGACCTTTTTTTATTTGGTACTACCTGGTCCTGTATTGGAAGCCTTTTTACTACCTGGACCATTACTCTTGAGAATTGTATTCCTTTTTTCATCAAACATGTTTTCGTTCATACTTGAACTTAAGGGTATGAGCTATAATTGCGGCTTGGTGACAAGTAATGAAATTGATTCCCAAGATGTTCTTAGTCTACTCTCTTGGTCATGCAGGGGACGATGTTTGGCGATTTGTTGGAAAACTTTCAGATGCTCAAAGAAGTATGCTCGATGATAGATTTAAATGGAAGGTCGTTATCGTCTATCAGTCCACAATAAATTTGTAGCATTTGTAGTGTAAAACCGTTCATTTACCTGATAAAGCAAAGGTTTTATGATGGTATATTGTCAGGCTCGGGAAATGGACAAGAGGAGAGAAGGAAGGCCTGGTGATGCTCGAGCAGCTTTGAGATCGTTCAGTTAGAGAGAATGTGTTGTTGGATATTTTGGTGATCTAGGCTGCTTTCCTAGGTCAGATATTTTGGACTGCTACAGTAGGGCGGCACTACTGTAGCTACAGTAAGGCGGCTCTACAGTAAATGGCCACCTATCCTTATGTGTTGTCTTGATCGGAGACATCGATTTTGATCCAACGGTGCTGGTTCCCCTAGTGCATAGTGCTAAACATATAAAAGGGGTCAAATGACCTAGAAGAGGAGTGGTGGAAGATGGCTGCTGCTCTCTGCCTTCTCTCTTACACACTCTCTCTCAAGAACAAGCCACCGATCGAGGCTAGCACTAAAGCACTAGGAAGAACCTAGCACAAATTGCTCCATCCTGGTGTGAGCAATTAAACAAGAGGAGGCATGGCATCATCTTCGGACCAAGGTATTTCTGATCTTATTCTTTTGTGGCTCAAACTAGAGCTAGTTGATCCTGCTGGATCCAACAATGGTATCAGAGCATCTAGCTCTTAAGTTTGAGCCCTCTTATGTTAAGATTCATGCTTGATTTATCAAGCCAAGATCAAGATCAAGGGCATATGCACATACCCATGTGTTTATGTTGTCACCAAGTCAAGGCATATGCCCAAGTTGCTTCTGTGAAAGTATTTTATGCTTATGTTTAAAGGCTGTTCTTCCTGGTTATTAATCATGCCTTAAGTTTAAGCCCTGTTTTCTCAAACTCCAAGCCCTAACAGACTATGTGACACTCTAGGGTTTCAATTTGAGCTATTAACTAAAGGAATTAAAGCTCTTATGTTAAATTCCTATTTTTCCAGAAACCCTAGAAATGTTGTCCTCTTTTCCCTCCTCAATTATGAGCTTCTGGTTTAAGATTGATTAAGATTTAAAGGGGAAATAAGTTAATTATGCACAAATCTTGATGATTTTCCCCAATCCGGAACCCTAACATGATGAAAATTTCCCCTGTTTTGATGCACATGGTTTCGGTCAAGCATGAATTGAAGTGGGGATTGGTTGATTTGATGTCGTAATCAACCCTAAAGCAAAATCCCCAAAATTAACGAAACCCTAAATTATGAAATTCCCCATTTTTGGAGGAACCCTAACCCTAATTCAAGATTAAGAAGCGGACGATTACCTTATGGGCCTCGTCGTCGTCGTTGGTCACGGCGGCGTCGGAGCCATTCTCTAATGTTGGCAGGTGTGCTCGGGTTCAAACCCGAGCGGCCTCGCCGTCCGCTGCACCGGCCGGCAGCTCGTCTCTACGTGCGCTTGTCGCCGCTGGAGCTCGCAGCCGTGCTGGAGAATGGTGAGGGGAGGTCGCCGTCGCGGGGACGCCCGCACGCGCGCGCCTGCCTCGCACGGAGGCGCCGCCCAGAGCCGCTCAACGGAGCTGCGCGCTGGCCAAAGCTGCACGCAACTCCGGCGAGAGGGCCTGGGTGACGCCGAGTCTTCTTCCCCGTCGCGTGGTGCTCGCCGTCGCCGTCTCTTGGTCGCTCGGCGTCGCCATCGCTGTCGGGAGAGGAGAGGAGGAAGAAAGAAAGGGGGCTAGGGTTTTTTTTTTCGCCGGGAGCCGGGCGACGGTGAGCTGGTTTTGTTCCAGCTGCGGTCGTTCCTGGCCGTCGGATCGCATCCGACGGTTCAGGTCGCGTGTTGCTAATGGGCTGTGGCCCAAGAGGGGATCAAGGGGAGCTAAGTGCTGGGCTGGGCCAATTTTGGCCCAGTTCAGCAGGATTATTATGCTAATAATAATAATAATAATAATAATAATAAATTAGGGCTGAAATAAATATCTTTTCAGGGCTATTTTTTCTGGATAATTTGATTATGCTTATTATGTTTATTTTAGGCCACAATTTTAATTGTCATGCTTAGTTAATTTACATGTTGATATTACTTTTATTATTTAGTTTATTTATGATTAATGAATTATGGTGATATTTATCACTATAATTATTATGTGATAATGCTTTCGCTGCAAAATAAAGTTTATGGATCCTCAAATAAAGTGTGGTTTTATGCCTTGTCATTCTGACCAAAGTTGTTTGACGGGTATTTTAACTCGCAAAATTCTTTTATTGGTCCGTTTCACTTCCGGCCAAAGCTGATGTGAACCGGGTCGGTAAAAGAAAATAATGAATGAGGATCATTAATGTGTGGCTTCTATTTATCAATTTGGCCAAAGCTAATTGATGAATATTTGTCCACAAAATTTTGTTGTTCATTTTCATCTCTGGCCAAAGCTGATTTGAATTTGATCAATAAAATTTAATGATGATTATGATGATGCTTACTAAAGCATTTTGAATTTTTCTTTTGCAGCAACTAATGTCTCTAATATTGCTGGAATGCTAAATGGCATCGAACAGCTAAATGGCAGCAATTATGTCACGTGGAAGGAGAAGCTTGAGATCACTATGGCCTTACTCAATATTGATTATGCTCTCCTTAATGATCCTCCTGAGGTGCCTAAAGAAAATAATGAAAATTATGAAGCCCTCAAGAAGGAATATGACATTATTAAGGCTAAGTGGGATGACTCTAATCGCAAGTGCCTTATGATGATAAAGGGCTCCATTACACATAGTATGAGGGGAGCCCTTCCCGATTGTGAGACAGACAAAAGGGTACTTTGCAAAAATTGAGCATCAATTTAAAGGGTCTTCTAAAGTTTATGCAACAAGTCTTATCGAAGGCTAATCGATGAAAAATATGATCCCACTCGGAAGTCTTCGAGAGCATATTATGAAAAAATGCAACATGGCCGCCAAACTAAAGTCAATGGAGATGGAAATCTCTAATGGTTTCCTCGTCCATTTTATTATGTCATCTTTGCCTCCCCAATTTGATCCATTTATGATCAACTATAATGCGATGGATGTTAAATGGGAGATTGATGAAATGATGGCGCGATGTGTGCAAGAAGAAGAAAGGCTTTAAGGCTGACAGAATTGATCATGTTAATCAGTTTGGTCATTCACAAAAGAAGAAGTATAGAAAATTTGTGAATGAATATGTGAAGCCCAAGCCTTATAAGTTCAAGGAAAAAGGCCAATCCTCAAAAGGTTCACAGCAAAAGAAGCCAGAAAAAGCGCCTAATGCTGAAGGAAATAATTCCAATGCTTGCCACTTTTGTGGAAAAGGTGGGCATAGGCGAAAGGATTGTTTTGGCTTCAAGAGATGGCTCAAAGAAAGAGGTACCGACACTATTACTGTTGTTGAAGAATCCCTTTATGTTAATTATGCCACCAATACTTGGTGGATTGATTCAGGTGCAACAATTCATGTTGTAAATTCGTTGCAGGGATTCAATATGAGGAAGACCCTAAAAAGAGGGGAAAGAACAATTAGAGTTGCTAATGGTGTTGAAGCTTATGCCGAGGCGATTGGAGACTTCACTCTTACACTTCATGGCGGTTTTAAGCTTCAGCTAAATAATGTTCTTTATGTACCCTCGATGAAACGGAATTTAATTTCCGTCTCATGTTTAGATGATGATAGTTATGAGTGTCATTTTGGGAATAAGCAATGTATAATTATGTATGACAATAATAATGTTGGTCTTGCCTGTCGACAAGACAAACTTTATGTAATTTCCCTTTGTGATGATATAAATAATGTGGATTCTACCTCAAATATAAATGTCGGTACCAAACGCAAACGTAATGATAATGAGATTTCTTCGAAATTATGGCACTACCGTTTAGGCCATATTTCGAGGGGGAGGATTGAGCGTCTCATTAAAGATCAAGTTCTTCCTTCTCTTGATTTTTCCGATGCGGATGTTGATCATTGTATCGATTGCATCAAAGGAAAATATGCCAAGAAAATTAAGAAAGGTGCAAACCGAAGCACGGGAGTTTTGGAATTAATTCATACGGATATATGTGGTCCGTTTAATGTGAGATCGGTGGACGGTTATAATTCATTCATAACGTTCACTGATGACTTCTCCCGTTATGGATATTTTTATCAAATTAAAGAAAAATCAGAGGCATTAGACAAGTTCAAGATTTTCAAAGCTGAGGTTGAAAATCAGTGCAATAAAAGAATTAAAGTTGTAAGATCTGATCGTGGTGGTGAATACTACGGCAGACATGCAACTTATGGTCAAATTCCTGGACCATTTGCAAAATTCTTACAGGAAAATGGCATTGCCGCCCAATACTCAGCACCGGGTGAACCTCAGCAAAACGGGGTGGCTGAAAGGAGAAACCGCACACTTATGGATATGGTGCGGAGTATGTTAAGCCACTCCACTTTACCGGTGAATTTATGGATGGAAGCCCTTAAAACAGCAGCACATATTCTTAACAGGGTTCCCAGTAAATCGGTGCCCAAAACACCATATGAATTATGGATCGGGAAAAAGCCAACCCTGAATTATTTTCATGTATGGGGCTGTCCTGCTGAAGCAAGGATTTTTAATCCGGTTATGGGAAAATTAGACCCCAAGACAGTCAGTTGCCATTTTATTGGTTATCCTGACAAATCTAAAACATATCGATTTTATTGTACAAATCAGACAACGAAATTTGTTGAAACAAGACACGCTGTGTTCTTGGAAAGTGATATGATGAGGGGGAGCATGACTCCCAGAGAAATAGTCTTGGAGGAAAAACAGGAATATGTCCCGATGCCTGTAATCCAAGAGCCAGTGTTTCCAGTACATACTGAAATTGCACCTCAAGTTTCAGCTCCTGTAGCTGATGGTGCTCACATAACTGGACAACAAAAGGACCAAGGACAGCAATTACGAGTGTATTCAAGAAGGCAACGTGCTGCTAATGCAACACCTGCTGATACACCGGTGACTGTTCCAGATGTCACATCTAATGATGCTCTTATTGAAAATAATCAGCAGTCTCAAACTGTTATTAATGTGCCGAATAATGAGTCTCTTAGAAGGTCACAGCGGGCTAGAAAGCCTCGCTATTCCCGATGATTATCTCACCTACATGAGTGAGGATACAAATGAGCCAGTGTTGGATAATGATCCCACCTCATTTAAGGAGGCTATGGAAAGTGAATATTCGTCTAAATGGCTCGATGCTATGAAAGATGAAATGAAGTCCATGAGCACCAATGATGTATGGGACTTAGTAGAAATCCCTGAAGGAGCCAAAACAGTTGGATGCAAATGGGTCTATAAGACCAAACGTGACTCCAAGGGTGATATCGAAAGGTTTAAAGCAAGGCTTGTGGCAAAAGGATTCACTCAAAGAGAAGGGATTGATTATAATGAAACTTTTTCACCCGTCTCTTCGAAGGATTCATTCAGAATAATTATGGCACTCGTGGCTCATTATGATTTAGAGCTACATCAGATGGATGTCAAAACGGCATTTCTAAATGGTGACTTACGCGAAGATGTTTACATGGCACAACCGGAAGGTTTTGTTATGGAAGAAAATAAACATTTAGGATGTCATCTGAAGAAATCCATCTATGGTTTGAAACAAGCATCAAGAGAGTGGTATCTCAAATTTGATCAAGTCATAAAGAAATTTGGCTTTAAGGAAAATAAGAAGGACAATTGTGTTTATGTTAAGTTCAGGGGGAGTAATTTTATCTTCCTGATATTATATGTTGATGACATACTCTTGGCCAGCAAGTGATAAAAATATGTTGATGGAGACCAAGAGATTCCTGTCTTCAAAGTTCGATATGAAAGATCTCGGTGAAGCAACTTATGTTTTAGGAATTGAAATTCACCGGGATAGATCCAGAGGGATCTTGGGGCTATCTCAGAGAGCATATATTGAAAAGGTACTGAAAAAGTACAATATGTATAAGTGCTCAGCCTCGTCTGCTCCTATTGTTAAGGGCGATAAATTTGGGACTTTCCAGTGCCCAAGAAATAATTATGAATCTGCGCGAGATGAAGTCAATTCCTTATGCCTCAATTGTTGGGAGTATTATGTATGCACAAGTGTGCACTCGCCCTGATTTAGCTTTTGTGACCGGGATGCTTGGCGGATATCAGTCCAATCCAGTGTCCGGATCACTCGGAAGGCTGCTAAAAGGTCTTGCGTTATTTGCAAGGTACTAAAGGCCTCATGCTTACTTATGAGAAATCTGATAACCTCGAAATAGTGGGTTATTCAGATGCTGATTTTGCGGGGTGTGTTGATACTAAGAAATCCACATCAGGTTATATCTTCACCCTTGCAAAAGGAGCTATATCATGGAAAAGCTCAAAGCAAACTGTTACTGCATCGTCGACAATGCAGGCAGAATTTGTAGCATGTTATGAGGCAACCGGGCAGGCGGTATGGTTGAAGAATTTTATCCCGGAACTAAGAGTGATTGACAGCATTTCCAGGCCTCTCACTCTATACTTGCGATAATCAACCCGCGAGTGATCTATGCGAGTAACAACAAGTCAAGTGCAGCTGGCAAATTTATTGACATTAAGTATCTTGTTGTGAAAGATAGAATCCAGGATCAAACAATAGATATCAAGTACATTAGTACTAAGTTTATGTTAGCGGATCCGCTCACGAAAGGCTTACCACCCAGCGTATTTAGAGAGCATGTTGCCGGCATGGGTTTGGTTGAAAGCTTTTAATCCGGAGAAGTTGGAACTATTATGGCACCATCTCCCCAAAAGGGGCTCATTTTGAGATCGGATGGGAACCATAGTCACTTGGTTTAGCAGTACTTAATTGACTGTTGTAACCTATTGTCTTGGTGTACCATTTTATCAAAAGATGAGTCCGTAATGTTTATGATGTTTATGTAAAGAATTATGTAAATTAAGTTAATATATGATGTGAATAAAGTTTATGGAGCTCATAAATTAAAGAGGTTCATTTTGATATGAAGTAATGTGCTATAGTCACTAGATTAAATGGTACCTAACAGACCATTATAATCTTTTCGTCCTAGTGCATTATTTTGTTGAAAAAATGAGCTTATAATGATCAGCCTTACGATCAAGGGGGAGAATGTTGGATATTTTGGTGATCTAGGCTGCTTTCCTAGGTCAGATATTTTGGACTGCTACAGTAGGGCGGCACTACCGTAGCTACAGTAAGGCGGCTCTACAGTAAATGGCCACCTATCCTTATGTGTTGTCTTGATCGGAGACATCGATTTTGATCCAACGGTGCTGGTTCCCCTAGTGCATAGTGCTAAACATATAAAAGGGGTCAAATGACCTAGAAGAGGAGTGGTGGAAGATGGCTGCTGCTCTCTGCCTTCTCTCTTACACACTCTCTCTCAAGAACAAGCCACCGATCAGGCTAGCACTAAAGCACTAGGAAGAACCTAGCACAAATTGCTCCATCCTGGTGTGAGCAATTAAACAAGAGGAGGCATGGCATCATCTTCAGATCAAGGTATTTCTGATCTTATTCTTTTGTGGCTCAAACTAGAGCTAGTTGATCCTGCTGGATCCAACATGTGTTAGTTCCCTTGTTTTAAATGCATGCACCCTGTGTTATATATTGCTTCTTTTACTCAACTTTCCTCGAAATAGGCTTTCGCCCCGCTATATTAATATAGCAACCACACGATACAAGCATGTTGGGGCCGCAGCACAACCAGGCCCAAAAGAAACGGAAGAGAAAGAGAAAAGAAAACAAAAGCCGACACCGGTAACTCGACAAGAACGATGACGACCCCGCAACCGCTGCGTCCTCCGGAGAATGCCCACCACACTCCTAGCACCTCAAACCGCCGCATACCAAAACAGCACCTTCAACAAGGAGAGCGACGACGACGCCGCTGCTGTCCGGAGAACTCCTGGGGTTTCCCCCGGTACACGGAAGGAAATGGAAAGGGGGTACAACCGACGCCCTCCAAGAAGGCAAGGCGGCACCCTCGGGCGCCACCGCGTCAGAGTCGGATGAGCCGACATGGATTTCTCCCAACCCCAAATCCACCATCCTGGACGATTCGAAGAGCTCCCCCAACCTACCGCCCACCAACACACGCCCCCACGGTCTTGAAGTCCTCATCGCTGTCTCGCCGTGGACACCGGCGCAAGGCCTAGAGGAAGAAGAGGGAGACAGCAGGGCCCGGGGTAGCATACCACTACCGGCGGGAGGGAACAACCTCCACCGGACGACCACCACCTGCGGTCTTCACGGCAGCCGACCGGACCAAGCAGCAAGGACAAACCAGGCCCCTCCTGGCCCGGCCGAGCCCAACCAGGCCCGTGAAGTCCTCGCCGCCAAGTTGCAGCTGGCCGGCCATGGCGTCGCCACCACCCTGCCACCGCCGACGCGCCTCTTCCGCCACCAGGGAACCGCTAGGTCGGACCAGGGGCCGACGGCCCGCCAAGCCCAGATCGGGCCCGAAAGGGGGCCCAGATCTTGGCCGAACGGACGCCGCCACCACCCCTCCCGACCGCCGCTCCGCCGCCAACGACGGCGCCGCTGCGCCTCCTTCCACCCGACACGCGGAAACCACGCCGCCGCATCGGACCGCCGAAGGCCGAGGTGCACCGCCACGGGTCGCCCTGCGCCGCGCCGCGGCTCCGCGCCGCGGGAGAGGCCGCCCGCCGCCGCCGGCACCGCACAGGCAACGCCCGGCGGCCCGCGCCGGCGGCGGCGCAGAGAGGGAGGGGGAAGAGAGGGCTGGGAGGCGCGGCGGCTAGGGTTCGCCCCTGCTCGCCCGCGCGGGGGGCGAGAGGAGCGAGACGGGGGGCGAGAGGACCCACAGCCGCTTCAACCCGGGCGAGTCATCTGGATCGGCTACCAACAAAAATGCAAGACAGGCAAGACAGGCAATTTTGAACAAAAAACATAACAGTTCACTTCTTGGTTCACTACCCAGATGTGTACTGTTTATGGCATCTTCTTTCTACTTATTCTTATTATTTGGATATAGGTCTGATGTAGCAGAACAAAGTGGGGAGTTAGTTTCCCGTTCAATAGCAGGATCGATGACCCCAAGGTGCTCCAGCTATCTTATTTAATGGGTCTGTAATAGGAGTTTGTATTCCATAACACAACTCCACTTGTGTATGCTTGTCTATGAATAGGGTAAACTTTGGTTATGCCGATGCCCATATGGTACCTAGGCAGATGGCGGCTGGTCCTGCAGACTCGTGAAGCTCTTGATATTGTTGCATTAGGTTTGCCTGAGCAGGTTTGTGCTGTTACATACATAGTTCGGCCACCTCTTTTTCCCCCGTTGATGTGCTCTTTGTTCTTTCCTTTTTCTGTTACTGTATTTGATATCTACCTGTAACAACCTATTTGCTTTACCGCATTTCTACATCCATTGTTGAAGTGTAAGCATTGATATTATGTTTTTGTTCATGCAGTCTGTTGAAGGAATGAAAGTCATATGCCATGAGCTAACTCAGGCAGTTGACCCCGAAAGCTCTGTGCTTGATGATCTTATCAAAGAAGCTTACAGATTAGTTTCATGCTTGTCTGTTATGGTAAGCCTTCATTGTATTCTTCAGCTTAGCTTTCGGTAACTCTGCCAACTTCGATGATGACATATTTTTCAGGTTCCAAAAACCTTTAATTTCAGCCTAGCTGGTGCTTCTTCAAGGTCTTGCAAATACGCTTTAAATACTCTCATGCAGGTCTGTTAATAAGTCTATGCTCGTTTTTCTTTCCTTTTTATATATTTGTTTAATGTTGTTTACGAGTTGGTTGCTATTCTGCAGACTTTCCAGATCAAACGACTTGCTCATGCTGTGAAGGAGGGTACCTTAGACAATCTTATCACAGAGCTACTACTCTGGCTTTTAGATGAAAGAGTTCCTCTTATGGATGATGGTAGTCAACTACTCAAGGCTCTTAAAGTCTTGATGCTTAATCCTGGTATGTGTATTTCTTTACATATTCTCTTAAGCTTGCTGTCTGCTGTGTTTACGATTCTACTTTGAGCAGGATAATGCTGAGAGAACATCCTCATTTGTTGTACTAATCAACTTACTGAGGCCTTTAGACCCTTCAAGATGGCCATGCGCAACTCCATCAGAGTCCCTTGCTGTAAAAAATCAGAAGTTCTCATATTTAGTTGTCAAATGTTTAATTAAATTGACAAAGGTATGCTGCTATTTGTGTATGGACTGTTGTGAATATGTACAGGGTGTCAATTTTGATGGCATATGTCATCTTTTCTGGTTCTTCAAAGTACGATATACGAAGTTGACCTTGATCGCATTCTTCAGAGTGTTCATATTTATTTACAAGAACTTGGGATGGAAGAGATACGGAGGAGGTCTGTGCTGACCCATTAGATTTGAATATTTATCTCTTCAATCATTTCCTTTTGTATTTCAGTCACATGAGATGCATGCATATGGTGTAGGGCTGGAGCTGATGACAAACCACTAAGAATGGTCAAAACTGTGCTGCATGAACTTGTAAAGCTTCGAGGTACAGCAATAAAAGGTCATCTTTCGATGGTCCCTATAGATGCTGAACCTCAGCCAATCATTCTTGCATACATTGATCTTAATCTTCAGCTAGGATTTGAATATCATGTCCTTTGATCATTCCATGAAAGCTTCTATGTGCCTCCTTTTTGTCTAAGCAAATACTATTGGGTCATCCTAGACCCTTGCAGCAGCAAGGATGTTGACGCCATCTGGACCTATGGGCCAAACTCGCTGGGGTGACACCGCATCGAACAATGCAAATCCATCAGTTCATTCAACTGATGCACAATTGAAGGTTGCACCACTTGTTTCTTTTGTCACGTCATGCTTGTAGTTTAATTGTATTCAACTTCACACACTTATTTGATACATTGTTTGCCTTTGTTTCGGGTATGATCAGCAAGAGCTTGCTGCAGTATTCAAGAAAATTGGTGATAAGCAAACATGTACTATTGGTCTTTATGAGCTGTACAGGATAACCCAGCTGTACCCAAAGGTATATATTATCAAGTAGTATCGATGTTGATTTTACACTAGTACAGCTTGCATCATTGGAAAAGTAAATCTGAAACTTGGAACTTCGATTTTTTTAATCTTCGCCATTTTAAGCTGTCTGCTCTGGTTTATTTCCTGATTCAAGAACATGCTTTCCTCAGGTTGATATATTTGCTCAGCTTCAGAATGCAAGTGAAGCATTTAGAACGTACATCAGGGATGGGCTTGCTCAGGTTTGTAATCTCCTCCTTGGACGGGTTTGAGTCTTTTGGTACTTCTGACTGAGATATAAGAAATGTGTTTGTGGTGCATCCAGGTGGAGAAGAATGCCGCAGCTGGAAGAACACCCTCTAGTCTTCCATTATCAACGCCACCTCCAATAGGCAATAGCATCTATACCTTCTCCAAAATTCGCACCTTTTCCTGTCCACACAAAATCGATAAATAGCAAAACCGATTGTAATGAAGATGATCCCTTCAGAGTCCAAGGAGACTCTGATATTAGGCTACAATCTACTGAACAACAGACCGATAGATTCCAATCCTCAGGTCTACTTCTTACGCTATCTTTTGGCATCTGGATATTTGACTGTATGGTATCAAAATTATTGATATTTGTTTTTTATTATTGGAACTATTTATTTCTTCGCCAGCAGGGACACTGGATGCTCTCAGGGAAAGAATGAAAAGCATGCAAGCTGCAGCTGTAGGAGGTAATTTTGATGGAGCTCATACAAGGCCATTGGCAAGTATGAACGGTAATATGCTACATGGGGGCACACGACTGGATGGTGAACCACAAACACCAAGTAATATTCCACCCATGGACGAGAGAGCATTATCTGGGCTGCAAGCACGAATGGAGAGGCTGAAGAGTGGGTCTATGGATCCACTCTAAATACAGTTGACATTATCATGATAAATACCACCCATTGTAATTGACTGTATATTTGCAGCATAGCCATGCTATTTGTAGATAGGTATGTCAGATGCACTACATGATGCGGGGCTGACGTTTTGTTATCCCCGCGTTCCAGGTCAACCCATTCTTGCAGAGTTCTCCGGTGTAGTTTTTGATATCTAGCCACCGCGCGCCGAACAGCTCCCCCAGCACCCCGGCGTGCTCCTCGCCCGCCCCCGCGCTCCCGGACATCACGTCCCCTGCGACAAACGAGCAGAGAATTCTCGATGCGATCAGCAGGCGCCATGGACCATGGTGCACACACTCAGCAATGGGCTGTGCTCCGGTGTCCCCCCTTGGCGAACGATGTTCAGGTGGTAAACGTGCGTTTGGTTCGTGACTAGAAAATATGGATGATCCCATCCCAAAAGTCGAATATTTCTCAGAAAGGCTAGACCATATGATCCGTGAATTTCATGACTAATCTCACTAGCCGCCTGAGAATCCATGGCCGTCGACGCGACTCCGACACCTGCCACCGTCGTATGTGTGCTCCCCAGCTCAGCGGCGGCCACCATGTCACGGCGAGCGGTGGGCTTGCTTTTCCGCGTGGCTCCCCAACTCGACATCGGCGGCCTCCAGGGCGCGGTAAGCGGCGGGCTTGATTTTCAACGTGGCTCCCTAGCTCGGCGGCGGCGGCCTCCATGGCGTGGCGAGCAACGAGCTTGCTACGTCTGCGCCACACCCAGTCGAAGAAACGGCCTCGCTAAGTATGTGTGGGTAGTGACCTTGCTAGGCACGGCTAGGCGGCCGCTCGCTAGGTCTGGCCTCCACCACAAAGGGAAAAGGACCCGTTAATTACATATTAACCGGTGTGTTAATGGCATATTTATATGTTTCTATTAATCGTTAATTAAATATATTTTATCCCATCCCATCCCGTACATGTTTGCCCATGAACCAAACACACATGTTAAGTCAATCCACGAAGGGGTATCAACAGATCTTAGCCGTCTAAATAGAACAAAGTTTAGAGGGGGGGACACCGGAGCAATAGCCCTCAGCAATACGAATGTACGAAAGAAGCGCTCGCGTCGTTGCGAGGGCTAGCTTACTGATGATGATGAGGTAGACGACGAGAGTGCCGGCGGTGGTGAAGGCGACGAAGACGTTGAGCGCGGCGGCGCCGGCGCGGCCGAACGCGTCGCCCATGATCCCCGCGTACGAGGGCGGGCCGCTGGGAGCCCAGCCCGTGTACCGCAGCATGAACTCCACGGAGACGTTGGAGAGGACGGCAACGGCCGCGATGAGGACGAGCGCGGGGGCCACGCCGAGCACGCGCATTGCCGCCGGGATCGACATGATGCCGGCGCCGATGATGCTCGTGGACAGGTTGAACACCGCGCCGGAGACGGACGCCCCGCCGCCGTGCCCGCCGGAGAGCTCCGGGAGCAGCAGCGGCTCCGCGGCACCAGCTCGCCCGCCCATGCTCGCTCGCCGGCGGCCTCGTCCTCGGGTTGGTCTCGGGCGTGTGGTGTGGACGGCGTCCGTCGGGACTCGGGAGTGCTTAATTAAATATGGCACACGAGGCAAGTATTGAATCAGTAAATTACTCTTATACCCTGACGTGGCGAACATGAGCGCCGAAGCAGAAGTTGGTAATGGTGTGTAGCATGGAAAATTCCACGCATGAGATGCGTACAACGGGACAGGCGAAGGCAGAATGATTGGAGAGGCGGGGCAGGAGATAGGAGCCTGTTGTACTTGGACGCCTATGCGCATGGGTTCGTGTTTCGCAATGACACGACGATGAACTGGGTTTGTTTAAGCAAAACGTGTTCATTTAGTCATCTTTTGTCTCCAATATGTTGCGAATAGCTGGCAATTTATTTGGTGTATGATCGCCGCGTCTATGGCCTATGAAGTCAGTAAACATCATACATCTTACTTCTTTCTCCCCGAAAAAAGAACACTTTCTTAAAAATGAATGATTCAAAAAATCCGTCTCACTATGTGCACCAACCCTATCAATAACATTTTTGGAGAATATGAAAATAAAAATTATATAGTTCTGACAAAATCTGGAAAATTCTAAAATTTTGAAATATGCATTATTCACTATACTTAGCTCCATGATTTTGTCAGTTTTGTGTATCCTACAATACAAAATATTTCATACTAAAATTTTACACATTTATTTTATACACCATTGACTACATATCCAACTTTTCTACTCCTTTCGTCCTATAATTCAGATGTACATGGGTTTGAGGGAGTGTTGCCTTTATCGATATATGTCGCAAGTTTGTATAAATTTAGATGTATCTAGACACTATTTGGTGTATAAATATATAACTTTAGATAAATATCTGACATCTTTTTATGAACGGAGAAAGTAAAAAATCTTTGAAATAGTATGAATTTTGATATATCTTGAGCTCATTAAAGTTGGGGCTCCATTTGGAGTTTACATGCATGTACTGCTAACTTTATGAATTTGCGACACCAAGTTCTTAAAATGATAATATACAACCGTGTGGAACGTCTCTCGTATTTTCAATGCTCCCTCTGGCTAAAATTAATTGACGCAGCCATATACTATGCCCAATACAAGTGTACAGGGGAGTAGGTGTTTACCGTGGTATGTCATGAAGCCATGTAAATTTTCGATAAAAACATGATTGTACGTGCCCTATGGAAAGCAAGGCGTAGAAAGAAGGGAGCTTTTTCAGGCTCTATAGACAAGATGGTGTTCTCTATGTACAATTCTGCTTAAAATGTGGCTGTTTTGCACGACTGCAACAGCATAACTCCCACTCGATAACCCCATTCTTCATCAAATTTATTTCTACTGTCACAGCAAGAGCTGAAATCTCGCCAACAAGTAAATTTTACCTCATGACATCACAGAACTCGAAAGTGGACCAAACGAGCACGACCAACTCACAAACACAGGACTCGAAGGTGAACCAAATGAGCTCGATCGACTCACAAACACAAACACACTCGTACCCTCTTGGCACCATTCTCTTTTTCTTACTACAATTCTTCCCACTTTTATTCTGCCACCTGATTTTATTGCAATCGGACGCCGTGCTAATAAGGCGCTATCCTGCTATTACAAGAACTGATCCAGCTGATCCAGTGGCCCATGCCACGTACACATCCAAAGGTGATTCTCCCGCATGCTTGTCTCTTGCACATTTCTCAGATCTCACTGAAAGAGCTGATTGTCCGGAAACCGTGATTCTCAGGAAGTGGTGCATTCCCCGGGCGAATAGAGATTATTACATCGAGACCTGAAGAGAAACAATGTTAGATAAACAGTGAAATCCAAGTCTATCCCACGAGAGGAGATAAGATATTAAGAACAAAAGCACATATACAACCGTGCAATAATGAACACAATATCTTAGCTCACGAGTGACGCACGCAGGCCAAAAAAGTGTGAACACTCCATAAGACATAAACATTATATTTACATGACTTGTCTACAAATATCCTAATATTAGAGTGGAACTAGCATAGGGGTACCTGCACTCTTTGCAGCAACAGCTTCTTCGAACACATCTGTGATAAATAAGATTTCAGATGGCTTGTCCACCCCAAGTGATTTTGTGATCTCGAAGTAACTCCTTGCTTCTCTTTTGTTTCTGTTCATATTAGAGGGTCATAATTCCATATTCATTTTTGAAGGGACAAATAGAACAATAAATAGAAAGCTTACCCTGTTGTGGTGTCAAAAAAACCACACAAGTATTGTCGCAGATCACCATGGGATGAGTGGCCAAATAGTAGCCTTTGTGCCTCTCTACTGCCACTTGAGTATATGTAAACCTATTGGCAAGCATATGATCTTATATCAAGTGACTGGACACTTCACAAATCTAGGAATACATATACAAGACTATACGCTTGAAACTCAAGTTCTAATAATATCTTAACTACCATTCATAGTATACGACCGTATCACATGACTAAACCAACTTATAGTTATTATCATCATTTCTTGTTTACTCCTTTTAACATTATCTTTTTCAAGTTCAACACAGCTCAGTTACATCTAATGTGTTCAATTAATGCAACGAAAGGTTAGCATCCTTCTGGTCTATCAGAAATCATTTTTCTGTGCTTCTCTACATGCTAATAAATTCATTAGAACTTCTGACGACCTACTAGCCGATTTTTTTTGGGTTTCTCAGTTTACGAGGGACTGAGCATTATGCTTTATTCAAATCCATATTGCTTACATGCATCAGTCCTACATATGAAAGTAGAACAGACGAACCGCAGAGCAACTGATTTTTTTTATGACCATCTCAATGGTTGAGCACGGTACTGAAGTAAACTATTTGCTGTGAATGAGATATGTGCGTTTAGTAATGACCCACCCAGCAGCAAGTTAGGAAGAAGATCCCCGTGATCTCTCAATTAGGAGGTTTATCCTTTAAATTAGGAAGATAACATTTAGCTTGGGCCATATGCCAATTACAAGTAAGATCTGTGTGTTGTTAAATATGAGTGTTAGTCCTATATGTAAAGAGGACCCCCTATGAGAAATAAATCAAGCAAGAACTAGAACAACACTTCTTCTATCTTGCCCCTAGGGGTACAAGCCTTTCCCCTAACTCCCTGCAACCCTAGTACACAACAGAGAGATTTACGGAGTTCTGTAGTGGGTATTGTCTCAACAATAGCTCAGGAGTCAACTCTCTGACCTAAATAACTCAGTTACGAAGTATGAACAATAAAAATAAGCATGAACAATAAACAGATCTGATGACAATCCAAATTTATGCCACAAAAGTCGAAAATTTATACTTCGGAAGAGTTTGACCAAATAGATACCTTCACACCGTGAGATTGCCAGTCCTTCAGCGCCCCGGGAACATCCTCAAAAACAACACCGTGCAATTCTTTGCTTTCAAATCCAGTCCTCCATATATGACCCTGGAATTAGCCATTAGAACAGAACTCCATCAAAGAAAGAAGATATAGTTCCGGCTCAGGGAAGGAATGTGAAAGGTACCTGAAGTTGTTTCAATGATGTAATCTTCCGGTCTGCTTTGATCATGGACTCAACATTAGTGACTAACGAATTGATAACCTCTTCTTTGCCAGCATCACTGGGTGCAACTGGAACAGCCCCAACAACTCCGTTTCTCAGGTCTTCTTCAACCTGCATAATTGGTTAATAGTCTGTTAAACTTGAATAAACAAAGTAATTTGTGCAAGCGCAGTCAAACACGATATACTAGCATGATTAACTTTGATTTTAGATCCTTCACAGGACAGTTAAATTCCTATACCATAACTTACTTGGATGCGCAATAGTTCGATGTCTTCTTTGGTTTCTTCAGAATCGTATGTAGAAATCAGATGCTTCCGCACATTATCACGGGCATAAGGAAACATAACATCAGTCACAAATGATATTGGAGTTGTTGTTCCTTCGATGTCAAGTACAACACAATGCTGCAATGAGCAAAAAAGTGTGAGTACTAGCATTCAACAAATAAGTGAACAGTTAAGTGCCCAGATATACCAAACGTAAACCAGCTAAGGAAAAACACAAGCAAAAACATCCGCTATAACATCCTATTTCTCAAAGGGTTCTATGAAAAAATTCAGTTGCAAGGATGTTACTTGTGCAGAAGTTGTCTCATGTGTTTCATTCAAAGTGTTTGAATTAATTAAAGCTATGTGATTTGTGTTAAGTCCATATATTAGAAAATATCGATAGAGATACCCGCTAGCGATAGTTTACTTGATTATTTTCTCTTTTGGTGCGTTCTCCAGGAATTCCAAAGTTACTTTAATTTATCATTAATCGACTCGGCTGGAACCCAGCTCCTTGGTCCATTCTATTCTCCTTCAGCCCACGCCAAAGCAACCAACACCAACTCATCATCTAGCCCAAGTTGCAGCCCAATCTCTAATCCTCTTTCTCTCACTTGTAACTTGTAAGTTGTCTCTGTGTCACATTTCTTGAACACATGAAGCAGCACAGCATCAGGAAATTACAGCCGTTCCTCTATCGCTTCATCTCCCCACTTCCTACTCTCTTCTATTGCACGTGCAAATTAAATCCCTGTCACCGCCCACACTCATCCCCTTTATCTCTCATCTTTTTTCCTTGTTTAATCTCAACCAGAAACGGTAACCATTAGCGCACAGACGTACAGGAACCATGTCATTTCTTGATCTCCATGCTCTATTACAAAGCCAATACGAGGAAAGCAATCTGTTAGCACGCCTCTTCTCTCTGTTTTCTCTCGGACAATCTCACCTGAAGCCCATAAAAGAGTTCGCACAGATGCTGCTTTCCCAGCGTCTGCTGCATAGTTCACTGGACCACCTGCTCCACAAGTAGCTTTGAGTCCAATTCCTTCCACTATCAGCTTCTCAACAATCTCGTCTAAATGGTGCTCATATCCACAAAATCTACACCGCACCATCACGATTCACGAGGGTAGTTCCATCACTGCCTTCCTCTCCAGATTGCTGAAATATCGCCACACCATAAACACCGGCTTTTCCAGGCGACTCCAACCATTACAGTGACACCTCAGGTTGCATAAGTTTACCACTGGGATCTACTCCCTTCTATAGGTTGTAACTGGTTGTAATAGTAGCTTACATTACGGGGTGGAGGGAGTAAGTACTAATGCAAACTGAGAGAGTACCCATTAATGGTGACAGTTTTTTGGTAGAGAGAAAATAAAAGGAAAATGGATGGAACAGCAACGGGATGAGTGCCTCAAGTGATAGCGATTTAATTTCACACTGGAAATTGAAGAGAGAAGGGAGTGGGTGGTGAACCAATGGAGGAAACTCTAGAGTTGCCTGCTGATGTGTGTGTTTGCTGGAGGGTGAAGAAATCTGACACAGATGCTACAGTTACATGTAAGAGAAAGAGAATTAGAGACCGGGGTGAAGATTGGGCTGGGCTAGGCTGGTTGCTTGAGTGGTGGGTGGGCTGAAGAAGAACAAAATGCAAATGGTTGAGAAAAATAGGAACTGAACTCCTAATATTGTAGCAAAATTCACACAAGCCAAAAGTACTATGCAGAATTATCCATAATTTCTCCAAGGCATTATTTGAACTCGAAATATTCCAATAAATGGACTCAACTCCAGTTACATAATTCAAATTAACTAAAAAAAAAATTTCAATAAAATACATGGGACTACTTTTACACAAAGTAACATTCCTGACTGAAAATAATACTTGAAGAAAATATGATATTACAACAGCAGTTGCCCATGATATTAATCTAAAAGTACTATAAAGGAGGTTGAATTCACAAATCACTAGGAGCAAGGAACTGACCTTTGATGATTTAGCTGCATGAGCTCCATTAGGAACATCAGGACTTATAACAGTACGCAATCTTTTGGCGCTGTTTATTGGACCATGCTCAGGAGTTGTCCAATCAATCCCTAACTGATACATCTTGACGGCAGCATCAAGAAGATAATGATAGCATTCAGCCTGAAAAGCAAGGCCATAGCAATGTAGTGAACATCTGCCCACATAGGCTATATCATAAATTCTATTTTAAAAAAGGGCTAAACTATCCCTCTACTAATATAGCTTACATGTGTACAGCCTAGATTCCTCGCAAAAAAAAGTACAACCTAATGTTGATTAAATTTCAGAAAATCTGGATGCAAATTGCAAAATGACCATTAAAACTAAAAGAGGGGGTAGCATGTGGAGATAGATTTAAGGGCTTATATTGAACGAACTGATAACCTAAAATGAAGAGACGAAATGACTATGAGAGGAGATGAGAAGAATGTTAGTCAACAATAAGCACCCCAACCTGAAAACTGATTGATGTGTACCTCCTAGGAGGCGTGTAAACAAACTATACCTTTTCAGTGAAACGAAACACAAAGATCTCTTTCCGTTTTCTCGAGAAAACTGATGCAGAAACCTAGGTCATGGAAATAAAAAAATACCTGTGTCTTGGCATTGATCCAGGAGTCACCCCAAACATAAATTCCATGGTTCCGTACAAGCACAGCAGTTGCCTTCGGGTATGCTTTGATCTGTAATAACTTCACATGAGGTACTGCTAGATCCAACCAAAATATTGTTCATAAGCTAACCTCGTTGTAATAAATATTGTTTGGTAGTTGCTCAAACTCTCCATAATACAAAGGAAAGCGATGGTGCTACTATTATAGGGTAAAGACTAAATGATCATATGAATGAGATGTGTTAGTCATTATTGCGGCCTATAAGCTGCCCAATCACATTGCTGGAATCATCTGATTTCTATCAGTACAAATTCATGAGAGATAAAACTACATATAACTGAAGCATGTATTTGTAACTGTAGACTGAATTGCTTGAAAACTGAATTATAGAATCTTGAAGAAAAAACACTAGTGCCATACCGCTTCGGCCAAAGAGTCTGTGAGTTCATACTCATAAGGAGTATTCTCAATTATGGGGATCACCAATTCATCTCTGTAGCCATGACCTTTGATTCCTTTAATCATTTCCATATGTGTCATCTGGAGTAAGATCAGCAGAGCAGTATATGGTCACAAAAGGAATACCCATACAGCAATTAATTTAGTACTAGAAGATAGAGATGGACTTAATTAGAGAGATATGTAAAACAGGATCTATGTAATGAATAAAGTAAAAAAGAGTCGGCGCGTAATTTTTCAGATATTGTTCTCCCCCATCTGCACTGCTCCACAATTAAATCCGAACTTCTAGTTTCCTACATCTGTATCACCGACAGTAAATAGTGCAGCACATATATCAATCACCCATACGCACAACTAACCGCAGAAAAGTGAACTTTCCAAAAACAAATTAGCAAACTTCTTCGTAACAACAGCAAATAAACCACACATTAATGGATTTTATGTGTACAGATGGAGATGCTATTTTTTCTAGATGGGCGACAGTGAACTTCCAGCAAAGCTTTCACAAGCAGAAAGAAATCGCCACAAGACGTAGTGAACTTCTATCAATGTGAGTTGTAAGCTGCTGCCACACACGGATAAAGTTTTGGAAAGTTCAGTGCTATTTGTGTTACAGTTACCAATTAGTAGCGCAGATGTCACTCGTATAGTGGTATCTGAAAACTCTGTCATTTAAGTTTTATTCTGATTCCAGTTGTGAACATCATTGGCCGATACAATGGGTGGGCTTGATAACTTGATATAGCACCATGCAACATGTATGGTAGCACACATGTTTCGATTTTAGACATGCCAGCATGTCACCGCATTCTTTATTACTCCTAACTAACTTTCAAGGGACATATATTGGAGCTCAAAATCATATAAAATATTTAGTTGCATACACCATCCACATTCTACATGTAAGACAAAACATATCACACACTCCACCATAAGAGTTTCCAATCAACGTACCAACCATACACATTTCTAAATGTTGACTTCCCGGCATGGACAACTTCAGAGGATGTGTATACATCACGGTCTGGAACTCTGGATCAATGATCCAAACAGTGGATGCATATCTGTGTTAGAGCAAATCTATACAAATTATGCACCATGTGCTAGTATTAATGATTTTTCAGGTGTGATGTTTTGCGTGACACGAACGAAACATGGAGCAAAACCAAAGTCCAGATTATTGAATCGCTGCACAAACCAGCAGCGCATCATATGCTAAACACTTGAAGTGTATAAATATAAATGGAAATATGGAGAGTATAAATGATGATCCTTCCACAATTGATCAGGATTAAAAGGTGTCCATAATGTGGTCGACTTCACTTCTATTATAAGCATTGCATTGCCTGAGGGTAAAGAAGTCCTGATCTTAAGTACATCAGGCATGCTGTGTCTAACTTTTGCAATTGCATTCTTAGTAAGCACTATATGTAAATTTCATGGAAACACGAAGAAGATTTTGTGCATTAGCTGAATTTCATGGGAAATGTAAAAAAATACTAGGAGGACTCACCCTGAACTCCTTTGCACCAGGAACGAGCATTGTTGCCATGCACGTCTCCATGCCATGGCTATGAATCACAGCCCCAGCTCCTCGCATTAGATAAGACTGCAGAACATCAAGGAAATCATACAACATGCAAAGGGAATCTGAAACGGCGGAACGAATAAAACAAAGGAAAGCTGACGACCTTCATGAACAGAGGTGCGCAGTCTGAACACTTTGGGTGCTTGTGTGGCCATGGCTTTGCTCGTGGTGCAGAAATGATCTTGCCATCTGCTGCCATCACGTACATGTCGTCTGCCACCATCCTCTCCTTCTGCACGCCTAAACCAGATATAAAGTCAGTGACGATAAGAAAGAACATCAGTTGATCCACCGCACACCATACTCATAATAAAAGTGCACTTCGCCCAGCAAACACTGAGCGGAACGAGCAAGCGTGAACTCGACATAAAGGCAGCAGCATCCGTCTCTATTCCTCGGCCGAGTGGGAACTCGCACCCCAGCTTAACAATTCATCGAACAGGTTGGGCTCGTTCACCGCGAGGCCGGGCTAACGTAAGCAGCGACCATAACATGAGAGCATATGGGGGAGTTAGGTACCTGACGGTGACATGACGATGAGCTGCTGCGCGAGGGGCACGGCGGGGTCGTTGGCCTTGACGGTGATGCTGCCGCCGGTGCCGGTGACCCAGCCCTGCAGGTAGAAGTGGCGGCAGAGCTCCGCCACCAGCTCCCGCGCCTCCCGCACGGCGTCGCCCGCCAGGTACGCCGCCGACGCCATCCCCTCCGCCGCCGCCGACGCAGCCTCTGCGCCACCGGTGGACATGGCTCCCGTGTGTCGCTTTTTCCTCCGAGGCGTGTCTGAGGACTGCGGTTCGTGTGGGGTGGGTTTTGGACCTGTGCTCCGATAGGTGGCGGCTTGATTCGTGCTGCGGTTACTCTATCTCGGGGCCACGTGTCAGTCGCGAATTGGCGGTGGCTGACTGTGACGGGACGGGAATCATCGGGGCGGAGAATAAACGTTTTCTTATCTGACTCGATTTTTTTTTGTTCAGGATATATTCGCACACCCACTTTACGCCGTGAGCGAAGGTGTTCACGGAAGGGAATACCATGCTCGTGTGGTAGGTGAAATCGAGCAGGGAGGGCGGCATATTTCGTGGTGGCCGTCGTCATGGATATGGCCGCAAATGCGGTGGAGTTTGAACTATGGATTTTCAGAGAACTGGATGATGGTTACCAGGATGGTTGTACCCAGCTCATCGAGGAGTTTAAATTTCAGGTTTATGTCTTTTAAAAAATGATTTCTTTTTGGTGGGATACGATGTTCACGTCGAGAGTGAGGCCTCTATGATAACGTCATCTTAAGCCTTGACCCGGTGACTCAGTTTTTCAAAGATGCCCATACGGGTATGTTGTACGTATGCAGGAGTGTAAACGGATTGGATCGGATCGGATTTTGCTCATACCATATATTTTTTTCGGATACAGATCGGAGCGGATATTTTGAATTGCAGATTCGAATCGGAAATGGGGCAGGCTCGTATTGAAATAAAAAAAATAGTCGGATTTATGCTCTCATCAGTAGATTGTTATAGTTTTTTCAAATCTCTGAGAGAGATTTAAACATTCAGTCTTGTGTAGTTAAGAAAAAAGAGACACACTAAAATTAAAAACTTGATATAAACATAAAGCTAATGTTCATCAAATTAGTTTTTGGTAACTCAATAAGTACTAACCTTCCCAAATTGGCATTGATTTATAACTCAAAAGTCGGATTATCCAGTTTAAAACCTTCGGATTATCATAATTACATTTCGGATAATCTATATCCGTATGTTATTTGCCATACCATATCCTACACTGTATCCGGAGCACCACTTAGGAATCAGATATCCTTATCCGCCGAATTCTTTAAAATCAGATATGGATACCTTAAAACAGATTCGACGCCGGTTTCAGTGCGGAAATTATCCTATACATTTACACTCCTACGTATGTGCATTCATAGAGGTAAGTATATGTGAGCGTTGTGTTTGTGTTATGTTTTTCTTTTAAGTTATATTTCTAAAAAAAGGGTGTCTTACCTCCTTATATATATGTCGGGGGATGACCCCCGGTAGGTCAAGAGTATGGCAAACTAGACCATGAGAGCGCGCGTTGCCGCGCCCGTCCATATTAAAAGAAAGAATATCAACAGTATATAAGAAAAACGATATTACAGATATATAAGATGGGTCAATATTGTGCTGGAACTTAAAATCTAGAAGAGTATAACATAAAGAATGAATAGTTGACTATCTCAATTATGAACATGTCTTGTCACTGGGTCTACATATATTGTTATTTGTAGCATTAATCGTACCATCGAGTTAAGGAAATGATGATATAATACACATTTCAAAATGAGATGAAAAACGATAAACAATGGCAAAGAAAGTGCTTACACAAGTCCTGATCATGTATGCATACTTGCGTTGTCTAAACTATTCGAAACATGGAGGCATGCTAACAATAACCATTGTGTTCCATCTGATGAGATAAAACAAGTTTATTATCACCAGAACCACGCCACTCCTTTTTCAGCTAGCCATGAGCATTGCCTTTATTAACCTGCAATAACATAAAGCAAATAAATGCAACAACAACAAAGGAGGCTAAGCATGATGGATGGTACAAATAACATGAGTACAAAAACCGGCATGGAGCATAGAAATAAAAAAAAGTGTGAAGTTCTGCCATTAGGTGAAACAATTGCATGTTTATAGATGGCAAAAGCAAAATCAATAAAAGTTTGAATTAAAGAACATGGTTGCATAATCCAAAGGTAAAGGCAAACTGCATAATTGTTTTTTTTTTACATTCAGTTCATGAGTTGTATTACCAAGATGGGGCTGGGGTTATTCAAAATAAGTAATCACTAACACAAGAATAATTAAATAATGGGACAATAGCACCAAGGAATCACGGCACGACCATGCGGCTAGTCTATATAACTCAAAATCATGTCACATGATGAAAAATGATTTTCAATTATAGGCACGTAAGACTCTTGGGTGATGTTGGTCTCAGATTTTATGGACTTGTGTAATGATCTCACAGTTGAAATAAGTGAGGTGATATGTGTATTTATCTACAAAGAGATATTAGTGAACAATAATTTATTCTCCTTAGACTATACATACTGTTAGGTTAGCCATGTTTGCAACAATAATCAAGATGAGTGTAGTGCATACATGAAAAGATACTATCTGATTAGTCCCTAAAGTACCAAGTTCCCACCTGATATATAATGTAGACAAAGGTCACAAAGCATAATGGGCTGTCCCCCAAATAACATTTGAAAAGCAGGAAGCAATAACATGCAATCATGTAAGGCTATAGCATGAGATACTGCGTACTCAAACGGTATGAAACATCTCTTACTTGTCCAATAGACCATTAGCTTTACAACCCAACTCTTCATGTACAAGTGGTGAAGGTATTTTACAATAAAGAGTATCATCAACAAATTATATAGATGAAATACAAGAATGTCAAGTCGCTCTAGAAATTAGAAACCAAGGTTAAGTTCTAGCAAGGTTTTGATACTGTGGTCGTGAAATAGAATATCAAGGCAACGTACACCCATCCATTATAGAATTAGACTGATAGATATATCTGCTAGAATTCGCAATGCACATATATTTATCAAATAGACTAATGCTCAATGTAATAAATATGTTTACAGTGCCTCAAATATGAAGCTAAACTAATAAAGAAATATTTTGTAGGCAGAAAAATAATCGGATATGAAGCATAGTAGTATGCTAACACTTTCAACAAAGCTTTACTATTCTTATGTATAATGCCCTGCTTTGGTGTCTTGGGTATTCTTTCTGTGTCATGGCAAAAGCTTCGGAAGCAAACAGTTGAAAGATAAGGATGTAAATTAACTTCAAATTTTAATTACATGCAATGAAAGTTGATATTAGTAGATACTTTTATGAAACAATACAATTTCATAGTCTATCTTTTAACACCTGAAGGGAACAATAACCACATAAGATGAGATCATGATGCCATGCTAAATGTCAGTTTCATGAACACTTCGTATTGACTACACATCAGAAACCCTCAAAGTTAAAGTTGAAATGACAACATAAAATATACAGATGATGTCCCATTTATATAAGCAGTGTACTTTGGGGTTAAATTCAACTGGTGTGTTTTACATAATAGAAAAAAATGACAGGAAAAGAGAAAAATGAATTCCTAAAACCTCAGTCAATTTTTTTTTACCAAAGGTAATTAAAGAGTGGAACCTGAACAACAAAGGATCTTAGTTCGAATTCTAAGTCACGCAATTCAATGATGTAGTTCGCTTAATAAAGTGTAGAGATAATTTCAAGGATGAAATCTGATTTGAATCATAAAGTTGAAAAATATGAAGTTACCTAGCTTAACCGAGACGATCAGACACTTCTTTATTGCAGTAGTTAAATATAGTCAACTGAATTTTAAGTCTTTTTACATTTAAACGTCACATGCCATCGGACAAAGGTAAGTAAAATTAACCTTCAACCGATACAGAGTAGCTCATATCAGTAAATGAGTTTCTTGTCTTACCTTTTGTAGTTCACGTTTGCTATTATTGCCTGATAAAAGTTGGAGCCTGAATTCGGTGAAAAGTTTACCAGATTCAATGGAATTCTCAAAATCAGTAAACATTAAAATATTCTGCAAATGTAGCATCACAGAATAAGTGTGTCCAACAAGAGCTGATTATAGATACATGAAGATTGACTTTGGAAGCAGAACATAACCTTGCTGTCAACAGTGAGCTCATCCAATGGCTTGAACATCCTAGTTAATGGCATCTACGCTAATTATGTCCATGGCCTAGCTGTTAAATTAAATCAACAATGTTTAGTGTACACAAGCATGACATTCACCCGAACAAAACTGGATGTCAGATAATCTTTTAGGCAACACACGCATTTAAACAAATAGACAATAAGAAGTTCAAACTTCTTACAAAAGTGACAATCTGGTTGCTAAATATCAAAGGGTATACTCTTCAAGGAACACATTAACAAAGAAAATGGACATGCAACTTCCCAATCTTCCGAATTAATTAAACTTCTTAGTTGGGCCCTTATAACACAAGCCAATCCCTAAGAGCCCACCTTTCAGGAATGGGGTTGAGAGTCAAGAAGCCTGCCAACAGTACAGCAACTGTTACATCCTGCCGAGATGTCCATCAGGCACCAGCACAACAACTAAGCAACGTCATCTTCCCTTGGTATTATCAGTTCTAGAAAAGTAATTGGTAATCAACAATAAAAACAGAGATCATAGATATGAAAAGGGATTTCGAGGGGAGATATATATGAACTTGGGAGGACAGATAAACAACAAGATCATATAATCTCTACAGTGATCATCGCTAGGATGATTTCACAGAAATACCTTTGACGTCAGCAAGCTTGTTGAGGAACATGATGAAAGTGGCAGAGCCGTAGCCAGACAAGCTAGCTCATCGTGGTGGCTGCCACCGCTCGAAGTAGAGTTCGACAGAGCACTAGGGTTTCCTTTCGCAGCCTCCTACCCTTCTATGGAATTCTGCAGCTGTAATTTTTTTTCGTAATATTTGTTGCCTTTTTATTTGATCTTCAGTGTTGTCAATGGACTCCTACCTTAAAATTTACAACACGATTTAGAGAAGGATAATGTACATGATGAGCAAAAGTAATTTATGGATGCTGATAAACATTCAACATAAATTTCAGATGCTTAAGGTTTCTAGTGTATAGCAAATGGTTTACTTTCGGTCACTTAATCCGGAGAAGAGAGAAAGGAAAATAGGAAGATAGCAAATGATAAATTGTAAAAGGACATGAGAAATAATACTTAGAGGTCAAAGTGTAATATTACTAAAGCTTGCAGCTAAGGGAAACCAGAATCATGTACTTCATGCTGGAACTTAGTTGGTGCTTTGTTGCTACATTAGCATCCCTTGTAAAATCAATAGATTGTACATATGGAAGTTATTTGATTTATAACATGGAAAAAATTGTTAACTTTGGAGTTCAGACTTATGAGATAACCATTGAGATTTAGAATAATAAGTAATCCATATAAAATAAGTGTTACCTTTACACTTGAAATTAAAATATTCACTGTAACAGATTTACGATCGGTACGATCTGTCAACCAGAATATTCAAAACTTTTTTCATTATCTATCTACGTAGCCTTTTGTTTTCAAAAGCATATAAGTGGAAAACGAAATCTGCTGATTACGTTCATCCATATGCAAAGGAAGGGAAGTCATTAGGAGTCTAGAAAACCTACAATGCAATCTTCTGGTGTCTTTTTGCCATTATTCCCGAGGCAACACACACTCATGGTCCCCTTTTAGTGCGAGATGAGGCGTAGCGGGACACTGATCCTGATAAAAATTGCCGTGACATTGTGGAATTTAATTTTCATCCTATATAATCCAATAAAAGGAAAAAAGGAAGAATAATAAACACATGATAATCCAAATATATGATAAATTTAAACCTTGGTGTAAATTTATTTATAAAAAAGGTAAACCTATGACCCACATAGATGGCTACGATCTTAAGAAACAGAAGCATGGAAGCATCACCAAAAAATTATCCCAACGATCTATACACTTCCTTACTTTTCTAGTTGGTTCCCTTAACACATACAAACTGACATGAACATAATCAAGAAAAGTGCAGAACACATCTATGAGGATGATTTACGATCTGTACGATCTGTCAACCAGAATATTCAAAACTTTTTCATTATCTATCTACGTAGCCTTTTGTTTTCAAAAGCATATAGGTGGAAAACCGAAATCTGCTGATTACATTCATCCATATGTAAAGGAAGGGAAGTCATTAGGAGTCTAGAAAACCTACAATGCAATCTTTCGGTGTCTTTTTGCCATTATTCCCGAGGCAACACACACTCATGGTCCCCTTTTAGTGCGAGATGAGGCGTAGCGGGACACTGATCCTGATAAAAATTGCCGTGACATTGTGGAATTTAATTTTCATCCTAGATAATCCAATAAAAGGAAAAAGGAAGAATAATAAACACATGATAATCCAAATATATGATAAATTTAATCCTTGGTGTAAATTTATTTATAAAAAAGGTAAACCTATGACCCACATAGATGGCTACGATCTTAAGAAACAGAAGCATGGAAGCATCACCAAAAAATTATCCCAACGATCTTTACACTTCCTTACTTTTCTAGTTGGTTCCTTTAACACATACAAACTGACATTAACATAATCAAGAAAAGTGCAGAACACATCTATGAGGATGATTTACGATCTGTACGATCTGTCAACCAGAATATTCAAAACTTTTTTCATTATCTATCTACGTAGCCTTTTGTTTTCAAAAGCATATAAGTGGAAAACGAAATCTGCTGATTACGTTCATCCATATGCAAAGGAAGGGAAGTCATTAGGAGTCTAGAAAACCTACAATGCAATCTTCTGGTGTCTTTTTGCCATTATTCCCGGAGGCAACACACACTCATGGTCCTCTTTTAGTGCGAGATGAGGCGTAGCGGGACACTGATCCTGATAAAAATTGCCGTGACATTGTGGAATTTAATTTTCATCCTAGATAATCCAATAAAAGGAAAAAGGAAGAATAATAAACACATGATAATCCAAATATATGATAAATTTAAACCTTGGTGTAAATTTATTTATAAAAAAGGTAAACCTATGACCCACGTAGATGGCTACGATCTTAAGAAACAGAAGCATGGAAGCATCACCAAAAAATTATCCCAACGATCTTTACACTTCCTTACTTTTCTAGTTGGTTCCTTTAACACATACAAACTGACATGAACATAATCAAGAAAAGTGCAGAACACATCTATGAGGATGATTGTACGATGTACTTAAAACTGAATAGATCATACAATCATCATTTCTGTAGCAACCATTTACCCAATTAACATGACGCAACTGAAAAATTGTGAGACAGCTCTGTCATACCTGAATATGCATTCTCGCACAACATTTTGACAGAGGGGGAAACAGAGATAAAGTCGATGAAATCTGATGTCTGGTTGCCATGGAGGAGGGTAGATTGCAATAAGTGGCAAGCTGACTTTGTGGGAAGAGGATTTGACATCAACGATCACAAGAGGAGATGCGAGCACCAGCCAGCCAAACCTGCAGATCAGTGCCCAAACCAATAAATCCCTTTCCGCTGACCGCGTGGCCCAGTAGGAAGGCCACACTCCGCCACCTGACATGCTGCTGGAGGCTGGAGCCCCTCTCAACTGTGCCAGCGGAAGAAAGGTGGGGAGGGCAGCGGCGGCGTTGTTCCGCCTTGAACGACTGCCTTCGATCAAGAAGGGCATGGACAGAAAGGGGTAGTCTCTCAACGTCGACGACCGAAACAGCGGCGTCACACCTAGTTTCGCCTTACGCCGGTATCGGGAAGAGTGGGGTCTGGGGTGCGGCCGTGCGGGGAGATCGCCGTCCTGAAGGAAGATGGGGCTGGTCCACTCATACGGTGTTGCAGGGAGTGGAAGACGAGGCTGGCCATTTGACTGGACAGACGAATAGTCTACCAAGCCTCCGTGGGCCGCCGAGCAAAGCCTCAAGACCCATATAACCGTTCAGCGGCCCGATTAACCAGGTGCGTCCTAAGTTGATCTGTGGAGAAGCGGCCTGGTAACGGGATATGGCCCATTTAACGCGATCAAACTAATCAAAAAAGGATTAGCGGCGGATCGGGATTGCTGTGTTGATGTACACCGTTGGATTAGTCGATCGAGCGGCTAGGAACCTTAAATCGCTGTGAGAGCCCCCTAGTGGTTCCATTTTACTGTTACTTAATATGCCTAAGTAAGATAGTTATAAACCGGTTTATGGGATAATCCGGATAGAGGCGACCGGATTAAGAGGTCACTTGGTTTGTACGGTCCAGTATACCAGAAAGGATATGCCGGAGCGAGGGGAACCGGTGCAGGTTAAGCCGAAAACATCTTCAAGAGAACAAGGTCTGGGAGGTAAGAAAGATAGGGGTCCGGTTTACTCCGGGTAAAACCATCATAGGTCTGGCATAGCCTCAACGGCTACATGTCGGCACCTTAGTCAAAGATTCCCTCCTGGAGCCAAAGGACATCGAGGAGGTAAGCAAGATCAGCTTTAAACGAAGCCCTGAAGCCAAATCAATTTGTTGATGAAGAAAGCATCCGTAGGCCGACCAAGGAAGGTCACCAGACAAGGGGCGCAGAAGGAAACGTCATGACCTGAGCCAAAGAAGCTTTATAAAGTTAGCTTAGGTAAGCATAGATTCCATGTTGGTTCCTTCCCTTGTAAGCCTCCTCTCCCCTATATAAGGAGAGGGGCAGTTCCCTTGCACGGGGGAGCACAATTTTAGTCCTTAGCCGTACGGAGCTTCACCTCTCATAGGTTCTTCTACCTCTAGTTCATCTTCAATCTCCGGCCAAGTGCTGAGGAAAACACCATTGTAGCTCCTTGTTGAGATCTCATAGTAGAAGCATGTAGGAGTAGGGGCTTTACCTCCTCACGAGGGTCCTGAACCTGGGTATATCGCTCGTGTTCGTGTGTGTTAGAGTGAGTTCGATCTCCATCCTCCCCTCCTCCAGTTTCCTCGGTACACATCGACCCCAACTTAATCCATTCCATGGCATCTGTCGATTCACCACGACGACAGTTGGTGCCCACCATGGGGCCAGCAGTTGTGCCGGCAAGGGTTCGTATCCGGACGGGGCTCATCACTGCCTCCGGCGAGCGTGTGGTTTCTGGTCTCATCCAGAGGCTCGGCTCGTTGGACTTCGTCAACGACAATGCTGGAAGCTTCGCCAACGGCACCAAGTTCCCCAGGAATGGCGGCGACATGCTCTTCGGCTCGCACCGTGTCTACCTCGGCACTGTGCCGGAGCCCCGATACCCACCAGTGGTGCTGGTGGCGCCGGATCCACCAAGGTCTGCAGCAGCCCGCAGGTTGCGTATCGGTCGCCCCGCTGGCAGCGTCGAGGTGATGATGGCCGGTGCGGCGGATGCCGGCAAAGGAGCAGCCGGTGACAACAACGGCCCCACCAGGTCTACGCGCCAGGCAAAACCCATGCTCGAGCGGGACGAGAACATCGCCGGCACCTCCAACGTGCCACCGGCTGCTACTCCTCTTCAAGCCGCCATGAACGTGTTGTCAACGCCCATCGCGCCCAATGTCGATGCGGCGGTGACTCAGGCTGATCTGGAGGCACGCCGCTAGGCTCGTCTTCATGGAGCAGCCGACATAGCCCCTGCCCAGCAAGAGCTCAACATCACCCTACGTGAGTATAATGCAGCACATGGCTTTGCTTCTGTTAGCGCAGTTCCTGCTAGAGTAGCGGCTACCCGGCTTAGAGGTCGTAACCTAGATAAGGACTTGCGTCAGGAAGTTCATTCCGGTAAATCTATGTCGGTGTCACTTTCACCGGCAGAGAATCCGAAGTATAGCACTCCGGTAAGACTCTTAGGGCTGCTCAAGCCGCGGTAGAGGCACTAGAATCTCTGTCGGGTGATGCTCTGTGATAACGCGTGAAGCACACGTCCGTTGGGAACCCCAAGAGGAAGGTGTGATGCGTACAACAGCAAGTTTTCCCTCAGTAAGAAACCAAGGTTATCGAACCAGTAGGAGATGAAGGCCATGTGAAGGTTGTTGGTGAAGGAGTGTAGTGCGGCGCAACACCAGGGATTCCGGTGCCAACGTGGAACCTGCACAACACAATCAAAATACTTTGCCCCAACTTAACAGTGAGGTTGTCAATCTCACCGGCTTGCTATAAATAAAGGATTAAACGTATGGTGTGGAGAATGATGTTTGTTTGCAAAGAACAGCAGAGAACAATGATTGCAATAGATTGTATTCAGATGTAAAAGAATGGACCGGGGTCCACAGTTCACTAGTGGTGTCTCTCCAATAAGAAATAGCATGTTGGGTGAACAAATTACAGTTGGGCAATTGACAAATAGAGAGTGCATAACAATGCACATACATATCATGATGACTAATATGAGATTTACTTAGGGCATTACGACAAAGAACATAGACCGCTATCCAGCATGCATCTATGCCTAAAAAGTCCACCTTCGGGTTAGCATCCGCACCCCTTCCAGTATTAAGTTGCAAACAGCAGACAATTGCATTAAGTACGGTGTGTAATGTAAACAATACAAATATCCTTAGAAAAAGCATCGTTGTTTTATCCCTAGTGGCAACAGCACATCCATAACCTTAGAACTTTCTGTCACTGTCCCAGATTCAATGGGGGCATGAACCCACTATCGAGCATAAATACTCCCTCTTGGAGTCACAAGTATCAACTTGGCCAGAGCCTCTACTAGCAACGGAGAGCATGCAAGATCATAAACAACACATATATGATAGATCAATAATCAACTTGACATAGTATTCCATATTCATTGGATCCCAACAAACACAACATGTAGCATTACAAATAGATGATCTTGATCATGATAGGCAGCTCACAAGATCTAAACATGATAGCACAAGAGGAGAAGACAACCATCTAGCTACCGCTATGGACCCATAGTCCAAGGATGAACTACTCACGCATCGGTCCGGAGGCGATCATGGTGATGTAGAGTCCTCCAGGTGATGATTCCCTCTCGCGGAGGTGCCGGAGGCGATCTCCTGAATCCCCCGAGATGGGATTGGCGGCGGCGTCTCTGGAACTTTTCTCGTATCGTGGCTCTCGCTCATAGGGTTTTCGCGACGGAGAGAATAAATAGGCGAAGGGGCAGAGTCGGGAGGCGCTCGAGGGGCCCACACTCTAGGGTGGCGCGCCCCCCTTCCTGGCCGCGCCGCCAGGTGGTGTGGGGCCACCTCGGCTCTTCGTCGTCTCCTCTTCGGACTTCTGGAAGGCTCTGTGGAAAATAAGACCCTGGGCTTTTGTTTCGTCCAATTCCGAGAATATTTCCTGTGTAGGATTTCTGAAACCAAAAACAGCAGAAAAACGAGAGCTGGCGCTTCGGCATCTTGTTAATAGGTTAGTGCCGGAAAATGCATAATAATGATATAAAGTGTATATAAAACATGTGAGTATTGTCATACAACTAGCATGGAACATAAGAAATTATAGATACGTTTGAGACGTATCAAGCATCCCCAAGCTTAGTTCCTACTCGCCCTCGAGTAGGTAAACGATAACAAGGATAATTTCTGAAGTGACATGCTACTATCATAATCTTGATCAATACTATTGTAAAGCATATGAGATGAATGAAGTGATTCGAAGCAATGGTAAAGACAATGACTAAACAACTGAATAATATAGCAAAGACTTTTCATAAATAGTACTTTCAAGACAAGCATCAATAAGACTTGCATAGGAGTTAACTCATAAAGCAATAGATCTTTCTTAATAGAAGGTTTTGAAGCAATACAAAGGAAGATATAAGTTTCAGCAGTTGCTTTCAACTTTCAACATGTATATCTCATGGATAATTGTCAACACAAAGTAATATGATGAATGCAAATAAGCAAGTATGTAGGAATCAATGCACACAGTTGACACAAGTGTTTGCTTCTAAGATAGAAAGAAGTAGGTAAACTGAATCAACATAAAGTAAAAGAAAGGCCCTTCGTAGAGGGAAGCAAGGATTACTCTTTGTGCTAGAGCTTTTTATTTTGAAAACATGGAAACAATTTTGTCAATGGTAGTAATAATTCATATGTGTTATGCATAAAACATCCTATAAGTTGCAAGCCTCATGCATCGAATACCAATAGTGCTCGCACCTTGTCCTAATTAGCTTGGATTTCCATGGATTATCATTGCATTACATATGTTTCAACCAAGTGTCACAAAGGGGTACCTCTATGCCGCCTGTACAAAGGTCCAAGGAGATAGATCGCATTTGATTTCTCGTTTTTGATAGATCTCAACTCGAGGACATCCATACCGGGACAACATAGAAAACAGATAATGGACTCCTCTTTAATGCTTAAGCATTCAACAACAGAAATAATATTCTCATAAGAGATTGAGGATTAATGTCCAAACTGAAACTTCCACCATGATACATGGCTTTGGTTGGCGGCCCAATGTTCTTCTCTAACAATATGCATACTCAAACCATTTAATCATGATAAATCACCCTTACTTCAGACAAGATGAACATGCATAGCAACTCACATGATATTCAACAAAAGTGTAACAGTTGATGGCGTCCCCAGAAACATGGTTACCGCTCAACAAGCAACTTATAAGAAATAAGATACATAAGCGACATATTCTTTACCACAATAGTTTTTAAGCTACTTTCCCATGAGCTATATATTGCAAAGACAAGGAATGAAATTTTAAAGGTAGCACGCAAGCAATTTACTTTGGAATGGCAGAGAAATACCACATAGTAGGTAGTTATGGTGGACACAAATGGCATAGGTTTTGGCTCAAGGTTTTGGATGCACGAGAAGCATTCCCTCTCAGTACAGGGCTTTGGCTAGCAAGGTTGTTTGAAGCAAACACAAGTATGAACCAGTACAGCAAAACTTACATAAGAATATATTGCAAGCATTATAAGACTCTACACTGTCTTCCTTGTTGTTCAAACACTTTTACCATAAAATATCTAGACTTTTAGAGAGACCAATCATGCAAACCAAATTTCAACAAGCTCTACAGTAATTCTCCACTAATAGGTGCAAACTACATGATGCAAGAGCTTAAACATGATCTATTTGAGAGCTCAAAAAAATTGCCAAGTATCAAATTATTCAAGATAATATACCAATTACCACATGAAGCATTTTCTGTTTCCAACCAAATAGCAATGAACGAAGCGGTTTTCAACCTTCGCCATGAACATTAAAAGTAAAGCGAAGAACACCAGTGTTCATAAGAACAAGCGGAGCGTGTCTTTCTCCCACACAAAGAATGCTAGGATCCGAGTTTATTAAAATAAAAACATACAGATGCTCCAAGTAAAGCACATAAGATGTGACGGAATAAAAATATAGTTTCACTAGAGGTGACCTGATAAGTTGTCGATGAAGAAGGGGATGCCCAAGGCATCCCCAAGCTTAGATGCTTGAGTCTTCTTGAAATATGCAGGGATGAACCACGGGGGCATCCCCAAGCTTAGACTTTTCACTCTTGTTGATCATATTATATCATCCTCCTCTCTTGATCCTTGAAAACTTCCTCCACACCAAACTCAAAACAATCTTATTAGAGGGTTAGTGCATAATCAAAAATTCACATGTTCAGAGAGGACACAATCATTCCTAACACTTTTGGACATTACCCAAAGCTACTGAAAGTTAATGGAGCAAAGAAATCCATTCAACACAGCAAAAGAGGCAATGTGAAATAAAAGGCAGAATCTGTCAAAACAGAACAGTCCGTAAAGATGAATTTTTTAGAGCCACTTAACATGCTCAGATGAAGAAGATCAAATTGAATGAAAGTTGCGTACATATCTGAGGATTACTCATGATTTTTCGCAGATGTTTCTGAGTTTCCTACAGAGAGATCTACTCAAATTCGTGACAGAAAGAAATCTGTTTCTGCGCAGAAATCCAAATCTAGTATCAACCTTACTATCAAAGACTTTACTTGGCACAACAATCCAATAAAATAAATATAAGGAGAGGTTGCTACGGTAGTAACAACTTCCAAGACACAAATATAAAACAAAAATTGCAGAAGTAAAATAATGAGTTGTCTCCCATAAGCGCTTTTCTTTAACGCCTTTCAGCTAGGCGCAGAAAGTGTAAATCAAGTATTATCAAGAGATGAAGCATCAACAGAGGAGTTGGGAGATTTATCAATAATGCATTGTATCTTATCTATGTAAGTTTCAGAGGCTCCTCTTTCATTACTTTTAGGCTTACTATCCTCCTCAAATAAATTTTCAGGAACAATCCAATCAAAATTCTTTTCTAGTACCTCATGCATTCCTAAGAGCTTGCAAGGTATTGGCACTTTAATCTCCCCCTCACAATTGACTTTATTAGTGTACTTTAGTCTATCTTTTTCCATCTTTTCAAGGGTATTTGCAAAATTGGTATAAAAGCCAAGCCTCTTATGTTTAATAAAGACTTTCCTAGCTTCTCTAGCTACATCACCAAATTCTTTAAGAAGGGTTTCTAAAACAAAATCTCTTTTTTCTCCTACTTCCATATCAGAAAGTGTAAGAAACATATGTTGCATTATAGGATTGAGATTAACAAATCTAGCTTCCAACATGTGTACTAAAGAGGCAGTAGCAATTTCATAAGTAGGAGCAAGTTCTACCAAGTGTCTATCTTCAAAATCTTTAACTGTACTAACATGAGTGAAGAATTCTTCTATATTATCTCTTCCAATGATAGACCCACGCCCTACTGGTATATCTTTCAGAGTGAACTTAGGGGGAAGCATGATGAAATAAACAAAAGGTAAATAAAGTAAATGCAATTAACTATTTTTTTGTGTTTTTTATATAAAGAAAACAAACAAAACAGAAAATAAAATAAAGTAAAGCAAGACAATAACAAAGTAAAGAGATTGGATGTGGGAGACTCCCCTTGCAGCGTGTCTTGATCTCCCCGGCAACGGCGCCAGAAAAAAGAGCTTGATAACGCGTGAATATATAGGACATCTTGGAGTATGTCCTATCCGGAAGACTTGGAACTCCACTACAATGATCACATGGCATTCCATGCAAAACCTTTTGGGTTGACCCATCCAAGGCCAAGGAAGACAACATCAAGAGAAACAACTCAAGTGGTTTCACAAGCTCGGGCCCAAGAACATGATCTTGCTACAATTGTGATGACAAGCGCCATTTCATCGCTCAATGCCCCTATGAAAATAGGGAAACTAATGGTGGAAGGCTCATTCCCAAGGACAAGAGCAAAGATTCAAAGGGCAAAGTTTCAAAGGCCCCCAACAAGAAATTCTATAACAAGAGCAAGAAGGGCAAGAGGCTCTCAAGGATTGTGCTAGTGACTAAGGAATAATATTCTTCCGATGAAGTTGAAAGTTCTAGTGATGATGAAGAAGGAGAAAGCTCCAAGGATGTGGCCGCCATTGTCACTACCAACATTCCCTCCTCATCTCTCTTTGAATCCCCCAATGAAGTCCTCATATCAAGAATGCACATTGCTTCATGGCAAGGTCCACCTTGGACACATCTATTGTGCTATCAACTCAAGAAGAATATACCTCCGGAGATGATGATGTTGATGATGAAGAAGATGCAACCTCGAATGGATTGGTTGCTCTTGCCTCCCTCTCCACTAACTCTTCATCACCAAGTGAATCCCCCAATGAGGTCATTCATGTGGAGGAAGAAAGTTGCCTCATGGCTAAATCTTCCGAGGTATCATCTCCTAACCCCTCTATGCCTAACACTTCAAATGATCTAGGGGTTGATCTTGCTAGTCTAAAAGTGAAACAAGAAATGCTAGATTTTGATAAGTTCATTCTTAACTTACAAGGTGACACTAAAAAGCATGTTTCCAATCTCATGATTCGTATAGCACAACAAAATGATACTCTTGAGAAAAATGTCAAATAGAGAGGGAAGACTCTCTTGAATTACATGCTCTTAAAAATGCTCTTGAGGAAAGTCAAGAAACCATAGCTTCTCTTGAAGAGAGGCTAGAAACTCTTGAAGAACCTCAAGATAAAATTAACAAGCTCACTAAAGCTAGAGATCTTGCTAGAGCTAAGTATAAAGTGCTTTTAAAAGAAAAGGCCAAATTTGGTGTTGATCATGAGAAACTTGTGAAGGATCTAGATGAACTAGACAAGGCTCACAAATCCTTGAAGAGTGAATACTCTCTCCTCTCCAAGTCGAATGAGCAACTTCAAATTAGGCTTGCTGATACGTCTCCGACGTATCGATAATTTCTTATGTTCCATGCCACATTATTGATGATATCTACATGTTTTATGCATACTCTACATCATATTTATGCATTTTCTGGAACTAACCTATTAACAAGATGCCGAAGAGCCGATTCTTGTTTTCTATTGTTTTTGGTTTCAGAAATCCTAGTAAGGAAATATTCTCGGAATTGGACGAAATCAACGCCCGGGGGCCTATTTTCACACGAAGCTTCCGGAAGACCGAAGAGTCAACGAAGTGGGGCCACGAGGTGGCCGGGAGGTAGGGCGGCGCGGCCCGGCCCTTGGCCGCGCCGGCCTGTCTCTGGGCCCTCGTGACGCCCTTGACCTGCCCTTCCGCCTACAAATAGCCTTCGTCGCGAAACCCCCGATGCGAGAGCCACGATACGGAAAACCTTCCGGAGACGCCGCCGCCGCCAATCCCATCTCGGGGGATTCGGGAGATCGCCTCCGGCACCTGCTCGGAGAGGGGAATCATCTCCCGGAGGACTCTACGCCGCCATGGTCGCCTCCGGAGTGATGAGTGAGTAGTTCACCCCTGGACTATGGGTCCATAGCGGTAGCTAGATGGTTGTCTTCTCCTCATTATGCTTCATTGTCGGATCTTGTGAGCTGCCTAACATGATCAAGATCATCTATACGTAATGCTATATGTTGTGTTTGATGGGATCCGATGAATAGAGAATACTATGTTATGTTGATTATCAATTTATATCTATGTGTTGTTTATGATCTTGCATGCTCTCCGTTATTAGTAGAGGCTCTGGCCAAGTTTTTACTCTTAACTCCAAGAGGGAGTATTTATGCTCGATAGTGGGTTCATGTCTCCGTGAATGCGGGAGTGACCAGAAACCTCTAAGGTTATGGATGTGCTGTTGACACTAGGGATAAAACATTGATGCTATGTCCGAGGATGTAGTTATTGATTACATTACGCGCAATACTTAATGCAATTGTCTGTTGTTAGCAACTTAATATTGGAGGGGGTTCGGATGATAACTCGAAGGTGGACTTTTAGGCATAGATGCATGTCTGGATAGCGGTCTATGTACTTTGTCGTAATGCCCAATTAAATCTCACAATACTCATCATAATATGTATGTGCATGGTCATGCCCTCTCTATTTGTCAATTGCCCAAGCGTAATTTGTTCACCCAACATGCTATTTATCTTATGGGAGAGACACCTCTAGTGAACTGTGGACCCCGGTCCAATTCTTTATACTGAAATACAATCTACTGCAATTGTTCTACTATTCTCTGCAAACAATCATCATCCACACTATACATCTAATCCTTTGTTACAGCAAGCCGGTGAGATTGACAACCTCACTGTTTCGTTGGGGCAAAGTACTTGGTTTGTGTTGTGCGGGTTCCACGTTGGCGCCGGAATCCACGGTGTTGCGCCGCACTACATCTCGCCGCCATCAACCTTCAACGTGCTTCTTGGCTCCTACTGGTTCGATTAAACCTTGGTTTCATACCGAGGGAAAACTTGCCGATGTACGCATCACACCTTCCTCTTGGGGTTCCCAACGGTCGCGTGCTTGTACGCGTATCAAGACTGTTTTCTGGCGCCGTTGCCGGGGAGATCAAGACATGCTGCAAGGGGAGTCTCCACATCGCAATCTCTTTACTTTGTTTTTTGTCTTGCTTTATTTTATTTATTACTTTGTTTGCTGCACTAAATCAAAACACACAAAAAATAGTTGCTAGTTTTACTTTACTTGCTATCTTGTTTGCTATATTAAAAAAAACACAAAAAAATTAGTTACTTGCATTTACTTTACTTATTTCAACATGTTTCCTTTTAATTTTACCGTAAAAGACATGCCGGTAGGACGTGGGTCTATAATTGGGAGAAATAATATAGAAGAATTTTTCAATCATGTTAGTACCGTTGAAGATTTTGAAGATAGACACTTGGTAGAACTTGCTCCTACTTATGAAATTGCTGCTGCTGCTTTAGTTCACATGATGGAAACTAAATTTGTTAATCTCAATCCTATAATCCAACACATGTTTCTTACACTCGGTGATATGGAAGAAGGGGAAAAGAAAGATTTTGTTTTAGAAACCCTTCTTAGAGAATTTGGTGGTATAGCAAGAGAGGCTAGAAAGGTCTTTATTAAATATAAGATGCTTGGTTCTTATACCAATTTTGTTAGTCTCCTTGAAAAAATGGACATGGAGAGAGTAAGGTACACTAATAATATTAATGATGGTGGGGAGATCAAAGCACCAATACCATGTAAGCTCCTAGCGATGAATGACGCACTAGAAAATAACTATGCTTGGCTTGTTCCTGAAAATTTGTTTGATGAGAGTAGCAAGCCCAAGACTAATGAAAAGGGGCCGCTAAAACTTATGTATCCAATATACTATGCATGGTTGAGAAAACTCCACACCCCGCTGTAGATGCACCATCCTTCGATAATACTTGATATACATTTTCTGCGCCTAGCTGAAAGGCGTTAAAGAAAAGCGCTTATGGGAGACAACACATGTTTTTACTACAGTACTTTGTTTTATATTTGTGTCTTGGAAGTTGTTTACTACTGTAGCAACCTCTCCTTATCTTAGTTTTGTGCATTGTTGTGCCAAGTAAAGTCGTTGATAGTAAGGTTCATACTAGATTTGGATTACTGCGCAGAAACAGATTTCTTTGCTGTCACGAATCTGGGCAAAATTCTCTGTAGGTAACTCCGAAAATTATGCCAATTTACGTGAGTGATCCCCAGATATGTACGCAACTTTCATTCAATTTGTGCATTTTCATTTGAGCAAGTCTGGTGCCTCAATAAAATTCGTCTTTACGAACTGTTCTGTTTTGACAGATTCTGCCTTTTATTTCGCATTGCCTGTTTTGATATGTTCGATGGATTTTTCGATTCCATTGACTTTCAGTAGCTTTGTGCAATGTCCAGAAGTGTTAAGAATGATTATGTCACCTCTGAACATGTAAATTTTGATTGTGCACTAACTCTCTAATGAGTTGTTTTGAGTTTGGTGTGGAGGAAGTTTTCAAGGATCAAGAGAGGGAGATGATACAACATGATCAAGGAGAGTGAAAGCTCTAAGCTTGGGGATGCCCCGTGGTTCACCCCTGCATATATCAAGAAGACTCAAGCGTCTAAGCTTGGGGATGCCCAAGGCATCCCCTTCTTCATCGACAACATTATCAGGTTCCTCCCCTGAAACTATATTTTTATTCCATCACATCTTATGTGCTTTGCTTGGAGCGTCTGTTTGTTTTTGTTTTTGTTTTGTTTGAATAAAATGGATCCTAGCATTCTTTGTGTGGGAGAGAGACACGCTCCGCTGTTGCATATGGACAAATATGTCCTTAGGCTTTACTCATAATATTCATGGCGAAGTTTCTTCTTCGTTAAATTGTTGTATGGTTGGAAACGGGAAATATTGCATGTGGTAGTGCATAATAAAATACTTGTAGAACATTGAGCTTTGATAACTTGATTCTTTGCAAATGTTTTGAGGTATTTGGATGGTAAGGCTTGCTGGATAAATAAGTTAAAATTAGTAGTGGATTGTTGTCTTTAAGCTTGTGCCGTACTACAAACTCTATTTAAATAGTTGAAGGCGTAAATGGACTTGATAGCTTTCCATGTCTGAGAGTTCATCGTAATAACTAAGTTGTGCTGAAGGTCGAGGGAGCTAGCGGGGTACTTGTGCCACCGTGAACGGCCCTCCTTGGAGTAAATTTTAATCATGCTCTTAATGATGAACCTGCTAGTTGTTTGCAATAAGCTTGTGAGTTCTTTTTGATTAATGTTAAGCTACGGTTTTTGGCACTTCCACCATCTAAATTTGCTAGCCTCTTCGGTACTGTGCATTGCCTTTTGCTCACATTGAGAATTGTGCATACTTCGCCGGTACATCCAAACCCGTGGGAGAACTTTCTCTTGTTCTCCTACACATAAACCCATACATCTCCTCAAAACAGCCACCATACCTACCTACCACAGCATTTCCATAGCTGTTCGAGATATATTGCCATGCAACATCCATTTTACATTACATGCCATGTTGTCATTTATTATTTATATATTGCTTTGCATGATCATATACTGACTGATGTGTGGTTACCCATGTTACGCTAGATCATTGCACATCTGCTACCTGGCGAGAGGCATACGAGTTTCATACATCATGTTTCATTCATTATGAGTTATTTGTACCAAAAAGTGTGTTGTCATAATTAGGATGTTGCCCCTAAAAATGAAAAGAGCCGTGGAGGCCATCAAAAAGAAAAAAAAAATAAGAAAGAAAAAAAAATGAAAAGAAAGAAAAAAAGAAATAAAGAATAAAGAAAAAGGGGGCAGCATTACTATCTTTTATCCACACTTGTGCTCATGTTTTAGCACCCGCATTATTCATAGTCATCATTTGTGCTCATGTTTAGCACCTACATTCATATGAGAGAGTTTTCATGTTTTACTAGTATAACTATGTGGGGAATTTACACTATAAAACTTGGGTTGTATATTCCAATGATGAGCCTCCTCAAAAGTGCTCTAGATCTTCGTGAGCAACCAAGTTGGATGCACCCCCACTAGTTCCATTGGAGAGCTTTCATACACATATAGCTCTATGTGCATCTGTTGCATGGCAATCACTACTCCTTGCATAGCTTCGATCATAAGGCTTCCTCTTGTCTAATGGTCATTTACAGCTTTGCAAGCCTTTCTTCCATTTGGCCTTCCAAACCCCCATTAACGTTCTTTATGCCATAACATCCTGGTGCTAATACCAAATGCTTGCGCTCACTAGGTTGAGTAGACTTGAAACGAGTTGATTCATGACGTTCATGTTTATGTTTACTTGACTGAATCCTTCTTATGTTGTGAAAATTTACTTGATGTTTGGAATGAAGGATAGAACTTCTATGCTGAATACTTAATACATCTTTAATGAACTTTGTACGGTTTCATGTCTTTAAAGCAATAGTTCATGAAAACTTCTAGCTTGTCTAACTCTTGCATTATCATCTCTTATATCAATATAGATACTTGCTTTGAATGATTTGATCTCAGCTCATATGCTTTACAATAGTATGATCAAGGTTATGATGGCATGTCACTCCAGAAATTATCTTTTTTATCGTTTACCTGCTCGGGACTAGCAGAAACTAAGCTTGGGGATGCTGATACGTCTCCGACGTATCGATAATTTCTTATGTTCCATGCCACATTATTGATGATATCTACATGTTTTATGCATACTCTACATCATAATTATGCATTTTCTGGAAGTAACCTATTAACAAGATGCCGAAGAGCCATTCGTTGTTTTCTACTGTTTTTGGTTTCAGAAATCCTAGTAAGGAAATATTCTCGGAATTGGACGAAATCAACGCCCGGGGGCCTATTTTCACACGAAGCTTCCGGAAGACCGAAGAGTCAACGAAGTGGGGCCACGAGGTGGCCAGGAGGTAGGGCGGCGCGGCCCAGCCCTTGGCCGCGCCGGCCTGTCTCCTAGGCCCCTCGTGACGCCCCCTGACCTGCCCTTCCGCCTACAAATAGCCTTCGTCGCGAAACCCCCGGTGCAGAGAGCCACGATACGGAAAACCTTCCGGAGACGCCGCCGCCGCCAATCCCATCTCGGGGGATTCGGGAGATCGCCTCCGGCACCCTGCCGGAGAGGGAATCATCTCCCGGAGGACTCTACGCCGCCATGGTCGCCTCCGGAGTGATGAGTGAGTAGTTCACCCTGGACTATGGGTCCATAGCAGTAGCTAGATGGTTGTCTTCTCCTCATTATGCTTCATTGTCGGATCTTGTGAGCTGCCTAACATGATCAAGATCATCTATCTGTAATGCTATATGTTGTGTTTGTTGGGATCCGATGAATAGAGAATACTATGTTATGTTGATTATCAATTTATATCTATGTGTTGTTTATGATCTTGCATGCTCTCCGTTATTAGTAGAGGCTCCGGCCAAGTTTTTACTCTTAACTCCAAGAGGGAGTATTTATGCTCGATAGTGGGTTCATGTCTCCAGTGAATGCAGGGAGTGACGAGAAACCTCTAAGGTTATGGATGTCTTTGTTGCCACTAGGGATAAAACATTGATGCTATGTCAGAGGATGTAGTTATTGATTACATTACGCGCAATACTTAATGCAATTGTCATGTTGTTAGCAACTTAATACTTGGAGGGGTTCGGATGATAACTCTGAAGGTGGACTTTTTAGGCATAGATGCATGTTGGATAGCGGTCTATGTACTTTGTCGTAATGCCCAATTAAATCTCACAATACTCATCATAATATGTATGTGCATGGTCATGCCCTCTCTATTTGTCAAATGCCCAGCTGTAATTTGTTCACCCAACATGCTATTTATCTTATGGGAGAGACACCTCTAGTGAGCTGTGAACCCCGGTCCAATTCTTTATACTTGAAATACAATCTACTGCAATTGTTCTACTTGTTCTCTGCAAACAATCATCATCCACACTATACATCTAATCCTTTGTTACAGCAAGCCGGTGAGATTGACAACCTCACTTTGTTTCGTTGGGGCAAAGTACTTGGTTTGTGTTGTGCAGGTTCCACGTTGGCGCCGGAATCCCTGGTGTTGCGCCGCACTACATCTCGCCACCATCAACCTTCAACGTGCTTCTTGGCTCCTACTGGTTCGATTAAACCTTGGTTTCATACTGAGGGAAAACTTGCCGCTGTACGCATCACACCTTCCTCTTGGGGTTCCCAACGGTCGCGTGATGTATGCGTATCACTTGCTTCATATGACATACCTAGTACCTCTACTCCTTCATGTGATCATGCAAATATTATTGAGGAAAATGCTAGGTTGAAGGATGAACTTGCTAAGGCCTCCTCTCCCCAAAGTAAACTTTCCTTGGATGATCTTTTGAGTAAGCAAAGGTCAAACAATGGGAATGAGGGACTTGGTTTTAATACCAAGGCTAAAAAAGGCAAACAAGCCAAATGCCAAGCCCGCACAAAAGAAGGTTATCACTAATGATGAAGCCCCTAAGGCCAATATCATTAATAATGATAATGCGGGAATTGATAATCCTCACTATGTTTTATTTAAAGATTATTATGGTGATGTTTATGCAAAATTTGTTGGTCCATATGATGGTTATGTTGCTTGGTCTATTTGGGTCCCAAAGACACTTGTTGCTAACAAAAGAGGACCCATTGAGAAATGGGTATCTAAATCCAAGAATTGATCTCATGTATGACTATGCCGCCGGAGGTTCAAAATGGGTACTTGATAGTGGATGTACAAGTCATATGACCGGCGGCAAGAACCTCGTCAAGGAGTTGAGGCCCAATATAAATAATATCACCGTCTCCTTTGGCGATAATTCTACATCCGAGGTATTGGGTTTTGGCAAGGTTGTGGTTGCACACAACATTACTCTTGTGGATGTCATGCTTGTCAAAACCCTTGTTTACAATTTACTTTCCGTTTCCTCCCTTGGCAAGATGGGTTTCGCCGTCTTTATTGATAATGATATTGTGGTCCTCTTGTGGAGCAAGACTCTAAAAGTCGCTTTCGTTGGGTATCGCGAACACAACTTGTATGTGGTGTACTTTTTGGGGACCACCACGACAAGTGTGATGTGCCTATTCGGAAAGGCGGATGTGGGTTGGTTGTGGCATCGCCGCTTAGCCCATGTCAACATGAGAACTTTGCAAAGTCTTCACAAGGGGAACCATATTGTGGGACTAATGGAAAATGTGTCCTTTGCTAAAGATCGTGTTTGTAGGGCTTGTGTTGAAGGCAAAATGCATGACTCTCCGCATCCAAGCAATACTATCATCTCTTCCAAGAGGATCTTGGAGCTCCTTCATGTGGATCTCTTTGGTCCCGTTTCTCATGCAAGTCTTGGTGCGAAGAAACATTGCTTGGTGATTGTTGATGACTACTCAAGATATACTTGGGTCTACTTTCTCAAGACGAAAGATGAGACTCAACAAATATTCATTGACTTTGCTACCGAGGTGCAACGCCAACACAACCTCCTCATTATGGCAATAAGAAGTGACAACGGCTCCGAGTTCAAGAACTATACACTCAATGATTTTCTTAGTGATGAGGGGATTCGACATCAATATTCCGTTGCTTACACCCCTCAACAAAATGGTGTTGCGGAGAGGAAGAACCGGACTCTTATGGATATGGCAAGATCTATGATGGCGGAGTATAAATCCCGCTATAACTTTTGGGCCGAAGCCATCTCCACCGCTTGCCACTCTTCTAACCGGCTCTATCTCCGCAAGGGCTTGAACAAGACTCCATATGAAATACTCACCGGGAACAAGCCTAATATCTCATACTTCAAGGTGTTCGGGTGTAAGTGTTTCTACAAAATCAAAGGAGTTCGTTTATCTAAATTTGCTCCTAAAGCTTTGGAGGGTATATTTGTTGGTTACGATGCCGAATCTCACACTTATAGATTCTTTGATGTATCCTCTGGGATTATCATTGAATCTTGTAGTGTGAAATTTGAAGAAAATGATGGCTCCCAAGTGGGGCAAGTTGATGTTTGTGCAGGTGATGAAATACCTCAAGATGCCATAGTAAGAATGGGTGTGGGATTTTTCCGCCCCGTTGAGGGATGCGGTGTGGCGTCTCGGGAAGGACTAAGCTATACCACGGTGGAGCCCTCATCTTCTCAACATCAAGAAACCCCATCTAGTGAAGCAATTGATGCACCAACCCAAGAACAAGAACAAGACCCTGATACGTCTCCGACGTATCGATAATTTATTATGTTCCATGCCACATTATTGATGATATCTACATGTTTTATGCATACTTTATGTCATGTTTATGCATTTTCCGGCACTAACCTATTAACGAGATGCCGAAGAGCCGATTGTCGTTTTCTGCTGTTTTTGGTTTCGAAATCCTAGTAAGGAAATATTCTCGGAATTGGACTAAATCAACGCCCAGGGGCCTATTTTGCCACGAAGCTTCCAGAAGACCGAAGGGAAGACGAAGTGGGGCCACGGGGCGCCGCCACACTAGGGCGGCGTGGCCCAAGGGGGGCCCGCGCGGCCCTAGCGTGTGGGGCCCCCGTGTGGCCCCCTGACCTGCCCTTCCGCCTACATATAGTCTTCGTCGCGAAACCCCCAGTACCGAGAGCCACGATACGGAAAACCTTCCAGAGACGCCGCCAATCCCATCTCGGGGGATTCAGGAGATCGCCTCCGGCACCCTGCCGGGGAGGGGAATCATCTCCCGGAGGACTCTACACCGCCATGGTCGCCTCCGGAGTGATGAGTGAGTAGTTCACCCCTGGACTATGGGTCCATAGCAGTAGCTAGATGGTTGTCTTCTCCTCATTATGCTTCATTGTCGGATCTTGTGAGCTGCCTAACATGATCAAGATCATCTATCTGTAATACTATATGTTGTGTTTGTTGGGATCCGATGGATAGAGAATACTATGTTATGTTGATTATCAATCTATCTTTGTGTTGTTTATGATCTTGCATGCTCTCCGTTACTAGTAGATGCTTTGGCCAAGTTGATGCTTGTAACTCCAAGAGGGAGTATTTATGCTCGATAGTGGGTTCATGCCTCTATTGAATCTGGGGAGTGACAGAAACCCCTAAGGTTGTGGATGTGCTGTTGCCACTAGGGATAAAACATTGATGCTATGTCCGAGGATGTAGTTATTGATTACATTACGCACCATACTTAATGCAATTGTCTGTTGTTTGCAACTTAATACCGGAAGGGGTTCGGATGATAACCTCGAAGGTGGACTTTTTAGGCATAGATGCATGCTGGATAGCGGTCTATGTACTTTGTCGTAATGCCCAATTAAATCTCACAATACTCATCATATCATGTATGTGCATTGCCATGCCCTCTCTATTTGTCAATTGCCCAACTGTAATTTGTTCACCCAACATGCTATTTATCTTATGGGAGAGACACCACTAGTGAACTGTGGACCCCGGTCCATTCTTTTAATCGAATACAATCTATCGCAATACTTGCTCTACTGTTTTCTCGCAAACAATCATCATCCACACTATACATCTAATCCTTTGTTACAGACAAGCCGGTGAGATTGACAACCTCACTGTTTCATTGGGGCAAAGTACTTTGGTTGTGTTGTGCAGGTTCCACGTTGGCGCCGAAATCCCTGGTGTTGCGCCGCACTACATCTCGCCGCCATCAACCTTCAACGTGCTTCTTGGCTCCTACTGGTTCAATAAACCTTGGTTTCTTACTGAGGGAAAACTTGCCGCTGTACGCATCATACCTTCCTCTTGGGGTTCCCAACGGACGCGTGTTGTACGCGTATCAAGGTCTTTTTCTGGCGCCGTTGCCGGGGAGATCAAGACACGCTGCAAGGGGAGTCTCCACATCTCAATCTCTTTACTTTGTTTTTGTCTTGCTTTATTTTATTTACTACTTTGTTTGCTGCACTAAATCAAAATATAAAAAAAATTAGTTGCTAGTTTTACTTTATTTGCTATCTTGTTTGCTATATCAAAAACACAAAAAAATTAGTTACTTGCATTTACTTTATCTAGTTTGCTTTATTTACTATTTCTAAAATGGGTACTCCTGAAAATACTAAGTTGTGTGACTTCACAACCACAAATAATAATGATTTCTTATGCACACCTATTGCTCCACCTTCTACTACAGCGGAATTCTTTGAAATTAAACCTGCTTTACTGAATCTTGTTTTGAGAGAACAATTTTCTGGTGTTAGTTCTGATGATGCTGCTGCCCATCTCAATAATTTTGTTGAATTATGTGAAATGCAAAAGTATAAGGATGTAGATGGTGACATTATAAAATTAAAATTGTTCCCTTTCTCACTAAGAGGAAGAGCTAAAGATTGGTTGCTATCTCTCGCCTAAGAATAGTATTGATTCATGGACTAAATGCAAGGATGCTTTTATTGGTAGATATTATCCCCCTACTAAAATTATATCTTTAAGGAGTAGCATAATGAATTTTAAACAATTGGATACTGAGCATGTTGCACAAGCATGGGAAAGAATGAAATCTTTGGTTAAAAATTGCCCAACCCATGGACTGACTACTTGGATGATCATCCAAACCTTTTATGCAGGACTGAATTTTTCTTCGCGGAACCTATTGGATTCAGCTGCTGGAGGTACCTTTATGTCCATCACTCTTGGTGAAGCAACAAAGCTTCTTGATAATATGATGATTAATTACTCTGAATGGCACACGGAAAGAGCTCCACAAGGTAAGAAGGTAAATTCTGTCGAAGAAACCTCTTCCTTGAGTGATAAGATTGATGCTATTATGTCTATGCTTGTGAATGGTAGGACAAATGTTGATCCTAATAATATTCCGTTAGCTTCATTAGTTGCTCAAGAAGAACATGTTGATGTAAACTACATTAAAAATAATAATTTCAACAACAATGCTTATCGGAACAATTCTAGTAACAACTATAGGCCATATCCTTATAATAATGGCAACGGTTATGGTAATTCTTATGGGAATTCTTACAACAATAATAGGAACACACCCCCTGGACTTGAAGCTATGCTTAAAGAATTTATTAGTACACAAACTGCTTTTAACAAATCTGTTGAAGAAAAGCTTGGAAAAATTGATATAATTGCTTCTAAAGTCGATAGTCTTGCTGCTGATGTTGATCTTTTGAAGTTGAAAGTTATGCCTCATGAAAATCATAATAATAAGATTGTTACTACAGCAAATGCCATCCAAGTTAGAATTAATGAGAATATAAGATTGATGGCCGAATTGCGTGCTAGGTGGGAGAAAGAAGAAAATGAGAAAGAAGATAATATAGCTAAAGTTTGAACTATTACCACCACTAGCAATGCTAATGCTACACATGTTGCTGCACCTCCTACTAATAATGGTAAAATAATTGGTGTTGGCAATGTATCCACTTCTAATGCAAAGCGCGAAAAACTGCCTGAAACTGCTAAAACTGCTGAAACCGCTCGTGATAAAGCTCGCTGAAATTTTTTCCAACATTGGGGATGATGATCCCATTGCTTTAGATTATAATGGTTTAGATTTTGATGATTGCCACATCTCTGAAGTTATAAAGTTCTTACAAAAACTTGCTAAGAGTCCTAATGCTAGTGCTATAAATTTGGCTTTCACGAAACATATTACAAATGCTCTCATAAAAGCTAGAGAAGAGAAACTAGAACGCGAAACTTCTATTCCTAGAAAGCTAGAGGATGGTTGGGAGCCCATCATTAAGATGAAGGTCAATGACTTTGATTGTAATGCTTTATGTGATCTTGATGCAAGTATTTCCGTTATGCCTAAGAAAATCTATAATATGCTTGACTTGCCACCATTGAAAAATTGTTATTTGGATGTTAATCTTGCTGATAATTCTACAAAGAAACCTTTGGGGAGAGTTGATAATGTTCGCATTACCGTTAACAATAACCTTGTCCCCGTTGATTTTGTTGTCTTGGATATTGAATGCAATGCATCTTGTCCCATTATATTGGGAAGACCTTTTCTTCGAACTCGTTGGTGCTATCATTGATATGAAGGAAGGTAATATTAAATATCAATTTTCTCTCAAGAAAGGTATGGAACACTTCCCTAGAAAGAGAATGAAGTTACCTTTTGATTCTATTATTAGAACAAATTATGATGTTGACACTTCGTCTCTTGATAATACACTACAAGAAGACCCCTCCTACTGCAACGTAAATATCTGTATCTAAATACCAATATAGGCGTTGCTAGTGCCTCTACCAACGGATAATGATGCGTTGCGTTTTTGGGTGTTGCAAGGGTACAATGCAACGCATATACGTCCGTTGGTAACGTGGGCGTTGCTAGGCAGCAACATTTAGAACTAAGGGTGTGCAACACTTAAATACGTTGGTGCTTCTAGTACCCGATTGAATTCATGATGCGCATAATATTAATTTTATCAATTAAATATCTGCATTAAATATCTGAAAGCAGTGACTCACATATGCCATCCATAATAATAAAAAATTCCGAAATTATTTGAATTGGGTCCATGTTGTGCTTTCAAGGCATACGTGAAGTAAGAAACTCAATATCACTATTTATAGATAATAGAAACATATTATACATTGAATTAAAATAGTAGCATTACAAGAGGAACGTCATCCGCGAGAAATTATGTTTACAACATCAATTCCCCCCTACGAGATAACTAAAGATGTAGAGATCCAGAGTAGATTATCCAACAACAACAACATTGTTCTCCTTCCATTCAACTTGTTGTCACCCATATGATCATCCATTTATCTTTTGAATCTACAAGGAAAAAAGGCCAATTTTTTAACACATCAGTGGAAGAAACATCAGACGATGCAAATAGCGAGATGGTAAAATAGTCACGTACAAAGGTTGAAAGCCATGGAATTTTTGTTCCTTCAGTAAAAAATTTCGTTTTGGTACCAAATCTTCAATTTTGACAAGTGTGGCATTGACATGTACAGCCATACCCGGTTTGTAATTTCAGCACCAAGTTTATGTTTTGGACCACAGCTTAAAATTGTAGCAAGAGCAACGTCCTTGTCTCTGTTTGATAGGCTCTTCAAGAATACTTTAGTGCATGTCTGTTAGAAAAACAAAAGGTAAGGATTGGTTTGCTCATGCCCATCATCCGAAAACAAAACTAGAATAAAAATAGATTAGTTTTAAGAAAAATGTAATCAGAATTAAATTAATGTCAAAGACATTAATATCATTCACATCAAGTGAAGCTAATAAAAGGATGAAACTGAGCAAATTATTGATATAACAAAATTTATGTACTTGTAATCATGTACAGAAGAAATTTGAGCACTCTTACTTGCTAGTGAGCCGGCACTCAACCAACTTAGTAACCACTTTGTTCTTCCTACAAAAGATAAAATTTTGAACGCTAGTGTCCAATGCAAGTAAATATCAGAAACAACATATTAAGAAGGCATGTCTGTTTACATTAGAAAGAAGGCATGGTTTAGCCACTTTTGAGTTCTTGTTTTGAAAATCATGCTCATGACAGAAGTAACATCATTTTAAAAAATCATTAGAGTTCTAAAGTTTGAACATAGATATTATCACTCAGTACAAGTCATATATATTGTCAAACTGACCATCCGAGTGGACATGCAGTATCAATAACTAAGTTGCCCTTTGTAAGTGCGAAGTACCAGTTGCATGCACCATGATGTGTTGATGTTATATTGTAAATCAACAAAATAAAAACAGAGATTAGGAAAGCTCCCCTTTACTTCTGCAGATGTGCTGATCAGCGAATTAGAAAACATAGGACCTTACTAGTTACCACTGCAGGTAGCTCAATACAAAGTAGAGTATGTTAACCCGTGAAGAATAAAGAGTGCAATCACCAGTACAAATGTAAGAAGTGGTTGCCACAGAACTAACCAATGGACAACACTTACTGAATGATTGTTTTCAGTTTCAAAGTGCGAAATATTATTGTGATGGGGCACGGAGAAGATCCTTGTTAACAGTGGGCTTCAAGATTAATCTGCTACCAATGAAAGCAAGTAATACTCTGTTATTAAATCCAACTAAAATACTAGAACTGCAGCGAAAAACACTATCCAACACTGAAAGACAATTGCTCCAAGTAACAACCAGCGGTCACAAGATAAATCGTTCGTGGTTGCGATATGTACACATTATTTCATCTTTTCAGATCAAAACTAGCATCCGATCTGACCGGAAACAAGAGACAGGGAGAGGGCGTTACTTACATGCGATCTACGAGACTGGTGAGAGAGGCTAAGAGCAGCCTGATGGCTGAACAGCTTGGCGTGCAGGACAAATTTAACCTGTATTTGCCGCGCGGTTGCAGAAGATGAACTTGGAGACATCAATCTAAAAGGGTAAAACACAACTCGTACCTGGATTTCCCTTGGTCCGCCTTTCCCCTGTGCTTTGCTTTGTTGCCCGGCCGCTTCTCCTTGTCCCATCCCTCCCCCGCCGCCGCCTCCAGCCCGTGGCCGCTGCCTAGTATGGTCGTCGAGCAGCGACACCAATAGAATGTCAGGAGGGTCGAGGCATGGGGTAGCTGGAGAGGATTGGAGATCGATGGGTGTTCGACGGCCTGATTTGTGAACCGATCTCGTCCGTGGTGCATTGCGGCTAGGGTTATGGTGGACTTGGGAGAATTGAATCGGTAGTTGAGATGGATAGGCCGGGGATGTGGGGACGAGTAAAAGGACATGGTAGATGTCAAGAGGAAAAAAAAAAATTAGACGTGGGGACGTGGGGGGCATTGACCGTAGATACACATCTTGCCATCGTTGCAAGCTATCTGTTGCTTTACGCCTAGTCGTGTTGTAGTGATACTTGATATACACTTTCTGCGCCTAGCTGAAAGGCGTTAAAAAAAAGCGCTTATGGGAGACAACCCATATTTTTACTACAGTACTTGGTTTTATATTTGAATCTTGGAAGTTGTTACTACTGTAGCAACCTCTTCTTATCTTAGTTTTGTGCATTGTTGTGCCAAGTAAAGTCGTTGATAGTAAGGTTCATACTAGATTTGGATTACTGCGCAGAAATGCATTTCTTTCGTTGTCACGAATCCGGGCCTAATTCTCGTAGGTAACTCAGAAAATTATGCCAATTTACTGAGTGATCCTCGGATATGTACGCAACTTTCATTCAATTTGAGCATTTTCATTTGAGCAAGTCTGGTGCCTCAATAAAATTCGTCTTTACGAACTCGTTCGTTTTGACAGATTCTGCCTTTTATTTCGCATTGCCTGTTTTGCTATGCTTGATGGATTTTTCGATTCCATTAACTTTCAGTAGCTTTGTGCAATGTCCAGAAGTGTTAAGAATGATCATGTCACCTCTGAACATGTGAATTTTAATTGTGCACTAACCCTCTAATGAGTTGTTTTGAGTTTGGTGTGGAGGAAGTTTTCAAGGATCAAGAGAGGGAGATGATACAATATGATCAAGAAGAGTGAAAGCTCTAAGCTTGGGGATGCCCCGGTGGTTCACCCCTGCATATTTCAAGGAGACTCAAGCGTCTAAACTTGGGGATGCCCAAGGCATCCCCTTCTTCATCGACAACATTATCAGGTTCCTCTAGTGAAACTATATTTTTATTCAATCACATCTTATGCACTTTGCTTGGAGCGTCGGTTTGTTTTTGTTTTTGTTTTTGTTTGAATAAATGGATCCTAGCATTCATTGTGTGGGAGAGAGACACGCTCCGCTGTTGCATATGGACAAGTATGTCCTTATGCTTTACTCATAGTATTCATGGCGAAAGTTTCTTCTTCGTTAAATTGTTATATGGTTGGAATTGGAAAATGATACATGTAGTAATTGCTATAATGTCTTGGATAATGTGATACTTGGCAATTGTTGTGCTCATGTTTAAGCTCTTGAATCATATACTTTGCACCCATTAATGAAGAAATACATAGAGCTTGCTAAAATTTGGTTTGCATAATTGGTCTCTCTAAGGTCTAGATAATTTCTAGTATTGAGTTTGAACAACAAGGAAGACGGTGTAGAGTCTTATAATGTTTACAATATGTCTTTTATGTGAGTTTTGCTGCACCGGTTTATCCTTGTGTTTGTTTCAAATAAACCTTGCTAGCCTAAACCTTGTATCGAGAGGGAATACTTCTCATGCATCCAAAATCCTTGAGCCAACCACTATGCCATTTGTGTCCACCATACCTACCTACTACATGGTATTTCTCCGCCATTCCAAAGTAAATTGCTTGAGTGCTACCTTTAAAATTTCTATCCTCTACCTTTACAATATATAGCTCATGGGACAAATAGCCTAAAAACTATTGTGGTATTGAATATGTACTTATGCACTTTATCTCTTATTAAGTTGCTTGTTGTGCGATAACCATGTTCCCGGGGACGCCATCAACTACTCTTTGTTGAATATCATGTGAGTTGCTATGCATGTCCGTCTTGTCTGAAGTAAGGGAGATTTACCACTAAAATGGTTAGAGCATGCATAATGTTAGAGAAGAACACTGGGCCGCTAACTAAAGCCATGATCCATGGTGGAAGTTTCAGTTTTGGACAAATATCCTCAATCTCATATGAGAATATTAATAATTGTTGCTACATGCTTATGCATAAAAGAGGAGTCCATTATCTGTTGTCTATGTTGTCCCGGTATGGATGTCTAAGTTGAGAATAATCAATAGCGAGAAATCCGATGCGAGCTTTGTCCTTAGACCTTTGTACAGGCGGCATAGAGGTACCCCTTTGTGACACTTGGTTAAAACATATGCATTGCGATGATAATCCAGGTAATCCGAGCTAATTAGGACAAGGTGCGGGCACTATTAGTATACTATGCATGAGGCTTGCAACCTGTAGGATATAATTTACATAACACATATGCTTTATTACTACCGTTGACAAAATTGTTTCTTGTTTTCAAAATCAAAGCTCTAGCACAAATATAGCAATCGATGCTTCCCTCTGCGAAGGGCCATTCTTTTACTTTTATGTTGAGTCAGTTCACCTATTTCTCTCCATCTTAAGAAGCAAACACTTGTGTGAGCTGTGCATTGATTCCTACATACTTGCATATTGCATTTGCTATATTACTCTATGTTGACAACTATCCATGAGATATACATGTTATAAGTTGAAAGCAACCGCTGAAACTTAATCTTCCTTTGTGTTGCTTCAATGTCTTTACTTTGAAATATTGCTTTATGAGTTAACTCTTATGCAAGACTTATTGATGCTTGTCTTGAAGTACTATTCATGAAAAGTCTTTGCTATATGATTCATTTGTTTACTCATGTCATTTACATTGTTTTGATCGCTGCATTCATTATATATGCTTACAATAGTATGATCAAGGTTATGATGGCATGTCACTCCAGAAATTATCTTTGTTATCGTTTACCTGCTCGGGACGAGCAGAAACTAAGCTTGGGGATGCTGATACGTCTCCGACGTATCGATAATTTCTTATGTTCCATGCCACATTATTGATGATATCTACATGTTTTATGCATACTTTATGTCATGTTTATGCATTTTCCGACACTAACCTATTAACGAGATGCCGAAGAGCCAGTTGCTCTTTTCTGCTGTTTTTGGTTTCAGAAATCCTAGTAAGGAAATATTCTCGGAATTGGACGAAATCAACGCCCAGGGGCCTATTTTGCCACGAAACTTCCAGAAGACCGAAGGGAAGACGAAGTGGGGCCACGGGGCGCCGCCACACTAGGGCGGCGCGGCCCAAGGGGGGCCCGCACGGCCTTAGCGTGTGGGGCCCCCGTGTGGCCCCTGACCTGCCCTTCCGCCTACATATAGTCTTCGTCGCGAAACCCCCAGTACCGAGAGCCACGATACGGAAAACCTTCCAGAGACGCCGCCGCCGACAATCCCATCTCGGGGGATTCAGGAGATCGCCTCCGGCACCCTACCGGAGAGGGGAATCATCTCCCGGAGGACTCTACACCGCCATGGTCGCCTCCGGAGTGATGAGTGAGTAGTTCACCCCTGGACTATGGGTCCATAGCAGTAGCTAGATGGTTGTCTTCTCCTCATTATGTTTCATTGTCGGATCTTGTGAGCCGCCTAACATGATCAAGATCATCTATCTGTAATACTATATGTTGTGTTTGTTGGGATCCGATGGATAGAGAATACTATGTTATGTTGATTATCAATCTATCTTTGTGTTGTTTATGATCTTGCATGCTCTCCGTTACTAGTAGATGCTTTGGCCAAGTTGATGCTTGTAACTCCAAGAGGGAGTATTTATGCTCGATAGTGGGTTCATGCCTCTATTGAATCTGGGGGAGTGACAGAAACCCCTAAGGTTGTGGATGTGCTGTTGCCACTAGGGATAAAACATTGATGCTATGTCCGAGGATGTAGTTATTGATTACATTACGCACCATACTTAATGCAATTGTCTGTTGTTTGCAACTTAATACTGGAAGGGGTTCGGATGATAACCTGAAGGTGGACTTTTTAGGCATAGATGCATGCTGGATAGCGGTCTATGTACTTTGTCGTAATGCCCAATTAAATCTCACAATACTCATCATATCATGTATGTGCATTGTCATGCCCTCTCTATTTGTCAATTGCCCAACTGTAATTTGTTCACCCAACATGCTATTTATCTTATGGGAGAGACACCACTAGTGAACTGTGGACCCCGGTCCATTCTTTTAATCGAATACAATCTACTGCAATACTTGTTCTACTGTATCTGCAAACAATCATCATCCACACTATACATCTAATCCTTTGTTACAGCAAGCTGGTGAGATTGACAACCTCACTGTTTCGTTGGGGCAAAGTACTTTGGTTGTGTTGCGCAGGTTCCACGTTGGCGCCGGAATCCCTGGTGTTGCGCCGCACTACATCTCGCCGCCATCAACCTTCAACGTGCTTCTTGGCTCCTACTGGTTCGATAAACCTTGGTTTCTTACTGAGGGAAAACTTGCCGCTGTACACATCACACCTTCCTCTTGGGGTTCCCAACGGACGCGTGCTGTACGCGTATCAGACCCTCCCTCTTGTGTGCAAGATCATGGACAAGATCAACCAAGCATTCATGATGGCTCCAATGAGGATCCATTCAATTTGTTTCATTCACCTCCTAATGGCCAAGTTCAAGCACATGTGATGTTGAGCACTCTCAAGAAATTGAGGAAGCTCAAGTTGAAGGTCAAGACGGGGACCCAAATGATCAAGTTGATCAAGTGATACCTCCAAGGCCAAGAAGGACCAAGGAGGAGATCGAGGCCCGTCGTCTAGCAAGAAGAGAAAGGAACCTTGAAATTCGTGAACACACACATGACAAGGTCCTTGGTGATGTGAGGGCAAGTGTTTCCACAAGAAGGCAATTGGCTAATTTTAGCAATCATCATGATTATATCTCCTTAGTGGAACCCAAGAAAGTATTTGAAGCCCTTGAAGATTCGGATTGGTTGGAATCTAAGCACGAGGAACTCAACAACTTCAAGCGCAACAAAGTGTGGACCTTAGTAGAGAAGCCAAAGGGGTGCCGCAATGTTATAGGCACTAAATGGATTTTCAAGAACAAGCAAGATGAGTTTGGAAATGTTGTGAGGAACAAGGCTAGATTGGTGGCTCAAGGGTTCTCTCAAGTTGAGGGAATTGACTTTGGAGAAACCTATGCTCCCGTGGCTCGCCTTGAGTCCATCCGTATCCTTCTTGCTTATGCATCGCATCATAACTTTAAGTTACAACAAATGGATGTGAAAAGTGCATTTCTTAATGGTCCTTTGCATGAAGAGGTTTATGTTAAGCAACCCCGGGGTTTGAGGATCTCAACTTCCCTAACCATGTCTATAAGCTTGATAAAGCACTTTATGGTCTCAAACAAGCTCCTAGAGCTTGGTACGAGCACCTTAAAGAATTGTTGGTAGACCGTGGGTTTGATGTTGGGCTAATCGATCCCACTCTTTTTACTAAGAGGGTCAATGGGGAGCTTTTCATTTGCCAACTATATGTTTATGATATTATCTTTGGCTCTACTAACAAAGCTTTCAATGATGAATTCTCAAAGCTTATGACCGATAGGTTTGAGATGTCTATGATGGGAGAGATGAAGTTCTTCCTTGGTTTTGAGATCAAGCAATTGAGGGAAGGAACCTTCATCAATCAAGCAAAATATCTCCAAGACATGCTCAAGAGGTTCAAGATGACCGAGTTAAAGGGTGTAGCCACTCCTATGGTTACTAAATGTCATCTTGCACTTGATCCCAATGGTAAAGAGGTGAATCAAAAGGTATATCGCTCCATGATTGGATCCTTGCTTTACCTTTGTGCATCTAGACCGGACATAGTGTTGAGTGTTGGTGTGTGTGCAAGGTATCAAGATTCTCCTAAGGAGAGCCACATGATGGCTCTCAAAAGAATCTTTCGATATTTGGTTGATACCCCAAGATATGGTATTTGGTACCCTAAAGGCTCAAGTTTTATTCTCAATGGATACACCGATGCGGATTGGGCAGGAGACAAGGAGTGTTGGTAGGTCCTTGGTGTGTTGGTCTTCTAAGAAGCAAAATTGTATATCTCTCTCCACCGTCGAAGCCGAATATGTTGCCGCCGCAAGTGGATGCACTCAATTTTTATGGATGAGGCAAACTTTAAAGGAATACGGTGTCATTTGTGACAAAGTGCCTCTATTATGTGACAATGAAAGTGTCATCAAGATTGCCTATAATCCGGTGCAACATTCAAGAACGAAGCATATTGAGATCCGGAATCATTTCATTAGGGATCATGTTTCCCGTGGTGATATTGAGCTTATCTATGTTCCTACCAAAGATCAACTTGCCGATATATTCACGAAGCCTCTTGATGAAGCAAGGTTTTGCTTTTTGAGGAATGAGCTAAATATCATTGATTCAAGGAGTATAGCTTGACCATCTTGCAAACACACTTTTATCTCAAAACTTTATTTGGTTTAGATGTGGGCATGGAAATAGGGGGAGTGCGGTTTAAATTATTGAGCTATCCCTCCCACCATAATGCCAACATTAAGAAATCATTCTCTTTATATCATATGTTGATATGTGAGCTTCAATGATGAGTAGTGGTTTGGGCCCAAGATATATCTTCGCGGTGCCATGCCACAACACTCATATATGGTGGCCTAGGCCACCACACTCTTCTTTGTGAAGAGTTGGAGTTATTTGGATTTTAATGATTTTATTTGACCTCTCCTTGTTCTTATGGGAAATCACTCTAGTTTGGTCTTATTCGCTCGTATCTTGCAAACTTGAGTGATCATGTACCATTAACAGTTTGAGCTTTCTAAACCCAAGCCTTCACTCATCTATAAGCCATTTCCATCTTGCTCATATGTCATGTTTTGGTAAAAACCTGGAGTTTGAGGATTTTCGGTCGGATGATCTAGGTTGCCCCATCTTATTGGTAAATATGCATCTTATATGTGACGTGATACATTATTGCATCACATATGGGTCTATGCAAATAACCAACAAAAGGTAGGCAGGATTTCCGGTGTTCTGGAATTTTCCAGAAAACCGGATAAGCCGGCCCCAGGGCACCCCGGAAAATCCGGCCCGGCCGGATTATCCGCCCTAACCTAGGGCCGGATTATCCAGCCTGGGCAGGTCTTGAAGGGGTTGAGGACGAGGCCGCGGGGGCAAACGGTTCACAACCAGCCCCCACGCGCCTCTCTCTCCTCTCTCTCCCCTCAAGATCGCCGGAGCTCCTCCTCCTCGCCGGAGCCGCCCTGTCCGCTCCCTCTCGGAGTTTTTGGGTGGATCGGGTGCCCCTCCTCCCTAGCTCTCATCTCCTCCAAGCGGCTCCTCCAATGGAAGAGGGTATGACTCACAATCCCTAACCCTAGGTGTTGTGATTTGTATGTGCTATTTTCTTGGTTGAGATGGTGTTTAGGTGTTCCAAATCGTGTGTAGTATACTCCTCTTGCATGCTATGAGGCCGATCTGGTGTGTAGACAAGTTTTGCTTAAGATCTCTGCAAAATCGCAGGGGCCGGATTATCCGGTCCCCGCGCCCGCCGGATTATCCGCCCCTCGGGGACCCCGGATTATCCGGCCTGGAGCTATGTTGCTGTTGTAGTTTTGTCTCAATCTTTCATGTCTAAACTTTTATCGACTCATAGTATGTTTGATGTGGGGTGGCCTTCGGACACCTCCACCTCAAGACCGTCAAGTGCAGCCCCGCCTATCGTCGACGCTACACCATGGCCAAGGAGTCCCCCAAGTGGACCAACAATACAAACCCCCGCCATATATGTCAAGGTGAACTCTTTCCTCTCTATGGTTGACCTCAACACCAACTTGAATGGTATGCTACCTCATGCCTATCATCATGGTGTCCATAGGTCCCGACATCGACAAGGACCAAGAGAGAAGGAACTCCCACGGTGCAAGGTCAAGGGAAGGAGAAGAGCAGCTGGACATGGAGATGATCACGAAGCCGAACCCGACGTCGCTCGAAGCGCTCCAAGGAAGAGAAGGACGCTGGCCGGTCCAGGACCCGGTCAGACCGGACCCACAACCGGGCGCCCCGGTCATAGGCCCGGTCAACCGGGCGCCAACCGGCGCAGCTCCCTCGTACCGGACGAAGACCGGAAACTTCGGAGAAACCCGGTTTGCGCCCGGTCGACCGGACCCAGGACCGGACAGCCCGGTCACAGGCCCGGTCAGACCGGATCCAAACCGGATCTGACGGGAATGACCCACCAAACTGCCTAAGTTATCCTTTCGCGTACCTTTTCGCCCTTGCTGGCCATGTATGCCTATATAAGTAGCCTGGACCCCTTCCTTACCCCTTAGACTTGTTTTGAACTCAAACCTACCTTTGAGCTTAGTCTCCCTTGGGTATCATCCCTCTGTAATCAAGGCACCTTGGTTGTTGACTTTGATCTTGTTGAGTGAGATTCTAGTACAAGTTACTCTCTCTCCCTCACCAAGCTCTTCCTCTCCAACCCCAATCTCTCTCCGGGAATTCTGCCACGGCCTCTTCCTCGGAGATTCTATTGGCGTGGTCCATCGAGCCACGGAGGTAAGCATCGGGTGTATCGGGTTGGTGTGCGTGCGTGAGTCTCGGAGTTCCTCGTGTTCGTCGTGTTCTTCGTGTTCCTCGCGTTCTCCCATCTCTCCCCTTGGTTTCGAAGTCAATCCGCGAGATTGGGCCACACACGGGGTCTTAGACCTCATCATATGGTATCAGCAGCCTTTGGTTTCCGCGGATTTGACCCCCCACCCATCCAATTTCGTCTCTAAAAATTTTCCCCAAAAATCCCCAAAAATAGCCCTAATTTGCCTCTTGACCGATCTGCGATTTGGTTGCGTTTTGAGTGGTTTTGGTCCATGGATTTGGTGTTGGAGTGCTTGATCTACTATCTCCCCAACTTTTAGCCCCCAATTCCATCATTTCCCTTCGTTTTGGTCGATTTGGCTTGATTTCGCTCAAGAACAGGAGAGAGAAAAACTGTGCCCGCGAAATCCGGTCGACCGGGCGCAAACCGGGCCAGTGACCGGACAGCCTGGCGCCAGGGCCGGTCAACCGGGCGCCAGACCGGGCGCCAACCGGGCGCCAACCGGGCCAGAACCCGGTCAACCGGGCTGTAGACCGGGCAGGCCGGTCCAGGGCCTGGTCAACCGGGCGCCAACCGGGCGCCACCTCCACCACCACCTCCGCCAACCACCGCCACACTCTCCGCCGCCGGCAGGCACCGCCACCCTCCCCAAACCACCGGGAAACATCACCGCGGCGCCATAACCTCCGCCGCAACCGCAAGAGCATCGACACCACCACCACCGGCTTACCACCGCCACCACCGCCAAGCTACTTTGACCCTTTTCTTCCGCTAACTTGTGTTTGCTTGTTCCGGTTTGAGTGCCTTGTTTGTACAACTAATCCGCAGCTACGAAGCAAGCGACGACATCCTCGGCACCCCGGACTTGCAACCGTACTCTTGACACCACCACCTTCATCGCAAGTTGTGTGTTCATCACCGCCTAACATCTTAGGTATAACTTGCATTCCCCTTGTAACCCCTCTTCTTTTGCGATCTATCCTATCGAGCATTGCTTATTGAGTGTTGCGAGACATTGCACGTGGCCCCGATTGTGAGGTGTGTGTGTAGTGTGGAGTCAAGCTTCTAAGCAAAACTCGTGTGGCAAGATAGCAAAAGCGAGTTAACGCTAACATAGTGCGAGAAAAAGCCGTCATACATATAGATACAAAAGAGTGCAAGTGCCACCATAAACAAAAGAGAAAAAGCTTTTAAGCAAAAGAGAGATAAGAGAAGAGAGGCCGCGTGTGAATCTTGTTGTCTCTTCGTTTGCAACCAAAGCTTTGATCTCTTCTTGTGTTAGTGTGACACCGAGCACCCTTGCTTAAGGGCTTCTTACACTTTTCCGCTCATTCCTTGGTCGCACTAACCCCGTTCATCTCGTGTGTGCGTTCCATATCTTTTTCGTGTTTATAGTGATCATCGCTTTGACATTTGAGTTTTTTGGACCTCACCCACTTTTAACAACATACTCGATCTTGGATTTTGTCTTTTGGCTTTCCACCATACTCACCTAACACCATATTTGCTAGCTTTTGCGTGTGGTTTTTGCGTATGTACCCGATACACTTGATCTTGCTTTTGGCTTGGTTGATTACCTCAATACTATCTTACCTTGGTAAGAGTGCGAGGTAGTGTTCTTTCACTAACATACACCATATAGATCTTGTCATGCTAACATGTATAGCGACGAAGAAGATACGGAGGAGTACACGGAGCACTTCGAGGAGGATTCCTCTTCAAGCACCGCGGATGTGGAGGAACATGTGGAGCTCGACACCGACTATGGCTCCGCGAGCATCACCGACATGACCAACATCGAGGAGCTCTACATCGACAATGGCTCCTCAAGCATGGACGACATGGTGGAGCACCACCTTGAGGACGCCTTCGACGAGCTCTACATCGACAATGGCTCACCAAGCATGGACGACATGGTGGAGCAACACCACGAGTACGACATCGACGACATGGTGGAGCAACGCCACGCCTTCGACATCGACGACATGGTGGAGCAACGCCACGCCTACGACATCGACACCATGGTGGAGCCTCACTTCGACTCCACCATGAGCAACGCCTACTTGGCCAATGGAGCTACATATGAAGATTGAGGACCTCCACGATGGCACCATCATATGGATCATCAAGAGCGTCCTCATCATGATCGTCATCGACACTCGTCTCCGAGCTCCACAATGCGCCACCATGAGAGTGCTTATGCACAAGATCGTCGACTTCAAGTACACCATATGGAGCATCAAGAGCGTCCCCATCATGAGCGTCATCGACACTCTTCGCCAAGCTCCACAAGGCGCCGCAAGCAACATGCCAAGTCGCATGAGCCATCATCTAGGCATGGCAAGGACCGTCATCGACATACGTCAACACATGAGCTTCGCCACCACAAGCCACTTCATGATCGCCATCGACCAACATCTTCCACGAGTCTTCGACGACACCACTCAAGCCATGGTGATGATGCACGAAGACGAGAGCCTCGATATGAAGGCGACAAACACCATGATAGGGTGCCTACCACTCCAAGGATGGCAAGTGCACATCGAGCATACCTTCCTCATAAGGCGACTTCCACCTCTTGTCCCACCACCACAATGGCCTCTACCTCGTCACGTGCCTATGGACTCCGATGCTACAAGTGCAAGCAACAAGGCCACCCTCCACGGGAATGTCCCAATCTCCTATGTGAGGTGTGCAAGGCCAAGGGTCACGAGGCATGGCAATGCACAAAGCCAAGCGCCAAGATGCTCTACTTCGACGAGCTACAAGCCCAAGCCACCAAGAAGCCTACGTCGCCCACACTTCAAGATGAAAACCTCCAAGGCCATCGCAAGGATGATGTGGATCCGAGCCTAGCTCTCCATGTCACTACGGCGCCACCCATGGAGGACGACTTGGGAGGCGATGGAGTTGAGATGGTTGAGCATGGGAATTTCCCTTCAACCAAGGAGGCGCATGGAGATGAGAAAGTCGAGCCCACTCCCCTATGCTTCATTGATGAGTTGGTACCAATCCCATGTGAGCATGAGAGCCACTTAGCCCACTTGAGTGAGAGTGACAGTGAGTTGAGTGACTTCCACCCCATATGTGAGTTTGAGTGCTTCCGTTTGGAGGACATGAGTGATACACAAAGTGAGTTGAGAGAGGTAGATGATAGGTCCATGGAGGACATCGCATTTGCTAACACATTAACCTCTCCCTCGTTTGTGTCTTCTTATGTTGCACTAGGTTCAACGGAGGACGAGTTTCCGCTCATGGAGACGATGTACATGGTGCATGAAGATGATGATATCTCACCATGCTTGCTTCAAGACGGACATGTCGACCACATGGATCCTCCTACTTCCACAACACCTACCTCAAATGAGTCGGCCTACAAAGGTAACAAGATAGGTGTTGATGATGCCATGATCCCACTAGTGGACATGATGACTTATGAGTGCATGCATGATCTTGATGATACATTTGCTACGTCACATGCCACTTTCACTTTCCCATGTGATGCTTTGCTTGATAACATTGTTGATCATGTGAAATTGCGTGCTTGTGATACCATGAACATGCCATGCTACGAGAGTTTCACGTTTTCCCCGCTTGCTTGCCATGATAATGATTATGATAATGCTTGTGTTGTCACACCCTTGATGAACACTTGCTCTTCCCATAGGGTTGTCGACAACAATAATAACATGTTCCGCATGCTTTGCCCCAAATGTTTACACCATTCCATGATCCTTGCATCCAAAATTGTAAACAATTGTTCTTTCTTATGTTTGGTATGCAAGAATGCTTATTTCATTGTCCACGAGATGGCCCCCATAGCCTTCTCTATTTTTGATGATCATGAGTTACCACATGCCATGAATGCACCTTCTTGCCATATGCACCATCGCCATGCATTTCATACTATCTTGATTGACACTAATGGTGATGTGCACAAGACATGGAACATCATGATGGATGATGTGTTCCTCTACCATGCACACACGCTTTTTGTTCTCTCTATTGTGTGTATAGGTACCCGAATGACAACTTCCACCGCTACGGAGCATGAGCTCACGAAACGCGCAATTGAGAGCTACCCCAACAAGGACGAGATACATGATCCAACCCATGGGATTCACGCCAAAGGGTATGTTCCCAAACGCCTTCGCCCTCGTGTGTTTCCGGCTTGTCTTGTCGAACTTCCGGTTTGGACCAATGCCTCGTCACCTCTTTTGCCTCTTATGCAACATATCTTGACACATCTTGTTGGCACAATGGGTGTTATATGTCTTGATATTATCATCATACACTCCGAGAATCTCAAGGACCATGTCATACATGTGAGAGACACCTTATGCATCTTGTGCCACATGTCACTCATAAAGTTGCTCTTCTTTGGATTTCTCCTTTCATCTTTGGCAATTGAAATGGATTCTTTGACGCTTGAGGATACCCATACTTGGCTCACGCCAACCATACTTTCCCAAGCTAGACGTTTCCATCTCTTTGCCATTGCACATAACAATTTTGCCCAAAATTTTGCCGCCGACACTTGCCTTTTGATTGTTCCATTTGTGTGGGACAATGCTACACATCACATTTTTGACACTTTACAAACCAAACTTTTACATGCACAAACTTTTGCCCCACCAAATTTTGAATACACCGACACTCTTTTGGTTCCCATTTTTGTCAAATGCCTCTTGGAGAAACGACTTGATGCTTCGTATTTGCTTGAGAACCTCTTGTTCGCCGATCACAAAATTGGCATCCACAAGTTTTCCATTTGCAAGTTGTTTTTCCCCACGCTCTTCTTCGACCGCCACTTTATCCCTCTACCACAACATGGGACAACCGTCATGGACTACACCGTCGATGAGGAAATGCAAGAGTCGAGGACGACTCTTTCCCAAGGGGGGGGGGGAGATGATGTGGGGTGGCCTTCGGACACCTCCACCTCAAGACCGTCAAGTGCAGCCCCGCCTATCGTCGACGCTACACCATGGCCAAGGAGTCCCCCAAGTGGACCAACAACACAAACCCCCGCCATATATGTCAAGGTGAACTCTTTCCTCTCTAGGGTTGACCTCAACACCAACTTGAATGGTATGCTACGTCATGCCTATCATCATGGTGTCCATAGGTGCCGACATCGACAAGGACCAAGAGAGAAGGAACTCCCACGGTGCAAGGTCAAGGGAAGGAGAAGAGCAGCTGGACATGGAGAGGATCATGAAGCCGAAGCCGACGTCGCTCGAAGCGCTCCAAGGAAGAGACGGACGCTGGCCGGTCCAGGACCCGGTCAGACCGGACCCACAACCGGGCGCCCCGGTCATAGGCCCGGTCAACCGGGCGCCAACCGGCGCAGCTCCCTCGTACCGGACGAAGACCGGAAACTTCGGAGAAACCCGGTTTGCGCCCGGTCGACCGGACCCAGGACCGGACAGCCCGGTCACAGGCCCGGTCAGACCGGATCTGATGGGAATGACCCACCAAACTGCCTAAGTTATCCTTTCGCGTACCTTTTCGCCCTTGCTGGCCATGTATGCCTATATAAGTAGCCTGGACCCCTTCCTTACCCCTTAGACTTGTTTTGAACTCAAACCTACCTTTGAGCTTAGTCTCCCTTGGGTATCATCCCTCTGTAATCAAGGCACCTTGGTTGTTGACTTTGATCTTGTTGAGTGAGATTCTAGTACAAGTTACTCTCTCTCCCTCACCAAGCTCTTCCTCTCCAACCCCAATCTCTCTCCGGGAATTCTGCCACGGCCTCTTCCTCGGAGATTCTATTGGCGTGGTCCATCGAGCCACGGAGGTAAGCATCGGGTGTATCGGGTTGGTGTGCGTGCGTGAGTCTCGGAGTTCCTCGTGTTCGTCGTGTTCTTCGTGTTCCTCGCGTTCTCCCATCTCTCCCCTTGGTTTCGAAGTCAATCCGCGAGATTGGGCCACACACGGGGTCTTAGACCTCATCAATGTTTCTAGAGTACATTACTGTATCAATGCATGACTTATGAGCATTATCTTCTCTTTGATATCTGTCTTTGCTCTTCACAGGTAGTGGTACTCGGAGGCGCGCTAGAACTTCAAAATCGAGCGATGAGTTTGCTCCTAATGCTCCTCGCGAGTCAGCTACTCTTAGGCGGAAAGGCAAGGCTTCCAGGGAAAACTACAAGACCATGGACATCATCTCTTATGCTTGCGATCCGTCAAAAGAACTGGTATGAAGACGTTGAGAGGGATCAAGAGATTGAGGACTCGCGTTTCTGGTGCTTGGAACAAGAGTACATCTTCAAAGATATATATGAACCGATGAAGAAAGTTAGACCTATGCAAGCAATCAATGTGGAGTTTCTGGCAGTGAATGATCATTTTTCAGATGCTATTTGGGTCACAGGAAGAATGGGCCTGCAGGATCTTATGAAGATTCAATGTGACTACAGTCCGGAGTTGATCAAGCAATTCTTTGCTACCCTTGCTATCAAGAAAGATGAAGCACGGACCTTGCAGTGGATGACTGGCTCTACCCGTTGTGAGGCATCTTTGGCCCGGTTTGCTTCAATACTTGGTCTTCCCTCGGGAGGTGGTCATCGCCTTCATGTCCCTCAGAAGACGGATAAGATTGTGCTCTATGAGCTTTATGATGCAACTGGTGCTGTTGGTTCTACCAAGGGGCTCCTTCCTATATATGGCCAGCTGCTCCGTTTCTTTAGAGCCACCATCTCTCCAAGTGGTGGAAACAATGATGCTATCCGTGGAGCTCTTGTGGATCTTATGCATCTATCCTTTCAGTGTGCCCAAGATGGTGATGAGGAACATGGCTTCACTCTTGATATCATGGATTTTATCTTTCATGAGATTCATGATGCTATGGTGTCTCGGACTTCTATTCCCTATGCTCCATATATTTAGCTCCTCATCAACAATACTGCCAACCTCACTGTTGATCTTAGTCGCTTCCCTACTGAGAGCCACACAGTCAAGAAAGCTTACAAGAAGAAGTATGTCCCCAGTGCTGCACCTGCTGCTGGTTCTTTCATGGGAGATGCCCGCTCTAGTGGCTATGCACCCGGTCACTCTGTTGCTTCTCCAGTGACTCAGAGGAATGTGAAGAAGCTCACTTGGTTCCAGCGCAATGTTCTGTGCATGAACATTGAGATACACAAGGAGAACTTTGAGGCCAGTCGTCGGCGTTCTGAGATTCAGCACACACAGGCCGTCATCCTTCACAAGCTCAGTGGTGAGCAAGGACCTCCGCCTCAGCTGCCAGTTCACCCAGCTTACAGTGGGTGGCACTCCTCCCAGGTTCCGTGGGCTGATCTTGAGCAGAGCATTCTGAGGGCTAGCATTGCTCGCGATTCTCCTCCCGACGCTGATAGCGATGAAGATCGCGACTCTGAGGACTCCAAGTGATCTTTATGGGGCGTGTAGCATCGCGCTTTTCCCCTTTTTGGCGTCTCGATGCCAAAGGGGGAGAAGTGTTCTACTAGGACTTCTTTACGGGATTTGCTAGGGTCGGGCACAAGCATATGCGTTTACCATTCTTTTATCGCTTGTGTTCTCTTTTATGTCATTCATTTGAACTCTTTGGCTTGGTTATGGTTCGTTCAAAACTATGTGATATGTGTGTGGTTTGTGAGACATTATGTTGGGTTTTCGGAATTCTATATGTTGAGACCAAGGTTTATGTTATGGTGTGATATTTACTTTTCCGGTATTATATATCTCCATATGGGTATGATCTTTTTCACCTTGTCTCTTCTATATACTTGCACATGTCTCATGCTTAAACTCATGTTGGATATCTCTTGTGTTGAGGCACTTCACACTTATATGTTGTGCATTTGTATTCAAATGCAAATTACTTGTATGCACACATGTAGGGGGAGTGCCTCTATGTTTTGCCAACATGAGTGTTCTCTATAATGTTCTTTCTTGCAAATCCGTATATTGTCATCAAACACCAAAAAGGGGGAGATTGAAAGAACATCTCTCACGTATTATGTTTTGGAGTGTTTGATGTCAATATATGAGATACACTAATGTTTGATGAAGTGGTGCAGAGATTACATAGATACATGTTTGTGAGTGTCTTGTGTGGAAACACAAGTCAAAAGGAAGCTGAAACAGTTTCACCAGGCCGGATAATCCGGGCCGGATATTTGCAAAATATCCGCCCCCCAAAATTTGTCTAAGGACTCAAGACTTGACTGCTCAGTACTGCCCCAGACTTTTGGCCGGATTTTTGACCGGAAATTCCCCAAGGCCGGATTTTTGCACCGGATTATCCGGGCCGGATATCTATAATATCTATAAAGTTGATCCCCACTATGTGCATTTAATGTTTGCAAACTGCTTCCACAGTTAGCCACGTCATCTAAAATTATCAGAGTTGTTTGATCAAATTTATATGCACCAGATTTTCTTACAATATGTCACATGGCGAACATTTGTTTCACTGCGCCACAGCATCCTTCTGATCAGCAAATAAAAGGACGCAACCTTCTGATCAGCAAATAAAAGCATCCCATTAACTTTTCCCGATTAAGGCTCCACTTACGAATTCTGTTCCTCTTCTTAGCAGTAATGCTGGAGTGCTAACAGCTGATGACCGCTCCACTTCTTAACCCACCATGCTCCTCCGCTTCTTGGTAGTATTTAATCCCTTACCTGGCATAGAGAGCCTTGCATTACACCTCGAGCTTGACACTGCAGGATCGCAAGCGCACACGCCGCATGCCTCCACCGTGTTGTCGCTTGGGTCGGAGCAGGATCAGAAAGAGATAGCAGTCGAGCCGAGCGTTCAAACGAGCGACACTTGGGCCAAAGCGGAGTAGCTCCTTGCCATTAGCGCCTGCGCGCATCGTGCCCACCCGGCCGGGTGCGCCGGCAAGCACGATGAGCGTCCACTGCGTGACCACATATCGAGGAAGATTTCCCCCCGGCCAGATTGAATTTCTCTACGCAACTAATCCAGGTACTGCCAGAACTCCAGAACGCAGGCAAATCCTTACGAAGTTGAGAATGTCGCGCGGCCCGTCCGCCGCAGAGAAGGTCTCGCGGGACAGGACGCAATGCTGATTCGCTGGGTTAAAACGGGATATGGGGAAAGCTGCCGGAGTTTTTTTTCCCTCTCTCTCTATATATATTATATGGACATATTATATATACTGGCGGGTCCATACCAGATGTATTTCTATTTGTACCGTCATTTGTGTTAAAAGAGTCAGTCTACTGCAGTGAGAAACACTCATGTGCGCGTGGCTGAAGGTTTTTTCTCTTTGATGGCACATATGTAGTATTTTTTAAAATAATTAAGGCCGTGTGTGCATGTGCCTTAGATGTTTCACCTCATCGTATAAAACTGATACATATGTTATTACTTTCTTATATTCTTAAAATTATTTTCTAAAATCATCTTCAAGTTATCTTTAAAGTTCCGTAGCAACGCGCGGGGTACCAACTAGTTTGCAAAATATCCGGCCCCCAGATTTTGGCTAAGGACCAGAGGCGACGCGGCTCAGTACTCCCCTGGCATGAGGCCGGATTTTTCCCCGGACATTTGACCGGAAATTCCAGAAGGCCGGATTTTTTTTGGGGGGGGGGCGCGGATTATCCGGCCCCAACTTAGGCCGGATTATCCAGCCCTCGAAAGCTTCCAACGGCTGGATTTTGAGAGGGGGTATTTATACCCCCTTCTTCCTTCCTCCTTGCTCAATCATTGAAGAAAAATCTTCCAAGTCTCACCTCACCTCAAGAACACAAGATTTGCAAGATCTCCTCCCTCCCCCAACCAAAGCTCTTGATCTTTGGAGATTCGAAGGAGAAGACACCGATCTACATTCTCACCGAAGCGATTTACATTTCACCCTCATATGCTTGAGGGCCCTCTTGCTAGTGTTCCTCTTTGGATCCCTAATTGATTGTTGTTAATGTATTGTTGTTGATTGTTGTGTTGTTACAGATTTGGGAGCCTCCAATTCGGTTGTGGATGTGTGCCCCAAGAACCTTGTAAAGGCCCGGTTTCCACCTCGAGGAAATACCTTAGTGGAAGTGGGCTAGGCCTTCGTGGCGTTGCTCATAGGAGATCTGAGTGAAGCCTTCGTGGCTGTTGGTTTGGCTTTCGTAGCAACCACACTCCTCCAAACGTAGACGTACCTTCTTGCAAAGGAAGGGAACTACGGGAATCATCTCCGTGTCATCGCGTGCTCCACTCTCGGTTACCTCTATCCTATTCTATCTCCTATATATTGCGTAGCTATATCGTGCTTAGTTGTTAGTCTTGTCATATAGGTAAATTCACTTAGTTGCATATCTAGAGAATTTACCTTTGTGTCAAGCCTAAATTGAAAAAGAACTAAAAATTGGTTAGCACCTATTCACCCCCGCTCTAGGTGCGGCATATGATCCTTTCAGTTGCGTGCAAGTGAGATTATCTCCAAGAAATTTCAATGTGGTCAAGACTAGAGGCATTCTAACTTTGGGCAAAAAATGGGTGGAATGCCAGTGGAATAGGGTAGGTGGAACGGAGAAAAAAATGGCTAGGGTGACGGTGATCTTATCTTAGAAGTGTTACGTATGATTTTTTGAATTTAAAATACAAAGAGATGATAGTTTAAGAACCACGACATATGTCGACTCCTAAGAATCTAGTGCCGCCTCCACCTCCGCCTCCTCCTCTGGCCGGCCTCACCTATGTTGGGAGAGGTGGAGATTCGATATATGCAAGGAGTTTTTCTAATGAAAAGTTTTTGAGATATTAGGTTAAGGTTTTGGTAGGTGCCTTCTTTGTGGACTCCGTCTCAATGGAGATGGCATGTTCTACATTAGTTGATCTTTGGTCTTTCATTCGACGACAAGATCTTCTTCCCGATGTCAATGATTGTGTTGGAAGTCTAAAATTATGTAGTGCTTTGCTGATCGATTATGAATCTTTTTTCATAGTTGCCGTCAGGAGGATTACCCTCAACTATATGTCCAATAGTTACGTCCTCGACATGGTTGTTCAGTTTTCCCATAGCATACTAGTGTTTGTACTTTTGTAGATGTTGGTTCACTATATTAATAGTTGCACGCGTGTATATAGCTTTGTTATTGCGGCTCAAATTAAACTTACGCGAAACCTTCGTTGGTAAAGTCTATGGTTTGGTATTTTTCTTCGTTTGTCTTTACGAAAGTTCAAAATTATGTCATGAAAGAAGAAAGAGTTCGAAAAACTCAAAGATTTGCTTGTTTATTTTAAAATTTATTTTGTAATTGCTAGAAGCGACCCATGTATTTCTACTATGTACTATTTACTACTGTAAATATAAATGGTATTGATTGTAAAAAGAAATGATATTTTAGACGGTCTCAATTCTGAAGTCGTCAAGAAAAAAGTGAGCTTTGTGGGAAAAAAAAAACCGTTCTCGGTCTCTTGGCCGGTCGGTCAACCTGGAACCATGGAGGCGCGACCATGTCAGACACATCGGTCTTCGAGGAGGAGAGGTCAGCAAAGATTCCGGCGGCGCGGAGTGTCGGAGCCCCGGTGGTGCGCGCGCGTGCAGCCCACCCCTCCAGCTCTTCTCCAGGATCTTCCCCTAGTAAGTCCACACCCCCTGCTCATCTTGGAGACGCGTGCTCTCTTCCCCGGCAGACGGCATCAACCCCAGTGTGCTCGATCTCTCTCGCGCAGCGCAGGCACGGCGAGGATGACTCGGCCTGGGACTTTGAAGTTCCATCCATGACGTAGGATTAGACTCCACACTAACTAGGCTTGTACTGTATCGCCATGCCCCCAAGCTTGACCGGCTGACTTGTTCCATCGGGCCGGCGCAACAAGCACTTTTTTTTCGAGATTGAACAACCACTTGTTTCAAGTCCCGTCGAAGTGATGCACTTGTGATGTTTCAATAGTCAAGACTGACTGCTCGAGTAGAAGGTTACAGCGATGTTCCGGCGAACCCGAAGTCCTTCGCTCACAAGGAAAGATTTTGTTCCGGTTGTTTGAGTCAAATACCACCCCAGGTGTCGTTCGTCAAGATCCGCGTCCCAGTTTAGCTACCTGCTTGCCGGCCGGCTACCGCTTTCCCCTATTTCAGCTCCTCTGCAGCACTACTTCTGTAGCTCATCACAACTTCAGAATCCCTTGGTTCCCCCCTTTATTCAATTGTACTCCACCTAGGATTCTCGGAGCCTGGTGTGTTCTGAATTCGGTTGATCAAGTGAGCAGATTTTCGTCCAGTTCCTGCGGGCTGGATATTTGCTTTGATTGGTGTCTCCTCTCCATCTGAGAGGTATGTTCAGTTTTGACATGGCTCTGCTTTTTTTTTTCAGTTCATGCGTACTGTGCTCTTTGATTCAAGAAATGGAAGATTATTCTATAAGAATACGAATTTGGTGGGGATCTATGCTTTTGAACTTCACAAGAGCCAATATCTGTTATGATCAATGGATCTCATACATGTTGGTGTTTTCCCCTAGATTTTTGCAGCACATAAGTTAAAAAGTTAAAATGAATATTTTTGGTATTTCTTTCACACATCTCGATCATACAAGGTTGAATTGACTTAAATGAAAGAAGCCTAGTGGCCAGTGGACATGCTCATATACATACTAGTACATGCCTTCTGATTAACATTTGAGATATGACACCTGAACAATCTGTGTGGTGCGACTACAGTTTTGGAGAACTTGATACATGTTATTGCGTTTATATCAAAAGCTTCATATCATAATTCATAGCATATTTGTGGTTCCACTAGTATGCACTCGTCCTACTTAAAGTCTGAAATCCACGATTCAATTGTAACCCTCTTTTGTTTTCAATTTGATAGCAGCTGCAATTCCTTTGAGCCACAGCTTGAAGATCATCATCCTCTGTCCTTAGACAGCCAAAAGTACAAAGTTCAGCCACACATAACAAAATGAGTCACAATATTACCGAGGATGATATAGAAGACGTACCACGTTCAGATGCAAATTCACCAATTTTGACTGAATATCACATCACGGTTCCTGCTCTACATGACGGACTAATGCAAAAGGAAGATCATCATGAAAGACGGCTTCTGGATTTCCTCAAAGCAACTCCTTCTGTGCAATGGCTAAAGGAAATAAACCTTTGTGCACCACTGGGAAGTTTTAAGCTACCATCGATCGGCATCCACCGCTATCTCCATGTCCACTTCGTCAGAAGAATCGAGTGGAGCACACTCTTCACCATTTGCAAGAACCTTCTCAAGCATCCTCTGAACATTGCTCTTCTCATCTGGCTGCTCTGTGTTGCCGCTGCTGGTGCCATGTTAGGACTGCTCCTGCTAGGATTGTTGAACGAGGCATTTCCTTCCAAGGCCTTGAGAGACCACTGGATAGAGATCGACAACCAAATCCTCAACGCCCTTTTCACTCTCATGAGCATATACCAGCATCCCAGCTTCATCCACCACCTTGTTCTCCTCTGCCGGTGGAGGCCAGAGGACGTCGCCGACCTTAGAAAGGTTTACTGCAAGAATGGCACCCAGCGGCCTAATGAGCGAGCACACATATCCTTCGTGGTGGCCCTCCTCCACATCACTTGCATCTCTCAGTACGTTGACTGTAGCCTGTACTGGGGCTTCCCCAGCAGATCACGTTCCGAGTTCGCCGATAACTTCTTCTTCATCCTCGGAGTCACTGCGCCTGTTGTTGCGGGAGTGTACACCGTATACAGCCCTCTAGGCAGAGACGTCGATGATGCTGCCTCCTGTGAAGAAACCAAGCATCCTTACACAACAGAAGTCGAATCGGCCGAAGCAATAACAGTGGTCGGCAACCCGATGTGGGCAGGGGAGCTGATCGACTGCAGCGAGGATCCCACGGCGTGCTACCTATCGTTCCTGTGCACATTCTGCGTGTTCGGCTGGAACATGGAGCGGCTCGGGTTGGGCAACATGTACGTGCACACCGTCATGTTCCTGCTACTGTGCGTCGCGCCGTTCTGGGTGTTCAACATCACGGCACTCAACATTCACGACTACGTGCTCAGCGACGCCTTCGGTGCTGCAGGGATCGTCCTGTGCTTCTTTGGGCTTCTGTACGGGGGTTTCTGGAGGATCCAGATGAGGAAGAAGCTCGGGCTGCCCAGAAGCAGGTGGTGCTGCGGCTCAGCGTCACTGACGGACTACGTGCAGTGGCTGTTCTGCTGGCCATGCGCGCTTGCGCAGGAGGTCCGCACGGCGAACCTGTACAACGTGGAGGATGGTAGTTTCTACGGGAAACTGGTGGACGGTGGTGATCCAGAGAGTGGACCGGCATCGATGGTTGCGCCAGAAGTGCCGGTCTCGTTTGGAGTGCGAGAGGGGAACCACGTTGTTGTCAAACTGGCGATGGAAGGCGAAATGATACAACCCGTCCAACCGGTGGTAGAGTCTGGACGGCAGAGGCAAGCTGGTGATGAAGAAATTGTGGCAAATGGTAGCAGCCAGCTAAAAAGTTGACCCACAGCTGTTGGATGGTGACTGATGTTGTATAGTATGCGGAAGCTGACGAATAGATCTTCCTTTTTGGGATTGATGTCATCATTTGACATTCTTATGCTCTTGGTTTGTCATGTTCTCTTTTAGGACTTTAGGTCGTTAGTCATTAGTTAGTCCATTTCTGATCAGGTCAGCTACTGGAACACTGTAACAGGTGTCATCTACTCATCTTTTCGTGTTCCTTTTTATAAGAGAAAAAAACCTCATATGATTACTATGAGGCTCTTACTATGATAATTATGAAATATTAAATCACCATGTTGATGCCAGAAAGTAAGAACTGACTAGTGTCGTGTTTAAGCCTCCGACTGACGAATAGTGCACTAGGTTAGGCCGTGTATACCAGTAACTTCAGAAGGAATTAGCTGGAACCAGTTCAAAAGGAGATTCTTACTCATGTATCTGGTAGACTTCGGCAATCTGTGCCCTTTCCAAGTGTGAAATGCCTGCCTCTTTGAAGACAGCTTTAAAGTGAACCGATACTATGTGCTTTATCATTCACGGTGGAGAACAAAAGTTGCCGTTGCTTGCAGAAAAGTGAGAGGTACAGTTGTAGTATATAAGCTTCAGGATACAGAGACATAGCCATCTCTACTTCAGAGCTGCCTGAGAAGTCGTGGCTGCACCTGCACAGTACCTAGTAGGGTCCTGTTCTACTCGCTCGGAAGCCATGGCTGTAAGTTACTACTACTCAGTTCTTCTGTTCATGCAACAGTATATTTGTATCTGAAGTTCTGAATTATTGTGCAACTAGAAGTAGAACATCCGTATCCTTCTCTACAGCTTGAGCCTGAAAGTGTATTCACATGGCAACTGCAGGTAGTGGAGTTGAAGGTTGGGATGCACTGCGACAGGTGCATCAAGTCGATCAAGAAGGCGATCAAGACGATCGATGGTAGGGAGGCCTTTTATCCACTCAATAGTCGATACAAACAGTCACTTTCCACACCTGCATATATATAATTAACGAGGCTTATGGCTTACGTGCAGATATGGAGAGTTACCAACTCGAGAAGGAGACGAACAAGGTCACAGTGACAGGAAACATTACCCCAGAGGAAGTGGTCAAGGCTCTGCAGAAGATCGGGAAGACGGTATCCTACTGGGGTGAAGAGTGAAGACTAGAGCACAGGGGAAGTGGTGAAGGCGATTGCAAAACATGAAGACGGTGACATGCTGGTGGTGAAGAGCAGAGCGCATGATAGTTAGCTAGGTATTACAGTATTAGCTCGTGTGTTACCATGAGATTCAGAAGCTACTTACACGCACCCCATATCGAGTAATTTTTGGTGAGTTTCTGTGAAATGGGTTAGCTGCCCCATAGTGCTTGTTGAATCGATGGGAACATCTTCTTAGAGGAAAAAAAAAAAATCTTCTTAGAGGATGAACCCAGCTTTCGCACGTTTTTGACGGGAAATTAATAATGGGTATGAAGTATGATAAGCATCATTTATATAGCCTTTTTCCTATTACTTCTGGGACATTTGCTTGAATTTTGGTAACAATACACTGCCAATTATGGATGCTATAATGGTTAATATGTCCAATTGTACAAGTTTACATGCTCCAAAAATATTTTGCAGATCGGTGCGAAAAGGCACATTTTCTTCTCTGTTTTGGACAAGCTATCTATGCACCAATATATCGAAGGGCCTAAACGTGAAGGACAAGATTACAAGGATTAATATGAAGAGAAAAGGGCCATCTTGGAAAGAAAGAATGAAGAGTGAAGGGCCAGATTGCAAAGTGTCAAGGGGAATCGGGAGTAAAATCCCTAGTTGGAGCCCCAAATTGGGCGTGCCTGGCATCTTTCCCTAACCCTCACCTTGCTCCACCTCCAGCCGGCCGCGGCGGCGGTGAACCTCGACGTCCAGCAAGTACCAGCCCTCCATCACCACACAGGGATCCATCCCTTGCCCTGCAACGCATCTCCATCGACCGCGATGAAGGCGACAGCGACCTGAAGCTCTTCTTCCTCATGATCCCTTGATGCTGCTGCTCTTCACCGACGAACCAGGGATGACGATGACCGTTTCCTTCCTCTAATCTCATGCTGCTCTGAAGTCCTAATCTCCTGCTGCAACTATAAGGTCTTCACCAACTCCGGCACCAACATCCTCTTCACCAACCTCAAGATGCATCTGGGTTGACCCCAATCGCTCTCCCTCAGCCTCTCTTTATTCCCTGAAATTTTCTCTTAATTACTGTTGCCTAGTGCTGTGATTTGTTTCAGTGTATTCACCTGTGTTAGTTTGGCAATTGATCTGTTGATCTGTAAGACTGGAACGTGGCATGTAACAATCTACTTGTGTGTGTTTTTGCTCGTCAAGTTTTGCAGTTCAGAAACCTGTGTTGTTGGTTATAATGTGGCCTGTAACATTGTCCTTGTGTGTACGTACTAGTCTGTCCCTAGTGTGCTTCATTTGGTGAAGAAACGTGCTCATTTTCCATTCATGTGATGTATTGATCGTTTTGTGCTCTGTCCCTTTCCAAAATTGCTTCTATCCCAATCTTAATTGTTTGCTAGTGAAGTAATTTACTATTACATGTTTGTGGCGTGCAAATATTTTGTCCCTGTATCTGAAGTTGCTTCTGTCCTCAATCTTAATTTTTGCTTGTGGTGTTGCTAATCTTTATTTTAGTAAACCTGCAGTATACTTGTTTTACTTAAAGGAAAAACCCAAAAATATTGTCTCTTGCTTTTATTTGCAAAGCAAGTGATCGAGTAGGTTTAGATTCAATTCCCTTGCAAAATTCATCTCATTCCTGTGACCTAGCTGTAGCCGAGCATCTTAGTCGTCGCCTAGTCCCTGTGGAAAGAACGACATCCACTGTCTGTGGGCGAATATTTACCCTGTATATACAGTTGATCAAAATTGGCGCCGTTGCCGGGGACTAGCGTCGAACAGTTGAGTTAGGCTATAGACCAGGTCTTCGTTTTTCTTTTGTGAATATTATTAACATCTAACCCTTGTTCTAGTTATTTTCCTGTGCTTCTCTTTCTTTTGTGCAGGTTCTAGTAGAATCAATCTCATTCGTGGATATGGCTTATTATCACGGACAAGTGAGCACTTCAGTGAACAATATAGAAAGTCTTCAAGAACAGATAAGTAAGCTATCTCAAAATTTGCATCAATTAGCTTTGCAGCGAGGTATAGTTTTAGAGGATGGGCCTGGCTGTTATGATCCTTATTCTCAAGGCCATCCCTATGTTGTTCCTACATGCCATATTTGTGGATTTCAGGGCCATACACCCGCTGATTGTCAGCGTGGTTATCCTCCCACTCAAAATTGTGTAGGTATGAACTTTGCTCAACACCAGGGTTCATACCACAACAATTATTCTGCTGGATGGCCTGAGAACCCAACTATGGCATATAGGAACAACAACCCACCTATCTCATCATTTCCTCCTAGTTATCCAATGCAGGGGTTTAGGTACGAAGAGGAGAGCAATTGTTCACCACAACAATTTTATCCAGCCTCTATTCATGTACCTCAGCACGAGGAGATGCTTCCAGCAGTGTTAAATGGTCCTCTGTTTGGTCAGCCATCAACACCTCAAGTGCAAGCACCCACAAGAGAATTTGATGATGAAGAGAAACTTAGTTTGTTGTCTCTTGAGTTCAACTGGAGCACTGAAAATGATCCCATGAGGCCAGTCATTATCAAGGAGATGAAGAAGATCAAGGATGGGAGAGATCTTGTGGAAGAAATGAAGAAGATTGAGAAGAAAATGAAGCTCAGTAACATTATCTCCTCACAGCTTGAGCTGGAGTTGAGTGCACCAGAAGTTTCCCTTGATACATGTGAAGTTCCTACACCTTCACATGTACCTGAGCAAACCAGCCAGAGTACAACTGAAGCTGCCACACTTGAAGAAGAAAGAGTTGCTGAGATTGAAGAAGAGAGATCCCAAACTTTAGAGGAACGAGAGTCGCAATTGGAATTCACAAGCGACCTTGTTGAAGGCCCAATACCTATTACTCCTGAAGATGTGGTGGATATGAATACAGAAGACTCATCCGCTAGGGTGGCGAGTCAAGAATCTGAGAGTCAAGTTGAGTTGCAACTTGTCATGCAAGAGAGTGCTTATGCAGGTTTAACCATTCCTCTTAATGACTCGTTTCTCTCTGATTTCTCTGCTATTGCTTTGCACTACATCATACCATCACTGAAGAAAGAATTGACTATTGGCATGTTGCATTGTGATCATGCATATCTTGATAATGAAACTGCTATTGATGCTTGTCATGATACATATATTCCTCATGATAGAGTTCTGCTTAGAGATGCATGCTTAGATAATGCTCACTTGTCCCATAATGATAATTGCTACCCTTCTTATGACACTATGCTTGCTGTCACTCATAATTCCTACCATGTGCTTTACTGCTATAATTATATCATTGGTTACTCAATTGATGATTTAGTGGGTGTGAGCCCTATCACTTGTGCCAGTTGTTCTTTGTGTGAGTGTACTTTCAGGATTTTACTTGTGCACCACTCATCGAGACCAAGCATGGTTCGAGTCGACATCCCATGGGATCCTGGTGGATGTATGGCATGGTGATGAGGAGCAAAGTTGAAGAGGCATGAGGAGAAGAGTGAAGATAGCGGGAAGAAAAGAAGTAGGTTGTAGAAGGATGTGAGGTGCTGTACATATGAGCCCGGTGAGCTGTGCTAATTCCTTTCATTGTTATTCCTTGCCACATTTTCTACTTCTCTCATGTCCACCGTAGTTACTTATAAAAAATTCTTATTTCGCAAAAAAAAAATCATATTTTGTGAATTGAGTCTGAAATCTGAATTGTAACCTATATTCCATGACATTTCAACACTTATATGCATGTCAAGCAAGTTATGTTGTTTACTGCTAATTGGATTCATAACATTACTTTCTGGTAAATTTGAATGTTCCAGAATGAAACTTGTTGAGAGGATTTTGAAATTTTCTTCTTTGCTTGAGAGCCAACCAACACTGAACCCAGCTGAATATGTTATCCCTGGATATTATATTTGGACTGTGGGAATGGGTTGGTAGCTATCATTCTGCTAGAAATTAACTAACTAATCCTGAACCAAATTGGGCCCATGTGATCTCTGGATTGGATGTCTGACTTTGGCTAAGGATTCTAACATGTTTTCTTCTAACTAATATTGTTTGCGCTAACTCAACTCCTGTGTTCAGCTGGGTGTTGTGTCCCTGGACAGAGCACTTGGACTGAGAGGTGGAGAACAACTTTCTAACACCTCTGAACTTAGCTGGGTCCATGTGATCCCTGGATCGGATGCCTGGACTATTGGAATGAGGACTAACCCATGCTTGTGACCCTGCAAATAACTGTTGATACCTATTTGTTTTGTTTGGTGCTGGGAAAATGCTTGTTACCTGATAAGAGCAAAAAGAAGAAAATCAGTGCCAAATTTGAGTGTGTTCACTAATAAAAGGAGCAATGGAAATTGTTTTTGAGTGATCATTTCATTTTGCCAGATTTGACTCATTTTCATTCTTTAACCTCTAACTAAAAGTTTTTGCATGTTGATTGCTGGGTTTTCTAGTAAAGTGGTAATTTCAGTTCCTGCCCGACAATAAATTCTGCCTTATTCATATCTTACATTCAGTAATGTTTTGAATCCCATTTTCAGTAAACAGCAAAGCTTGCTTGGTAGTCATATCAGTTTTGCTAGTGTCATTCTGAATCTAGTTTACTCTCTCAAGGGTTTGCATACTCAGTTTTCATTTACCTTTTACCTTTACTTGAGGACAAGCAAAGATTCAAGTGTGGGGGTATGATAAGCATCATTTATATAGCCTTTTTCCTATTACTTCTGGGACATTTGCTTGAATTTTGGTAACAATACACTGCCAATTATGGATGCTATAATGGTTAATATGTCCAATTGTACAAGTTTACATGCTCCAAAAATATTTTGCAGATCGGTGCGAAAAGGCACATTTTCTTCTCTGTTTTGGACAAGCTATCTATGCACCAATATATCGAAGGGCCTAAACGTGAAGGACAAGATTACAAGGATTAATATGAAGAGAAAAGGGCCATCTTGGAAAGAAAGAATGAAGAGTGAAGGGCCAGATTGCAAAGTGTCAAGGGGAATCGGGAGTAAAATCCCTAGTTGGAGCCCCAAATTGGGCGTGCCTGGCATCTTTCCCTAACCCTCACCTTGCTCCACCTCCAGCCGGCCGCGGCGGCGGTGAACCTCGACGTCCAGCAAGTACCAGCCCTCCATCACCACACAGGGATCCATCCCTTGCCCTGCAACGCATCTCCATCGACCGCGATGAAGGCGACAGCGACCTGAAGCTCTTCTTCCTCATGATCCCTTGATGCTGCTGCTGCTCTTCACCGACGAACCAGGGATGACGATGACCGTTTCCTTCCTCTAATCTCATGCTGCTCTGAAGTCCTAATCTCCTGCTGCAACTATAAGGTCTTCACCAACTCCGGCACCAACATCCTCTTCACCAACCTCAAGATGCATCTGGGTTGACCCCAATCGCTCTCCCTCAGCCTCTCTTTATTCCCTGAAATTTTCTCTTAATTACTGTTGCCTAGTGCTGTGATTTGTTTCAGTGTATTCACCTATGTTAGTTTGGCAATTGATCTGTTGATCTGTAAGACTGGAACGTGGCATGTAACAATCTACTTGTGTGTGTTTTTGCTCGTCAAGTTTTGCAGTTCAGAAACCTGTGTTGTTGGTTATAATGTGGCCTGTAACATTGTCCTTGTGTGTACGTACTAGTCTGTCCCTAGTGTGCTTCATTTGGTGAAGAAACGTGCTCATTTTCCATTCATGTGATGTATTGATCGTTTTGTGCTCTGTCCCTTTCCAAAATTGCTTCTATCCCAATCTTAATTGTTTGCTAGTGAAGTAATTTACTATTACATGTTTGTGGCGTGCAAATATTTTGTCCCTGTATCTGAAGTTGCTTCTGTCCTCAATCTTAATTTTTGCTTGTGGTGTTGCTAATCTTTATTTTAGTAAACCTGCAGTATACTTGTTTTACTTAAAGGAAAAACCCAAAAATATTGTCTCTTGCTTTTATTTGCAAAGCAAGTGATCGAGTAGGTTTAGATTCAATTCCCTTGCAAAATTCATCTCATTCCTGTGACCTAGCTGTAGCCGAGCATCTTAGTCGTCGCCTAGTCCCTGTGGAAAGAACGACATCCACTGTCTGTGGGCGAATATTTACCCTGTATATACAGTTGATCAAAGTACGATGTATCTGTCGTCCGGATTCAGGACACAGCTACACGAGGGTGACTGTGTTATCCTGTCACTTGTTGGGACTGTTTTAGTTCTCATCTTTACAATATATACATACTGCTGGTTGATTGATACTAGTATCTCTTTGGTGGCTGCCTCGAACCATGCCACTCCTTATCTATTCAGCAAGTTGCATGGTAGCAGCAACGTTGGCCCTTCCAGCACCTCCGACATCGATCCAGCTATCCGAGTCAAAGAAAGGCGGATCGAACGGGTTTGAGTTTTGAGGGGAATCAAATCCCATACAAGCCAAAATCCCTCCTGCTCCTAATACTTTTCAAACCACTCCAATCCACTTTAAAAGTGGATAAACCGAACATGGCCTGGTGGAGATCAAATCCATTTGTAACCTGTTAACCTGTATGGCCATTTTTCAATTTCATCCGTTGAAACTTTTGGTTGCTTTGGCTAGTAAAGGAACCAGTGGTCGGATCCAGGTACGGTGAGGACATATATGGTAACAGGAACACCTTGCACGGAGACAAGAAGCCATGAATTAGCGCCAAAACACCTTCCGGTGCACCGCGATGAAGGTGACAACAGACGACCTGAGATGGACGGATCGATGTGTGGATTCACGCCACGACGAAGACCTGTTCGTGGTTCAGAGTTCAAACCAGCGATTCTCACAGGAAAACGCCATGAGTTCATCCGTTCGTTTGCTCTGAATTTTCTTCTCTGCAGAGCGTGTATCCGCGTAGATACATCTCGGCAGGCTGGCAGCGGCATATGCAGCATTGCTGTCTCTCCGGTGGAGGCAACGGCCTGGGCCGTGCATCATGCATGCATCTTCCCCCAGGAAAGACGATTTTTCTCCGCTCCACCGGCGCCACCGCGGAGAAAAATCTGCACCGGTGTATCGCGCCGAGTTCAGATGCAGTTGCGTTGCGTCCCGCTGTTCTCCTTGTTCTTTCTGCCGAGAAAGCTCCTCGCGCGATTACGTCCTGCCGAGGGAACGTGCGCTGGCATATAGGAGAGAACACGTCAGGACTTCGTCGTGTGCGTACATGGCGGTTTGGAGCCATGGCACGGCTGCCACGGCACCGCCTCGATCGTGCGTGCGTCTGCATCCGTGTATGCCCCTACACAGTGGACTGAAAGCAACGGCTGCGACAAGCATTGCTCAGGTTCCTGGCGAGCGAGGAAACAATTCATTAGCTAGAAACATGTGGGCAGGATGTAGAGTACATCGGTCGGTCAAAACCATGATACTACTATCGTTGATCGGAGCGCCTTCCAAGAAAGCTGGGGACCGGAGACGATGATGCTCCCTTCTAGGAAGGAGGCGGCCGGGGTGGAAAAGACTTCAGGAAGGAGAAGCCGGTAGCGGCTCGCAATCTCATGGTCATGGAGGTGTATATGGCTCACCCAAGACCGCTAGGCAGCACCGCACAACGGAGGATCATTTTTTTTACAATAGGAATATATTAATATCACGAATATATCATTCATATCAAGCAGATGCACATAAAAAAGAATTGCAAAAAAGAAAACACCTCGCTATAGTGATCAATTCTTTATAGCAGTGTACCAAACAACCCAAGACAGCACCAGGAATTAATCTTCCCAAAAATGACATCTCAAAAAAGGAAACAACATACCAAACAAAAGAGGAGCGCATTGATGCTAACCAAACACCGTCTGGAACGTGAGCCCGTGGACCTGTTGTGTCTTCACGACCGAGGCTGATTTTGTGGAAAAATGTTTGGCTAATTAGCAATTACTTGTAAATTCTCGTGTGAACAGGGTTTGTACCGTAATTTAAATCTTTGCACCGGGTCTTAAAGAAAAACTTCTCCAACACCAAACTAGCTTCATTAGATTCGTGGCATAATATGTATTTTTTAGACTTGGTCAAACTTAAAAAGTTTGATTTGGTGGAAGCAGCGTCTCAGATCCGGGGTGCATATGCTTCATTTATTTTAAATATATTTAAAATGCATTTTAATGTTAAAAAATTCTATAGAAATTGTCGTGCGCGGACATGTTCACAACCTATGTGCGCACCAAGTGTAAAAAATACAAAATTTGATGCTACAATAAGGGTTTGCACGAGACCTTTTTTTGTCTTTCTTCCACAGAGCACCAAAGTTGTCATTTTTTCTCGAAAGTTTAGGTGCGCACATAGAATGCATATATGTATGGGCGAATCGCCCCGAATTGTTCTCTCAATACCTTGTTGAAAGTGTGCATAATCTTCTAAATGTTGCACTCAGGAACATAAAAGATATATTTGACCATGAAAAATAAACAAAGATCCAATGATTCAAGTACAAACCCCTTCGATGTTACTTTCTATATTCTAGAGTTTTCATTATTATTTTTAGTTATCCCTTCTATTTACTTTGAACAGATATACATACACATGCTGTCTGGAAACAACGGCCAGCTTTAGAGCTCCCGGCCATGGTATTTATGAAAATTAAAATATATACGAGAGATCGCGAACTTCTATACCCAGTTCAAATTATTCTATTAAGATATGAGATATTCTTTTAGTTTTTTCACAATCTAGAACGAATTGGGTTGCCAAGTATTTAGAACGAATTGGGTTAGCCAAGTATTTAATTACGGGGTAATATCTCGAAAATGAGACATCTAACATCACTTCGCAATATATGAATTAAGTTTAGTGCGTGTGCGTCTTCCACAGTCAATGTTAATTGTATAATAAAACATCGAATATTTATCTGCTATATTACTGGTTCTTTTTGTTAAGTATAATTTTAAACAGCGATGGTTAAGATATATGTCGAGAGAATAGTAATGAATATGAAGAAGTAAAAAAGTATGGTATAAAAAATTAACAAAACAATGGCATATGAAATTAGATGAAGCTTCACGCAACCAACCGTAGTTGGTCGACATGGTTGGTGCGAACAATTTCTTCTAATGCGGAAGTCAGTGTATATTACTGCAACTTAGTAGACATGTTCGGTAATGCGCAATCACGGTACCATTAACCATTGGATCAATAACCAAAGTTGGGAGCTGGACTTGATGGTTCCTTTGCATACTCGAAGCTATTATGATACGGCCTTTCATCTTGATACATATGTTAAACCATTTGCTTCACGATATGTTGATAACCCAATATGAGACTTTAATTATTGGTAAACACTAACAATCGGGGTCCGATTGGAAACGAATGCTCGAACCTTCCCGATACCGTCGATCTTATCTCAAAATGAATGTCCGTCTGTGCCCCTACCCCACCCCTCTACATTAATTATAAACGTCAATTCCGCTCATCTCTCCCCTCCCCGCAGCGCACCCCTCCCATCTCCGCTCCCCTCGATCTGATTCCTCGCCACCCCCAGACTCTACTCTCCCGAGTCCAGCCCTCCACCTCAACATCTCGTATGCTGGCACGCATGACGCTCCGCCACGTAGAGACGTCACCAGGGCATAACTAATTGGTGGTTGGCGGCAGTAGGTATCGGTGACAAAAAGATGTCGCCGCGGCGGAAGCATCCGTAGACCAGGCCGTCAAGCCTTCAATCCGGCCGAAGTAGTTGGTCATTGTCTGCTTCCAGCGCTCACAGGATCACTCTCATATCTCTCTTATGAAAACATGATTCAGGAAATAAGGTAATACGAAACTGAATTGGTCCAAATGTGTGCATTGTGTATTTTTCCTGCATTTTTTCGGACATTTAGATCCAAATAGTCCTTTGTATGTGCAGTTGTGATATCAATTGTACACGCGACTTAATGAAGGGCTGGGCCTAGGTAACTTGTGATCACATCTTCTCTCTATTTGTGTTTTAGATCTTTGTGAGGTAACATACTAAGTATTGTTGATGATGCTTTCTTCGTTACAAAATTATGCATCCACGTGTTTGCGGCAAGCTACTTTTTCCTTGCTTCCATGTACTGTCAGGGTCAGCTAATTTTTTGTGCATTGCAAGTGACCTAGGTTCCAACTGCTCATATTTTTTTTTTACTTTCAGGTTTAAAACCTGCGTAATCCTTTACAATTCACCTCTTGGACAGGCCTACTTCACTATCAACCAGATCTTCGGCTAGTGATGCATCCATGATGCTTCATAACATCGCCCATGCCGCTCCAATCCCCTGCATCATGGAGCAGCGGAATCAAACATGACCACCATCTGATTGAAGCACTATGACAGTTTGAATGAAGCATAGTGGCCATCCGAAGGAAGCGTGCATAATCATCCGGTGGCGTCTGAAGGAAACACTACCACCATTTGAATGAAGCACATCGACCATCGGAAGGAAGCAGGTCAAAATACTTGTTAACCTCCATCCTATATTAATGCTCCTTTTCTCGTTTGCTGTATATTCATGATGTCGCATATTACTTTGACATCACAATATTAAGAGGGCCAAATCATCTCTGAAAGTGCATGGAGCCTCCATGTATAGTTTTGATAATTAATGACAATCCCTATGAACTAATATTTGTGTTGATTTATATTTATAGAATTTGTCCATAGGCAATGCTTGAACCACATGCTGACTTCAAGGTTGCAAGAAGAAAAAATGAAGAAGATCCAGCGCCAAGTATGTCTTGAAGAATAAGATTAAGGCGAACGCTAGGCCTCGGCTGACCGATTTGGGGGGGGGGGATCGGTCGTGCATGGGCCATCGGATGAGACCCGTGTGACCGTTCGATGCTTTTGTAGGGAAAACGTCGCTTTCCGTTGTACCTACCCAACCTAGAGATGTCGCTTTTTTTTACAGACGTCACCCACGTTCCCTCCTCCTTTTCCTGCTAGGCGTTGCTTTGCAAATGTCAAACAGGTTCGGTCTCCTCCATATAGATTTTTTTGTGGATGGAAGAGAAAACTCACATCTGATCTTTACAACAATATTAGAGATTGATTTACAACAAAAATTTCCACAATTTCCAACAAAAAATAGTAACAAAGACAACATTAATCATCTCTGAGAAATCTCTTTACAACAATATTAGAGATGGATTTACAACAAAAAATTCCACGGCTTAGACAATTTTAATCACATTTGAAAAATCTCTTTACAAAAATATTAGAGATTAATTTACAACAAAATATCCCACGGTTTCAAACAAAAATAGTAATAAAGACAACTTTAATCACATCTGACATATCTCTTTACAACAATATTAGAGACTAATTTACAACAAAATTTTCCAGGGTTTCCAATCAAAAAATAAACAAAGACAACATAAATCACATAAAATTTCATATGGAGAATCCCTTTACAACATAATGCATAGATGTTTCTCACAAAAATCACCTACATTTTCAACAAAAAATTCACATTGCAAAACTTACATTTGGTGGGGAGGCGGCGCCGGAAGGGGGAGCTGCAGTGCTGCACCATCTCGAAGCCACCGAGATCGTGGTCGAGGCGGCGCTCCACCTTGATGTGATCCTCGCGCTCCTCCTCTGCGTCGGTGTGTGGGGACCTGGACCTGCGAGTGGAGACGGATGGAGCGGTACCCATCCACGCCTCACACATCCTTGCCAATTCCACCAGTACCCTTCCTTGCCGGCGACAGCAGCGGTGTCGACAGCAGTGGTACCCAGGGATCTAATGTAGCCTTGCAACGCCGGCGGCGAACAAGAAGAGGAACCGGAGTGGTGGAGCTATATCTCTCATGGGCAGGCGGTGGCAGCGTATGCCTAGCCAGCGGCGGCGGCGTGCATGGTTGAGCGGCAGCGGAGGCACATCGCGGTGGGGCGCTCGTGAGTGCGATGGGGAACGGGGAGACGGACTAGTGGAGGAGGAGATAAGGCTTGACGAGTAAGGTAGTGGGCCCTCTTATGTATGCCACGTATGGGGACGCGCGGCGCGAGAGGACACGACCGATTACTAGCGATTCAATCGGTGGGCGGATTAGAATCGTTTTCCAGTAAGTGATCTCTCATATATGTCTTCAAGACATCAATAAGACGAAGAAAGAAAAAATATTGTGCAATTTCAAGATGAGCAATCTCCAAGAGATCTTACTTTTGAAGATTGTTGCCATCCATATGGTGATCGTAGATATGTGAAGATGTACTGAAGAAGAAACTCTCCCATAGCGGATTATGGTGGAGCAATCCGCAATACTTTATCAAGCAAGGACAATCATGAAAGGTGTTCCATCTTGCGATCACATCATCTAACTCAAGTGAAATGTGCAAGGTTAAGATTTGCACATCGGTTGGTCAAAACTATGATAGACTACTATCATTGATCGCATCGCCTTCCAAGAAAGCTGGGGCTGAAGATCGTAGACGACGTTGCTCACTTCTAGGAAGGAGGCGCACGGGGTGGAAAAGACTTCATGAAGGAGAAGCCGCTAGAGGCTTGCAATCTCATCTCATGGAAGTGTATATGCCTTACGGAGGACCGCTAGGCAGGACCGCACAAAGGAGGAGCATATTTTTTCGACAATGAGAATATATTAGTATCGCGGAGATACTAATTACACCTAATTTCTGGAACAACGCAATATCCTATGGCAATACGGATGCGCACAGTTTATAAAAAGAAAATATACTTGCAAAAAATAAAATTCCCTTCATAGTGATCAATTTCTTGTAGCACGGTAAGAAATACTCATCGGCAGAAATCCATCTTCTCAAAAAACGACGCATTCACAGAGCATGGATGCTGACCAACACTGTCTGGTAGCGTGAGCCCGTGGACCTGTTGTGTCTGATTCCTATGTCTTGACGAGGATCGATGCCGAATTATGAAGAGATATTTGGGTGATTAGCAATTAGTTTTAAAATCTTTACATTGTGTCTTAAAAAGAGACTTCTCCAGCACTAAACTAGTTTCATTAGATTCATCTCATAATATGTTAGACGCTGAAGACATTTTTTTTATAAACTCGGTCAAACTTAAAAAACTTGATTTAGTGGGAGCAGAATTTTGGATTTTATTTTAAGTATATTTAAAATGTATTTTAAAATCTCAAAAAATTCTGTATAAAATGTCGCAGGGACATGTTCACAACCTGTGTGTGCACCAAATTGTTTCAAGAAAACCAACCTTTTGTGTGGCATGTGTAAAAATACTCCCTCCATCTCATGAAACACGTCAGATGTTTGTCTAAATTTGAATATATCTAGTTACTAAATAGTGTGTAGATACGTCCGAATTTGGACAAAGTCCCGACATTCTTGGTGGGATGGAGGGAGTATAAAACTTGGTGCTACAATAAGGGTTCCCATGAGACATACCATTTTGTCTTTCTTCCACAGAGCACATAGAATACACGTATGTAATCACCCCCCCCCCCCCCCCCCCCACACACACACACACCCCCAAATGATTATTTAAATACTAGTACGTTGGAAGGGTGCATAATCTTCTGAATGTTGCACTCAGGAACAAAAAAGATATATTTGGCCATGAAAAATAAACAAATTAAGATCCAACGATTCAAGTACAAACCCCTTCGATGTTACTTTCTATATTCTACAGTTTTCATGTTTTTTTAGTTATCCCTTCTATTTAGATACACATGCCCTCTCGAAACCACGGTCAGCTTTAGAGCTCCCGGCCATGGCATATAAGAAAACGAAAGTACATACGAGATCAAACTTGTATCCCCAAGTACACTAAGTAGTTCGAATTATATTCTATGAAGATATGATATATTCTTTTGGTTATTCTACAATCTAGAACGAACTGGTTTAGCCAGATATTTAATTGAAAATGAGACATCAAAAATCACTTCCTCGCAATATATGATTTAAGTTTAGTGCGCGTGCATCTTCCACAGTCAATGCTAATTGTACAATAAAAACATTGAATATTTATCTTCTATATTACTGGTTCTTTTTGTTAAGTATAATTTTAAAGTGCAATGGTTAAGATATATGTCGAGAGAATAGAAATGAATACAAAGAAGTAAAAAATTCTAGTATAAAATAATAATAAAACAATGCCATATGAAATTAGATGACGCATATGAAGGTCCAAGATGGCTCCTTTGCGTGAACATCCATGCCCGGTACATCTTCGTCTACCTCACGAGGTCGGAAGAGCATGATAGGGCGGGGGAGGGGGAGAGAAGATGTACATGGAGTTCATGCCGATGGGGGAGTTGGCTGCTGGTTCGAGTACTTCCGGAACAAACACTCCGCTTACTTTAGGCCCGATCACTCCGCTTCAGCTCGCGCCGATCACTCCGATTCCTCTTGCCCCGACCACTCCACTTCCTCCAGCTCCAATTACCCATGTGCGGCGAGGAATGAGGATACCCGTTGATGTCGAAGTGGAGGATCTCCTTGATCCGGCCTCGCTCGCGTACTGGGGCACGACGACACGCACCATTAGGCTTAGCCGAGGCGCCATTGCACTTTCTAGGTTTTGGTTGCTCGGTTCTTTCCCGTTTGGGAAATCAGCGCTCCTTGTTTTTCCTCTTCTAGATCCAAAGCAATTGGCGTAGTATATACTTGGAGAACGATACTATGTAAACCTAACGGGCCCGACGGGCCGTGTAGCACTTACAAATTCACGGAGGCTCTTTCACGTCTTTTCTGTTTCATTTTCACTCTTTACTTTTTCTTCGGCTTCTTCTCTCGTTTTCTGTTACTATTTCATTTTTTCATTTTATTTTAATTTCATATTTCTATTTGTATCTATTTTTAGTTTCCGCTTTTATTTTGGGGTAGTACAGGGATATATGAGTATGAACCACCGAACATTTCTTCAATCATGAAGGTTATTTAAATTTGAACCTTTTTTAAAATCATAGTTTTTTAAACTGGATATATTTTTAAATTATGAACAATTTCTTCAATCTAAAACTTTTTCCCAGCGAACATCTTTTTTCAGATCTGAACCTTTTCCCCATTGAAAATTCTTTAAATCCAAATCTTTTTAAAATCATTAACAATTTTAAAAAATGGAACATTTATCATGAATATTTTCTTAAATCTTAACCATTTTTCCTAGTGAACATTTTTTTAAACACAAACTTATTTCGTGAACATTTTGTAAGTATGAGCCTCTTTTTCCACTGTAAAATCTGAATCTTTTTAAAATCGTTCAATTCACAGTCTTAATACTTTGGTGTTTTTTTTGTACATGTACTAGGTTAGCCACCCAGACATTATGAATCACTTCTTTTACAAAGCCCTTTTTCTAGTAACTTAGCTAGTTCCTTTCCAATGGTGTGGTGCTTCTCCTCTTCAAAGTTGTCATAGAGGTTGTTTCATTGGCTTCACACCGGGGTTGATGTTGAGTGGGTGCTCGACGAGTTTCCTTGGTACTCCGGTCATGTCGAAAGGTTTTCACGTGAAGATATCTTTATTTTTTTGCGGACTAACTCGACGAGCGCGCTTTCCTATTTACGATCGAGTTTTGCTCCAATGACTACTGTTTTGGAGGAATCTCGGTCCACAACATCTGCATCTTTGAAGGTAGGAACTGAGGCGGAAACCTTGCCCTTGGTCGGAGAAATCTTAGCTGGATCGGTCTTGCTCGTGATCTCCTTCAGCTCTTCTCCGTAGAGGACAGATACAGTGAAGGCGTATTTTTACCCTCTTCACCCGAGCCGCCTTCAAGTTGCCACGGACGGTAATGGTACCGTTTGGTCCTGGCATCTTGAGCTTGTTCTAGATTGGTGTGGGTATACTTCATAGGTGTGCCATCGACAGTGCCTGGATCCGGCAAGCCCGGGTGGCCCACAGACGGTGATGGTGGCGTATGGCCCATCGGGTAGCCCAGTTGCTGTAGATCAAGAAGGATGAAGTCCATCCCAGGATCAAGAAGCCGGATCCACCGACCAACTCAAGTAGTCAGATCCGGCCTAGCCCATCAGGGGTAGCCGGATCCAATACGACATATAAGGAAAGGCGGATCCTTGACGTGCACGGCAATGTAATGTACCGTAGTTAGGCAACTTCTATTCCGGCTAGGACTCTCCATGTAAACCCTAGATCCGTGCGTCTTTATAAGCCGGATCCCGGGAGCCATAGAGGCACAACCACAACTCATTGTAACAACGCACAATTTCACTTCTATTATAAGCATTGCATTGCCTAAGGATAAATAAGTCCTGATCTTAAGTACCACAGACATGATGTGTCTAGGTTTTGCCATTGCCATTCTTAGTAAGCACTATTAGGTAAATTTCATGGAAACACAAAGCAGATTTTGTGCATTAGCTGAATTTCATGGGAAACGTAATAAAGACTAGGAGGACTCACCCTGAACTCCTTTGCGCCAGGAACGAGCATTGTTGCCATGCAAGTCTCCATGCCATGGCTATGAATCACAGCCCCGGCTCCTCGCATTAGATAAGACTGCAGAACATAAAGGAAATCATACAACATGCAAAGGGGATCTGAAACAGCAGAACGAATAAAACAAAGGAAATCCTGACGACCTTCATGAACAACAGAGGTGCGCAGTCTGAACACTTCGGGTGCTTGTGTGGCCATGGCTTTGCTCGCGGTGCAGAAATGATCTTGCCATCTGCTGCCATCACGTACATGTCGTCTGCCACCATCTGTTAGAATGATCTCCACACGTTCGAGCCCAATGGCTAGACGTAACCCTTGACCACGCCCTGATTGGGGGCGTCCAACCGATCTCTGGTTGGTGGGCCCCTGTCACATCACATGTGCTATATATACAGTGGTGGGGGCGGTGGCACACGTTACGAGGTTGACCGGAGTGCCACTCGCCCCACTAACACACCCACCGATTAGGGTTCGCACAGTGCCGACGGGAAGCTCCGCCGCCACCACTCCTCTCCCGACCTCACGCCATCACCGTCGCCATCACCACCATGTCGACTTCGACAGGTTCGTCGTCCTCCAGGGATAAGGTAAATGCTCACAGACCCACAGTACATCTCTCTACCGGCACAGATCCTACACCCATCGATCTAGCGCATTTAATATTGGTATCAGAGCACCAGTACTAGATGGTAGATCTTTGTTTCGTGTAGAATAGATGAACAGAAGTTGCAAACCCTATCCCTAGATCGTTCAAAGATCCCCACCGAATTCGAAACCCTAAGCCTAATTCGAAAGAGGGGAAGTGGGGAAAAGGAACAGACCGGCCGCAGCTGCTGCTGCCACGCGGTGGCCGGCAAAGGGCGCCGCCGCTGAGCCGTTTGACGCCGGTGCACCCACCCTCAGGTGCACGCACGCGACGGCAAAAGGGTCAGAGGGGCGCCACATTTCTTCATCGCCGTGAATCTCCGGGTTCATGACGTTGAGGACGAAAGTAGAGAGGAGGACGGGGTGCTCGTCGCCGGCCAAGGGCTGGGCGGCGCCGTCCGCCGTCTTCTACCTAGCCGACAGAGAGCTAGGCTCTCGGGTTCAGGTGGTGGTGAAAAGAAAAGAAATGGCAAAGATGGGGGAGGAGCTTCGAGCTCTGCTCGTCGCGGGCGAGCCGCCGGGGCCGCGCGCGCAGGCGGGAGGTGAAGCCTCCGCGCCGCCGTCGGGGGAGGCAGAGACAGAGAGCCCCACGGGGGGGAATGTTTAGGGTTTGGGGAGAGAGGCCGGACGCTGCTGGTTTTGTTCCAGCGAGACGCGCGCTCGACCGTCCGATTCATCGGACGGCCGGCGTCGCTCCTCACGCGCCGAAGCAGGCCGCAGGCCGGGGTGAGCGTGGGCCGCGCAAGCAGGCCGGTGGGCAGCGCGGGGGTGAGACAGCCCGTCCGCAGAAGCAGGCCGCTGGCCGTTTTCGGCACGGGAGTGAAAGTAGGCCGTGGGCCAAATTTCGGGTTACAAACAGTTTTTCTGTTTAATCTTTATTACAGAGGCATTTTTTAGGCACTTTTGGGTCAATTTTGGCCTAATTTTGTCCAAGTTTTTTATGAATAAATAGAACCAACGCGATATTTGTTCAGAAATTAAAAGTGAAAGATATGCCTCTGAAAAGTTTAAAAGTTTAAAGGGTAAATTCACAGTTTCCGTTGCATATAGTAAAATAGTAAAAGAATCATTTTTGTCAAGTTTTTTCCTGAGCAAATTGAACCAACGAGATATTTGTTTTAGAAAATTAAAAAGTAACATAGATGCTTCTGAAAAGTTTAAAGTTTAAAGTTTGACTTCAAAATTTCCGCTGCAAATAGTTAAGATGCATTTTCAATTTGGAAAAATGCAAAAGTGATGATTAAAATTTAAAAAGTTGCTTAAAAGTGATTGTTGAAACAATTATGATATGTCATTTTATGACTAACGTTATTGATGGCATGATCATGTTTTGTTTTAATAACATGTGCAAAAGTGATGATTAAAGTGATTATTGTGACAAATATGGTTATGTTATTTTTGGACCAACGTTATTAATGACATGATCATGTTTTGTTGCAATAAGAGGTGCATTTATCTCTATTTCTGTCCAACGGTGATATAGATATAATTGCACAAACAGTTGTATGTTCTAATTTTGACCAACGTTGGATTATTGCATGCAATTGTTGTTATGATCTCATTTCATTGTAGTTTTAAAGGAGGATACTACTTGATAAGTTGCATCAAGGATGTTCCAACCCTCAGAGGTGACAACTACACTGAATGAAGAAAGAAGGTCGATTTGTGCTGAGGTGGACTGGATTTTTCCCCACAGCCGGTCAGACCAAAAGATCCAGTCAGAAATGACAAGGATAATGATGTTGCATGGCAGTATAAAATGTGGCTAAGTGCCATTTATAAAGAATATAATTGAGAACGCTATTGTGAGCTCAATTGCAGAGTGTGCTTCCGTAAGGGAGTATCTTGAAAGAATAAAGAGTCAGTTCACTTGTTCTTCAAAGATATGTGCGACCCAGCTGCTGAAGCAACTGGTGACAGAAAAGTACACATGGACAGGAAGGACATGGCAAGTGTGCCATATGTTGTAATAATGCTTATGTGGGTGTTGTCTATGTGTAATGTGAGTGAAAGAATGTTATCCGTGTCGGAAAAAGAACAAAAGAAAAGAAAAAGAACTGATGAATCATCGAAATTATGGCATTGTCGCTTAGGCCATATTTCGAGGGGGGGAATAGAAAGACTCGTCGTTAAAAATGATATTCTTCCTCCATTAGAATTCTCAGACATAGAACAACGCATCGATTGCATTAAAGAAAAAATTGTAAAGCAAATTAAAAAGGGTGCAAATCGATGCACATCAACACTAGAAATAATTCACACTGATATATGTGGACCATTTCCTGTGAAAAGTGTGGATGGCTATGATTCGTTCATAACATTCACGGATGATTACTCCTGATATGGTTATATTTATCCAATAAAAGAAAGAACAGAAGCATTGGATAAATTCAAAATATTCAAAGCTGAAGTTGAAAATCAGCATGATAAAAGAATAAAGATAGTCGTGTCGATCGTGGAGGGAGTACTACGGTCGACATACTCCATATGGCCAAGTCCCTGGACCTTTTGCAAGGTTCTTACAGGAGACTGTAATAGTCGCCCAGTACTCGATGTCGGGCGAACCTCGGCAGAATGGGGTAGCTGAAAGGCGCAACCGTACCCTTATGGATATGGTGCGCGGTATGATGAGCTATTCCACCCCGCCATTGGGATTGTGGATTGAGGCGTTAAAAACCGCTATTCACATTCTAAACGAGTACCAAGCAAATCGGTGCCCAAAACACCGTATGAGCTATGGACAGGGAGAGTGCCTTCTCTAAACCACCCGAAAGTGTGGGGGAGCCCTCGCTGAGGCCAAAGTATTCAATCCAAATATCGCAAAGTTAGATACCAAAACAGATCAACTGCTATTTTATTGGCTATCCTCGAAAAGTCAAAAGGTTATCGTTTCTACTGTCCAGAAAAATTCACAAAGTTTGTGGAAACGAGACATGCTGTTTTCTTAGAAGACAAAATGATGAGGGGGAGCATGGTAGCTCGGAAAATTGATCTTGAGGAGAAGAGGGTGCATGCACCTAATCCGATGACTCAGGAGCCATTTTTTGCGCTACCATGTGCACCTGTACCGACGATCCCTGCGATTGTGGTGCAAGCGTCTGTTGTGACTCCACCCATGACAACGATGAGTGAAAATTCGGAACCTATCCGTCAAGAGCCGAATGAACCATTCATTGAGCATGAAAGGGAGCACAACAACCACCTCCTGAAAAGTACAAAGCATGACTTGTGGCAAAAGGATTTACACAAAGAGAAGGGATAGATTACAATGAGACATTTTCTCCAGTCTCATATACTTCCTTCAGAATCATAATGACACTAGTTGCACATTTTGATTTAGAGTTGCATCAATTGGATTAAAGCAAGCCTCCAGACAGTGGTATCTAAAGTTTAATGAAACAAGTAAGAGATTTGGATTTAAAGAAAATATTGAGGACAATTGCGTTTATGCAAAGTTTAAAAGAGGGAAATATATTTTCCTAATCTTGTATGTGGATAATATTCTGCTTGCCAGCAGTGATGTTAGTCTACTGCAAGAGACAAAGAAGTTCTTGTCCTCAAATTTTGATATGAAAGATCTTGGTGAAGCGTCATATGTTTTGGGCATAAAAAAAATCACCGAGATAGGAACAATGGAGTATTAGGATTATCGCAAAAGGCTTATTTAGAAAAGAATCTAAGTAAGTATAATATGCATAAGTGCAGTGCCACACCTGCCCCTATAGTCAAGGGCGACAGTTTTGGGAAACATCAAAGCCCCCAAAATCAGTTCGAGCTCGATCAAATGAAAGCGGTTCCATATGCTACGGCTATTGGAAGCCTACAGTATGCACAAGTGTGCACTCGTCCTGACTTAGCATTTATCACCAGAGTACTCGGTAGATATCAAGAAAATCCAGGTTTTGAACACTGGAAAATGGTAAAAAAGGCATTGCGTTATGTGAAAGGCACAAAGAACTACATGCTAACATACAGAAGATCTGATTCCCTAGAAATAAGAGGGTATTCGGATGCAGATTTTGCGGGGGATAAAGATGATAGAAAATCCACATCCGGATATGTATTCACCCTCGCAGGGGGAGCTATTTCGTGGAGAAGCTCCAAACAGACGATAGTTGCATCATCCACGATGTATGCAGAATTTATAGCATGTTATGAAGCCACGGGGCAGGCATTATGGTTAAAAAAATTTATACCCAACTTGAAAGTGGTAGATTGTATTGACAAACCGCTAAAGATGTACTGCGACAATGAGCCTGCAGTTATTTATGCTCACAACAACAAGTCGAGTACAGCTACGAAACCGATTGAGGTTAAGTATTATGTTGTGAAACACAAGGTCCAGGATCAAACTGTAAGTCTCGTGCATATAAGGACAAAAGATATGCTTGCGGATCCGCTATCGAAAGGCTTACCACCCAGCGTGCTCAAGGAGCACGTAGCCGGCATGGGTTTAAGGGAAAGTCTTACCTATCCTGGATCATAAGAGGCCCAAAAGTAAAAGAATTTGTTTCAAAACAGAGAAGTGTATTGTGGTCGTTCGATTCTATCGGCAATAGAGCTGTGACGATGAAACATGCCCTATGGACTGATCCAAAATGAAACAAATAAAATGAAAGTATAAAGTTAAAAGTAAAGTTGAGATCAAGGGGGAGAATGTTAGAATGATCTCCACACGTTCGAGCCCAACGGCTAGACGTAACCCTTGACCACGCCCTGATCGGGGGCGTCCAACCGATCTGTGGTTGGTGGGCCCCTGTCATTTGCGATACATAAAGAGGTGGGGGCCAGCGGTGCACAATACGAGGTTCGTCGCGAGCCGGACACCCCACCGACACGACCTACCGATATAGGTTTGGCGCAGTGCTGACGGGAAGCACCACCACCACCTCGCCCACTCCTTGTTGTCACCGCCGCACTTCACCAGAGCGCCGGCTCAACGAGTATCATCAAGGTAAATAACCACGACACTCCTCTCCTACCCGGCTAAGTTCTGCAATAGATGATCTAGCGATTTTAACACCATCCTCTCCTTCTGCACGCCTAAACCAGATAAAGACTCATGTTGTCAGCTCGTCACTTATATTTCTAAGCTCATCAACAGGAATAGTATCTGATATGCTTTTTTTTTGAACTTACAACACTACATATCATTCCTATGGTCAACTCAAGTCAAAAAAAAAACATTACCATTGTATTATACGACTACTCTATAAGCGTGTCAGAGACGAAATTTTAAAGAAAAATCAGCTGACAAGTTTTGTTAGTGATATGAAGCATATAGTGTTGAAGCATATGTTGAAAGTCTGAAGAGGTACTTATAATCAAAGTTTCTTCAGAGTGCAACAATACTGAAGACAACTATGTCTAAAAGTGTCGAGTGCCCCCAAACACATCTTTAAAAGAAAACAGAGGCCTACTACACAAGGTAGGGGAAAATTCTAAGAATTGGTTTTCAATTCGCATTTCACTTATCGGGGAGGTTAGTGCAAGCTAGTATTAGTCGTGCAAACAAGTCAGTGACGATAAGAAAGAACATCAGTTGAACCACCGCACACTCATAATAAAAGTGCACTTCGCCCAGCAAAACACTGAGCGGAACGAGCAAGCGCGAACTCGACACAAAGGCAACAGCATCAATCGAACAGTTTGGGTTTATTTACTGTGAGATCAGGCTAACTGAATCAAGGAACAGAACAGGAGAACAGGGAGAGTGGGAACTCGCACCCCAGCTTAACAATTCATCGAACAGGTTGGGCTCGTTCACCGTGAGGCCAGGCTAACGTAAGCAAGGAACAGAAGAGAAGTTAGGTACCTGACGGTGACATGACGATGAGCTGCTGCGCGAGGGGCACGGCAGGGTCGTTGGCCTTGACGGTGATGCTGCCGCCGGTGCCGGTGACCCAGCCCTGCAGGTAGAAGTGGCGGCAGAGCTCCGCCACCAGCTCCCGCGCCTCCCTCACGGCGTCGCCCGCCAGGTACGCCTCCGACGCCATCGCCTCCGCCGCCGCCGCAGCCTCTGCGCCACCGGTGGACATGGCTCCCCTGTCGCCTTTTCGTCCTCCTCCTCGCTTGTCTGGGGACTGCGCGGTCCGTGTGGGGGGCTTTTGGACCTGCGCTCCGATAGGTGGCGGCTTGATTCGTGCGTGCGGTTACTCTGTTTTCGGGGCCACGTGTCAGTCGGGGATTGGGAGCCCGTTGGTGGTGGTGGCTGACGGTAACGGGACAGGTATCATCGGGGCGGGGAATAAACGTTTTCTTATCTGATGACTGATGATATTCGCACGCCCACTTTGCGGTGCGTCGTGAGCGACGGCGTTCGCGGAAGGGCAGGTGAGGGGACGGCATATTTCGTGGTGGCCATCGTGATGGATATGGTTGCTAGTACGGTGCAGTTTGAATGCGGATTTCTCAGTAATTTTTCGGGTGTCTTTCCTCCAAATATGTATTCATAATTTTTGTGTATGCTTCACAAGTTTATGACTAGTTATCAAACATGGGATCATCCCATGCAAGCTGGTGGTCAGGCTGACTATGCATCTTGGTGTCGCTAGGGTTGATTCGCTGAACACAGGTGAGGCTTGTCTAGTGCCAGTCTTCATGCAAAGAGGATCTACTAATATCGAGCTCGCTGAGGCGTCATCTCGATCTAGTGCTCAATCTTCTACGGCATATGTGTCTGCCAACACGATTGTTGGTATTGCCGTTGGTCACACGTTTAACGAGATGGCAATAGCCACTTGAGAAATGCAAAAAATTGCAGGCATGATGGATCTGCCCCGATCTTCTTAATGAGGTCATCTTCGTACCATACCACGTGGGTTCAAGACTAATTGCACTTTGGTTAATATAATAGTATAAATTTATCACAAATATTGCCAAAATTGGTACCCAGCACCATAGCGACAACTCCAACATTAGGCAATTCAAGTCCTAGTTCTCGTCGGACCTATTGGCAAGTTCTAGTTGTATTCTTCAGTGTACCCACTTTGGAGTTCCCGTAACTTGTATGCAAAAGGTGTGTGTGTTTGAGTACTTGTCACTTAAGCTACGTCACCGAGAACACGAGTTCTTGTATGAGTTGTATTTTCACTTTGTTTCGATCTTTACAAACTCAGGTTCCTTCAAGACCTCCTTGTTCAAAAAGTATATATCCAGGCTGATGGAGTACAGTTTGTGGTGGTCTATGGTTGTGATCTACCATTGACATCTTCGACACAGGTCTTCAAAATAACATTGGGGACATGTTGGCACATCTACCCCTATTTCATGCACAAACACAAAAACACAACGTTAAGAGCTCAACATACAACATTGTGAAATGATGGGTATATGCCTTATTGCCTTCACCAACCAAATCTTGCTATCCTCCATATGTTTCTTGCTATTCTCTTTACTCAGACTTTTGGCTTTTTCCTTCATTCTACTGGGTTACATTTCCCTTCTCTTCTGTCAACCTCTATCTCCTCCTTCAAACGACGCTTTCACTTCTTCTCCAGCCTCCCTCTTCTTGTATTTTTATATAAATATGGTATATTTAAACGTTAATTCCTCGTCGAAAACCTTCCAAGACTCAAAGTGTTGGGAGCATAAAGTGAAGGATATGTCACATTTGTACAATGCTCAAACCAAACAAGTGAAGACGCTTGGGGTGTTGTTTGGCATACTTTCTAAATATTATGTAGAGATGGAGGTAGACGGACAACATGAAACAATGTGTTTTACTTCTCACATGTATACATTTGTACTCTGTAATCATATATATGTACTAGACCATAAAAGCGCGCTTTGTTGCGCCCGTCCATATTTGAAAAGATCATAGATAAGCAAAGAGATATTTGGATATTTTCAACTTTTTTTGAAAGAATGGTAGAATGAAGGGACTTAGTTCAGAGCTACTTTTGTTCTTCCTAAATAAGTTCAAAATGTTCTTTTGCGAGTATAATCTAGTATATTCTTACAAAAAAACAAAGGGAGTGCAATAAAAACAGGAGCTACTTTTGTGTATAGTTAGGGAATGCAATGAACCGCAAAATCTAGAATATTCTAAATAAATTAGACTTGAAAGGAATAGAAAAAGGCATCAAACTATATCATTACTTCTTTATATTTGATTTGAGTTTTGTAGATAGAGAGAAATAATTAATGAATAGTTCGAGAAATAACCTATGGGCATAAGGCCGGAAAGTGTCTTTGACACATGGGCACAAATGCTCTCTTCACATTTAGATTTTTGAAAATTTAAAAGCTCACGTTTGTAAGTCTCAAAAAATTATGGCGTTAAATGTATAGATGGATATATACGGGTGGGGTGTATGTCAAAACATCCTGTTAAAAATACTTTGTATTTTGAATAATATAAAAAGACAAATTTCTGATAGTAAATGGTAGTAAAATAGTATTATAATAGTGTATCATTTTGTCATAAATTTGTTTTTTTGTATTTCCCAAAATTTAAAGTACTTTTTACTCAGACTTTTTTGCATACACTTCTCATGTACATATCTATCTTCATATTTAACGCCATATTTTTGAAAAACATAAAAGTGTTAGGTTTTGAAATTTTCAAAAAACTGAAAGTGAAGGGGAGCTCTGGTGTCCATGTGCACTAAATCCATGTCCGCATAAGTCATGCTATAAGATATACTAGATCATGATGACGCGCGTTGCTGCGCCCGTCTATTTTGACTATGAAACAGTAGGAATTTCTGTAAACATATGGTTCCAATGCGCCCATCCATTTTCATTTTGAATGAACACCACAAACTAATATACATAACGCACTTGTTCAATTTAAAACTTACACACTCAGATGGTGAACAGATTGGATCTTAAAAGTGTTCCCTAAATCTGAAGAAAATCATTTACATAACACACCATATTATCTGTTTAGAGAGATACACACCATATTGTCTACAGGGTTTAGTGAAACGAAAACACAAATTAGTGTGCTCGACTGATTTGTCACAACACTAAATGATCCAGCAAGAATCTCCGGGCAGCCTTGCGTCATGATGCAGTCCGATACACATCATCACCACCTCTCATGCATCAACGTCAACTCAGTTCAGAAAGGACCTCAAACCGAAGGTTGCTCACAGACAAGTTGGTATCTATTTTTTCCTTAGCAGGAAGTATGTCTATCTACCCTATGAAGAGAAGATTACATGTACGAATTCACAAGTAAGCAGCAAAGATATCCATTCATTTCATCAGGAACCACACCTATCTGTCCAATAGATCATAGATTCAAATCGGAGCAAGGTAAATAAGCGATAGCTTGCAGTTATTGAGAGCAGGATTCAAGAGCAAGGAAAAGTACGTAATTTTCTTTTGTTACTTATAAAGTGATAAACATTCGGATTAGAAGTCTGCAGGGTGAAGGCTCGGTTGTAAAAAAATTGCTTTAAATTTGAAGACAACCATATCTGATTGCATACTATAATACATGAGCACGAGCTATCTACGACCATGCTAACAAAATGTTAGCATTGGTAATGGAAGTGAAATCCTCTAGTGAAAATGTACCATTTCTAATAAGTAGCACAAGACTACAACATATGAACTAAGACCAGATCCCAACTTCATCAGTCCAAATAGTGAAGTCTCCTATAATGACATCCACAACACTTATTTATGTGTGAAGGAAAGTATATAAAAATTATTGCTTCCTAATATAACAGGAATAGCTAAACATTATTACAATCATATATTAAATTTATTTTTGACCAACCAATCAATCACATTTTAAATCAAACCATGTTTCAGGATATCTTTTCAATATATGAAAATAAGACTGCTAGGTACCGAGGAAGTGTGTAAATAAGTGAAATGCAAAAGAAGAGAACTATGAAGACTTACCTTGTCGTAGTTTTCTAACCAAAAAGAAAAATTGAAAATACACAAAATAAACCCATGATACAATTAGTTAACAAAGCAAAGTAAACCAGATCTGAGGAGCTCATGGAAGGCATAAGTGATCATTACAAGTGTGGATTTTGGTATACCAGATGCATTGAAATGAACATTGCAAATAAGAAAGAATATGTGGTTCATTGATGATAGGGGGCGTATATGCATGCACTGGAAATCACATGACAGTACACAGTACTACCTTTTGGCCAATTTGTAATTTTGTTGCTAAGCCAAAGATGCTGGAAGCAACAATGGAGATGACTCCAGAATAAGAAAGTACAAGTGACCTTTCATGGCCTTGATCTCTAGATCAAAATACAAGTGACCTTCAAAGTGTAGAAAAATCATTTTTAGTCACAAATGAGGTATGTAAATGGTAGGGAGCAGGAGCATCTTTTGTAAGAGAAAAGGAAAAAAATACCAATTTATATCTTCACCAAGAGATACTGAATATGAAAGGTAGTGATACTCAACTGCTGACAGAAAATTGATAACATATGTATAAACAACCAAGTGATGATAGCATAATTAACAAACATAGGTGCACGCTGTCATTTAGATAGGAATAGTACTTGCCAGCTTAGAAGACAATTTCCAAAGCAGCAGTTTTTCCCATGTGCAACCCGTGCACTATTTCATCAGGATTGGTCCTGGAGCAAAAAAATTTGGTCAGCCACTGTTAGTCACGCATCACAGACCCAATTGCATGACAAAAAATATTCATGTGAGTTGACTAAAATTGCCAGAAATATACAGGTATATCACATAGTGGATGAAAGGGATAACTCATAGGACAACATCCTTCTCAAATTCTCCAAACAAAAAATCTATCTCTGGACATGTGTGGCATCATTAGACCTGAAGAATGTTTGTAGGGGCAAAGAATCAATGAAAGGGTCAAGAGACACATTGGAATTCCAATCTGCTCCTGGCTGTGCATGAGTCTCTTGGAAGGAGGTCGGAGGTCCCTGCCCCATTCAAGTTCTCTCTTCAGCCAGTCCAGTGTAATATTTTTCGCTGAGTAACATCACTGAACACAGGGAACCCAATTCTTAGCCAATTCTTAGCCATCCCTGGCGGACCTGCCGCTGGCGCAAGGCCGGCGTTCACTGGCTGTGACCATCTCTACAAGGAAGAAGAAGAAGCTGGTGGTTCCCACGCCGGTACGCAAGAGTGGGAGGAACCAAGGCGCAGCGGCGGGCACACCGATCATGGAGTTGGCGCAGCGTTTGGCGGCGGAAAAGAACCTGGAGACGAACAAGGCCAAGCCTAAAGGTAACACCTCTTCGGCTTTGGATATCCTTTCTGATTCGCATATTACGTCTGTCGTTAGGGATAGTTGCTTGCTGTTCCATCCGAGGGTGGGAGCCCCTTCGGAAGCCATCTCCCTTATCCGTGCCAAGGAGAAGGTTCAAGAAGCGCTTGCGGCGACCAGACGGCGGTTCGAGTTGGAGGAAGAAGCGCGGGTGGCGGCCAGGGAGGCTGCCATGCCTGCCGAGTTGGTACCGACCGGAGGGTCTCCCTCGGTACCGGCGTCGGCCAACGCCATGGGGGCGGCGGACGGTTCAGGGGAACCACGCTCGGGCCAGGCCACGGCCTTGACGGCGGAGGGGGAGGAGACTTCCCCCCCTTCAGGGAGACCGATTCGCAATTGCGTCAAAGGACGGAGGCCTCAGTTGAACGTCCGTTTAGGACGGACCAAGAAGACCTCGTCCAAATGAGGACTCTCATTTATAACTTGAGGGGCTTTGGGCGACTAGGGCGTCGTACCCAGCTCAAGGATTATATGAGGCAGGAGCGTGTGGACGTTTTAGGGCTACAAGAGACCATTAGACAAGACTTCTCGGTGGCGGAACTCCGCAGCTTAGAATTTGGGGGCCAATTCGGGTGGAACTGGCTGCCCGCCAACGGGCACTCAGGTGGGATGCTCCTCGGCTTCAGGGATGAAGCCTTCGAGGTTGGCACTTGGAGGAAAGGGGAATTCTTCATAAGTGCAGACATTCTCCAGCGGAATGTCAACCGCAAATGGTGTTTCATTCTGGTGTATGGTCCGGCGGACCATTCCAGGACGGAGGATTTCCTGGGGGAGCTCGAGAGGGAGGTTACCTCGACCCCCCTACCAGTGGTGGTGGGGGGTGACTTTAACCTCATTAGACGGCTGCAGGACAAGAGTAATGAGGTGGTGAACTGGCCCAGGATTCGTAGATTCAATGATGCGATTGCGGCGATGACACTTAGGGAACTGAACCGTGCAGGGGCACGTTTCACGTGGACGAACAACCAACTGGACCCGATTCGTTCGGTGCTAGATCGGGTGTTTGTTTCGCCATCCTGGGAGGCTATGTTCCCCATGTGCACGCTGTCGGCGATCACAAGGATTGGGTCCGACCATAACCCCTTGTTGCTGGATGATGGGTCGATGGGTATTAAGAGGCAGGCACGCTTCTTCTTCCAGACATGGTGGTTCGGGGTGGCGGGCTTTGAGGACATGCTTAAACCGAAGATGTTGGGACTCATGTTTGGGGGTGGTCCTCAACGATGCAACATTGACACGTGGTTCTGTTTGGCGAGGGGCCTTCGCAAATTTCTCAAAGGCTGGGGGGCTAATCTTGGGAAAGAAAGGCGGGAGGTTCGACAAGGGCTGCTGCAATAGGTGGCGGCCTTGGATGCTACCGCTGATGCTGCGGGGTTGGATGAAGAGGGATGGGCCCTCCGATACCACCTTGAGGACCAAATCATTCATTTGGATGAGCTGCAGGAGGAGTACTGGTGGCAACGTAGCCGTGTACATTGGACGCTCAAAGGGGACTCCTGCACCGCTTACTTCCACGCCATTGCCAACGGGAGGCGTAGGAAATGTCTGATCCCTCGTCTGTGTGGAGATGAAGGGGAGATCACGGATCAGAAAGAGATGATGGGACATATCTACCAGTTTTACTCTGCCTTGATGGGTGCTGAAGGGGAGGAGAGGGTCTTCTCCCTAGCCCCTGATTTATGGGGTGAGTCTGCCAGGATTTCTGCTGAAGAGAACACAGGTCTGGAGATCACCTTCACCCCAGAGGAGCTGGATGAGGTGTTGGAATCTATGAAGCCTGACTCAGCACCAGGCCCGGACGGCCTGCCTGTTGTGTTCTTCAAAAAGTTCTGGGACATTTTGAAAGGGCCAATCCTGCAGATTTTGAACGACTTTGCCCTAGGGAGGGTTGACATCGCTAGGCTCAATTTCGGGATCATATCCCTCATTCCGAAAGTTAAAGGGGCCGACAGCATCAAGCAGTTCAGACCGATTGCGCTGATCAATGTTATTTTCAAGTTCGTCGCTAAGGCTTACGCAATTAGATTAGCTCCGATAGCCAATAGGACGATAGACCGTAGCCAGACGGCCTTTATTAAAGGCAGAAGCTTGCACGAGGGTGTGCTGGCGCTTCATGAGATTTCGCACGAGTTGAGGACTAAGAACCTGCAAGGCCTACTTCTTAAACTAGACTTTGAGAAGGCCTATGACCATGTAAGCTGGGATTTCCTGAGGGAAGTCCTGCTGAGAAAGGGATTCTCAGCGCTGGTGGTACACCGCCTTTTGCAGCTGGTGTCAGGGGACACACTGCGGTGAACGTGAATGGGGAGGTTGGACCCTTCTTTCGGAATGCTAGGGGAGTGCGACAAGGGGATCCTCTCTCCCCTATCCTCTTTGATTTTATGGTTGATTCGCTGGCGGCGATTTTGTCGCGGGCGAATGCGGCGGGCCATATTCAAGGGGTGGTTCCTCATCTAATTCCAGGGGGAGTGACGCATCTTCAGTACGCCGACGACACGATGATTCTGATCGAGCCCACTAGGGTGGGGGTTGCCAATCTTAAACTTCTCCTGCTGTGCTTTGAGAACATGTCTGGCCTAAAGATTAATTTCGCTAAGAGTGAGGCACTCGTGACAGGGGTCACGCCTGAGGAGCAGCAGGGGATTGCAGACGCTTTGAACTGTAAGCTGGGAGCTTACCCTTTTCGTTACCTGGGGATGCCAGTTAGCGACAAACGCCTTTCAGTGGCGGATTGGATCTTCCTGACGGAGAAGGTCAGCCACAGGGTGGATCCATGGCAGGGGCTGCTCTTGGCATCGGCGGGACGTCTTGAATTGACTAATTCTTGTTTGTCTAGCCTTCCGATGTTCGCTATGGGACTCTATCTTCTCTATGACTCCACACATGGGGAAATGGATAAATCTAGATCCCGGTTCTTTTGGGAAGGGACTGGGAACAAGAGGAAATACCACATGGTGGATTGGGCCACGGTGTGCAGGCCTAAAGAGGTCGGGGGTCTGGGGATCCTCAATACAAAGACGATGAATATTGCCCTAATGCTCCGGTGGATATGGAGGCTGTACCAAAATGAGGAGGGACTTTGGGTGGACCTCCTCAAAGCTAAGTACCTGGGAGATCATGATCTCTTCTCCCCTTTGGTTAAAACTAAGGGATCTCAGTTCTGGAACTCCATTCAGAAGCTGAAGTGGCATTTTAAGCTGGGAGCTCACCACAAGGTTCGGAATGGTAGGCGAACATACTTTTGGTTGGACTGGTGGACGGGCAGGGGCCCTTTACACCAGCAGTTTCCTAAGCTGTTTGCCTGCTGCGACAACCACTTTGCCACGGTGGCAGCCGTGCGGTCGGCCGAGGGATGGCACATCCGCTTTCGTAGGACGTTCGGCCTAGAGGAGACGGTGGAGTGGGAGAATCTCTGCAGGATCTTTGATCTCCACCCGATCCATACTGATGAGGACCAGATCACTTGGGCACTTGAACCCTCTGGAGTGTACTCGACCCACTCGATGTACCTTCGGATGTCTCAAGGGGCCTCGGTCACATACTTTAGGGAAGTATGGAAAACCAGAGTTCCCCCAAAGATCAGGATCTTTCTGTGGCAGCTGATTAGGGGGAGGCTTCCTTCGGCGGACCAGGTGGCCCGAAGGAATGGTCCAACTGACGGCAGTTGCGCTCTCTGTGGTGAGCTGGAGGATGGCGACCATATCTTCTTTAGATGCCATCTAGCTCGTTTTTTGTGGGCTGGAGTTAGGGAACTCCTACCATGCTCTTGGAACCCGACAGGGGTCGGTGACTTCATTACCATCGCCCAGGGGCTCTCGATTCCCTTGCGTAGGATAGCTTGGTTCATGTTTGCGGCGTTATGTTGGTCGCTTTGGAACATTCGTAACAAGCTAGCTATGGAAGGGAAGACGATCTCCAGCCCTGCTGATGCATTGTATAAAATGTCTATCTATATGCAGAGTTGGAGGGTTCTGGCCAGACAGAGGGACAGAGCGGTGCTGGACGAGGTGCGGGATGGGGTTAGGCGACTCCATGCAAGGACAAGAGGGGAAGGACAGGAGGCGGCGGTCTCCTAGGGGCCTATACCGCTACTACTGTGTCTTGCTCTGTGTATCGTCTAGTGTCTATTGGGTGTGGATTGTGGACTATGTGGTCTCTGAACTGTATGATCATTTGGGTGTGTGTTGAGTTTGGGTATCAGACTGGACATGTGTATTGATGACTTGCCATGAGGGCTTTATATATAAAGCCGGGCCATGAGGCCTTCTGTTTAAAAAACTTACCTCATTGTTTTTTCTAAATCAGGTTGGCTATCTAAATCTGGAAACTGAATACCCCATGATGACAGGATCTAAGAGATGAGTAATAACCCACCAACAAACCATGATAATGTACATTCTGGCGAAAATAAAAATTGAATCCTAGTTTATATACTACTTCAACCTTATACAAATCTGAATTTTGTAGATAAATAGACATGCTGTGTAAGATTGAAGAACAGATTATCCTCTGCATGAACAAGGAGAACAGTCAAATCCAATGGAGCAATAATTTACTGGAACAGATGGGAAAAATAGATGAACATAAAAACATTGTAATGCCACACAAAGTCGTATGCAATTGAAGGACAAAATGGTGGGAGGCTAATATGATCAAGGAAATCTCTTAACTATGATTAATTGGTATAATTCACCACTCGATTGTCACATACTGTAATATCTTACTTACATGTCTAACATGATCAGGGGGCAATATGCTAAAGGTAAAAGACACTGCCTTGTGAGTAACCTGCAAACCGTAGTACAACCACGTTAGTATATATATGGCATTAGTTGTAATTACCATTAATTTCATAAACAAGGCTATCTTATATACAAACTTCACTGCAAATTATCAGCAACACAAGAAGCCATTTGCTACTTCGTATCAGCACTTTCAGCAAGCAATATATAGTTAGAGCATGTCTAACAGGCCCCGTATAACCCGCCCACCCCGTAAAATTCCGGCGGGATACGGGGCCGGAGCGATTTTGGGCGTCTAGCAGGCCCCGTATTCGGGCCGGCCCGTTTCGGCGGAATACGGGGCCCAGGAAATCGGCCCCGTCGCCCCGTACTTATAGTGGGCGCAGGTGTTAACCCCTCACTCGCAACCCTAGATCCGCCGTGCGCCGCCGCCTCCTCCTTCCTGCTCCGGCGACAAATTACTCGCTCCCCCGCGCCGCATTCCACCCGATCTTCGCCATGGATTCCCGCCGCCGCAGTACCGCGTCGCCGGCGAGCGGATCGAAGCGATCCCGCTCGCCGGACACCGTAGAGGAGGCTTGGCGCCTCAAGTGCAAGAGGTCCGCCGCCGGGAGCCGCCGCGCGGCGTGCCGGTACGCCGGCGCGCTGTTCGTGCCGGATGCGCTCCGGGAGTACGCCGCCGGTGGGCGGTGGTACCGAGAAGACCCGCCGCTCAAGCCGATGAGCGGCGGAGCCTTCGAGAAGTGGCTCGCCGAGTGGCACCGCGACCGCGCGTCCAAGGCGGCATGGGCGGCGACCATCGGCAGCACTAGCGGCGGAGGAAGCGGAGGCGGTGAGGAGGAAGAGGAGGCGGCAGAGGAGGAGGCGGCCTTCCGGCGTGCGGTGGCCGAATCCGAGGCGGATGCCGCCGAGAAAGCTCGGGCGGAGGCAGAGGAGGAGGCGGTGGCCATCGCCGCCGTGGCGGAATTCCAGGCGAAGGAGGCTGCCGCCAGGGCGGAGGAGGAGGCTGCCGCCTGGGGGCCTTTCGTGCCATTCATCATCCTCGAGTAGCTAGGATCGCAGTAGATCGCTATGTATATGTATGATCCAGTGTATGATCAATGAAGATGAACTATGGTTTAATTTTCCCGGGGTTTTAATTTTTAAAAATACAGGGCGAAATACGGGTCTGCTAGACGGAATGGTTCAGCAAGACGCACTTTTGGGATACGGGGCGAAAAACTCGCGTTATACGGGGCAGAGAAATAAGGGGCATGTTAGACATGCTCTTAGTACCTGTGAGCCTAAGCTGTAGAGTTAACAATACAATGTGAATAACTCATAGGTATGTAACAACTTCAATATTTTCCATGGAACCCACAATTACATTCTATGTCCTATCTACTAATGGAAATGGAAGAAAGATAAATTTAGGAAAGATAACAGTTGGCAAAAGTTTTCTATTGCCAGTAAAGATGCTGGTAACTCATGTCAATGAAAGAAAAAAATCATGAATCACGCCATATACGCAAGTGTAGAAACATTAAAATTCAAATATATACATCACCTTCACCGTCCCATCCATTGAGCCTGTGGGGGAGGAGGCAATGCCATGACCGTCAGTGCCAACTCGACAAAAATACGGCCAGGATACGAAGAGTACTCATGGATGACGTGTGGTCGCGAGCGGCAAAGAGGCGGAGCAGAAATTTCGCATGATTGACCCATCACCGTGGCCACAAGCCCATCACATGCACCGCTGCTGAAGCCACCGTAGCAGCCTTCAGGTCGGCATCGTGACCGCCAAACCCTAAGATCGACCGCCGCCTGCTGCCGGGAAAGTGAAAGCGGGGAGAGACACGCCGATGGAGCGGCACTGCAGAACTAACCTGCAGGGAGGGAGAGGCACTTCACCGGCACCTCCTCTCGAGCGCGGCTACGATTTGGAGCCGAGCTGCTTCCCATCTCCGCCCCCTCGTATGGCCAGACGAGGAAGCAAACGAAGAGGCGAGCACATACAGGAAGCAAACCCCACACGACAGGCCCAGTGGCCCAGTTAGCCAGAGGCCGCCCAGGTCAATTTTCGGAGTAGAAGCCCTGTAACCGTGGGTCGGACGAGACAGGAGGATGACACGGTGAAAAGGCCGCAACGATGCGATCTGGGACGTTCAGAAGTACGATCGGACGGTGAAAATTGTCAAAACGCTGCTGTGGCTCCTAGGTAGATCCATTTTACTGTTAACTAATGCCCTCTAAAGACCTTGCAAAAACTAAACATTTGTAATCTAGCAATTACAAGATCATGGTATATTAAACTACTCAAACTCTATTCTGCTTTGGTGTTCATATAATATAATTGTGCTTTTAACAAAGAATACAATTTTTCTCTTGAAACGTTAACAAATAGCTAGAAACAGGAGGCGTGGCTATACAGAATCGCCAGTGTGTCATATCTGTTAAAAGATGCTAAAAACAACGGGCCATATTTATCTACAGCCTGAGACTCTGAGAGGCAACCAAAACAGACACGCGCACACATTTGAATAATGGTACCTCTAATAGCTTCTCTCAGAAAATAGATGATTTTACTGAAATAATCTACATAAAATTCCCACTCCATTAGGCCACTGATCTATTCATTATATATTTGCAAGATGTTGGAAAGTGAAGAATATAAAAAGTGGATTCACGAATTGTTTCTCAATCCTAGGAGAGTTTGTCCAAAATATTACGGTTTTGGAAAACCATATATAGATACGAAATTTATCTCACTTAGGAACATAACAAATCCTACAATCTACACACCTAAGGGAAGAGTTCGGACATTGGTGACTTATCTGCTTCACGGTGTACTCTCTTGCTTCTTCCCTCCAAATGGCAGCATACTATTCGTCTCTTGAATATGCATCTTCACTTGCCTTCACCAATGGCAGCATACTATCTGTCTCCTGAATATGCATATTCTTAACATACCGCAATTTTAGGATGTTAGAAAATACTCATGAATGTAGAGAGTGCAAATTCACAAAACAAAAAGGTGGGCTACGATTCAAGATGATCATTCAAGAAACGTATCATGAAGCAAATAGGTAGCATGCCCAAATATCAACCCAACCAAACACAATACCCCTCCCTCCCCTACTTTAAGCATTTATTAATCAATAGAAGCCTTACTCATGCATCAATCTGTGAGTTTGTAATCATGCGCTCTCTCCGATTTACATTACTTGTCGCATCTATGGATGTCATGATACATCCATATTAGCTACAATTAATATGGATCGGAGAGAGTACATAACATTCCAAGAACGATAGATATCATGCATAGGAAAATTATTCATGCATGAGTGTGCGAATAAGCTTTTAGAAGGCACTCAACCTCCAAGTTCAATGGGATCCCTATTCGTCAACGAGCTTATAAATTAATGAAGAGGCAACTCTGAAACTGAATTGACCATCCAAACTTACATCTTGGCCGATCACCATGGAGTTCTTCGCTACCCTCCTCTTCACCAAATCCTCTCGGGCTTCAAATGTCAACAGTTTCATTAGAGCATCCTCATCCTGCATAAAAAACTTCACTTCGATTATATAGATCACATACTCTAATGATTATTCATCATATCTAAAAAGGCTTAGTTATACTACATGATCATGTTAAGTTCAATTTAAATATTCACCACGAAATTATTGATGAAGCACCTTTGAGCTAATAATTTTTTTTATCTATACATTCAATAATTTATGGTATGAGAGAGTAGAAATATGTACCCCCTCCGGTTTATATTACTTGTCGCCAATATGGATGTATCTAAACACATTTTAGTTTTAGATACATCCATATTAACGACAAATAATACGGATCGGAGGGAGTAGCTGTTTTGAGACAGGCCGGTGAATTCCGACTTGGTGGTGGCGGTTCAATCGAGCATAGCCTTGAAGTAAAACTGTCTAGACATTCAATAAACCTTTGTTTGTAGGACCTATACATTTGATATGGCATTTGATCGGACATGAAATGAATTAAGAGTGGGTGCAGATAAATTTATCAACATGTGTTGCCATGTACCTGACTAAAGGCCACTTCTCCATGAAAAAACCATTGTCTTAAGGCACAAACTTGATCACTGATTAATTAGTAAATCTGTATGGGCTAAGGAAATCGGTACATGTGAAGGGTAGTGCTATATGAAGGATGAGCTCGGAACTGAATAAATGTCGTTTGCTCATATGTCTCGATAGCATGAATCTCTACGGGTTATTTTTCTTCAGAACAACAAGGGAGTCCTGCAAGTGTAAACCTTAATTAATTTGAGTCACATACTGTTGCTATTGCAGATGTATCATTGCTAACACGGCAAGTCACATTCAAAGATTTCACATGGGTATGTACGTACTCTAATCAACAGTCATAACTAATTTTCTCTTACCAGTAGTAAGCCGCGCATATTTGAGCACTGAATCCATGCTGAAGTCTTTAATCTCCTGCAAATAGGGTTGGTGCATGAGCCTGATCTACAACAAAAGGTGGAAAATATGATTCAAAAAACAGTGATACATCGGCCGGTAAAGGAAGTAGATGTAGACATAACACATGAGCGCACCATCTCCATCGATGTTTCTGTCTTCAACCAAGTTGTCCACCACCTGAAACCAATTGTGACTGCCGGCCTTAACACATGTAGGCATAACACATGTGTGCTCTCTCTTGTTCGTGGTGGTTTTGGATCGAGTAGCCTGCCAATTGATCTTTGGATGTCAGCCCCTTCTTTCTGCTCGTGGTTGGGGAGGCAAACAAAGCGCCGCCGCCGGACCGGGGGACACGCGGAAGACAGCAGTTGCAGACTTGCAGCCCGCTAAAACAAATACATTTCAATATGGCACGGCCCATGGTACATGCTGGCCCGATTCACCTGAAGGCGTCCAGGTCAACCATGGGAGTAGCGGCCCAGCAACATGGGCTGACCAGCTATTCGTTCTAACTTCGCGGCGAAACGGCCCTAAACTCTGTGGAGGCTCCTGGTTATGTTTTACTGTTACTCAATACACATCTTGTTTCTCCACACATCAATCCCTTACAAAAATACCAACTACAATTCTCTCATTACCAATAGTTGAAATTGGATATGTACATCATATTATATGCTACGAATAGCACACGACATCCCTATGACGTTATCACGAACTACATGTTATAACAGGGTTAATAGATTGCATGAGCAACATATTATGGGATAATTATAGAGGCATCAGATATCTTTGGTGGCACTAGAACATCTTTGCATTATACACTTAGAATACATAACTTCTGTCGTTTTGGTATACCTCATCAGTGCGTTTAATTTATGCTCACATATCATTCTACTCTAGCAAACATAAGGAAACATAACAGAACAAAAACCTAATTTGCTAATTGTACAATCATCCAACTAAATCTTAATTTTGCATTTCACTGTTATGCTTCATATATATACATATTATATCTTATATTTCAATAAAATCAACTAGGAATCATGCCCCCCTAAACTAAACAAACATTGATTCTTTTCCCTATAACTAGGACTTCCAATATTGCTTGAACCCTAAAAAAAGACTAATACTACATGTAAACATTCCTAATACATGCAAACATCGAATAAACCATCGGGTTTAGACAATTTATGTGGATATAAGGTCAGAGATATTCTATTTGCTAAAAAGAAGGGATTCAAGTGAGAATATCTCCAAGAAATTTCAATGTGGTCAAGACTAGAGGCATTCGAGAGTTTCTAGTGGATTTTGTAACTTTGGGCAAAAAAATGGTGAGGGCCCAAGCTTAGGGTGGAATGCCATTAGTATAGGGTAGGTGGAATGGAGAAAAAATGGTTAGGGTTATAGGGCATGTACGGGGATCTTATCTTAGAATTGTCACATATGATGTTTCGAATTTAAAAGACAAAGAAATAGAAAAATATGCTAGTTTTTTCTCAACTAAGAGATGATAGTTCAAGAACCACGACATCTCTTGACTCCTAAGAATCTAGCGCCGCCTCCGGGCGGCCTTGCCAATGTAGGGAGAGGTGGAGATTTGATTTATGCAAGGAGTTTTTCTAATGAAAGCAGTGTTTTCAAGATATTAGGTTAAGGTTTTGGTAGGTGCCTTCTTTGTGGACTCCGTCTCAATGGAGATGGCATGTTCTACAATATGTAATCTCCGGCCTTTCATTCAATGACAAGATCTTCTTCCCGATGTTAATGATTGAGTTGGAAGTAAAATTATCTATTGCTTCGTTGATCGATTATGAATATTGTTTCATAGTTGTCGCGAGCAGGATCATCTTCAAAATATATGTCCCGATAGCTGCATCCTCGACATGGTTGTTCAGTTTTTTCCATAACATATTGGTGTTTGTACTCTTATCGATGTTGTTTGACATTAGTAGTTGCACGTGTGCACATAGCCTTGGCATTGTGGCTCAAATTAAACTTACGGGGAACCTTCGTTGGTATGTCAAGTTTATGGTTTGGTATTTTTTCTTCGTTTGCCTTTAGAAAAGAAGAAAGAGTTCGAAGAACTTAGAGATTTTCTTGTTTATTTTAAAATTTATTTTGTAATTGCTAGAAACGACTCATGTATTTCTATCATGTACTATTTGCTACTGTAAATGTATATGATACTAGTTGAATGCCCGTGCGTTGGTACGGTCTCTCAACTTTCCCATGTGCACAGAAAAGATAGCAACATTGTATTTTAAATAAATTGAGATTCCACTTTTCTTCAAGTATATGTTTATAAACAATGGACCAACTACTAATCTCTTATTAACTATAAGCTCTACTTCTTGTGCAACTCCCAAATGTTGGTTGTGTAAAACTTAGTGAGTTTTCAATGAGTTTTGATATCCCCTCAAGGTATGATGTGTTAAAGTCATTGAGTTTCTGTTACTTCCAAAAACATTTCCTCGTGGCCTATGTTGGTGGGTTATTTTTTAAAACATCCATAAAATTAACCTCCCTCGCATCCATGAACTACAAAAGTGAAACATATATCAAAGTTCATTAAAAGTATGGCAGTAAAATTTGTTGTTGTAAGAAAATTTTATATGATCTTACAATAATGTCAGGAAAAATAAGGTAAACTTCAGATTCACCTACTTTGCCCATTCACTTTTTTGCGCTTTAGTGGAACATGAAATACCAACCCAATAAGTTCGAGCACTAATGAAAATTTTCAAACTCTATCTATACAATTGTAAATATTTCTTGCTAACACTATGTCGTTAAAACCCTAGCTTCTAGATCCAGCCTGAACTTTATCGGCGAATGAGAGGAAACAAGTTTCTCTTGCCATATTGCACAATGCATGTAAATATAGGTGTCAGATACATCATTTCACTACACCATGTGGAGAAGCACAATATCCCTTTAGAAAAAAAATCAATAGAAAAGTTAATCTATCATATCATACATGTATGGTTTCCAAAATGAAATTACCAGCTCTTACTATATCTTTTGATGCACGTACATATGTATATGTTTGAATTGAATAGGGTAAATTCATGTAGGGTGAATGCAAGATGTTTCAACACGTGCACCTGCAATCTACCCATCACCCTTGTGACCTCGATCCTAGAGGAGACAACAGGCTGAGAAGCATTAAAAGAGAGAGAGCTGGAGTTTTAGATAATAGCGAGAGAGTAATCATTTTTCCTTTTTGTTTTTTTTTCGAGTTTCTTTGGCCCCCTCTTTATGCCGTTGGGACTATTCTCATAAACAATTTTATGCCTTCTATAAAAGGGTAGGCGGTGCTGTTCTAAAATCCATTCATAAATTCACATATATAATACAAAAATATTTTTTTTCAAGTGAGAATGTGAAATAGCAAGAACAAACATAAAACCATATAATGACAACATATAAAGTCACACGTTTATTTGGAAGACGCGGAACTACAGGTACACCTAACAGTAGGTTGACAATTGCAGCTTCATATGTTTCTAGGTGAATTTGTTGTCACAGGCACAACAACCAAGGTAAATGGACGCAATATAAAGTCTTATTTATCTTAGTGTCGGGATTTTTGAAGAAAGGCATAAAGAAAACTCAAACATTTATCCTTTGACAGATCAAAAGTTTTATGGTGACAACATCAGTTTAGCAACATTTCAGGATAATAAACACATTTATTAACCGTGTTAGAGCTTCAATGATAACCTTTTTGGTTGTGTACTATTTACTGCATCGAACCTCCATTAAAAGTATAGATGGGTAAATTATCAACTTTTGAAAAGCTACATATACAATGAGTGGTTCTAAGCTACTTCTTCCACTGCCATTCATCCTGTTTAAATAAGACTGAACCGGTCTTGCTAATAAGTAAGTATATCAGGCAAACAAGATGTAAATGTTTTTAATAATAAACTCAAAGCAACACATATGGTATATATACCTTGCTGTGTTTGTCATCCTAGTTGAGGCAAGTGAATCCACCCGTTTTATTTATGAACATCTTCAAGTTCCCAAATGGGGGTAAGCTGATATACCTGATTCCCTTCCCTTGATCATGTCAAGCCAATGAGTGAGTCTCCCTAGAAGAGCAGGATAAGAAAAAGATAAATAAATACAATTATTTATGCTGCTGATTTTTTGGTTGTGCGTATAGCTAGAAACTAAGACAAAGGTCTTCACATATCTTCTCAATAGCAGATAAGAAACTTACTAAAGAGAAGTTTTTGTGTGTGACTCGCATGGAAGAACTGATGTTGCACCTAAGCGAGACCGCACCGCCAGGTCTGGCTCAGCGCGCCCCTGCCCGGCATCCTACCCGATGATCGCCACCACCTGGAGCCGGTCCACTTCTACCTGCACCAATGCCATAAACAGGACCTAGTATGACCGTCCGATGCCATAGCGGAAAACCTGCAATATGACAATTATTCAGCATCCGAAAAAAAATGTGCTACAATAGTCAGCAAGTGAATAACAAAGAAGAGTTAGTAAAAGGTTGTTATATCAGTGCATCATCCTAACTTCCCAACTATAAGTAGCATCTCCTCACAAGGGATTTGAGGAAGAATTGGAACTAATGTTAGCTGCAGCATGCAGAGAAGGCATCAATAAGTCAAATAAATGTAGATTGTGTATATAAATATGAATAAGTATTCTTGCAGACTTAAAAGGATAAAATTCAAGGCTGCAATTATACAACCACAAAACTGTAATGCAGATATAATGACATTGTTGCCTATGAGAGCATTTGGCAGCAATAGAATTCATCAGCAATAGAATTCATCAGTACATTAGCAAACTCCAGCCGCATGCAGGGTTTGCCTTGGATGGGTGTCAACAATGCCTGCCTCATGGCCCTCATGTCCTCATGAGCCGATGCCTCAGCCTGCTCCTCCTCCACCACTCAAGATGTAAATGAACAACTCGCTGGACATTGCGGTCATGTCCACCTAATTTGTATAAATATAAATTGGATTACGCGGCAACCATAAATTATTTGATGAGATTTGAATAGGATTTGTGGCACAGATGTCTGTGTCAGCCACACGCTCAGTTGGCCTACTTCGGTAAATTTCTTGCTTAGTTCTAACATGAGAGCAATTCTTACCAAGCGTCGAGCACGCCAGGAGCAAACGCCCAATGCCAAATTGACTCCTGAAGGAAATAAACTCGAAACGACAAGTTTGCATTGACCATGCACTCACTAATTAGAACTGGTCATGCCTGCTAAGAAATCGCCATGATCTTGCAGGGCAGAATTAGAAAGATAAGAAATACTCTGCCATGACGTCACGGTCTACTGCGGTGGAAACAGCATATAGGTTCGCAGGAAGAAGATGTACCCGATAATGTCGACCATGCACACATGCGCGCCGTCGAGGCCCCAGGAGAACGGCGGCACCTGTCGCGCCACGTCGCCCAGGCACCGTGCGCACTCCTCCGCGCAGTCCCACACACACTGCGCCATCAAGAGCACCGTGGTCTGCCCTGGTGACGTTCGGGAACATGCGCACTGTGTTCTTGTTGGTGGTGTCCCTCGCCAAAGAGGCGGCGGTCATGACGACCAGCGCCCCCCAAGACTTCACGGTGCCGCGCCACAGACTGCACGAGTGCGAAGAGCCTTGGCCGGTCGAAGCAGTGGGGGCCTTCTCCCGGGTCTTCATTGGTGAAGACAACGTCATGGAAGCCGTCCTCGTGTGCGGAGGAATTGTTGACGTTGGCGTAGGCCAGGAAGCAGCCCTCGCTTCTCCAAACGCTGGCGCGACGGTTCATACCGAGGAAGCAGCAGTGAGTTTCTTGGCAGTCGTAACGAGGCACGTTACGCAGTATTTCTCAAAGGTTGCACCATGGATGGTGGGTGGAGAAATCTTGGTGCTCATACCATCGTGCACCCAGCCTAGTCCCGCTCTTCCTCCACCATGGAATATCCTGATTGATTTCCATGTACTCATAAAATACTTCTATGTATCCAATTATTGTGTCCAGATTGATTGTGGTGATTCCTGATCTTGTCCATCCCATAATTATGGAGATATGGCGATTAATACTCCCTGTTGACTTCCTTATATGCCATGACAAGTTTAATACTCTTGGCATTCATTTTGGAAAGTGGTCAGCGGTAAGGAGATGTCGAGGAGGGTGGATCGCACAGATGGTTAGATATCAAGGGGAGACGTTTAGTAAGATTGGACGGTCAAGATGTCTCTAGTATTTGACATCAAACATTTTTAACGACGTACCAACTCACATATAATAGTAAAGACTAGGACAATTGCCCGTGCGTTGCCACGGGATAATTTTTTTATTATAGACGATAAACTAAAACATGTGTCCTAATTTATGTGTGTTCACATGATTGCTTAACTGTGTTAAGCTTGCTTTCATTCCGTATAATCTCATTATTTCATTCCGTATAATCTCATTAGTAAATGCCTCAAGTTTATATCATCGTGTACACATAATTTTCTAGGTGCCAACCACAACCTTGGAAGTCAGACTAAGTTACATGAAATGAAATAAAACACGTATTCATCAGGTAAAGAAAAACACAATAATTAAATATGAAATATAAGGCAAAAATAATTGACAGTATATTCATCATTTATTTATATACTCTCCCCATCATCCTCATTAGTCACACAAAAGTAGTCCAGCTCCAAAAAAAAAAAAATTAAGCGTCACATTTGCCAATAAATAAGTACATGGCACACACAAATTTATCACTCTCTTCCCCTCAAAGGCTCTCTCACAATGTTCATGTATCATCTCGCCGCACATAGCGGCCAGCCAACAAATGCACATCTCCACACGTCAGCACCGCCAACGAATGGGCCAACCACAACACAAGCCCTCGTGCCCTAGACAGTCAACCATGGGGCCACTCAGATCACATTGCTTTGTTCTGGTCTCCCGGACTGCCAGATCATATTGGGCAGCCTCTGTGAAAGTGTTGGAGAGGCGAACATGCATAGTCCGTGCCGTCAGCCATGTGTGAGGAGTCATCTGGCTGCCACTTCCCTGTCATATAATGGTTGTGAAAGCAGATAGCTGATGCTAAAGAGTGAAGGTTGGTGTGCTTTCTACCTAGGAGACAATTATGTAAGTAAAGCTAGTTCTAATGTGTACCCGCTTGCATCTGCATCTAAGAGGGGCCCATATATATATCATTATCTTGTTTGTAAGGCAAAAGCAGCTTTTTATTGATGCAATCCATGGCTCTATCTGTGAAATACAACAGCGTAATACGGATCTAGCATCAGTGATGTATAGTTATTATATGCATGCGGATGCATAAATCTACTTAGTAAATTGTTCATCTTCATCAGCCTGCCCCTAAATACTATTGCACGCACTATTTCTGATGGGTTTTTTACTGCGAAAGTTAATACTTTGAACAAAACTAAAATTATCATACCGCCTCTGTGTACATCACTCCCCTGATATATCATCTTCCTGAACCTCACTTGCAAAAAAAAAATGTGCCAATATCAATGGGTTCTCCTAAACTGAAAGAATATTTTCTTATTTTGTTAACCACCCAACCTAACCATCACCATCTCACTGTAGAAAAAAAACAAGAATCCTACTCCCTCCGTTCCCTAATACTTTATTCATGGCTAGAAACCAATTAGTTTTCAACTCAAGTAATTCAATCCCAACCATTAGTTCATTAGAAATGCTGCTATCACCAGTCAATCAAGCATAATTTCTATGTGCATTGTACCTAGTAGGAAATTTGCAAAAACATATCATGAAATTAATTTCTTTCAATGTATTCATTATTTTCATGTTGAAATCCCCTAATTAAGCAACAATTCTGTTCAAAAAACTAAGCAAAAAATATACATAAGCACCCTCATCGCATCTTATTAGTTAGTATACATTAGGGTATTAATTACTTCACAATTGCAATGGAAACTTACTTTCTCGTCGTCGGCGCGGCTGAGGCGGTCAATGGTGAGCGGGTCCGCGCTTGAGGAGGTGCCCAACAGCGGTGGTGCTCTAGGAGAGTTGTGTGCATCCCCGCGGCCTCAGCCTTGAGCCGCCCGATGTGGGATGCGCGGCGCGGGATGCTAGCATGATGGAGGTGATATTCCGTGCCACGTCGAGCTGCTCGAACCTGTGCGCCGGAAGCACCACGCCAGCTCTTCGGGCAAACCGAAGGCCATGGCTATTCGGTCACAAGCAGTCCAGCACATCCTGGGTCGGTGCAGTCAAGGCATCGATGCCTACATATTTATTACCCTTTCCCATCTGAAAAGAAGAAATAGCATGTTTCATATAACAAAAGAATGAGCAAGATCTAGAAATGAAGAAATTACATGCTTCACTTATAAACACATCGTTCAAAACAAAACAATGCTTGCATGATACAGCAGCGCTCCTAGCACATATACCTGATGCACATCACCGTACTCGGAAGCAGCACGACCTCATACAAGACAAGGGGAGCTCCTCTAAATTTGTAGATAGAACGTGCTTGCATGATAAACATTTCTTATATAATCTGTTACAGAACATGTAAAAAATCATAGTAAGAATAATTAAATTCACCCCTAATCTCATAGGAAGGATTAAATTTGCTACAGCTACTCCAGTTCACCTTAATCCTGATGACAGAATTATAGTAAGAATAAATTTGCTACAGCTATGAGTGTGAGAGCTCCATGAGTTCGAGTGTAGACAAATTGATATGATAGCCAAAGAATCAGATGCAAATGCTCCTATGCTTCTGGTGTGAAGTTATACAAAACAAATATGTTATCTGTTATTAGAATAATATCTGGTGCAAAGTTATATTCTGAGGAAATACAACAGCGCTGCCAGCACAAATACCTGATGCACGCCACGCCACCGTACTCGGCAGCAGCACGGCCTCATACAAGGCGAGGGGGGCTCCTCTAACATGCTGACCGACACCAAGTCTGCGCCGTTCGGGTACTACGGCGGCAACGGTCGTAGACGGCCATGGCTTGGCCCTTGTTGGTCGCCGATGTAGATGGTGATGTCACCGTTGGGGCGACCAAAGGGCACGACAAAGACGTCGTAGCTGTTGACAAAGATGCCACCAATCCGCGGAGGCGGTGATGAAGCCGGATCCGTGCGGTATACACAGTGTAGTAACACCAACACTATCAGACAACCAGCTTATAGAGTATGATGAATTTCCGTTTCAGCCACACCTGATGAGTTTCCTATAAAATTCACTAAACACACGGCCAGTAATGAGTACATGTAAGTAATGAGTACATGTATGACAGCCGACACATGTACCCAAAAAATATCAAAATGTCTATTGACTTTCCTACTCCTTTGCATATCAGAGACACAAATCAGGTTACTGGATATGATGTTGCTGATTTCAGTTTGTAGCAATGAATACACAGCAGCCGCATCAGGCCATCAGAAAGGCAGGGCACCAAGAAGTGTAGCAGCAAGCAAAACGGGACCAACCAGAAATGAGAAACAGAAAAGCAAGAACGGCGGGAAAAGTTACCTTGCTGGTGAATCTGGGCGGGGCGAGCTGAATCCTGATGGGGAGAGGTGAGTCCAGGCGGCGGAGGCTCGATTGCAGGCGACGGAGGCGCGATTCAGGACGGGGGCGGCACGAATCCGAGCGGTGGCTGTTGTGGATATACTTCATAGGTATACCGTCGACATGGTCCGATTCCGGCAAGCCCGGGTGGCCCACAGATGGTGGTGATGGCTTATGGCCCACCGGGCACCCCAGTTGCTGTTGATCCTAAAGGATGAAGTCCAGCCCAGGATAGGGAAGCCGGATCCCAACCGACCATCGGAGGAAGTCGGATCCGTGAAGGTCCATGTGGAACCCGGATCCATGGAGGCCCAGGAGTAACCCGGATCCATGGAGGCCCAGGAGTAACCCGGATCCATGGAGGCCCAGAAGTAACCCGGATCCATGGAGGCCCATGTGGAACCCGGATCCAGTACGACGTAGGGAGGAAGGCAGATCCTTGACGTACACGGCAAGGCCTTGTACCGTAGTTAGGCGACCTGTAATCCGGCTAGGACTCTCCATGTAAACCCTAGATCCGTGCGCCTTTATAAGCCGGATCCTGGGAGCCCTAGAGGCACGTTCACGTTCACGTTCACGTGCACGTTCGGAACAACCACAACTCATTGTAACAACGCGAAAGCGCCCGGATAATTCCGGACAAGCAGCGGTAGGCCCCTGTCATCGTGCGGGTGTTCCGAAGCCGGGTAACTCGCGTACCACCGTCCCGTGTGCACTCCGCCCTATGGCCCCTACTTCTTCTCCCCCTCGTGAGGATCCCTCCTCCGAGGTACCGTCGATTAGGCAACGACAGTTGGCGCCCACCGTGGGGCCTGTGGCGTCTGGAGGCCGGAACCGGGAGGGTTCCGCCATGGGAAGCTACGACGACACCATCGCTGTGGGGCGCGTCCTCTACGCCGGAAATCTGCCGATCGTCCCTCCGGATGAGTGTTGGATTCCGGCTAGGGCAAACCCCGTCAAGCTCTCCATCGTCCCAATTGGCGGCATACACATCTTCATCGGCGAAACCGTTGATTTCGACGGAAACGCACTGGTAAGTAATGTAGCTACGACCGCCGCCGAGCAGGACGCAGCTGCAAAGATCCGATCCGAGTCGCTGGAGCTTTCCACAGAAGAATCCGCCTTAGACCCGGAAATTTCAAATTCTGGTTTTGGTAGCCGGATCCGCGCCTACGTTTTTGGTAGTCGGACCCGCACCTATGTTTTTGGTTGCCGGATCCGCGCCTACGTTTTTGGTAGTCGGATCCGCACCTATGTTTTTGGTTGCCGGATTCGCGCCTACGTTTTTGGTAGTCGGATCCGCGCCTACGTTTTTGGTAGTCGGATCCGCACCTATTTTTTGTAGCCGGATCCATACCAAAATTTTGGTAGGTGGATCCGCACCTATTTTTTGTAGCCGGATCCATGCCAAAATTTTGGTAGGTGGATCCGCACCTAAATTTTTGGAAGTCGGATCCACACCTAAATTTTGGTAGGTGGATCCGCACCTATTTTTTGTAGCCGGATCCATGCCAAAATTTTTGTAGGTGGATCCGCACCTAAATTTTTGGAAGTCGGATCCACACCTAAATTTTGGTAGGTGGATCCGCACCTACGGGACCACTGCGACAATCAATCTCGCACCGGCTCGTCGGAACGCCGAAGAAAAACCGCCACGACCGACGTTGACTCCGCTCCAAACAGCTAAGTCCCTATTTATATTTCATATTTTAAAATTTTATGATCATGAGATTAAGATTGGTTCACTCATATCCTGAGTCTTTTACCGCTTTCACTGTTGGTCATATCTTTCCCACGATTTGCCTCGCGCTCGTGAAAAACTTTGTACTGTTTTTGCCGCTTAAGGCTCCAAGTACTGCTGCAAAATTTCCGCCTTCGGGCGTTAGCTTGAGTTTTCGGCCTACACGTTTTCTGTTGTTTTATGTGTGGATTCCTTAGTAGTGACATCTCGGTACTTAAAGCCGGCCTCTGTTTCGAGGTTCTTGATTGTTTCGCTATTAAGCGCTATCGCCTCGACGGATGTTCCGTGTTTAAAGTTTGCCGTCTCGCGAAAAGTCAAGCATATAAACCGGAAGAACGGATAAACCAGCACTTGCTTAAAACATATAAATTACATTAACTGTTCAAGATAGTCGAGTTTTTTCCGCCTTGACGAGTTTTATGTTGTTCAACTGCTGCATAGTTTCAGCTTTAAAACATTTGTTCAAAGGCCGTTTTTGTTCCGCCTTACATTTGTTCGTTGAGCATGATCAAAGAAACAATTTAATACAAATATGTTTTTATGTTTATGTATCGGGTACATGACACTTGGACGTACAACAATCTCCCGAGGTTAGGCGGATCCATGGCGTGCACAGCTGGAAAAGCAACTTGAGTCTTGATTCCGCTATGCTTAGCCGGAACCAACCCTCGGGGGCTGCGGTTTGATCTTAGGTGAAAAGTATGTTTCCTTTCGGGTATCAGTGCTGGAAATTTCCGCCTAGATGCTTGGGATTTACGCTATTCCTAAGTCACATATAAAGATAAAGCTACTCTAAGAGCACCAAGCCGGATTTTCACGTAAATTCACCTTGGCGCTCGGGGGCTACACCGATGAAGTTCTCTTTGGAGCAACAGGCCGGAAATTTTCCACCTTGACGCTTGGGGGCTAAGTTTCGAGCATCGAGTCTCCTTGGAGCAAGCCGACTCAACGCTCGGGGGCTACATACATATGGTTATGTCAAGAAAAATTTCAAAGATGGCGAAAATCTGGCTAACTAGTCGGATCCGCACCTAATTTTTTGGTAGTCGGATCCGCACCTATTTTTTGGTAGTCGGATCCGCACCTCATTTTTTGGTAGCCGGATCCGCACCTAATTTTTGGTAGTCGGATCCGCACCTCAATTTTTTGGTAGCCGGATCCGCACCTAATTTTTGGTAGTCGGATCCGCACCTCAATTTTCGGTAGCCGGATCCGCACCTAATCTTTTGTTAGTCGGATCCGCACCTATATTTTGGGTAGTCGGATCCACACCTATATTTTGGCTAGTCAGATCCGAACCTACATTTGGCTAGTCGGATCCATACCGAAGATTACGTTGGATGGTGTCTCCGAAGAATCCGACCATTGGATCATGAAGTTTCCGACCAATACTTGGTTGGAGATACGAAGTTTGGAGTCCTTCAAGATTCTCTATTATTCGTTCCGGCCAAAGGATGAAGATACATGCGCAAGCCGAGCTGGATGGAAGAACGGTGAATCTTGGAGAACTCCGGGAGCTACTTGTTGTGGATATACTTCATAGGTATACCGTCGACATGGTCCGATTCCGGCAAGCCCGGGTGGCCCACGAGATGGTGGTGATGGCTTATGGCCCACCGGGCACCCCGATTGCTTGTTGATCCTAAAGGATGAAGTCCAGCCCAGGATAGGGAAGCCGGATCCCAACCGACCATCGGAGGAAGTCGGATCCGTGAAGGTCCATGTGGAACCCGGATCCATGGAGGCCCAGGAGTAACCCGGATCCATGGAGGCCCAGGAGTAACCCGGATCCATGGAGGCCCGGAGTAACCCGGATCCATGGAGGCCCATGTGGAACCCGGATCCAGGTACGACGTAGGGAGGAAGGCGGATCCTTGACGTACACGGCAAGGCCTTGTACCGTAGTTAGGCGACTCGTAATCCGGCTAGGACTCTCCATGTAAACCCTAGATCCGTGCGCCTTTATAAGCCGGATCCCGGGAGCCCTAGAGGCACGTTCACGTTCACGTTCACGTGCACGTTCGGAACAACCACAACTCATTGTAACAACGCGAAAGCGCCCGGATAATTCCGGACAAGCGGCGGTAGGCCCTGTCATCGTGCGGGTGTTCCGAAGGCCGGGTAACTCGCGTACCACCGTCCCGTGTGCACTCCGCCCTATGGCCCCTACTTCTTCTCCCCCTCGTGAGGATCCCTCCTCCGGGGTACCGTCGATTAGGCAACGACAGTGGCGGCCCGCGATCCAGTTCTTGGCAAGAATGAACAGAGAGAGATAGCTCGGTGGGGGTTAGGGTTTCTAACGCGATTCAAGAGAGGCTCCAATAGAAGATTGAGTTGAGTACCTGCCTCATGGAAGGTGGATCTCGTCAGGAGAGGCTGATCCAATCACGGGCAGCGGGTCCATCGCGTGGGAGCTTCTGTTGTTGCGCTGTGCCATGCCATTTTGTTCGCGTCGCCTCCCTCCGCGTGCTACCGCTAGTCGTGCCGCCGCCGCCGCTGGTCGTTGACGTTCGCGATAACTCTTCGTCTCTTCATTGGTGGCGCTCGGAGACCTTGGCACGCGCGTGAGATTTCGGGGCGGCGCGAGCGGCTGGGAAGGGGAGGGCGGGGTGAGCGGCTGGGAACGAGGGCGGCGTGATAGGAGAGAGAGATGGTGCGGGAGGGGAAAACGAGCGCGGCCCATTTTGGTTCGGCCCATGTTGGCCGCCGCTGGAAAGGGGTGACGACCGACGACCAAAGTAGGGGGAGAAGGGGGAACACGTTCCTTCTTTTTAAGTAGTAGAGATTGATTGTAAAAAAAAATGATACGGAGTATTTTAGATCTAGGTCAGGCCAGCCCCGGCTGTCGGGCCAATATTTCAGTCCCAAGGCTGGTGTTTTCAGGCCGGGCCGGGCTGCCCATGAGCTTTGTGGAAAAAAAAAAAACCGTTCTCGGTCTCGCCGGTCGGTCAACCTGGAACCATGGAGGCGCGACCATGACAGACACATCGGTCTTCGAGGAGGAGAGGTCAGCAAAGATTCCGGCGGCGGAGTGTCGGAGCCCCGGTGGTGCGCGCGCGTGCAGCCCACCACTTCCAGCTCTTCTCCACGATCTTCCCCTAGTAAGTCCACCCCCCTGCTCATCTTGGAGACGCGTGCTCTCTTCCCCGGCAGTCAATCTTATTCTTATGGTGCCGCCGTCAACCCCAGTGCAGTCGATCTCTCTCACGGAGCGCAGGCACGGTGAGGATGACTCGGCCTGGGACTTTGAAGTTCCATCCATGACGTAGGATTAGACCCCACACTAACTAGGCATGTAATGTATCGCCATGACGCCATGCCCCCAAGCTTGACCGGCTGACTTGTTCCATCGGGCCGGCGCAACAAGCACTTTTCTTTTCGAGATTGAGCAAGCAATTGTTCAAGTCCTGTCGGAGTGATGCACTAGTGATGTGTCAATAGTCAAGACTGACTGCTCGAGTAGAAGGTTACAGCGATGTTCCGGCGAACCCCAAGTCCTTCGCTCACAAGGAAAGATTTTGTTCCAGTTGTTTGAGTCAAATACCACACCAGGTAGTTGGTGCCGTTCGTCAAGATCCGGGGTCCTGTTTAGCTACCTGCCTGCCGGCCGGCCGGCTGCCGCTTTCCCCTATTTCATCTCCTCTGCAGCACTAGTTCTGTAGTTCATCACAATTTCAGAAGCCAGTGGTTTCCCCCTTCATTAAATTGTACCCAGGGTTGTCGGAGCCTGGTGTGCTCTGAATTCGGTTGATCAAGTGAGCAGTTTTTTGTCCAGTTCCTGCGGGCTCGAGATTTTCTTCGATTGGTGTCTCCTCTCCATCTGAGAGGTATGTTCAGTTCTGACACAGTGCTGAGAGCTCCCGCACTGTGCGGGGTCTGGGGAAGGTGTTAGTGGCAAGCCTTACCATCACAAAGTGCAATGTGAGGAGACCGCGACTCGAACCTGGGACCTCTCGGTCACAGGCGGTGAGGCTCTACCGCTGCACCAGGCTCGCCCTTCAAGTTTCACAAGAGGAAATATCTGTTTTGATCAAGTGATCTCATACATGTTGGCTATTTTCCTATATTATTGCAGAACACAAATTAAATTGAATATGGTTTCCTCATAATCAGGATATTTCTTTCGCACTTCTCGATCATACTAGGTTTAATTGACTTAAATGAAAGAAGCCTAGTGGCCAGTGGACATGATGATATACATACTAGTACATGCCTTCTGGTTAACATTTGAGATGTGACACCTGAACAATCTGTGTGGTGCAACTATAGTTTTGGAGAACTTGATACATGTTATTGCGTTTATATCAAAATTTTCATATCCTAATTCATAAGCATATACTTGCTAAAAAAATTCATAAGCATATTTGTGGTTCCACTAGTATGCACTCGTCCTACTTAAAGTCTGAAATCCATGATTCAATTGTAACCCTCTTTTGTTTTCAATTTGATAGCAGAATGCTGCAATTCCTTTGAGCCACAGCTTGAAGATCATCATCCTCTGTCCTTAGGCAGCCAAAAATACAAAGTTCAGTCACACATAACAAAATGAGTCACAATATTACCAAGGATGATATAGAATACGTACCATGTTCAGATGCAAATTCACCAATTTTGACTGAATATCACATCACGGTTCCTGCTCTACATGACGGACTAATGCAAAGGGAAGATCATCATGAGAGACGGCTTCTTGATTTCCTCAAAGCAACTCCTTCAGTGCAATGGTTAAAGGAAATCAACCTTTATGCGCCACTGGAAAATTTTAAGCTACCATCGATAGGCATCCACCGCTATCTCCATGTTCACTTCGTCAGAAGAATCGAGTTGAGCTCACTCTTCACCATTTGCAAGAACCATCTCAAGCATCCTCTGAACATTGCTCTTCTCATCTGGCTGCTCTGTGTTGCCGCTGCCGGTGCCATGTTAGGACTGCTCCTGCTAGGATTGTTGAACGAGGCATTTCCTTCCAAGGCCTTGAGAGACCACTGGATAGAGATCGACAACCAAATCCTCAACGCCCTCTTCACTCTCATGAGCATATACCAGCATCCCAGCTTCATCCACCACCTGGTTCTCCTCTGCCGGTGGAGGCCAGAGGACGTCGCCGACCTTAGAAAGGTTTACTGCAAGAATGGCACCCAGCGGCCTAATGAGCGAGCACACATATCCTTCGTGGTGGCCCTCCTCCACATCACTTGCATCTCTCAGTACGTTGACTGTAGCCTGTACTGGGGCTTCCCCAGCAGATCGCGTTCCGAGTTCGCCGATAACTTCTTCTTCATCCTCGGAGTCGCTGCGCCTGTTGTTGCGGGAGTGTACACCGTGTACAGCCCTCTAGGCAGAGATGTCGACGATGCTGCCTCCTGTGAAGAAACCAAGCATCCTTACACAACAGAAGTCGAATATGCCGAAGCAAGAACAGTGGTCGGCAACCCGATGTGGGCAGGGGAGCTGCTCGACTGCAGCGAGGATCCCACGGCGTGCTACCTATCGTTCTTGTGCACATTCTGCGTGTTCGGCTGGAACATGGAGCGGCTTGGGCTGGGCAACATGTACGTGCACACCGTCATGTTCCTGCTACTGTGCGTCGCGCCGTTCTGGGTGTTCAACATCACGGCACTCAACATTCACGACTACGTGCTCAGCGACGCCTTCGGTGCTGCAGGGATCGTCCTGTGCTTCTTTGGGCTTCTGTACGGGGGTTTCTGGAGGATCCAGATGAGGAAGAAGCTCGGGCTGCCCAGAAGCAGGTGGTGCTGCGGCTCAGCGTCACTGACGGACTATGTGCAGTGGCTGTTCTGCTGGCCATGCGCGCTCGCGCAGGAGGTCCGCACGGCGAACCTGTACAACGTGGAGGATGGTAGTTTCTACGCGAAACTGGTGGACGGTGGTGATCCAGAGAGTGGACCGGCATCGATGGTTGCGCCAGAAGTGCCGGTCTCGTTTGGAGTGCGAGAGGGGAACCACGTTGTTGTCAAACTGGCGATGGAAGGCAAAATGATACCACCCGTCCAACCGGTGGTAGAGTGTGGACGGCAGAGGCAAGCTGGTGATGAAGAAATTGTGGCAAATGGTAGCAGCCAGCTAAAAAGTTGACCCACAGCTGTTGGATGGTGACTGATGTTGTATAGTATGCGGAAGCTGACGAATAGATCTTCCTTTTTTGGGATTGATGTCATCATTTGACATTCTTATGCTCTTGGTTTGTCATGTTCTCTTTTAGGACTGTAGGTCGTTAGTCATTAGTTAGTCCATTTCTGATCAGGTCAGCTACTGGAACACTAACAGGTATCATCTACTCATCTTTTCGTGTTCCTTTTTATAAGAGAAAAAAAAGCCTCGTATGATTACTATGAGGCTCTTACTATGATAATTATGAAATATTAAATCACCATGTTGATGCCAGAAAGTAAGAACTGACTAGTGTCGTGTTTAAGCCTCCGACTGAAGAATAGTGCACTAGGTTAGGCCGTGTATACCAGTAACTTCAGAAGGAATTAGCTGGAACCAGTTCAAAAGGAGATTCTTACTCATGTATCTGGTAGACTTCGGCAATCTGTGGCCCTTTCCAAGTGTGAAATGCCTGCCTCTTTGAAGACAGCTTTAAAGTGAACCAATACTATGTGCTTTATCATTCACGGTGGAGAACAAAAGTTGCCGTTGCTTGCAGAAAAGTGAAAGGTACAGTTGTAGTATATAAGCTTCAGGATACAGAGACATAGCCATCTCTACTTCAGAGCTGCCTGAGAAGTGGTGGCTGCACCTGCACAGTACCTAGTAGGGTCCTGTTCTACTCGCTCGGAAGCCATGGCTGTAAGTTACTACTACTCAGTTCTTCTGTTCATGCAACAGTATATTTGTATCTGAAGTTCTGAATTGTTGTACAACTAGAAGCAGATCATCCGTATCCTTCTCTACAGCTTGAGCCTGAAAGTGTATTCACATGGCAACTGCAGGTAGTGGAGTTGAAGGTTGGGATGCACTGCGACAGATGCATCAAGTCGATCAAGAAGGCGATCAAGACGATCGATGGTAGGGAGGCCTTTGATCCACTCAATAGTCGATACAAACAGTCACTTTCCACACCTGCATATATATAATTAACGAGGCTTATGGCTTACGTGCAGATATGGAGAGTTCCCAACTCGAGAAGGAGACGAACAAGGTCACAGTGACAGGAAACATTACCCCAGAGGAAGTGGTCAAGGCTCTGCAGAAGATCGGGAAGACGGTATCCTACTGGGGTGAAGAGTGAAGACTAGAGCACAGGGGAAGTGGTGAAGGCGATTGCAAAACATGAAGACGGTGACATGCTGGTGGTGAAGAGCAGAGCGCATGATAGTTAGCTAGGTATTACAGTATTAGCTCGTGTGTTACCATGAGATTCAGAAGCTACTTACACGCACCCCATATCGAGTAATTTTTGGTGAGTTTCTGTGAAATGGGTTAGCTGCCCCATAGTGCTTGTTGAATCGATGGGAACATCATGAACCCAGCTTTCGCACGTTTTTGAGGGGAAATTAATAATGGGTATGAAGTACGATGTATCTGTCGTCCGGATTCAGGACACAGCTACACGAGGGTGACTGTGTTATCCTGTCACTTGTTGGGACTGTTTCAGTTCTCATCTTTACAATATATACATACTGCTGGTTGATTGATACTAGTATCTCTTTGGTGGCTGCCTCGAACCATGCCACTCCTTATCTATTCAGCAAGTTGCATGGTAGCAGCAACGTTGGCCCTTCCAGCACCTCCCACATCGATCCAGCTATCCGAGTCAAAGAAAGGCGGATCGAACGGGTTTGAGTTTTGAGGGGAATCAAATCCCATACAAGCCAAAATCCCTCCTGCTCCTAATACTTTTCAAACCACTCCAATCCACTTTAAAAGTGGATAACCCGAACATGGCCTGGTGGAGATCAAATCCATTTGTAACCTGTTAACCTGTATGGCCATTTTTCAATTTCATCCGTTGAAACTTTTGGTTGCTTTGGCTAGTAAAGGAACCAGTGGTCGGATCCAGGTACGGTGAGGACATATATGGTAACAGGAGCACCTTGCACGGAGACAAGAAGCCATGAATTAGCGCCAAAACACCTTCCGGTGCACCGCGGTGAAGGTGACAACAGACGACCTGAGATGGACGGATCGATGTGTGGATCCACGCCACGACGAAGACCTGTTCGTGGTTCAGAGTTCAAACCAGCGATTCTCACAGGAAAACGCCATGAGTTCATCCGTTCGTTTGCTCTGAATTTTCTTCTCTGCAGAGCGTGTATCCGCGTAGATACATCTCGGCAGGCTGGCAGCGGCATATGCAGCATTGCTATCTCTCCGGTGGAGGCAACGGCCTGGGCCCTGCATCATGCATGTATCTTCCCCCAGAACGATTTTTCTCCGCACCACCGGCGCCACCGCGGAGAAAAATCTGCACCGGTGTATGCACGCGCGTCCGTCCGTACCCAGCTAGCTCTCTCTTTGCATCAGGCCGAGTTCAGATGCAGTTGCGTTGCGTCCCGCTGTTCTCCTTGTTCTTTCTGCCGAGAAAGCTCCTCGCGCGATTACGTCCTGCCGAGGGAACGTGCGCTGGCATATAGGAGAGAACACGTCAGGACTTCGTCGTGTGCGTACATGGCGGTTTGGAGCCATGGCACGGCTGCCACGGCACCGCCTCGTGCGTGCGTCTGCATCCGTGTACGCCCGTACACAGTGGACTGAAAGCAACGGCTGCGACAAGCATTGCTCAGGTTCCTGGCGAGCGAGGAAACAATTCATTAGCTAGAAACATGTGGGCAGGATGTAGAGTACATCGGTCGGTCAAAACCATGATACTGCTATCGTTGATCGGAGCGCCTTCCAAGAAAGCTGGGGACCGGAGGCGATGATGCTCCCTTCTAGGAAGGAGGCGGCCGGGGTGGAAAAGACTTCCGGAAGGAGAAGCCGGTAGCGGCTAGCAATCTCATGGAGGTGTATATGGTTCACCGAGGACCGCTAGGCAGGACCGCACAAAGGAGGCGAGGATGCTAATAACTGAGCACCGTCTGGAACGTCAGTACGTGGACCTATATTGTCTAGTTCTTAGAGCATCCTCGCTCGTCTCCCGGACAAGGGCTACTCCGGTGCTCCCCTTAAATTAAGTTGAAGAGTTATAATTGGTTTTTTTTTCATTTGTTGGGTCCCGCTAAAACGCATATCCAGCCCATGTATACCTGATTGTACGTGTACTTTGCGTTTAGAAGAAGAAAAAACATCGCATGACCAGTTAACGATCTCATCCGCCTAAGTACCGTCCCACGTCGTGTGTATGCCTTATTTTAAAACCGTAGTTACGTACGAAAAAAAGTTGTACAACAAAAGGACCATACGGGCTATACGGACGGCGGACCTACACTGAAATTATGATCTTGCCCCTACTTACCAACACGTATGAAACTTTAATGCCCCCAGATTTTTTTCAGGGGAGGAGCACCGGAGCAGAAGTGCTCCCGGACTTGGCCTTCGACGCCGATTTTCTCATCCGGACGGCGAATTTCGGCCCAGTCGCGCCCCCGATTCCTCGTTTTTCTCCGGATTTGGGTCTAAATACATCCAGCGAGTTCACGCCATCCCCGGTCCCCCGAGGCGCGCTCGGGGACTCCGGACGAAGCGAAAGCGCGCGAAACGCCGAGATTTCTCTCCCGCACTTTCGCTTCGGCTTCCGCGCGAGAGATGGACACGGCCGGTCAGCGACAGACGCATCGTCTTCCGCGCGGAGTAAAGGCTGCCGCCTGTCAGCTCGTCGCGGACGCGTAGCATCCACGTGGCAATAAATCGCCGGCTCCTGGCTCGCCTAAATACCCCGCTCGCCGCGACGCGTCGCACCACTCTTCCTCTTCCTCTTCCTCTTCCTTCCCTCGACCTCGACGAGTTCCATGGCCTACAACGACGAAGACGGCGCTGCCAACAACGGCTTCCCTCGCCGGTCGCTCCACGCGTGGGAGGGGCACCTCCTCCACCAGGCGGGGTACCCCTGCCCGCCGGACACGAGGCCTCCCGGCGGCGGGTGGCGGCTAAGTGCGGGCGGCGTGCCAATCCCGCCGCCGCCCCAGGGACGCTACCTCGAAGCCGCCATTTGGGCATGTAGAGCGCCGTGTTTTAAAATTTAGAGTTGTATTCCCCTAGCCGAATTCGAAATATAGTCGAATTCGGCCTCTATGTATGAACTTCGCCCTCTATATAGTAAATATCATTAAAGTTAGTCTAAATTCAGTCGTTTTTTGCCGTATTTCTTCAAGATTACGTTTTTCAAAATTAAATCAACGGCTATGACTGGGATCGCGGCTGGGAAACTGGCCCTCTCCACGCCATTTTTTCGTCCAATCCGGATGAAATTATCCCCGGATTTCGGCGTGGGGAGGCCAAACGAGTGGAGATGCTCTTACGCCTCGACGGTCAACGCCGATTTATGGAGAAACATTTTGCTGATTAGCAGTTACTACTTTTTAAAATCTTTCTACTTTGTTTTTTTACTAGATATATATTGTGCTCTAGCCGTTCAAAATTAATCGAAGATTCGAAGTTCTAGCTTTGTGCCAACTCAATCTTCGTTATGATTGACAGATATTCAAGAGATACATCAACTTCTCCAGCACCAAAATTAGTTCCACTAGGTTCGTCCCATTAGATGTTGAAGGTATCATCGCATTTTCCTATAGACTTGGTGAACTTTTTTTTTGACCTGGTGGGAACAGCGTTGGCTTTGGGGGTGCATATGCACCCTTCATTTAAAATGTATTTTAAACTCATTTTGAAATATCAAAAAAATTAAAATATATGCCATGCGGACATGTTCACAACCTATGTGCAAACCAAGTTGTTTCAAGAAAAACCAACCTTTTAAGGTGGCCTGTGCGAAAATGACAAAATTTGATGCTAAACGAAGGATTTGCATGAGCCATTTTTTCTTTGCCTTTCTTACATAGAGCACCGAAGTTTACATTTCTTTTCGCGAAAGTTTACTTGCGCACATAGAATGAAGATATGCATGCGTGAATCCCCGCAGATGATTCTTTCAATACCATGTTGAAAGTGTGCATGATATTTTGAATGTTGAATTCAGTGACATAAAGAATATTGGCCACAAAAATAAACAAAGATCCAATTATTCAAGTACAAACCCCTCAGATTATACTTTCTACATTCCAGAGTTTTCATTTTTAGTTATCCCTTCTATTTACTTGCATCTCCTATAGATACACATGCCCTCTAGAAACCACCATCAGCTTTAGAGCTCTCTGCCATGGTATTCAAGAAAACTAAAATACATACAAGATTACCAACTTATATCCCCAATTATTCTAAGTAGCTCAAATTATTCTCGGAAGATATGTGATTTATTTTTATTTTTTTCTATAATCTAGAGTGACTTTGATTTAACCAAAGATTTAATAACTAGATAATATCTCGAAATGAGACATCTAACATCACTTCCTCGCAATATATATGATTTAACTTTAGTGTGCCAGCATCTTCCACTGTCAATGTTAAATTGTATAATAGAATATTGAGTATTTTATCTGCTATATCACTGGTTAAGTATAATTTTAAACTGCAATGGTTAAGATATATGTCGAGAGAATAGTAATACATATAAAGAAGTAAAAAAGTCTAGTATAAAAAATTAACAAAATAATGGCATGTATGAAATTAGATGAAGCTCCATACCAGCTACGGGAGTTGTTCGAGGTGGTGGGCGCGTATATTATCTTCATGTATTATTACAAATTAGTATAGTCATAGGAAATAGCAAGTATAAATTTGCTTTCATTGGTAGATGTGTATATAAAAAGAAACTTTTAATCGATCACATGATCATATATTTGAAGATAGTTATATTTAGAAGGCACATCATAGAAAAATGCAACATAACTCTTAGTTTCTGAATGTATTTGATAGATTTAATATCAAATATTTATACATCTTTCGATTTTATAATTTGCCATTTGAACTATGTGCACATACCAATAAAAGAGTGCATATCATATCCCTTTTAGAACTTTCATTAACTTGATGGCCACCAAGTTGTTTGTTAGAAGAACCCAACAGAAAATAGAAGGTGTCGGCAACAAAGAAATCCAACAACACCCACATAACATGATGCTAGGAGGAATGACTACAAAAAAACTACAACTAGAAGGCGTAATCATTCGATCCACATTAAACATCTATGTACACAAGATATCATCAGGAAACATAGAGGTATCATGTGGTTTGGATGGCATTCATCTAATAGGTTGCTCACGAGATAGAGTTTTCCAATGTTTGACGTACCGTCTATTTGGTAGACTAAACCTAATTTAAGTCTTGAGGATTCTAATAAACACATGTAATAAGTTGGCCGGGACATATATACATTTGGAGGATAGAGGGTTACATGCTCACAAGAAACATGTGTTTCCTTAAACATCAAATTTTACGGCCATGCTTTGCCACTCAACAAAGTAATGACCGTTTAACAATAGTGATGTATATGAACTAGTAACATATAGATTTCTATACTAAGGGTGAAACATCAAGATATCAACTTCACGTGGTGAATAGCAACTATAAACTTTAACCGGTTACTTGATTCTATGATTTATAGATATGCAAATGTGCTACAATCTATGTGGCAACGTAGCAACAATGACAACAAGTAAGGTTAACAAGTCAAGGTTACACTAAGCAAGTTAAAGATCAAATAATAGAAATAACCAAAGGGGCACGAAGATGAAGATGACTTATCCTATGTTTAATTTCATGGGGGATACTAACCTTAGTTGCACACACTTGGACACCGCTCCCATGATCATATAGGTCCACCCTTCTTGTACTTGAGCTTTGACCTCAAACTTCAAGCACAACCACGAAGGATAGATCTTTAAGCGATAAGGGATCTCTCGCCTTCACAAACTGCCATGCAAATCCACAACTGGGAAGCTATTGGTGAGCCCCAAGACTCGAGTTTTCAGCCCTAGAGACTCTACCCCTTGGATACTCTAGGCATTGATATGCGTACAGCACGCGTCCGTTGGGAACCCCAAGAGGAAGGTGTGATGCGTACAGCAGCAAGTTTTCCCTCAGTAAGAAACCAAGGTTTATCGAACCAGTAGGAGCCAAGAAGCACGTTGAAGGTTGATGGCGGCGAGATGTAGTGCGGCGCAACACCAGGGATTCCGGCGCCAACGTGGAACCTGCACAACACAACCAAAGTACTTTGCCCCAACGAAACAGTGAGGTTGTAAATCTCACCGGCTTGCTGTAACAAAGGATTAGATGTATAGTGTGGATGATCATTGTTTGCAGAGAACAGTAGAAACAGATGATTGCAGAGATTGTATTCGATGTAAAAGAATGGACCGGGGTTCACAGTTCACTAGAGGTGTATCTCCCATAAGAAATAGCATATTGGGTAAACAAATTACAGTTGGGCAATTGACAAATAGAGAGGGCATGACAATGCACATACATGACATGATGAGTATTGTGAGATTTAATTGGGCATTACGACAAAGTACATAGACCGCTATCCAAGCATGCATCTATGCCTAAAAAGTCCACTTTCAGGTTATCATCCGAACCCCTTCCGGTATTAAGTTGCAAGCAACAGACAATTGCATTAAGTATGGTGCGTAATGTAATCAATAACTATATCCTCAAACATAGCATCAATGTTTTATCCCTAGTAGCAACAGCACATCCACAACCTTAGAACTTTCTGTCACTGTCCCAGATTTAATGGAGGCATGAACCCACTATCGAGCATAAATACTCCCTCTTGGAGTTACAAGCAATGACTTGGCCAGAGCCTCTACTAGCAACGGAGAGCATGCAAGATCATAAACAACACATAGATAGATTGATAATCAACATAACATAGTATTCTCTATTCATTGGATCCCAACAAACACACATGTAGCATTACAGATAGATGATCTTTATCATGTGAAAGTGCATGGAGCCCTCATGTGTGGTTTTGGTAATTAATGACAATCCCTATGGACTAATGTTTGCATTGAGTTATATGTGTAGGAGTTGTCCATAGGCAATTCTTGAACCATATGTTGGCTTCAAGGTTGCAATAAGAAGAAATTGATGAAGGATATCAAGTGTCAAGTTTGCCTTGAAGATGAAGATGAAGTGAGCCCTCAAGTTATCTCAAGACATCAACATGATGAAGAATGAAGAAATGAAGTGCAAGTTCAAGATGAGCCATCTTGAAGAGATCCTTTGCTTGAGTCTTGCCATCCTTATGGTGATCATGGATATGTGGAGTTGCGCCGAAGGATAAGCTCTCTCATGGTGGTTTATGGGGGAACAATCTACAAGACTTCGTCAAGCAAGCACAAGCAAGAAAGGCGTTCCATCTTGTTGTGGTCAAGATCGTCATCATCGAGCTCAAGTGGAATGCGCAAGGTTAAGGTTTGCTCTTGGTAGGGTTTCTTTCTCACCGGTCTCATGGTGTAGTTGGAGACCGGTGTATAGTTTAGTTGCCGTACTATCAAGAGGGCTCTCGAGTGAGTAACTCGATCGTATTGTTCGGAGAGAGCTCAAACCTTTGCATCCTTGCATCATCTTTCTTGGTTGTTATTTGGATATTATCCATGTGATGTTTTAGAGCTTGTGCTTACTCTCATGACAAGCTCTAGTTCATCGAAAACGGATTTTGCATAGATCGCTTGTCGCGTTTTCGAGTTTGGTGATTTTCTCGGTTTCTCATGTTGAGGTATTGCACCTCTAAAAATCATAGAAAATCACCCCCCACTGATTTCCATATTTCCACTTTTTGTTGGGTAGCTCTTGTCGTCCTCTTTCCAACAAAATTGGTTTCGTCTTAATCCGAGTTTCCAAACTCTAGATATTTGCATTTCCATATTTGGGTTTAAAAGAAAAAGAAAAGAAGAAAAGAAGAGAGAAGCCGGAGGCTTGGGCGGTACCGCCGGCCTGGCCACGGCCGGAGGCTCCGGCCATGGTACCGCCCAAGGTACCGGTGGTGGCGAGGCGGCTCAGTATACTAGCCGGGGGTTGGAGCCCCGGCGGTACCTCGGCCGGTACCCCGGCCGGAGGCTCCGGCCTCCCTCCCGGCCCGCGCGCCCCAGCCTCTCCGGCCTGCGCTGATCGACCATGGCCGGTAGTACCGGCCCAACCTGGCCGGTACCTCCGGCCTCCCCCTCCGCGCGCGCTGCTGCCTCCAACGTGCAGAAATTTGGAGCCTCCTTTATGCCCCTCTCTCTTGTTTTATTAACTCTTGCTCCTTCTTCTTCCTTCTCCTCTCTCTCAAGCTCACCACCATTGTTGTTGACTTTTTGTGAGCTTGATCTCTTCTCCCCAACCAATGATTCTTGCATCTATTTGAGAGAAAGATTGAGGGGATCTAGATCCACACTTTGACCAAACCAAATCATCTCTTTGTGAGTGAATCTTTGGGATCTAGATCTTGGAGAACTTTGTGTTCTTCTTTTGTTCTTCCTCTCTTATTCCCCAATAGCTTTTGTAGCTTTGTTGGAATTTGAGAGAGAAGGACTTGAGCATCTTTGTGGTGTTCTTGCCATTGCATTTGGTGCATCGGTTTGAGTTCTCCACGGTGATTCGTGGTGGTGAAAGCAAGAAGATTGTTACTCTTGGGTTCTTGGAACCCTAGACGGATTCTAGACCTTTGTGGTGATTTGTTGGGAGCCTCCAATTAAGTTGTGGATGTGTGCCCCAACCTTTGTGTAAGGCCCGGTTTCCGCCTCGTGGCGTTCGGTGTGTGGTGTGAGTACCGCATCTTGGGGTGAGGCCTTTGTGGCGTTGGTGTGCATCGAGCAACCACACCTCAAGGTGAGCCTCTTGTGGCGTTCGGGATCACTAAGCAACCGCACCTCTCCACCGGAGATTAGCACTCGCAAGAGTGTGAACTCCGGGATAAATCATCGTCTCCCGCGTGCCTCGGTTATCTCTATACCCGAGCTCTTTACTTATGCACTTTACCTTGTGATAGCCATCGTGCTTGAAGTTATATATATCTTGCTATCATACTTGCTTGTATTGCTTAGCATAAGTTGTTGGTGCACATAGGTGAACCATAGTATATAGGCTTTGGGCTTGACAAAGTAAACGCTAGTTTTATTCCGCATTTGTTAAGCCCATCTCGCAAAAGTTTTAAATCGCCTATTCACCCCCCCCTCTAGGCGACATCCGTATCCTTTCATCATGATAGGCAGCTCACAAGATCAGACAATGAAGCACATGATGAGAAGACAACCATCTAGCTACTGCTATGGACCCATAGTCCAGGGGTGAACTACTCACTCATCAATCCGGAGGCGACCATGGCGGTGTAGAGTCCTCCGGGAGATGATTCCCCTCCGGCAGGGTGCCGGAGGTGATCTCCGTAATCCCCGAGATGGGATTGGCGGCGGCGTCTCGGTATGTTTTCTCGTATCGTGGCTCTCGCATCGGGGTTTCTCGACGAGGGCTATAAGTAGGCGGAGGAGATAGGTCAAGGGGCCGCCCGAGGGGCCCACACCACAGGCCGGCGCGGCCAGGGCCTGGGCCGCGCCGCCCTGGTGTGTGGCCACCTCGTGGCCCCACTTCGTCTCTCCCTCGGACTTCTGGAAGCTTCGTCCGAAAATAGGAACCTCGGGCTTTGATTTCGTCCAATTCCGAGAATATTTCCTTACTAGGATTTCTGAAACCAAAAACAGCAGAAAACAAGAACCGGCTCTTCGGCATCTCGTTAATAGGTTAGTGCCGGAAAATGCATAATAATGACATATAATGTGTATAAAACATGTGAGTATCATCATAAAAGTAGCATGGAACATAAGAAATTATAGATACGTTTGAGACGTATCAAGCATCCCCAAGCTTAGTTCCTACTCGTCCCGAGTAGGTAAACGATAACAAAGATAATTTCTTAAGTGACAATGCTACCAACATAATCTTGATCATACTATTGTAAGCACATGTAATGAATGCAGCGATCAAAACAATGGTAAATGACATGAGTAAACAACTGAATCATAAAGCAAAGACTTTTCATGAATAGTACTTAAAGACAAGCATCAATAAGTCTTGCATAAGAGTTAACTCATAAAGCAATAAGTTCAAAGTAGAAAGCATTGAAACAACACACAGGAAGATTAAGTTTCAGCGGTTGCTTTCAACTTGTAACATGTATATCTCATGGATATTGTCAATGTAAAGTAATATAACAAGTGCAATATGCAAGTATGTGGGAATCAATGCACAGTTCACACAAGTGTTTGCTTCTTGAGGTAGAGAGAAATAGGTGAACTGACTCAACAATAAAAGTAGAAGAAAGGTCCTTCAAAGAGGAAAGCATCGATTGCTATATTTGTGCTAGAGCTTTTATTTTGAAAACAAGAAACAATTTTGTCAACGGTAGTAATAAAGCATATGAGTTATGTAAATTATATCTTACAAGTTGCAAGCCTCATGCATAGTATACTAATAGTGCCCGCACCTTGTCCTAATTAGCTTGGATTACCGGGATTATCATTGCAATACACATGTTTTAACCAAGTGTCACAAAGGGGTACCTCTATGCCGCCTGTACAAAGGTCTAAGGAGAAAGCTCGCATTGGATTTCTCGCTTTTGATTATTCTCAACTTAGACATCCATATCGGGACAACATAGACAACAGATAATGGACTCCTCTTTTATGCATAAGCATGTAACAACAATTAATGTTCTCATATGAGATTGAGGATATATGTCCAAAACTGAAACTTCCACCATGGATCATGGCTTTAGTTAGCGGCCCAATGTTCTTCTCTAACAATATGCATGCTCTAACCATTAAATGAGTGGTAAATCGCCCTTACTTCAGACAAGACGAACATGCATAGCAACTCACATGATATTCAACAAAGAAATAGTTGATGGCGTCCCCAGGAACATGGTTATCGCACAACAAGCAATTTAATAAGAGATAAAGTGCATAAGTACATATTCAATACCACGATAGTTTTTAAGCTATTTGTCCCATGAGCTATATATTGTAAAGGTAGAGGATAGAAATTTTAAAGGTAGCACTCAAGCAATATACTTTGGAATGGCGGAGAAATACCATGTGGTAGGTAGGTATGGTGGACACAAATGGCATAGTGGTTGGCTCAAGGATTTTGGATGCATGAGAAGTATTCCCTCTCGATACAAGGTTTAGGCTAGCAAGGTTATTTGAAACAAACACAAGGATGAACCGAGTACAGCAAAACTCACATAAAAGACATATTGTAAACATTATAAGACTCTATACCGTCTTCCTTGTTGTTCAAACTCAATACTAGAAATTATCTAGACCTTAGAGAAACCAAACATGCAAATCAGATTTTAGCATGCTCTATGTATTTCTTCATTAATAGGTGCAAAGTATATAATGCAAGAGCTTAAACATGAGCACAACAATTGCCAAGTATCACATTATCCAAGATGTTATACCAATTACCACATATATCATTTTCCAATTCCAACCATATAACAATTTAACGAAGAAGAAACTTTCGCCATGAATACTATGAGTAAAGCTAAGGACATATTTGTCCATATGCAACAGCGGAGCGTGTCTCTCTCCCATACAATGAATGCTAGGATCCATTTTATTCAAACAAAACAAAAACAAAAACAAACAGACGCTCCAAGCAAAGTACATAAGATGTGACGGAATAAAAATATAGTTTCGAGGGAGGAACTCGATAATGTTGTCGATGAAGAAGGGGATGCCTTGGGCATCCCCAAGCTTAGATGCTTGAGTCTTATTGATATATGCTGGGGTGAACCACCGGGGCATCCCCAAGCTTAGAGCTTTCACTCTCCTTGATCATAGTGTATATCATCCTCCTCTCTTGATCCTTGAAAACTTCCTCCACACCAAACTCAAAGCAACTCATTAGAGGGTTAGTGCACAATTAAAATTCACATATTCAGAGGTGACACAATCATTCTTTACACTTCTGGACATTGCACAAAGCTACTGAAAGTCAATGGAACAAAGAAATCCATCAAGCATGACAAAACATGCAATGCAAAATAAAAGACATAATCTGTCAAAACAGAACAGTTCAGTAAAGACGAATTTTTAACATGCACCAGACTTGCTCAGATGAGAAAACTTAAAACTAATGAAAGTTGCGTACATATCTGAGGATCACTCACGTAAATTGGCATAATTTTCTGAGTTACCTACAGAGAATTAGACCCAGATTCGTGACAGCAAAGAAAACTGTTTCTGCGCAGTAATCCAAATCTAGTATCATACTTCTATTAGAGACTTTACTTGGCACAACAATGCAATAAAACTAAGATAAGGAGAGGTTGGTACAGTAGTAAACAACTTCCAAGACTCAAATATAAAACAAAATTACTGTAGTAAAAACATGGGTTGTCTCCCATAAGCGCTTAATCCGAGTTTCCAAACTCTAGATATTTGCATTTCCATATTTGGGTTTAAAAGAAAAAGAAAAGAAGAAAAGAAGAGAGAAGCCGGAGGCTTGGGCGGTACCGCCGGCCTGGCCACGGCCGGAGGCTCCGGCCATGGTACCGCCCAAGGTACCGGTGGTGGCGAGGCGGCTCAGTATACTAGCCAGGGGGGTTGGAGCCCCGGCGGTACCTCGGCCGGTACCCCGGCCGGAGGCTCCGGCCTCCCCTCCTGGCCCGCGCGCCCCAGGCCTCTCCTGGCCTGCGCTGATCGACCATGGCCGGTAGTACCGGCCCAACCTGGCCGGTACCTCCGGCCTCCCCCTCCCGCGCGCGCTGCTGCCTCCAACAGGCAGAAATTTGGAGCCTCCTTTTATGCCCCCTCTCTCTCTTGTTTTATTAACTCTTGCTCCTTCTTCTTCCTTCTCCTCTCTCTCAAGCTCACCACCATTGTTGTTGACTTTTTGTGAGCTTGATCTCTTCTCCCCAACCAATGATTCTTGCATCTATTTGAGAGAAAGATTGAGGGGATCTAGATCCACACTTTGACCAAACCAAATCATCTCTTTGTGAGTGAATCTTTGGGATCTAGATCTTGGAGAACTTTGTGTTCTTCTTTTGTTCTTCCTCTCTTATTCCCCCAATAGCTTTTGTAGCTTTGTTGGAATTTGAGAGAGAAGGACTTGAGCATCTTTGTGGTGTTCTTGCCATTGCATTTGGTGCATCGGTTTGAGTTCTCCACGGTGATTCGTGGTGGTGAAAGCAAGAAGATTGTTACTCTTGGGTTCTTGGAACCCTAGACGGATTCTAGACCTTTGTGGTGATTTGTTGGGAGCCTCCAATTAAGTTGTGGATGTGTGCCCCAACCTTTGTGTAAGGCCCGGTTTCCGCCTCGTGGCGTTCGGTGTGTGGTGTGAGTACCGCATCTTGGGGTGAGGCCTTTGTGGCGTTGGTGTGCATCGAGCAACCACACCTCAAGGTGAGCCTCTTGTGGCGTTCGGGATCACTAAGCAACCGCACCTCTCCACCGGAGATTAGCACTCGCAAGAGTGTGAACTCCGGGATAAATCATCGTCTCCCGCGTGCCTCGGTTATCTCTATACCCGAGCTCTTTACTTATGCACTTTACCTTGTGATAGCCATCGTGCTTGAAGTTATATATATCTTGCTATCATACTTGCTTGTATTGCTTAGCATAAGTTGTTGGTGCACATAGGTGAACCATAGTATATAGGCTTTGGGCTTGACAAAGTAAACGCTAGTTTTATTCCGCATTTGTTAAGCCCATCTCGCAAAAGTTTTAAATCGCCTATTCACCCCCCCCTCTAGGCGACATCCGTATCCTTTCATCATGATAGGCAGCTCACAAGATCGGACAATGAAGCACATGATGAGAAGACAACCATCTAGCTACTGCTATGGACCCATAGTCCAGGGGTGAACTACTCACTCATCAATCCGGAGGCGACCATGGCGGTGTAGAGTCCTCCGGGAGATGATTCCCCTCTCCGGCAGGGTGCCGGAGGTGATCTCCAGAATCCCCGAGATGGGATTGGCGGCGGCGTCTCGGTATGTTTTCTCGTATCGTGGCTCTCGGTATCGGGGGTTTCTCGACGAGGGCTATAAGTAGGCGGAGGAGATAGGTCAAGGGGCCGCCCGAGGGGCCCACACCACGGCCGGCGCGGCCAGGGCCCGGGCCGCGCCGCCCGGTGTGTGGCCACCTCGTGGCCCCACTTCGTCTCTCCCTCGGACTTCCGGAAGCTTCGTCCGAAAATAGGAACCCGGGCTTTGATTTCGTCCAATTCCGAGAATATTTCCTTACTAGGATTTCTGAAACCAAAAACAGCAGAAAACAACAATCGGCTCTTCGGCATCTCGTTAATAGGTTAGTGCCGGAAAATGCATAATAATGACATATAATGTGTATAAAACATGTGAGTATCATCATAAAAGTAGCATGGAACATAAGAAATTATAGATACGTTTGAGACGTATCAAGCATCCCTAAGCTTAGTTCCTACTCGTCCCGAGTAGGTAAACGATAACAAAGATAATTTCTTAAGTGACAATGCTACCAACATAATCTTGATCATACTATTGTAAGCACATGTAATGAATGCAGCGATCAAAACAATGGTAAATGACATGAGTAAACAACTGAATCATAAAGCAAAGACTTTTCATGAATAGTACTTAAAGACAAGCATCAATAAGTCTTGCATAAGAGTTAACTCATAAAGCAATAAGTTCAAAGTAGAAAGCATTGAAACAACACACGGGAAGATTAAGTTTCAGCGGTTGCTTTCAACTTGTAACATGTATATCTCATGGATATTGTCAATGTAAAGTAATATAACAAGTGCAATATGCAAGTATGTGGGAATCAATGCACAGTTCACACAAGTGTTTGCTTCTTGAGGTAGAGAGAAATAGGTGAACTGACTCAACAATAAAAGTAGAAGAAAGGTCCTTCAAAGAGGAAAGCATCGATTGCTATATTTGTGCTAGAGCTTTTATTTTGAAAACAAGAAACAATTTTGTCAACGGTAGTAATAAAGCATATGAGTTATGTAAATTATATCTTACAAGTTGCAAGCCTCATGCATAGTATACTAATAGTGCCCGCACCTTGTCCTAATTAGCTTGGATTACCGGGATTATCATTGCAATACACATGTTTTAACCAAGTGTCACAAAGGGGTACCTCTATGCCGCCTGTACAAAGGTCTAAGGAGAAAGCTCGCATTGGATTTCTCGCTTTTGATTATTCTCAACTTAGACATCCATATCGGGACAACATAGACAACGAGATAATGGACTCCTCTTTTATGCATAAGCATGTAACAACAATTAATGTTCTCATATGAGATTGAGGATATATGTCCAAAACTGAAACTTCCACCATGGATCATGGCTTTAGTTAGCGGCCCAATGTTCTTCTCTAACAATATGCATGCTCTAACCATTAAATGAGTGGTAAATCGCCCTTACTTCGAGACAAGACGAACATGCATAGCAACTCACATGATATTCAACAAAGAAATAGTTGATGGCGTCCCCAGGAACATGGTTATCGCACAACAAGCAATTTAATAAGAGATAAAGTGCATAAGTACATATTCAATACCACGATAGTTTTTAAGCTATTTGTCCCATGAGCTATATATTGTAAAGGTAGAGGATAGAAATTTTAAAGGTAGCACTCAAGCAATATACTTTGGAATGGCGGAGAAATACCATGTGGTAGGTAGGTATGGTGGACACAAATGGCATAGTGGTTGGCTCAAGGATTTTGGATGCATGAGAAGTATTCCCTCTCGATACAAGGTTTAGGCTAGCAAGGTTATTTGAAACAAACACAAGGATGAACCGGTACAGCAAAACTCACATAAAAGACATATTGTAAACATTATAAGACTCTATACCGTCTTCCTTGTTGTTCAAACTCAATACTAGAAATTATCTAGACCTTAGAGAAACCAAACATGCAAATCAGATTTTAGCATGCTCTATGTATTTCTTCATTAATAGGTGCAAAGTATATAATGCAAGAGCTTAAACATGAGCACAACAATTGCCAAGTATCACATTATCCAAGATGTTATACCAATTACCACATATATCATTTTCCAATTCCAACCATATAACAATTTAACGAAGAAGAAACTTTCGCCATGAATACTATGAGTAAAGCTAAGGACATATTTGTCCATATGCAACAGTGGAGCGTGTCTCTCTCCCATACAATGAATGCTAGGATCCATTTTATTCAAACAAAACAAAAACAAAAACAAACAGACGCTCCAAGCAAAGTACATAAGATGTGACGGAATAAAAATATAGTTTCGGGGAGGAACTCGATAATGTTGTCGATGAAGAAGGGGATGCCTTGGGCATCCCCAAGCTTAGATGCTTGAGTCTTATTGATATATGCTGGGGTGAACCACCGGGGCATCCCCAAGCTTAGAGCTTTCACTCTCCTTGATCATAGTGTATATCATCCTCCTCTCTTGATCCTTGAAAACTTCCTCCACACCAAACTCAAAGCAACTCATTAGAGGGTTAGTGCACAATTAAAATTCACATATTCAGAGGTGACACAATCATTCTTTACACTTCTGGACATTGCACAAAGCTACTGAAAGTCAATGGAACAAAGAAATCCATCAAGCATGACAAAACATGCAATGCAAAATAAAAGACATAATCTGTCAAAACAGAACAGTTCGTAAAGACGAATTTTTAACATGCACCAGACTTGCTCAGATGAGAAAACTTAAAACTAATGAAAGTTGCGTACATATCTGAGGATCACTCACGTAAATTGGCATAATTTTCTGAGTTACCTACAGAGAATTAGACCCAGATTCGTGACAGCAAAGAAAACTGTTTCTGCGCAGTAATCCAAATCTAGTATCATACTTCTATTAGAGACTTTACTTGGCACAACAATGCAATAAAACTAAGATAAGGAGAGGTTGGTACAGTAGTAAACAACTTCCAAGACTCAAATATAAAACAAAATTACTGTAGTAAAAACATGGGTTGTCTCCCATAAGCGCTTAATCCGAGTTTCCAAACTCTAGATATTTGCATTTCCATATTTGGGTTTAAAAGAAAAAGAAAAGAAGAAAAGAAGAGAGAAGCCGGAGGCTTGGGCGGTACCGCCGGCCTGGCCACGGCCGGAGGCTCCGGCCATGGTACCGCCCAAGGTACCGGTGGTGGCGAGGCGGCTCGGTATACTAGCCGGGGGTTGGAGCCCCGGCGGTACCTCGGCCGGTACCCCGGCCGGAGGCTCCGGCCTCCCCTCCTGGCCCGCGCGCCCCAGGCCTCTCCTGGCCTGCGCTGATCGACCATGGCCGGTAGTACCGGCCCAACCTGGCCGATACCTCCGGCCTCCCCCTCCCGCGCGCGCTGCTGCCTCCAACAGGCATAAATTTGGAGCCTCCTTTTATGCCCCCTCTCTCTCTTGTTTTATTAACTCTTGCTCCTTCTTCTTCCTTCTCCTCTCTCTCAAGCTCACCACCATTGTTGTTGACTTTTTGTGAGCTTGATCTCTTCTCCCCAACCAATGATTCTTGCATCTATTTGAGAGAAAGATTGAGGGGATCTAGATCCACACTTTGACCAAACCAAATCATCTCTTTGTGAGTGAATCTTTGGGATCTAGATCTTGGAGAACTTTGTGTTCTTCTTTTGTTCTTCCTCTCTTATTCCCCCAATAGCTTTTGTAGCTTTGTTGGAATTTGAGAGAGAAGGACTTGAGCATCTTTGTGGTGTTCTTGCCATTGCATTTGGTGCATCGGTTTGAGTTCTCCACGGTGATTCGTGGTGGTGAAAGCAAGAAGATTGTTACTCTTGGGTTCTTGGAACCCTAGACGGATTCTAGACCTTTGTGGTGATTTGTTGGGAGCCTCCAATTAAGTTGTGGATGTGTGCCCCAACCTTTGTGTAAGGCCCGGTTTCCGCCTCGAAGGAAATCCCTTAGTGGAACCGTGACCTAGGCCTTTGTGGCGAGGGTCACCGGAGATTTAGGTGAGGCGCCTTCGTGGCGTTCGGTGTGTGGTGTGAGTACCGCATCTTGGGGTGAGGCCTTTGTGGCGTTGGTGTGCATCGAGCAACCACACCTCAAGGTGAGCCTCTTGTGGCGTTCGGGATCACTAAGCAACCGCACCTCTCCACCGGAGATTAGCACTCGCAAGAGTGTGAACTCCGGGATAAATCATCGTCTCCCGCGTGCCTCGGTTATCTCTATACCCGAGCTCTTTACTTATGCACTTTACCTTGTGATAGCCATCGTGCTTGAAGTTATATATATCTTGCTATCATACTTGCTTGTATTGCTTAGCATAAGTTGTTGGTGCACATAGGTGAACCATAGTATATAGGCTTTGGGCTTGACAAAGTAAACGCTAGTTTTATTCCGCATTTGTTAAGCCCATCTCGCAAAAGTTTTAAATCGCCTATTCACCCCCCCCCCCTCTAGGCGACATCCGTATCCTTTCATCATGATAGGCAGCTCACAAGATCAGACAATGAAGCACATGATGAGAAGACAACCATCTAGCTACTGCTATGGACCCATAGTCCAGGGGTGAACTACTCACTCATCAATCCGGAGGCGACCATGGCGGTGTAGAGTCCTCCGGGAGATGATTCCCCTCTCCGGCAGGGTGCCGGAGGTGATCTCCAGAATCCCCCGAGATGGGATTGGCGGCGGCGTCTCAGTATGTTTTCTCGTATCGTGGCTCTCGGTACTGGGGGTTTCTCGACGAGGGCTATAAGTAGGCGGAGGAGATAGGTCAAGGGGCCGCCCGAGGGGCCCACACCACAGGCCGGCGCGGCCAGGGCCTGGGCCGCGCCGCCCTGGTGTGTGGCCACCTCGTGGCCCCACTTCGTCTCTCCCTCGGACTTCCGGAAGCTTCGTCCGAAAATAGGAACCTCGGGCTTTGATTTCGTCCAATTCCGAGAATATTTCCTTACTAGGATTTCTGAAACCAAAAACAGCGAGAAAACAAGAATCGGCTCTTCGGCATCTCGTTAATAGGTTAGTGCCGGAAAATGCATAATAATGACATATAATGTGTATAAAACATGTGAGTATCATCATAAAAGTAGCATGGAACATAAGAAATTATAGATACGTTTGAGACGTATCAAGCATCCCCAAGCTTAGTTCCTACTCGTCCCGAGTAGGTAAACGATAACAAAGATAATTTCTTAAGTGACAATGCTACCAACATAATCTTGATCATACTATTGTAAGCACATGTAATGAATGCAGCGATCAAAACAATGGTAAATGACATGAGTAAACAACTGAATCATAAAGCAAAGACTTTTCATGAATAGTACTTAAAGACAAGCATCAATAAGTCTTGCATAAGAGTTAACTCATAAAGCAATAAGTTCAAAGTAGAAAGCATTGAAACAACACACAGGAAGATTAAGTTTCAGCGGTTGCTTTCAACTTGTAACATGTATATCTCATGGATATTGTCAATGTAAAGTAATATAACAAGTGCAATATGCAAGTATGTGGGAATCAATGCACAGTTCACACAAGTGTTTGCTTCTTGAGGTAGAGAGAAATAGGTGAACTGACTCAACAATAAAAGTAGAAGAAAGGTCCTTCAAAGAGGAAAGCATCGATTGCTATATTTGTGCTAGAGCTTTTATTTTGAAAACAAGAAACAATTTTGTCAACGGTAGTAATAAAGCATATGAGTTATGTAAATTATATCTTACAAGTTGCAAGCCTCATGCATAGTATACTAATAGTGCCCGCACCTTGTCCTAATTAGCTTGGATTACCGGGATTATCATTGCAATACACATGTTTTAACCAAGTGTCACAAAGGGGTACCTCTATGCCGCCTGTACAAAGGTCTAAGGAGAAAGCTCGCATTGGATTTCTCGCTTTTGATTATTCTCAACTTAGACATCCATATCGGGACAACATAGACAACAGATAATGGACTCCTCTTTTATGCATAAGCATGTAACAACAATTAATGTTCTCATATGAGATTGAGGATATATGTCCAAAACTGAAACTTCCACCATGGATCATGGCTTTAGTTAGCGGCCCAATGTTCTTCTCTAACAATATGCATGCTCTAACCATTAAATGAGTGGTAAATCGCCCTTACTTCGGACAAGACGAACATGCATAGCAACTCACATGATATTCAACAAAGAAATAGTTGATGGCGTCCCCAGGAACATGGTTATCGCACAACAAGCAATTTAATAAGAGATAAAGTGCATAAGTACATATTCAATACCACGATAGTTTTTAAGCTATTTGTCCCATGAGCTATATATTGTAAAGGTAGAGGATAGAAATTTTAAAGGTAGCACTCAAGCAATATACTTTGGAATGGCGGAGAAATACCATGTGGTAGGTAGGTATGGTGGACACAAATGGCATAGTGGTTGGCTCAAGGATTTTGGATGCATGAGAAGTATTCCCTCTCGATACAAGGTTTAGGCTAGCAAGGTTATTTGGAACAAACACAAGGATGAACCGGTACAGCAAAACTCACATAAAAGACATATTGTAAACATTATAAGACTCTATACCGTCTTCCTTGTTGTTCAAACTCAATACTAGAAATTATCTAGACCTTAGAGAAACCAAACATGCAAATCAGATTTTAGCATGCTCTATGTATTTCTTCATTAATAGGTGCAAAGTATATAATGCAAGAGCTTAAACATGAGCACAACAATTGCCAAGTATCACATTATCCAAGATGTTATACCAATTACCACATATATCATTTTCCAATTCCAACCATATAACAATTTAACGAAGAAGAAACTTTCGCCATGAATACTATGAGTAAAGCTAAGGACATATTTGTCCATATGCAACAGCGGAGCGTGTCTCTCTCCCATACAATGAATGCTAGGATCCATTTTATTCAAACAAAACAAAAACAAAAACAAACAGACGCTCCAAGCAAAGTACATAAGATGTGATGGAATAAAAATATAGTTTCAGGGGAGGAACCTGATAATGTTGTCGATGAAGAAGGGGATGCCTTGGGCATCCCCAAGCTTAGATGCTTGAGTCTTATTGATATATGCTGGGGTGAACCACCGGGGCATCCCCAAGCTTAGAGCTTTCACTCTCCTTGATCATAGTGTATATCATCCTCCTCTCTTGATCCTTGAAAACTTCCTCCACACCAAACTCAAAGCAACTCATTAGAGGGTTAGTGCACAATTAAAATTCACATATTCAGAGGTGACACAATCATTCTTTACACTTCTGGACATTGCACAAAGCTACTGAAAGTCAATGGAACAAAGAAATCCATCAAGCATGACAAAACAGGCAATGCAAAATAAAAGACATAATCTGTCAAAACAGAACAGTTCGTAAAGACGAATTTTTAACATGCACCAGACTTGCTCAGATGAGAAAACTTAAAACTAATGAAAGTTGCGTACATATCTGAGGATCACTCACGTAAATTGGCATAATTTTCTGAGTTACCTACAGAGAATTAGACCCAGATTCGTGACGAGCAAAGAAAACTGTTTCTGCGCAGTAATCCAAATCTAGTATCATACTTCTATTAGAGACTTTACTTGGCACAACAATGCAATAAAACTAAGATAAGGAGAGGTTGGTACAGTAGTAAACAACTTCCAAGACTCAAATATAAAACAAAATTACTGTAGTAAAAACATGGGTTGTCTCCCATAAGCGCTTTTCTTTAACGCCTTTCATCTAGGCGCAGAAAGTGTGTATCAAGTATTATCGAGAGATGAAACATCAACATCATAATTTGTTCTAATAATAGAATAAAAAGGTAACTTCATTCTCTTTCTAGGGAAGTGTTCCATACCTTTCTTGAGAGGAAATTGATATTTAATATTACCTTCCTTCATATCAATGGTAGCACCGACAGTTCAAAGAAAAGGTCTTCCCAATATAATAGGACAAGATGCATTGCATTCAATATCCAAGACAACAAAATCAACGGGGACAAGGTTATTGTTAACGGTAATGCGAACATTATCAACTCTCCCCAAAGGTTTCTTTGTAGAGTTATCAGCAAGATTAACATCCAAATAACAATTTTTCAATGGTGGCAAGTCAAGCATATCATAAATTTTCTTAGGCATAACAGAAATACTTGCACCAAGATCACATAAAGCATTACAACCAAAGTCATTGACCTTCATCTTAATGATGGGCTCCCAACCATCTTCTAACTTCCTAGGAATAAAAGTTTCACGTTCTAATTTCTCTTCTCTAGCTTTTATGAGAGCATTTGTAATATGTTTCGTGAAAGCCAAGTTTATAGCACTAGCATTAGGACTCTTAGCAAGTTTTTGTAAGAACTTTATAACTTCAGAGATATGACAATCATCAAAATCCAAACCATTATGATCTAAAGCAATGGGATCATTGTCCCCAATGTTGGAAAAAATTTCAGCAGTTTTATCACAGGCAGTTTCAGCAGTTTTAGCAGTTTCAGGCAGTTTTTCGCTCTTTGCATTAGAAGTGGAACCATTGCCTACACCAATTATTTTGCCATTATTAGTAGGAGGTGCAGCAACATGTGTAGCATTAGCATTACTAGTGGTGGTAATAGTCCAAACTTTAGCTATATTATTCTCTTTAGCTAGTTTTTCATTTTCTTCTCTTTCCCACCTAGCATGCAGTTCAGCCATTAATCTTATATTCTCATTAATTCTAACTTGGATGGCATTTGCTGTAGTAAAAAAATTATTTTCATTATCCCTATTAGGCATAACTTTCAATTTTAAAAGATCAACATCAGCACCAAGACTATCAACCTTAGAAGCAAGTATATCAATTTTCCCAAGCTTTTCTTCAACAGATTTATTAAAAGCAGTTTGTGTACTAATAAATTCTTTAAGCATGGCTTCAAGACCAGAGGGTGTATTCCTATTATTGTTGTAAGAATTCCCATAAGAATTACCATAGCCGTTGCCATTATTATAAGGATATGGTCTATAGTTGTTACTAGAATTGTTCCGGTAAGCATTGTTGTTGAAATTATTATTTTTAATGTAGTTTACATCAACATGTTCTTCTTGTGCAACCAATGAAGCTAACGGAACATTATTAGGATCAACATTAGTCCTATCACTCACAAGCATAGACATAATAGCATCAATCTTATCACTCAAGGAAGAGGTTTCTTCGACAGAATTTACCTTCTTACCTTGTGGAGCTCTTTCCGTGTGCCATTCAGAGTAATTAATCATCATATTATCAAGAACCTTTGTTGCTTCACCAAGAGTGATGGACATAAAGGTACCTCCAGCAGCTGAATCCAATAGGTTCCGCGAAGAAAAATTCAGTCCTGCATAAAAGGTTTGGATGATCATCCAAGTAGTCAGTCCATGGGTTGGGCAATTTTTAACCAAAGATTTCATTCTTTCCCATGCTTGTGCAACATGCTCACTACCCAATTGTTTAAAATTCATTATGCTACTCCTTAAAGATATAATTTTAGTAGGGGGATAATATCTACCAATAAAAGCATCCTTGCATTTAGTCCATGAATCAATACTATTCTTAGGCAGAGATAGCAACCAATCTTTAGCTCTTCCTCTTAGTGAGGAAGGGAACAATTTTAATTTTATTATGTCACCATCTACATCTTTATACTTTTGCATTTCACAAAGTTCAACAAAATTATTGAGATGGGCAGCAGCATCATCGAACTAACACTGCAAAATTGCTCTCGCATAACAAGATTTAGTAAAGCAGGTTTAATTTCAAAGAATTCTGCTGTAGTAGCAGGTGGAGCAATAGGTGTGCATAAGAAATCATTATTATTTGTGGTTGTGAAGTCACACAACTTAGTATTTTCAGGAGTACCCATTTTAGCAGTAGTAAATAAAGCAAACTAGATAAAGTAAATGCAAGTAACTAATTTTTTTGTGTTTTTGATATAGCAAACAAGATAGTAAATAAAGTAAAACTAGCAACTAATTTTTTTGTGTTTTGTTATAATGCAGCAAACAAAGTAGTAAATTAAATAAAGCAAGGCAAAAACAAAGTAAAGAGATTGCGATGTGAAGACTCCCCTTGCAGCGTGTCTTGATCTCCCCGGCAACGGCGCCAGAAAAAGAGCTTGATACGCGTACAACACGCGTCCGTTGGGAACCCCAAGAGGAAGGTGTGATGCGTACAGCAACAAGTTTTCCCTCAGTAAGAAACCAAGGTTTATCGAACCAGTAGGAGCCAAGAAGCACGTTGAAGGTTGATGGCGGCGAGATGTAGTGCGGCGCAACACCAGGGATTCCGGCGCCAACGTGGAACCCGCACAACACAACCAAAGTACTTTGCCCCAACGAAACAGTGAGGTTGTCAATCTCACCGGCTTGCTGTAACAAAGGATTAGATGTATAGTGTGGATGATGATTGTTTGCAGAGAACAGTAAAACAAGTATTGCAGTAGATTGTATTCGATGTAAAAGAATGGACCGGGGTCCACAGTTCACTAGAGGTGTCTCTCCCATAAGAAATAGCATATTGGGTAAACAAATTACAGTTGGGCAATTGACAAATAGAGAGGACATGACAATGCACATACATGACATGATGAGTATTGTGAGATTTAATTGGGCATTACGACAAAGTACATAGACCGCTATCCAGCATGCATCTATGCCTAAAAAGTCCACTTTCAGGTTATCATCCGAACCCCTTCCGGTATTAAGTTGCAAGAAACAGACAATTGCATTAAGTATGGTGCGTAATGTAATCAATAACTATATCCTCGAACATAGCATCAATGTTTTATCCCTAGTAGCAACAAGACATCCACAACCTTAGAACTTGTCGTCACTGTCCCGATTTAATGGAGGCATGAACCCACTATCGAGCATAAATACTCCCTCTTGGAGTTACAAGCAATGACTTGGCCAGAGCCTCTACTAGCAACGGAGAGCATGCAAGATCATAAACAACACATAGATAGATTGATAATCAACATAACATAGTATTCTCTATTCATCGGATCCCAACAAACACACATGTAGCATTACAGATAGATGATCTTGATCATGATAGGCAGCTCACAAGATCAGACAATTAAGCACATGAGGAGAAGACAACCATCTAGCTACTGCTATGGACTCATAGTCCAGGGGTGAACTACTCACTCATCAATCCGGAGGCGACCATGGCGGTGTAGAGTCCTCCGGGAGATGATTCCCCTCTCCGGCAGGGTGCCGGAGGTGATCTCCAGAATCCCCCGAGATGGGATTGGCGGTGGCGGCGTCTCAGTATGTTTTCTCGTATCGTGGCTCTCGGTACTGGGGGTTTCTCGACGAGGGCTATAAGTAGGCGGAGGAGATAGGTCAAGGGGCCGCCCGAGGGGCCCACACCACAGGCCGGCGCGGCCAGGGCCTGGGCCGCGCCGCCCTGGTGTGTGGCCACCTCGTGGCCCCACTTCGTCTCTCCCTCGGACTTCTGGAAGCTTCGTCTGAAAATAGGAACCTGGGCTTTGATTTCGTCCAATTCCGAGAATATTTCCTTACTAGGATTTCTGAAACCAAAAACAGCGAGAAACAAAGAATCGGCTCTTCGGCATCTCGTTAATAGGTTAGTGCCGGAAAATGCATAATAATGACATATAATGTGTATAAAACATGTGAGTATCATCATAAAAGTAGCATGGAACATAAGAAATTATAGATACGTTTGAGACGTATCAAGCATCACCACCAGGACTCTGATTACGGTAATAAATCGGCCGCGGAGTAACATCCAAAATATTCTAGGATTTGCCCCGACACTCTTTATTCACAGTCGAGCTACCATGGACAAAGCTTTAGAGGTACCACCGGAGACTCTGATTTATATTGCACATCTAGAGATTTGGCTAGAACTTTAAGACTCAATGGTAATTTGCTTTAGAATTTAGCTTTGGTTTTTGGTGCAACAAGATGATTCGATCGGACAATGAGCATTTTTTTCCTACTTCGACAGGCCCTCTAAATTCTTCAGCTTTCCTATAACCCAAAATGACATCACAAGACTACAAAAATAATATAGGATTTAAAATAAACTTTTTGGAAGCCACCTCTTTTTTTTTTCCTTTTAGGCATATCACCTAGCCCATACTTAGGGCCCTAAATGTTCTATCAAAGGGGCTCTATGGCTCGTGGGATCCTAAAAGCGAGAATTTATAATAGGAGGATTTGTAAGTTATGCCGTGTTGAATTCTACACAAACTGAAAATGCGAGAATTTATAATAGGAGGATTAGGTATTTTGGTGCATTTTTTCGCGAAAACGCAAAAACCTTGCGTTTCGATGTATTGATTGAAAAAGAAGGTTATATGTATAAGTTCAAGAAAGGACCAACATTACGCCATACAACTCAACCCGCCCCCCGCATCCGCCCACTGTTGCGCCTCAGTCCTGATGTCGTTGAACAGGGAAGCCACCGATGGTCGCGCATTGTCAAAGATTGCAGTGTTCCTATGCTTCCCTATCCCCCATGCAGTGAGCATGATCAGAGAGAGACGAGATTCCCTTGCGTGGTTGGCGAGGGACAGTCTGCACCTCCATCGACCACCACTCTGCGAAGTCACCGTCAACCGTGGGTGGCCCTGAGGAGGATTTGGTATTTTGGTGCATGATATAACTGTCAAAGAAATTTTGTATAAGGTTTGGGAATCGATGAAATAGTTTCTTTGGAACTACATGTGAAGTAGATCATAGAAAAATTATTATGGTTTCTAATCCTCACAATGCTACAAACCGATCAATTTTCAGTAAAAAATCCTGTAGAATAGAGTCCTCCAAAATTTCTATATATTTTCTTTGAAATAAAGAGGCCCTAAAAGGAAATTTGTTGACGAACATATTATAGAACACGCTTTTTCGGGCACCACAATAAACAATACTATTCCTTGTATGGGATATAAAAACTACAAAAATAGGTCGCCAATATACATCAGACATAGTCCTACGTTCAGACCAACTGACCAAGTAAGACACTATACATGATTGCTTAGCTTCCAACAGTCATTCCTGTCAAGTGTCAACTAGTTGATACTGCTACTTATTTTTTTGGCAAAAGTTGAGACTACTAGCTAGTGATCAATCAGAAAAGAGGTCAGCAAGTTGAATTACTTAATCCATGCATCTAGAAAGATATTGGTTGGGTGGCTTTGGCCCCAATTGAAAAAACAACACAGGACTATAGTAGAGGATACAACTTTTTGAATTGTTTTTTCTTGAATAAATGAATAGTTGATCAGCTTTTTTTTTTTTGAAATTCTGTGTGGCTACGATCTACTTTTATAGTACCTTCTGAATAAAGAACAAACATGCCATATACTCTCTCCAGTTCAGAACCAACTTCTTTTAAATTATATATATGTATAAATTCCAAGATTGTAAAATCCTTAAAATGTTTTTTCGAGCCAAATCTATACACATGATTTTTAAGTTTCCTACCTCATTGTCTTCAACAATATTTATAAATGAACTTTTAAAATTCTGACTAAAGAGTAGATCTACAATGCCACTAATGTGTGAGCTAGAGGGAATTCGAGTTTATTTTTAGGGGAAACAGCAGTACTCTGCTGTGATCTTTATTATTAATTAAATCACATTTACATATTATTAAGTTTTTAAGTTTTTTTGTTTCTAAATTCCCGTGTTGCAAAATGGGACGTTACCTATAGTTCTTTTGTTTTCGAAAGCGGACACTATATATAGTTGACGGTCTAGAGTACAACGATCGGCGATGATTACAATAGGAATGAAACTGTGCAACTCTTATCTTAAACTGAAGAACAACCACAAGAGGCAGCAAAGCGAGCACTATTTATGGACGCGACAAACCCCAAACACAAACTGGGAGCGTGCCCCCAAATAGTTAATCCGAAGCACAGTTAAACTACTTTTGTGTTCTGTCGCCTAGCTTCAACCAATTTTTTTTTTTTTTGAGAGTAAAGCACAATATATTAAGCAAGCAAGCCGCCTCATTAAAAACCTTCCAGTCCCCTTAGGTACCCTGGTAAGGAAAAGAGTGCGTCAAAAACTTGCTGCTTTAGTCAGGCAGAGCCAAATTACAATCCTTCTTGATACCCTCCAACACACATGTCGGGGCAGAACCAAGGAGGTAACCCGAGGTACCACTCTTGCCTAATTGTGCTAAACTATGAGCTACTGAATTACACACCCGATCCACTTTAGCAATTCTAATACTAGAGAACACTTTCAGCAGCTCCCTGCTTTCACTATAGATGCACCAACTGTTGGATTTGTCCATATCATTGCATGTAAGAACTTGAACAGCCCGCAAGCAATCCGATTCAAGGACAGATGATCGTCCATTAAGAGCAATCAAATGTTTTAAACCCTCCAAGCATGCTAGCGCTTCAGCATCTTCTGCTCCTGCACACCCAGGTATAAACCTCCAGTCCGTGAGAACTGGTTTACCTTGATGATCACGAACCACAACGCCAATTCCACCTCTTCTGGTCGTTGAATCCCAGGCTGCGTCTACATTCGCCTTCAGCTCACCTTCTGTCGGAACAAGCCAACCCGAGACAGTGTGTGCGCCATCAGTGTTTGCTAGGCGCTCCGGTTCCGCTGGAGTTTTGCCTTTCACCTCCCAACCAGCTCCGGTAGCAGCCGCATAGGATGTGATGTAGCTACACAGGTAGGGAACCGAGGCAGAGACCCTCGCTTTCCCATCCCCATGGACGATGTTGTTTCGATGATGCCAGACTCTCCAAAGCATGAAGATGATTTTCGTTCTCATTTGTTCAGAAACATTGGACAAAAGAAGGAAGAACCACTCATCTCCATTGAATCTAAAGACCTCCTCAGTAGGTAAATCCCAGTGGCTACGAAGCTCATGTCGCAAAGCTTTTGCCAACGTGCATCTGATGAGAGCATGATGTGAATCTTCTCCTTCAGCCCCACATATGGTGCAAATCGGATCGACCGAGTTTATGCGCCGATGTAAGGCGGACCGAACAGTCAGGGTCGATGAGGCCACCTTCCATGCAAAAACACGGAGTTTACGGGGGACCTTGGCCTTCCAGATTAGCTCCCAGATTTTCCTATCTCCATTTGGTTCCGAACTGGACTGCCCACCGCTGAGACTCGACAGGCACGGTTGGAGACCAAGACGGTAAGCTGACCGAACGGAAAACAGACCGTTACTTTCCGGGAACCATGCCACGAAATCATCACATTGTCTGCTCGGAATCTGGATTGCCAGGATCGCTTCTACATCCATAGGTATACAACACTCTCGAACCCTCTCTTCATCCCATGTCCTAGTATCGGGGTTTATGAGTTCTGAAACCCATCGGCGCCTCGAGTTCCCTCTCCTAGTCATAACTTTTAGAGCATCTGAGCGAGGAATCCAATTGTCACGGAAAATCCGCACACTCGACCCAGACCCAATCCTCCAAATAGCCCCTTTCTTTAGCAGCTCCAGTCCGTGCATTACCCCTTCCCATGCCGGCGACACGTTTTGAATGAACGCTGTATCAAGGAGATGCGCTGATGGGAAGTATCTTGCTTTCAATAACCGTGCACATAAGCTGTCAGGGAATTGGATTAATCGCCACGCTTGACGGGCCAAGAGAGCTTGGTTAAAAATTCTGAGATCCCTAAAACCGATACCACCCTGTGATTTTGGTCGGGTCAATTTTTCCTATTTTCTACATCTCCCCACCAAAAGTCTCGGATAATGTGAGATAGATCTTCAGTAAGGCCGACTGGAAATTTGAAGACCCCCATAGCATATGTCGCCAAGGATTGCAGGACAGCCTTGACAAGTGTTTCTTTTGCGGCAGTCGACAAATACTTCTCTGTCCAGTCACCGGCCCTATTTTGGAAGCTTTCCTTCAATGTTTTAAATTTGCCCTTCTTCATTTTACCCTCAGGAACGGGTAATCCAAGATATTTCTCCTCAAAGCTTGAGGTCTCATAGTTGAGGATCTCTTTGATCGCATGTTGCGTCTCCGGAGTGCATTGATTGCCGTACATTATTGAACACTTTCCTAGACTAACAAGCTGTCCCGTACTCTTTTCATACTTGTCGAGAATTGACTTGATCACCGTTGCTTGCTGGATAGAGGCTTCAAAGAATAATAGACTATCATCCGCGAAGAATAAATGAGATATGCCAGGGGCACGTCTGCATATTTGAAGCTCATGGAGTGCTCCATTTTCAATCTCTTTTCTGATCAAGCAGGATAAACCGTCAGCCACAAACAAAAATAAATATGGCGAAAGTGGATCACCTTGGCGAAGACCGCGAGAAGGAGAGAAAGAGTCCAACATATGTCCGTTAAAGCGAACTGAGTACCGTACGGAGGTCACACATGCCATCACCCACCGTATCCATTTGCTTTGAAAGCCCAATTTCGCTAAAACTCCTTCCAAGAAACTCCAATCTACCCGGTCATAAGCTTTGGCCATATCCAACTTATATGCACAAAATTTAGATCTAGCAGCACCCCCCGTCTGAATAGAATGGATGCACTCGAACGCCATCAAAGCATTGTCAGTAATAAGTCTGCCGGGAATGAAAGCACTTTGAGTCGGCGCAATGATCTCATCTAAAATAAGGCGCAGCCGATTTGCAATGCACTTCGACACCACTTTGTAGGTTACGTTGCATAAACTAATAGGCCTGAAATCCTTCAATTCTTTCGGTTCATTCTTTTTTGGGATCATGACGATAGCCGTGTCATTAACTTCCGATGGCATAACTCCAGTTTCAAAAAACAACTGCACGGCTGCGACAACCTCCTCTTTGATTAAGCCCCAGTTCCGTTGTAGAAACCTAGCAGGAAAACCGTCCGGTCCCGGAGCCTTCAGGGGTCCAATCTGAAAAAGCGCATCACTAATTTCCTTCTCTGTATAGTTCGCACATAGAGCCTCATTCATGGCATCGGTAACCACTGCCTCAACTAAATTTGTGACCCCATCTGGAATAACAGAATCATCTTTTGTGTACAGGTTTTGGAAGAAGGCAGAAGTCATATTTTCCATCTCTCGAGTATCCATGGTCCATGAGCCATCAGATCTTTTCAACTTTCGAATCTTGTTTTTCTTTTGTCTCTTTGATGCTTGTCGATGAAAAAACTTTGTATTTTGATCCCCTTCCCGCAGCCAAGTAATGCGAGAGCGTTGTAGCCATGCTATCTCCTCCCTGTACAGGAGTTCATCCATCTCTTTTGTGAGTTTTAGAATCTCCATACTACTACTATCGTCGTTCCGACCATGCAACTCTTCAAGTTTGTCCCTCTTCTGTTTGATTTCCTTTGACAGCGATTTAAAATGGACAGCCTTCCACCTGTACAAACCAGACATAACCTCCTTGAGAGAACTATTTATGTCGCCTAGATCTTGACAAGGCACTCTGCGCGACCATGCTTCCTCTACTGCCGCTGATAGGGAGGGCTCCCGCTCCCAAGCCACTTCATACCGACGTATCGGTCTATCCACCCGGCAATTTTCAGCCTGCTCCACCGATAAAAGAAGAGGAGTGTGATCCGACCTTTACATTGCGCTCTCCTTTTTGTTTATTATCCCAAGTCCAAGGAGTACCTACAAAACCAATATCATAGAGATCACAGAAGGACAAAGTCTCTCTGAACTCCCTCAATTTTTTTTTTTTGCGGGTCAGCTTCAACCATTTTAATCGCCCCAATACTGATTTGACAATAAAATTGGCTCATGTTAGACAAAACAAATGCAAGATGATTTCAGGACATTATTATAATCCACGCAGGACGTTTGAAAAGGTCAAAGAAACGATTAGCGACCACCAACTCCTCCGTTCACCGGAAACCATACCCGTACCCGCACAAGCTTCACAGAACGCCTGCCACGTCACCCCCACACAGAAGCATAGCTCGTCCTGATTGGTGGGTACCTTCGATCAGCGCTCCCACAGACCGCTGCGCCGCCAGTCAAACGCCACGAGCTTTGACCAGTCCACGGTCAAAGTTTTCAAAGCTTCTATATAGTCTTCCTCTCCCGGTCCTTCCAAGCAATCCCTCCCAAGGATCGCCTCATCTTCCTCTTCTCCCTCTCCCTCTCGCCGTACGTACACGCCGGACGCACGACCGCCGTTAAGCCGTAACACGCACGCGCGCGCAATTTTGAGCTCCTCCGATGACTACCTCGTCGTCAGGGAGCGTCGAGACGTCGGCCAATTCCAGGCCCGGCTCCTTCTCCTTCTCGAATGCGAATGCGAGCTTCACGGACATGCTGGGGAGCTCCGCCACTGCGGCCGGCGGCGGCGGTGCGTCCGGGTACAAGTCCCTGACGCCGCCTTCCCTGCCGCTCTCGCCGTCGCTGATGTCGCCGTCGTCCTACTTCAACATGCCCGCCGGCATGAACCTCGCCGACTTCCTCGACTCGCCCGTGCTCCTCACCTCCAGTGTAAGCAAGCAAACCACAACGACTGAATACATCAGCAACCATGTCGTTTCGTTCGTGTTTGCTAATGCGCGCGCTCGATCGTTTTCAGATTTTCCCATCGCCCACGACGGGAGCGTTCGGGTCGCAGCAGTTCAACTGGAGGCCGGAGGCACCGCCGGCGAGCGCCGCCGAGCAGGGCGTCAAGGAAGAGCAGAGGCAGCCGTACTCCGACTTCTCCTTCCAGACGGCGGCGCCGGCGAACAACGAGGCTGCCACGCAGACGACGACGACGACGACGACGACGGCGACGACCTTCCAGCCACCGGCCCCACAGGTGAGATCACGAACCGTGCGCTGTCCTCCTAGACTTTGTCAAACACTCAAACATAACATAAACTATATTAGTACTAGTATACCATTTCTCTTCATTCTGCAACCACAAATGGGCCATCTGTCGTGCTGTCGCATCACATCATGATCTTTTCGTTTCGATTTCCCAAAGAATTTCTAGTCGCGTGACAGCGATTGATTAGCGAAAACGCAAACAGCGTACTACGAGATCGATTCCCTAATCCAATATTCTCCTTTGCATACTTCAGGGCGAGGAAACGTACCGAGGTCAGCAGCAGCAGCAGCAGCCTTGGGGTTACCCTGCGGGAGGCATGGAGGTGGGTGCCAACCCGGCGAGCTTCAGCGCGCCGGCTCCGGTCCAGGCGACCTCGTCGGAGCTGGCGCCGAGCGGCGGCGGCGCGTACAGGCAGCAGACGCACTCGCAGAGGCGGTCGTCGGACGACGGGTACAACTGGCGCAAGTACGGGCAGAAGCAGGTCAAGGGCAGCGAGAACCCGCGCAGCTACTACAAGTGCACCTTCCCCAACTGCCCCACCAAGAAGAAGGTGGAGACGTCGATCGAGGGCCAGATCACCGAGATCGTCTACAAGGGCACCCACAACCACGCCAAGCCCGTCAACACGCGCCGAGGATCCGGCGGCGGCGGTGGCGCCGCGGCGCAGGTGCTGCAGAGCGGCGGCGACGCGTCCGAGCATTCCTTCGGAGCGATGTCGGGCGCGCCCGTCTCGACGCCGGAGAACTCGTCGGCGTCCTTCGGGGACGACGAGGTCGGCGCGGGCTCGCCCCGGGCTGGCGCCGACGATCTCGACGACGATGAGCCGGATTCCAAGAAATGGTGAGTGCCGTGTTTTCGAATTTTGGCGCGAAATGTTATGATTTGCATTCTTTAGGAACATGTGAATTAACCTGCTATATATTTGCCCAAATCTGTAGGAGGAAAGACGGCGACAGCGAGGGGATCAACAACATCGCCGGCAACCGCACGGTGCGGGAGCCGAGGGTGGTGGTCCAGACCATGAGCGACATCGACATCCTCGACGACGGCTACCGGTGGAGGAAGTACGGGCAGAAGGTGGTCAAGGGCAACCCCAACCCGCGGAGCTACTACAAGTGCACCACGGTGGGGTGCCCCGTGCGGAAGCACGTCGAGCGCGCGTCGCACGACCTGCGCGCCGTGATCACCACCTACGAGGGCAAGCACAACCACGACGTGCCCGCCGCCAGAGGCAGCGCCGCGCTATACCGCCCCGCGCCACGGGCGGTGGACAGCGCCATGAGCACCAGCCACCAGTACATGGCTAACCAGCAGCCGTCCGCCATGACATACCAAGCCGGCGCCGCCGCGGCCGGGACACAGCAGTACGCCCCGAGGCCCGACGGGTTCGGCGGCCAGAACCAGGGCTCGTTCGGCTTCAATGGCAACTTTGGTTTCTCGGCCGGGTTCGACAACCCGACAGGGTCGTACATGAGCCAGCACCAGCAGCAGCAGAGGCAAAACGACGCGATGCATGCCTCGGGCGCCAAGGAGGAGCCAAGGGAGGACATGTTCTTCCAGAACTCCCAGTTCTGACAGACCAATGTCAGAAATTGCAAACGAGATGACAAGATGAAATTGTTACTTTGTAATCTGTAATCGTTCTAGAATAGGCGTAGACACATTCGTTTATTTCTTTGGAGGCCCCGTAGTTGCAGATGGCTGCAAAAAATGGGTTACCCTTCCTTAACACACAGGGAGTAAAGAGAAGATGTAGGCACGTAGGATACACAGAAGATAAGGGTATCAGGCAGGTTTGTTCTGTCATTGTTTCACACAGAAATATGTTGTATTCAAAATTATTCATAAAAGTTCTTTACAGAAACTGTGAAATGTGGGATGTGCTGGCAATTCTAAGATACTTTTTTTTAAATAAGGCAAGAGACTCGCCATTTTTATTAATTAATAGAGAAGAAGTTGTTTCGGACAAATGCGTAGGACAAGCGCTAGGACTTTAAGACCAAAAGACATCTCTCCCGGAATTACATAACTCATAAAGAAAGCGCACCGCCGATAGGCTCCATGCTTTTGCCTCATCTTTAATTTTGGCGATGACAATGGCTACGGGAGACGTTTGGTGTCGGAAGACCTGTGCATTGCACTTGTTCCAAATCTTCCAACAGACAACCATGGCGAGCGATGCCATGCCTTTTTTCTTTCCCCTTGTCAAGAGCAACTTTAGTCCACCAATCATCAACAGATGGTTCGATAGCCCAAATATATTGGATTGATGTTCTCAATGCCACACCACGAAAGGATTTCCTTCCAAATTCTAGTAGCGCATCTATACTTGTAGATGTGCCAGCGATTCTTGGACTTGATTGCATAGAGGAAAAATCTTAGAATTTGGCCATCCCCTAGTTTGTGAATGGTCCACCGTCCAAATCCTATTTTGCATAAACAACCAAGAAAAAGAATTGCACTTGTGAGGAGTCTAATCTTTCCAAACCAAGGCATTAAAAGTTGTTGAGACAAGGCCTTCAAATTGCATTTTGTATGCCGTGGGTGTGGAATACTTCCCATCATTTGTAAATTTCCATAAATGTTGTCGGGGACGTCTTGGGCAAGGTGAACATCGGAGAGGCCTTCCCAAAGAATGGTGAATTGTTGTATGTGCTAAGATAACTTTACCGATTCATATGCCATCCATAACTTCTACATCCTAAGAGTCTCGCATCTCCATTGGTTAAGATCCGTGAACGTTGCCATAATCCCGAAGAAGACAAAGCCAACGATATTTTTGATTTTAGACCTATTAGCCTACTCCTTCCATTTTTATTTACCTCGCATTGTGGGTTTAGTTAAAATTAAAGTTTGTATAGTTTGACCAAGAATATAGAAAAAATTCATCAACATTCACAATATCAAATGCATATAATAGAAATATATATTTTATAATGATTCCAATATCATATATTTTATATTTTAGATGTTCCTGCCAAGCTTACTCCGATAGGATATGACGGGCCTCTCCTTTGTTTCCCACTAGCTCCGTAGCGTCCCCGCGTCGGTCACCTTCGTGCGCCACCGCTTAGCATCGTCATGATAGGATTTGGTCGTGCGGACGTCACCATTAACCTAACTCAATTTTAATCTTTTCTAGATTTGACAGAAGAATATTTAAACTTTGAAGGAAAAAGTAAATAATATGTCAAAATGTTCAGAAAAGTAAGCTCTATTTCCTCATTTCAAAATCATGCATGTTTAATTAACTTTTAATATTGTATATATGTTTGCAGTGATCTTGCAAAATTGAATCTGATATATTGATATGCGTGTGGTCTCCTATTTTACGCCATCTGCTAGTACGCCGTACCCTAAAACCTAATTTTGGTGGCCTAATATTTTTTCTAGGTGTGCTAAAAGGATGTTCTAATTCCTCAAACTCCCGCGAGAAGAAAAAAAAGAACTTCACAGCACTACTGACATGGAGTAACAGTGCAATCCATGGTCATCTTGTAGTGGCAACTGATCGACCAAACTTTTCTTATTGGGTCAACCAAACAATGCAGACTGCATTATGGTTTGGCAACAGTTCTAGCACAGGTTTGCCGGTCAGGTACAGAAATGACCAACAATCATAGCACAGGAGTATGATCTTTTTCGATACGGGGAATATATTAATATCAAAAGATACCAATTACACCCAGCCTCTGCAACAACGCACCACCCTAATGGCATTACGGATGCACACAGCTAAAAAACGAAAAGAAAACTAAGAAACAAAAGTCCCGCTACAGTATCTCGGGCCTAACAACATCAATACATCCACCGCCAAGACAACATCTGAAAAACAGACTCTCCAAAAACGACGTCTCCAAGAAGGGAACAGTTCTCTAACATCGTCGTCGCCCGATCAAAGATCTTAGGTTTTCACCCTGAAGATAGTCCCCGCTCTCAAAACAATGCCTCCAACAAGGTCATTGCCAGGCACAACCAGTTAAGGCCAGACCTTGGATTTTCACCCTGAAAGGTAGGACTCTGAACTTCACCTGTATTGTCGCCCCCACTTTCATACCGCTGCTGTGAAGCCCGGAACACCAAGCAAGTCCCTCAACAGCGCGGAGACTTGAACCTTCCTTAGCTAGTCCCCCCTCCGGCCTTCATGAAATTCTCTTCTTTCGACTTTCATCATGGATCCATAGTCACTTGATGTCAACATAGAAAAAGAGCTTCGCGTCGCTCCCTCCAGAACCAATCGGTCGGAATAAAAGCATGGGTGCGCACGACCGAATACCACTGATCCAGCAAACTCCAGGCAAAAGCACTGTTACATTCGCCGGCGGAGCCTTCCGGAACTCAACACTCCGGCCAGATCACGAGTCCAGGCCTCCGGTAGGTCCTCCTCTTCACGCACGAGAGGCCCTAGGACCGCCGCCTTTATTCAGGTCGGACCCCCACGTCGGCGACCACCCTGGGCTGGCCACTCCAACCCTCCACCGGCGACGCCATCGCCGGCTTCCAAGCCCCTCCATCTCGTCGCCGGAACGCGGTGATAGATCAATAGATCCACCACCACCAACCGCAGGCCGATCCTCTCCGGCGAAGCAGAGGGTCACCTCCACCGTTGAACCCAAGGCTGCTGCCCCGGGCGTCCTCGTAGCGCGGGAGAAGCCCAAGATCATCACCCCTCACCGGTGAGAGGCGGAGGGAAAGGCGCCCGCCTCCACCAGCCACCACCGCCGGCATGCCGCCGATGGGAGGCGGGGAGGCCGCAGCCCGCAGCTGGATCGACCCCCGGGAGGGCCGCCGCTGTCCCTACATCCTCATCCGGCCGCCGCCACCCCGGGAGGCGGAAGGGCCGCCGCCGCGTGAGAGGCTCCATTGGCCGCCGTTCCCGACGCGCCACGAGGGGAGGCCCCCGCCGCCACCACGCCCCGAGATCTTTGCCCCGGCGACGCTGCCGGCGGCGGCGGCGGCGGGAGGGTTGGGAGGCGGCGGCGGTAGGCTAGGGTTGGGAGGCGGCGGCTCGTAGTTTCCCTGGAAAGGTACAGAAACTGCTGTGTTGATTTGGTGATCTGGCTAGCATGTTGCATCTGTGTGAGTTTAGGCTCACATGGATTTATTTTTTCGAGTAAACTTGCTTGCATGGATATGAAAGGTGGATTTCGACCAAAGTTCCTCCATGCCTAATAACTAGCCGAGGTTCCAATTAACCGTGTGCCCAAAAAACAACTGAACGCCGCAAGTCAGCTATGCTCCACGGAGGTCAACAATAGCGTTGTACACGGTAACCAAGGTCCAAATTTTGTTCAACGCACGTAATTACTGAACAAAAAATGTGACTTACAGGAGATCTGTGGTAGTCAGCTGAGCTCGTGAGTCGTGACTAAAGAACATTCAGCGCAGAAAAAAAAAACTCATCGTTCAGGAGAGAACTATAAACTCTCCATTTTTTTTGGTTATGCAAAAAAAAGAACTCTCCTGAAGCAGTCAAGCCTTACTCGCTCGTTTTTTTTTTTTTTTTTTTTTTTTTAGATGGCCTTACTCGCTCGTTGAGGCAAAGAATCCCCACGATAACGCCAAACTATGTTCCCCAGAAAAGGAAAATGCCAACCTCTGCAGTCTGCACTTAGGTCCAGGCCGACAAAAATAATGCTGCAGTACTTGGGCCAACCCATTAGATAGGCCCGCTCTTTGCGTGTTGGCCCGCCTAGGGCGCTTTCTGGGGAAGGTCGCAGGCCCAAAGGCTGGGAACTTGCAGGGTCCGGGCTGGCTGGATTCGTCATGAAGTCGCCACACTAAAAAAAAGTTGCTTCCTTGCCGAGAGAGCACATAAGCGATTAGGGCCCTTGCCTCTCGTTTTCCGCCGCCGATCTACCTCTCCTCTTGTGGCCTTAGGGCAATTGATGTGTGGTCGATCTCGGTCCTTGCTGGTGGGAGGGCTCCGATTTTTGATGTTTTCCTCAATCTGTTTAGGATTTGTGTCCTATTCAGGAAGGCGTGACAACGGTGACTCCCTGAAGATAGAATAAAGTCCTCCCTGTCTTGCCCCGTCCCGGTGGTGCGTCTAGCATCTCCGGAGGGCGTGTGGAGGTGTGTTTCCAGTGAATCTCACTGGATTTGGTCGGTGTTCCTTCAGATCTACGCTTCTCTTCACCGCCGATGGTTGCTTCTCTCGTGTGCTGGTCCTTTGGTGTCTTCGAACGACGACTTCTCGTTGTTCTACTTCAACAGGTTATACTACGACAAGTTTTGCTCGGCTCCAGTGAGGAAGGATCAAGGACAACGGCGCGCCTTCGGCTCGTTCAGGTGCTTGTAATCGTCGTTATGTGGCATGTTTGTAATTTTTATTATTACTTTTACGTTCTCTCATACTACTGTCGATGAATATGAATAGGAGAATTCCTTATATGACACTATCTTAAAATATGGTTTCTTATTTGACACTGAACTTTTTTCTTCCCTATTTGACACCTTGTCTAAACTCTTACCCTTATATGACATCACCGTTGGTTCCGTTAGTTTTTTTCGTCAGCTGAGACCATACTACCCTTGAATCTCTGTGTAAGTGTAAAGGGCCACGTTCCCCTATGTTTTTGTGTGGCGTGCACCGTCCATGTTGGTTTTCATGAGAACACAGTACTAGATAGATACTGCTACCATCACATGTGGAAAGCAAGCATCTTGGTCAATAGATGGATTCATGTAGTACATGAAAATCTGGCTCATATGGGCTACTCGTTTGATCGGAACCCACGGCAAAAAAACACTCACGTGAACCTAGTAACTGGAAAAACCGGAAAATGATTTGTGATTGCTACACATAGCAGCACTTGCACCTAATCCTCTACTCCTCTCAAATTGCAGCAACGGCCGGTGCTTATATACACGTACACGTACATGATTCTTGGGCCGTTGCTAGTCTGGAGAGTGTACTTAGCTTGGGAGGGAAAGCTAGTACGATTGGACGTCTGGTAGATTTTCACGCCACCAAGCTGGGGCGTATGGTCAGAGTGCCAGATTCGATCACATAGCCGCATAGGCTTAACTTGTCGCATGTAAAGGCTGGCGCGTATGTCCAGACTCGATCACACTGCCGCATAGGCTCAACTCTTTGCATGTAAAGAGAGTCTAGGGGCAATATTGAGATGGCCAAAATATACGTAGGGCATGCAATACATATGCATCCCATTGTCTTGATTGTCATTTATGTAACATGATTTTACTTAGGAGTGTACAAAATCTGGTCGCATAATGCAACAAGGGCAAAAGTGTCTTTTCATGCTACTACTTAACACCGTCAATGCTCAAAATGAACTAGAGTGTCATATCAGGAATAAAAAATTTAACCAGGTGTCATATAGGGAAGGAAAAAAATGCAGTATCAAATAAGGAACCACATTTTAACATAGTGTCCAGGGCCGGGCCGGCAAAATTTAAAATATTCAACAAATTTAAAACGGGGCCCTATCATACTACTAAATTTAAAATATTCAACAAATATAATACATATTTAATAATATTTTACATAAAAATTAGATATATTAAGAATCATACCTAGTCAACTCCTGGTTGCATAATATTTATTTAAATAACATCATTCTTTTGGGATTCTTCGAAATGAAATCTTCAATGATATCCTCATAAGAAATCTTCTCCAACATTTCACTCTCAAGTGATATTGTCGCCAAATCATTGAGTCTTTGTTGTGTCATCGTAGTACGCATATATGACTTCAATAACTTCAGCTTAGAATAGCTCCGTTCTGCTGATGAAACGGTCACAGGAATGGCCAATAAAACTCTATATGCAATACTTGCGTTAGGAAAACAATCATGCCTCTTCAAAAAATTCAGAACTTCAGCTGGCCCCATATTTTCTTTAATGAACTCTCGAAGAAACTTCAGCTCAACATAAAGATCACTGGCATCAATATCAGATTTTTTATCTTTTGTAAGAGCAGCCTGAAGATTCTCACAAGAAGATTTCAAGGTATCATCATCCAGTGATTGTAACTTTTCAGAGGTAAATAAGAAACCAAAGATTTTCTGGTAGCCCTTATATTGTTCAAATCTGGTTTTGAGTGAGGAAATTGCTTGATCAACAAGAGGTATAAAATAGTTGACTCGAAATGATTCTTCCGCGATCGTGTGGCAATATTTGTGTCATCCGGGTTCTCATCAAACTGCTTCTTTCTTTTAATTTCCCGCTTTTCACGAAATTTTGCATCAATATTCAACTCAAGTGCAATTCCTTTAGCTTTCTCCAAGGCCTCTAAGAAACCAGTTTCCTGTGCCCCTCGAAAAAAGACATCGGACCTTGCACTTTCTCAATAGCAACATCAATAAGCATATCCTTAGTTTGCAAGCTTTTGCTTACTAAGTTAACAGCGAGACAATACCTCAAACCAAATAACAATTGCCACTATAAATTCATAGTTTCCAAGTTCATTTTTTGCCAAACCTAAAGCCTCACTGCTTGTCTTAGGATCATTATCAGTTTCGGAAACCTGAAATAAAAGAATGGAAATAAATGTTATAGTTGGATGTTGTCAAAGCCAAAATAAAATACAATGTTAAATGATAATTAAAAAAAATGTACCTGAAGTAGATGCGTTGGATGATTCCAAAAAAGTCTTTAGCTCTACCACGTGTCTTGGCCATATCACAAAGTGTCAAGTTAAGACTATGGCAACCACAAGCAGAATAGAAAACTCTAGGATTTACATTCAAAAGTTTCCGTTGTACTCCTTGATTTTTTCCTTTCATATTTGACCCATTATCATAACCTTGCCCTCGCACATCATTGATATCAAGATCAAGAAGCTTTAATTCATTCTCTAGCACATCAAATAATCCTTGTCCAGTCGTATCATTTACATCTAAAAATCCGAGAAAGGATTCTTCTATGCAAACATGCTTTGAAGATGTATCCACATATCTTATAATTAAAGACATTTGCTCTTGGTGACTTGCATCAGGGGTACAATCAAGTATGACAGAGAAATACTTTGAACTCTTTATTTTCTTAATGATTTCATACCTGGTAGAGGAAGCAAGCAAGTGTAGCAACTCATTCTGAATCTTATGATCAAGATAATGTGCATGAGTTTCTTCATTTGTAATACGACGAACATGCTCCTGAGTAACAGGGTCAAATTCAGCCAACATCTCTATCAAACCCAAGAAATTACCATTGTTATCTTCATACAATTTTCCGTTACTACCACGAAAGGCTAGATTATGCTTGGCCAGAAATTTCACAACACAAACAATTCTGAACAAAACCTGTCTCCAGTGGTCCTTTTCTTTCTCAAGTTGTCGCTGAGCAGATTTATCAATAGTTTGATGTGTTCCAATCTAGCACGCAACTCGTACCATCTGGTCATATTCAAAACATGACCCACACTTGTCTCATGCTCTTTTAGTCTAGTGCTGAGATGTGTCCAGTCATTACAACCCTCATTTGCCAGCTGACCTTTTCGACGCCCTTTTGTAAATATTTTACATCCAAAGCAGAAGACTCTATCGAGGTCCTTAGAATAGACAAGCCAAACCTTCTGGAGTATCGATCTTTGGGACCCTTCTTAATTGAGTCTCTTTTTGGACCGTTCCGTGCTAAAATGTCAATTTGTTTAGAATCAAGAGAATCCCAATATCTTGGATCAAATATATCAGACTGAAAAGAATCATCAACATCTGCATCCGGTGAAGTATTCATGTTAATATCAATATGATCATCCTCTACCTCAACATTATTTCCAGCAGTCTGACTTTCTATAGGATCATTGTAAGGAACAATAGCAAGTGCAAGGTTAGAAGAATTAACCGACTGATTATCCGAAGATACTTCTGTCTTCCTTTTAACAAATCTGTCCATGGCCCCTCTTTGAGATTGAATTAACTCTTCTTCCTTTTCTTTCTTTTGGCGTTTTTATGACCGGATTGATGCTTCCCCATGACGCCTAACTATTTACAAAAAAAATAAACAATACAATTCAATTAATCTAAAGGTATAAACGATGCCCCCCATAGGGGGCTTCACAGCGCTTCTTGCTTCTCAGCCATAGGATGCTCTCAGCTGAAATCTCGTCCGTTCATTCGGGCCACCAACACGTAACAAAGGTATAAAAGGAGACATCAGGCGGGCAGAAACCCTAGCCGCCGGCCCGCCAATCCTCGAGCGGGCTCGTCCTCCCCAATCCCCTCGCTCGCGCCTCCTCTCCAATCGCTCGCGGTCTCCGTCCATCTCCCCCAATCCCCTACCGAGCTTCTCCCCACTCCCAACCATGCTTCTCAAACCCTATCCAATCCCCATCCCGCTGCTGGTCTTCCTCCCCGGTTCTCTCTCTCCATGAACACGTCCATCTCTCTCCTTGATCTCCTCTCCCAGTGCTCGCCCCCGGAGCAGCGCAACAGGTGGAGGCGTGCGAGAATGGCGCTGCTAATGGTCTCGCGGGCGCGCGGGAGGGCGCGCGGGAGCCAACCAGGCTCCCTCTCCTCCATCCCCAACCTGGAGCTCGTGGCCCATGGCACCCCACTTCCTCTATCCCTTTACTCTTTCTCATGCCCTAGATCGTCCTTCTACACAACAAGAAGTGCTTCTGATCTAGGTGCGGGAGGAAGAAGAAGCGGTGGCAAGAGGAGGAGCAAGAGTTGGAGAAGGAAGAACGAAGAATAGAAGATCCCCACCTTTTCCAGTCCGATTTCTCTTGATCCAGCACAAAGGGTGAGTTTCTCCACCGTCTATGATCCTCCTAGGTTCTGCAATGGTGGTTCCTATGTGCATATGGCTGGGGATTAGCAAGATCAAGGGGAAATTAGATGAAACATGTTTTTGTGTTCACGTTCTACACATGCAGGTTCACAGATCGTCAGTTTCGACTACCCAGTTGGCTGAATTAGAGAATGCTTACTTGGAGTGATTTGTAGATCTCGTTCGTGCGGTCGTTTTGAGTGTTCATTCACTATATTTGGTGCAGCGATTTAGCTGCAGCGATAAAAACAAGTAAACATGTTTCTATATTCCCGTTTCTAGATATGTAGGCTCACAGATCATCAATTTCGACTATCCAGTTGGGCGAATTAGAGAAAACTTAGTTGGAGTGCTTTATAGGTCTCGTTTCTTCAATCATTTTGAGTGGTCATTCGCTAAATTTTATTTAGTGGTTTAGCTGCAGCGATGAAAAAAGCTTCTGGTCCGTTATAGCAAAACATCATTTCATAGCTTCTATTCAGAGTTTCTCATAGCTTTTGTTAACAGTTTTTCATAGTATTTTCCAGCCTATTAAGATGCACACCTTAATATATACATACATCGCTTTAGCCCAAAATAGTTCTCTACATGAGTCATGTGTTACATTTTATAGGTGGACCAGTTTCCATGTTAGCAAGGTCCGCATAAATCGTAAAATTGGAGCCTTTTATGATGCCCAGTTTGTACTTCAACCAGGTGAAGAATTTCTCCATGTGCTCTACCTCTAAATCCTAATAGTGAAGATTCAGTTTCACTTTTAGAGCTTTAGCATCATTCGGTTTCTTTGGTGATTCCTGCACATTTTGCAGGTTAAGGGGCTAATTATCCATTGGAGGGGATGGAGTGTGGCTGCAGTTTTCCTTTGCAGATTGAGTATCTCCTCAAATTTATTTAAACAGGTATTTAGGTCCATTCTTATTATACATAGATATAGGCATGGTGGCCACACTTCACCCTATGTCCCTATCCCGCCCCTCCCTATCTAAACCTGGTACTTTATCTTGAAATTTCTCAGTGGGAAGATGTTGATTTCATCACATTCATATGGCTCCACCTCTGGTAAATCTCTTATCAATTTCTTTATACACTACTTATTTCCAACCATTTATCTCTCAGATTTCTTATTGTTGTGGTGGGTGTCAAAAGTGGAAAGGCCGAGAAGATCGAGTGGTGTGGTTTGCTTATCTGAGAGTAAGAGATGCTTGTTTGTCTGTTGTGGTTGTTGTTTGGATTTTTTTTATTTCAACATTTATATAGTGTGTGTAAACATTAGATCATTTGGTGCAGATTTTAATGACAGCTTTGCTTGAGAAGCTCATGGTTTCAAGCCTAACAGAGGCTATTACATCCATGGTATGATGTGTAATCTGACATTAGCTACTCCTAAATTATCAGATCATGTCGTGTGTCTATGAGAGTAGATTATCGTGGTCTTTCATTAGCAGTCTGAATTTTGGAAGACAATGATAATTGTGATCGGCAATCTGCTCGTCTAAGAGATTAATAGTCTGAATGCAAAGCTAAGATATCATGTTGAAAATCCTGATGCACCATTGTACTATATGTATGCTTGATAAGTTTTTTCCTTCTAATATGTATGGCAAAATGAATTCAGAACATTGGCTTGTTTAGTAGCAATTCCTTAGAAAATTATTTATATTTGGTATTTGTCAAAACTGCATGTTGTCAGGTTACAACTTTCCAGATCACAGCCTATAGACAGTGACATGATGGTGGCAAGAGGACTGCAATTTCCAAAGGTTTAGATTTGCTGTTATGAGGAATAGCAAATTCTGATTTTTGCAATGATACTGTGTATTGTCTTCTTATAATTAAATAACGTGTGTCGGCTTTGACCATGTCCCGCTCAGGTAATATTGCTACAGGTGCAGTATGCGGCGCAGGGGCTAGGTTCAATGGCTTCAAGGCCCGTGAGGAAAAAAGAGCACCTTCTTCTTCTGCTAGAAGGACTGTGCTATCTTTTCCATCTCTCCATGACGCAGCCACATATTCATCTGATGGACACCAGCGGGTCGCCATGCGTGAAGGTGATGGAAGTGTTTCAACTCTTGCATTGTGCAAGGTAAAAGTTTCATGTTTTTTTTAACATTTTGGCATCATGCTTGCTTACATGGAAATTAGTTCAATGCCACCTGCTGAAAGGTGTGCCAAAGCGAAACAATAATATGCCCCAATTGGATTTTATAAGTGGTCTCTGCCATGAGCCTGTACTTGTATTCCGGGTATTGGTATGACCCAATCCAAAAATGATGTGAAGCTTTAATTTCGGTGATGATTTACAACAACCTGGAAGCGGGTCTATTGTTATATGAAGGAGAATGCACGTCCTGATTTATTTATATAGGCAATCATCGTTGTGATTTGTTCCAATGGTGCTATTTGAAAGAATTTCTTTGTTTGAATATTCTTTTACCTTCTTCGTAATATTTCCATGTGCTTTGTTTTCTACATGTTCAAATTGAAAGTACATTTTCTGGTTTCTATGAAATTAGCTTTTTCCATGTTGTGATTTCAAGCATGATGACGAGTCTTGCTTTCATGGGAAAACAAAACTATCTGGTGCTCAATTTTTTTCTTCTTCTAAGTATAGACCTTGCATTGTTGTTTCTTAAACTATTTGCTGCTCAATTTTTTTTCTTCTTCTAAGCTTTGCTGAACTATATTTACATTTATGGCAAACAATGCATAAAAAATCATTTCCCATTTGTCATTATTTCTTATTTGTCAACATATCTCCTGAATGTGTGTGGGTTGATAGGTCGGTTGTAGGTAAATAATTTCCATACTTCTGATGGTTGAACTGAGCTTAAGGCTTAGATATTTCCCAGGAACTGCTTTGTGCGGCTCTAGAATAATTTGGTATCCAACTCTTCAGCCTTATTACTCATATGTACTTTTTCGTTAATACACGGTAGGCAGACCGTGCTATCGCTGAAAGGTTCCTCTTTTGATGTTGTTGTTCGTGCTGCTGGTGCCCCTCCTTGGGTAGTTGATCCTAATGCCTATGCTATTTCCAAATTAGCTTACCCCTTCCATGTTTGTCCCTGCGACTTTCTTCCTTGGCAAAACAAATATATGATGTACTTTGCACAGCCATGCGACTTTCCTCCTTGGCAAAACAAATATATTATGTACTTTGTACAGCCAAACCACAATCAAGGGATTCTTTTTGATGCTTTAGTGGTTTCCAAATTATATGTTTCATTTTTTGAAACATTGGTCCATGAGAAAACAGAGTACATATATTATAACAATGAATTGTGGTTTTTGTTAGATTTGCAGAGGAATATGTTTTAGTTGATATATGTTATCTTTATGTTGGCTTTTTTGTTTATTATGCAGCAATGTCACACCACTTCTTCAATTATAAATTTTCTTGAATATATTTATGCAGGCAGGTGGGTCTGTGCACTTTTGTTCATGCTTGCTATGTAATGTGAAGGATTGCATGTTTCTGGATACCCCGTGGCAGCGGATCACGATAGTGTCTCGATTGAGGTGCACTATATCTGAAGGAGATCAACATGCTTCTGATTTGTATTGCCATGGATTCTGATTTATCTCTTTAACATTCCAGGTGCAATAGTTGTGAGATAAAATGTGGGGCTTTAGATACGGATATCAAAGCGCTGGTGTCAGCAGCGGCACACATAGTGGTGCTCACAGATGCGGTATTGCAATGGTCGTTGGTGACATCCCAACCTTGTATAGATCAACAACCTCTACAGCCTACTATCTGGTACCCTCCAGTCCTAGGTATTACAATCTTCCTTTTTTTAGCTTTTGTTTTATGTTGCAGATCATATTTTGATTGGTCTTCTTGCTAAAGTATACACACTGGTAGAAGGTTGAAGGAGTAACTACTTTAGACCAGCTGATCCCTTTTAATTTCTGTAGCTGCTGTCGAGATGGAGCAGGGCCGACACTCATGTTGTTCTCCTCAAAGTGGTCAAAGGGAACTAGGGAAGAATGGAGGTTGTCGCCGCGCTTAGTAGGTGGGGGACGGGCCACTGCTGAAGTTAGTGATACCCTCTGTCTTCTCCTCTCCGCGGGCTCTGAGCTGAAGTAGCATGGTTATCTGCCGCGCCTTTCTTCTACACAACGGTAGCGACGAGTGAGGGTAAGCAGCCGCCAGCTCTTTTGGTGTTTGGTTCTTTGGCTAAATTGTAGGTTGTTTTTGCTATGTGGACGTCGGTCAACATTTCTGCCTCGGGAGTGTTCAGAGGACCGGATTCAGTGCTACGCATTCCTGTGAGCTCCATAGTTTTCTCCTCATTTGTTAATTTCTACTTCTGCTACTCCTTGCACAATAAGAATAATCATATATATATGCCATGCTTCTATGATTTATTCGTGATGTGAAACTAATCTAGCTTTGTATTCTTTACACAATAAGAATAATTTGTGTGTGAAAGGATACGGATGTCGCCTAGAGGGGGGGTGAATAGGCGGTTTAAAACTTTTACGAGATGGGCTTAACAAATACGGAATAAATCTAGCGTTTATTTTGTCAAGCCCAAAGCCTATATACTATGGTTCACCTATGTGCACCAACAACTTATTCTAAGCAAAGGTTCACCTATGTGCACCAACAACTTATGCTAAGCAATACAAGCAAGTATGTGATAGCAAGATATATATAACTTCAAGCACGATGGCTATCACAAGATAAAGTGCATAAGTAAAGAACTCGGGTATAGAGATAACCGAGGCACGCGGGAGACGATGATTTATCCCGAAGTTCACACTCTTGCGAGTGCTAATCTCCATTGGAGAGGTGCGGTGGCTTAGTGCTCCCGAACGCCACAAGAGGCTCACCTTGAGGTGTGGTTGCTCGATGCACACCAACGCCACAAAGGCCTCACCCCAAGATGCGGTACTCACACCACACACCGAACGCCACGAAGGCGCCTCACCTAAATCTCCGGTGACCCTCGCCACAAAGGCCTAGGTCACGGTTCCACTAAGGGATTTCCTTCGAGGCGGAAACCGGGCCTTACACAAAGATTGGGGCACACATCCATAACTTAATTGGAGGCTCCCAACAAACCGCCACAATGGCCTAGAATCCGTCTAGGGTTCCAAGAACCCAAGAGTAACAACCTTCTTGCTTTCACCGCCACGAATCACCGTGGAGAACTCAAACCGATGCACCAAATGCAATGGCTAGAACACCACAAAGATGCTCAAGTCCTTCTCTCTCAAATTCCACCAAAGCTACAAAAGCTATTGGGGGAATAAGAGAGAAAGAACAAAGGAATTCACAAAGAACACCAAGATCAAGATCTAGAGAGTTCCACTCACAAAGAGATGGATTTGATTGGTAGAAATGTAGATCTAGATCTCCTCTCTCTTTTCCCTCAAATGGGGGCAAGAATCATGGAGGGATTGAGAGATAGAGCAAACTTCTCTAGTTCAACAATGGAGGAGAGAGAGTGAGAGAAGCTACAGCCCAAGGAGGAAGAAGGGGGTATTTATACCCCCCAAGAAAATCGAGCCGTTGGGCAAAACCAGGGCCGGATATTCCGGCCCAAGTTGGGGCCGGATAATCCGCCCCCCGGATAATCCGGCCTCAGGGACAAAACCTGGTAAAAATCCGGCCAAATGTCCGGCCCCTATCCAGAGCTGCTTTTCTTCTGGTCCTTAGCCGATTTCGAGGGGGCCGGATATTTTGGAAATATCCGGCCCGGAAAATCCGGCCTAGCAAACTGCAGAAACACCAAAACTAAAACGGGCATAACTTTAGCATCCGGACTCCGATTTTGATGATCTTGGGCTTGTTTTGAAGCTAGGAACAAGCTCTACAAGATCATGCAGGAAACCATCATAGTACAACAAGGGAGGATAGAAACAAATGATGAAAGGTTTGACCTATCTAAAAAAGACATACCGGTAAAACCTCCAATCTCGAAAATGCAACAAGTTTCCCGTGCAAAAACCATTCTTGATGAACTAGAGATTGTCATGAGAATAAGCACAAGCTCTAAATCATCACATGGATAAGATCCAAATAATAACCAAGAAAGATGATGAACCAAACTCGAAAATGCAACAAGTGATCTATGCGAAATCCGTTTTCGATGAACTAGAGCTTGTCATGAGAATAAGCACAAGCTCTAAAACATCACATGGATAAGGTCCAACTAAAAACCAAGAAAGATGATGCAAGGATGCAAAGGTTTGAGCTCTCTCCGAATGATACGATCGAGTTACTCACTCGAGAGCCCTCTTGATAGTACGGCAACTAAACTATAAACCGGTCTCCAACTACACTATGAGACCGGTGAGAAAGAAACCCTATCAAGAGCAAACCTTATACTTGCGCATCCCACTTGAGCTTGACGACGATGATCTTGACCTCAACAAGATGGAACGCCTTTCTTGCTTGTGCTTGCTTGACGAAGTATTGTAGATTGCTCCCCCATAAACCACCATGGGAGAGCTTCTTCTTCGGCGCATCTTCACTTAACCATGACCACCATGTGGATTGCTTCCCCATAATCCACCATGGGAGAGCTTCTTCTTCGGCGCATCTTCACATATCCATGATCATCATATGGATGGCAAGACTCAAGCAAAGGATCTCTTCGAGATGGATCATCTTGAACTTGCACTTCATTCTTCATACTTCATCATGTTGATGTCTTGAAGTAACTTGAGGGCTCACTTCATCTTCATCTTCAAGACATACTTGACACTTGATATCCTTCATCAAATTCTTCTCCTTGCAACCTTGAAGCCAACATATGGTTCAAGAATTACCTATGGACAACTCCTACAAATATAACTCAATGCAAACATTAGTCCATATGGATTGTCATTAATTACCAAAACCACACATGGGGGCTCCATGCACTTTCAATCTCCCCCATTTTGGTAATTGATGACAATCTCTTTGAGAGGGTTTATATAAGGAATTGAAGTAACAAATAAGTTGAATATATAGAGCAAACTCCCCCATAATATATGCATGTGTGAATAATCTTGACTTTCATTGCATATATTGGCATTCAAAGCCTAGTGGAGTTTCCTCTAAATATTCAACTATGCAAAGCAACAAGATGCAATGCAATAAAGGCACATGCTTAAGCACAAAGCAAAGACATAACCAAATTCCCTTAAACCCTCCAAACTTCTCCCCCATTGGCACCAATTGCCGAAATGGGTGAAAAATTTAGAAGGCCAATATAGTGAGAGTTCCTCCATAGCGTGTGCATTTCTCATAATTTGAGTGGAATCAAATGCACATATCCAATGACGAATATTCGGAAGGAATCACACTATAGATAGGATCAAAGATTGCAAAAAGATAACAAAGTCAAGAAGCTTCAACAAATGAAGCAAGCAACCAAATGAACCACAAGGAAGATACCAAAAGAAAGATAGATATTATGATAAGATCAAGAAGATTGCTCTAAATAATACGAGGAAGCTCCCCAAGGTTTGTGCACAAAACTAGACAATTTGCATTGGAGTATAAAGTGTACAAACATGGAATCATCACTCCCATAATATCATTCAAAAACAAAAGATACCAAGTGAATCAAACTCTAATGATCACCAAAAGATAGTGTTCTAAATCAAATGAGGAAGCTCCCCAAGGTACATGCATAAAATAAAATGTTGCATTTGAATACAATATGCATAACATGGAATCCTCACTCCCTCATTTAAAAACACAAACATTTGTAATAGATCATAGATAGAAAAGTAAGCTAAACACTTGCAACAAACAAATAGTTGATCAACAAGTAAGAGGCACCATAATAAAAAGGCTCAACCAAGAGGATATGTGAAAGGCATGATAAAGCATATTATAAGACTATTACAAGGATGAGCAAAAAGCATCATCATAGTCTTCAATGAATTATATTGCTTACCATGACCAATCAACACGCAATAAATAAATAAGATATCAAAAGGAGATGTATCATCTCTTATGTCTATAAGTTTCTCTAAGTGGGCAATATCACAAAGATATTTATCCACAAAGAAACATGCACACACAAAATAGATACGCAAGAAAAATAGAATGATATCCAAGACGAAGTCATGCAATATACCAATAAGAATTTTTTGCTTAATAGCATGGCCAAAGGCTCAATTTTATCTTACTGTACATTCATGAACTTCAACCACAAACAACTAAAATACATCACAAATATCAACAAGAGATAGAAGATAGTTGGGATGCATTTGAGAAAGGCGACAAGTATCACAAACGAGGATACCAAAAAGAAGTAACTAAATTTGCACTTTCATCTATATTGCACATGTGAGAGCCTTGAGGAATTGATATGCAATAAAATTGCTAGATAGGTATAGTTGGGATGGATGAATCATGAGCATGTTTTAAAATACTTCCCAACAAATGCACTCATCTCAAATAACTCACATTCACAATAAAGAGGTTTCATTAAGACTTTTGCAAGAAGCACAACATTTGCAACTCAAGAGATTCATGCCAAGATGCAACCATAAGGTTGTATGCAAGAAAAGTATGCATGAGAAGATACTTGTTACCAAGATAGCATTGGTGTGGATGTAGTAGATATGTGTTCGTTGACCATCCTAGCTTGCCTCAAGTTACCATTGAGTCACCACTTCTTTCCAAGAGTGAGACAAGCATCCAATGCATATCCATTGTACCTAACACAAAGGTAAGTACAAAATGGTCCCCAAACTAATTGGGTCCAAAGTAGTTAGACACACTACAACATATAGGACAAACTCCACAATTCTATGTGCATACAGATATGAAATTGAATTTCATGCACATCTTAGCCAAATTAGGATTTGATGGAGTTTACCCTATATATTGGATCAAAGAAAGTGACACATGCCATAAGATAGACATATATTAAATATGCATGCACAATACTTTCAAGGACCAAAGGAAGATACAATTTGGACAAAACACCAAATAAATCAAGAGACAATTGTTGCCCAAATTATATCAAAGAATCAAATCAACACAAGATTGACTCCAAAGACTTATCTCATTATAAGAAGCTAATTAAGCCTAAACACAAAGGAATGAGATAACCAACTACCAAGAGAGCAAGGTTCCAACAAATGAACCAAACCCTCGAAACTTTTTATGATGGCACAACGTACCAAAAAGAAAATTTTATGTCTCCCAAAACCAAATTTTCGATAAAGATCAAGAGATGTTAAGCATTCTAATAAATATAGAAGAGCTCCCCCAAGATTGGTGCATTATCTAGGATTTTTATATGAATACAAAATGCACAAAACTAGGATCATCACGCTACCTCTATCTACTTAAAATGCTAAGAAAGTTTGAATAGACAAATTAGATCCATAAGATGCAAGGAAGACACATGGGAGTCAAAGCAAAACAAATTCATGGCAATAAATAAGGCAATTTAAACACAAGAGCCAATGTAGATATGATCAATAAATATCTACCTCATAATGATTATCAATTGTCCTAGAACAAGAGATATTAGGAAATATTTCCCGGTGGTAGTTTGTAAGTATACATAAGATCATATTTACAGCGAATAAAGCATATGGTAAAAGATAAGAGTTAACCATCATGCAAAGATAGTTTCTTGATAGCTTCATTTAGTCATACCAACATGCAAGGCAATTAATAGTATTCATAACAACATGCAAAGCAATTAATAGTATTCATACCAACATGCAAAGCAATTAATAGTATGACTTGAAGCACATGGTTTTCCAAAAATGTATTGAGGGACATGATGGCGTGTAACTCACACGTTCGTTGGGAACCCCAAGAGGAAGGTATGATGCGCACAGCAGCAAGTTTTCCCTCAGAAAGAAACCAAGGTTTATCGAACCAGGAGGAGCCAAGAAGCACGTTGAAGGTTGATGGCGGCGGGATGTAGTGCGGCGCAACACCGGGATTCCGGTGCCAACGTGGAACCCGCACAACACAACCAAAGTACTTTGCCCCAACGAAACAAGTGAGGTTGTCAATCTCACCGGCTTGCTGTAACAAAGGATTAACCGTATTGTGTGGAAGATGATTGTTTGCGTAAAACAAGTAGAACAAGTATTGCAGTAGATTGTATTTCAAGATAGAGAATTGGACCGGGGTCCACAGTTCACTAGAGGTGTCTCTCCCATAAGATAAACAGCATGTTGGGTGAACAAATTACAGTTGGGCAATTGATAAATAAAGAGGGCATGACCATGCACATACATATCATGATGAGTATAGTGAGATTTAATTGGGCATTACGACAAAGTACATAGACCGCCATCCAGCATGCATCTATGCCTAAAAAGTCCACCTTCAGGTTATCATCCGAACCCCCTCCGCATTAAGTTGCTAACAACAGTACAATTGCATTAAGTATTGCGCGTAATGTAATCAATAACTACATCCTTGAACATAGCACCAATGTTTTATCCCTAGTGGCAACAACACATCCACAACCTTAGAACTTTCTCGTCATCGTCCCGTATATCAATGGAGGCATGAACCCACTATCGAGCATAAATACTCCATCTTGGAGTCACAAGCATCTACTTGGCCGCAGCATCTACTAGTAACGGAGAGCATGCAAGATCATAAACAACACATAGACATAACTTTGATAATCAACATAACAAGTATTCTCTATTCATCGGATCCCAACAAACGCAACATATAGAATTACAGATAGATGATCTTGATCATGTTAGGCAGCTCACAAGATCCGACAATGAAGCACAATGGGGAGAAGACAACCATCTAGCTACAGCTATGGACCCATAGTCCAGGGGTAGACTACTCACTCATCACTCCGGAGGCGACCATGGCGGCGTAGAGTCCTCCGGGAGATGAATCCCCTCTCCGACAGGGTGCCGGAGGCGATCTCCCGGATCCCCCGAGATGGGATCGGCGGCGGCGACGTCTCCGGAAGGTTTTCCGTATCGTGGCTCTCGGCACCGGGGGTTTCGCGACGGAGGCTTTAAGTAGGCGGAAGGGCAGGTCAGGGGCCACACGAGGGCCCCACACTACGGGTCGGCGCGGCCAAGGGCGGGCCGCGCCGCCCTAGGGTGTGGGCGCCTCGTGGCCCCACTTCGTCTCCTCTTCGGTCTTCTGGAAGCTTCGTGGCAAAATAGGACCCTGGGCGTTGATTTCGTCCAATTCCGAGAATACTTCGTTACTAGGATTTCTGAAACCAAAAACAGCAGAAAACAAGAATCGGCACTTCGGCATCTTGTTAATAGGTTAGTTCCGTAAAATGCACGAATATGACATAAAGTGTGCATAAAACATGTAGATAACATCAATAATGTGGCATGGAACATAAGAAATTATCGATACGTCGGAGACGTATCGCATCCCCAAGCTTAGTTCTGCTCGTCCCGAGCAGGTAAAACGATAACACAGATAATTTCTGGAGTGACATGCCATCATAACCTTGATCATACTATTTGTAAAGCATATGTAGTGAATGCAGCGATCAAAACAATGTATATGACATGAGTAAACAAGTGAATCATAAAGCAAAGACTTTTCATGAATAGCACTTCAAGATAAGCATCAATAAGTCTTGCATAAGAGTTAACTCATAAAGCAATAATTCAAAGTAAAAGCATTGAAGCAACACAAAGGAAGATTAAGTTTCAGCGGTTGCTTTCAACTTGTAACATGTATATCTCATGGATATTGTCAACATAGAGTAATATAATAAGTGCAATATGCAAGTATGTAGGAATCAATGCATAGTTCACACAAGTGTTTGCTTCTTGAGGTGGAGAGAAATAGGTGAACTGACTCAACATTGAAAGTAAAAGAATGGTCCTTCAAAGAGGAAAAGCATCGATTGCTATATTTGTGCTAGAGCTTTGATTTTGAAAACATGAAACAATTTTGTCAACGGTAGTAATAAAGCATATGTATCATGTAAATTATATCTTACAAGTTGCAAGCCTCATGCATAGTATACTAATAGTGCCCGCACCTTGTCCTAATTAGCTTGGACTACCGGATCATCACAATGCACATGTTTTAACCAAGTGTCACAAAGGGGTACCTCTATGCCGCCTGTACAAAGGTCTAAGGAGAAAGCTCGCATTGGATTTCTCGCTATTGATTATTCTCAACTTAGACATCCATACCGGGACAACATAGACAACGAGATAATGGACTCCTCTTTTATGCATAAGCATGTAACAACAATTAATAATTTTCTCATATGAGATTGAGGATATTGTCCAAAACTCGAAACTTCCACCATGGATCATGGCTTTAGTTAGCGGCCCAATGTTCTTCTCTAACAATATGCATGCTTAACCATAAGGTGGTAGATCTCTCTTACTTCAGACAAGACGAACATGCATAGCAACTCACATGAAATTCAACAAAGAGTAGTTGATGGCGTCCCCAGTGAACATGGTTATCGCACAACAAGCAACTTAATAAGAGATAAAGTGCATAAGTACATATTCAATACCACAATAGTTTTTAAGCTATTTGTCCCATGAGCTATATATTGCAAAGGTGAATGATGGAATTTTAAAGGTAGCACTCAAGCAATTTACTTTGGAATGGCGGAAAATACCATGTAGTAGGTAGGTATGGTGGACACAAATGGCATAGTGGTTGGCTCAAGTATTTTGGATGCATGAGAAGTATTCCCTCTCGATACAAGGTTTAGGCTAGCAAGGCTTATTTGAAACAAACACAAAGATGAACCGGTGCATCAAAACTCACATAAAAGACATATTGTAAACATTATAAGACTCTACACCGTCTTCCTTGTTGTTCAAACTCAATACTAGAAATTATCTAGACCTTAGAGAGACCAAATATGCAAACCAAATTTTAGCATGCTCTATGTATTTCTTCATTAATGGGTGCAAAGCATATGATGCAAGAGCTTAAACATGAGCACAACAATTGCCAAGTATCACATTACCCAAGACATTTATAGCAATTACTACATGTATCATTTTCCAATTCCAACCATATAACAATTTAACGAAGGAGAAACTTCACCATGAATACTATGAGTAAAGCCTAAGGACATACTTGTCCATATGCTACAGCGGAGCGTGTCTCTCTCCCATAAAGTGAATGCTAGGATCCATTTTATTCAAACAAAACAAAAACAAAAACAAATCGACGCTCCAAGCAAAGCACATAAGATGTGATGGAATAAAAATATAGTTTCAGGGGAGGAACCTGATAATGTTGTCGATGAAGAAGGGGATGCCTTGGGCATCCCCAAGCTTAGATGCTTGAGTATTCTTAGAATATGCAGGGGTGAACCACCGGGGCATCCCCAAGCTTAGAGCTTTCACTCTCCTTGATCATGTTACATCATACTCCTCTCTTGATCCTTGAAAACTTCCTCCACACCAAACTTAGAACAACTCATTAGAGGGTTAGCGACAATAAAAATTAACACGTTCAGAGGTGACACAATCATTCTTAACACTTCTGGATATTGCATAAAGCTACTGGACATTAATGGATCAAAGAAATTCATCCAACATAGCAAAAGAGGCAATGCGAAATAAAAGGCAGAATCTGTCAAAACAGAACAGTTCGTATTGACGAATTTTATCGAGGCACCAGACTTGCTCAAATGAAAATGCTCAAATTGAATGAAAGTTGCGTACATATCTGAGGATCACTCACGTAAATTGGCATAATTTTCTGAGCTACCTACAGAGAAAACAGCCCAGATTCGTGACAGCAAAGAAATCTGTTTCTGCGCAGTAATCCAAATCTAGTATGAACTTTTCTATCAACGACTTTACTTGGCACAACAAAACACTAAACTAAGATAAGGAGAGGTTGCTACAGTAGTAAACAACTTCCAAGACACAAAATAAAAACAAAGTACTATAGGTAAAAACCATGGGTTGTCTCCCATAAGCGCTTTTCTTTAACGCCTTTCAGCTAGGCGCAGAAAGTGTGTATCAAGTATTATCGAAGGGTGATGCATTCTCAGCGGGGTGTGGAGCTTTCTCAACTATGCATATTATATTAGATACATAAGTTTTAGCATCTCCCTTTTCATTAGTCTTAGGCGTGCTACTCTCATCAAACAAATTTTCAGGAACAAGCCAAGCATAGTTATTTTCTAGTGCATCATTCATAGCTAGGAGTTTACATGGTATTGGTGCTTTGATCTCCCCTCCATCATTAATATTATTAGTGTACTTTATTCTATCAGTATCCATCTTTTCAAAGAGACTAACAAAATTGGTATATGAACCAAGCATATCATATTTAGCAAAGACCTTTCTAGCCTCTCTTGCTATACCACCAAATTCTCTAAGAAGGGTTTCTAAAACAAAATCTTTCTTTTCCCCTTCTTCCATATCACCGAGTGTAAGAAACATGTGTTGGATTATAGGATTGAGATTAACAAATTTAGTTTCCAACATGTGAACTAAAGAGGCAGCAGCAATTTCATAAGTAGGCGCAAGGTCTACCAAGTGTCTATCTTCAAAACCTTCAATGGTACTAACATGATTGAAAAATTCCTCTATATTATTTCTCCCAACTATAGACCCACGTCCTACCGGTATGTTTTTCATGGTAAAATTAAAAGGAAACATGATGAATCAAGTAAAGTAAATGCAAGTAACTAATTTTTTTGTGTTTTTTGATATAACAAACAAGATAGCAAATAAAGTAAAACTAGCAACTAATTTTTTTTTTTGTATTTTGATTTAGTGCAGCAAACAAAGTAGTAAATAAAACTAAGCAAGACAAAAACAAAGTAAAGAGGTTGAGAAGTGGAGACTCCCCTTGCAGCGTGTCTTGATCTCCCCGGCAACGGCGCCATAAAAAGAGCTTGATGGCGTGTAACTCACACGTTCGTTGGGAACCCCAAGAGGAAGGTATGATGCGCACAAGCAGCAAGTTTTCCCTCGAAAGAAACCAAGGTTTATCGAACCAGGAGGAGCCAAGAAGCACGTTGAAGGTTGATGGCGGTGGGATGTAGTGCGACGCAACACCAGGGATTCCGGTGCCAACGTGGAACCTGCACAACACAACCAAAGTACTTTGCCCCAACGAAACAAGTGAGGTTGTCAATCTCACCGGCTTGCTCGTAACAAAGGATTAACCGTATTGTGTGGAAGATGATTGTTTGCGAAAACAGTAGAACAAGTATTGCAAGAGATTGTATTTCAAGTATAGAGAATTGGACCGGGGTCCACAGTTCACTAGAGGTGTCTCTCCCATAAGATAAACAAGCATGTTGGGTGAACAAATTACAGTTGGGCAATTGACAAATAAAGAGGGCATGACCATGCACATACATATCATGATGAGTATAGTGAGATTTAATTGGGCATTACGACAAAGTACATAGACCGCCATCCAAGCATGCATCTATGCCTAAAAAGTCCACCTTCAAAGTTATCATCCGAACCCCTCCAGCATTAAGTTGCTAACAACAGTACAATTGCATTAAGTATTGCGCGTAATGTAATCAGTAACTACATCCTTGAACATAGCACCAATGTTTTATCCCTAGTGGCAACAAAGACATCCACAACCTTAGAACTTTCCGTCACTCGTCCCGTATATCAATGGAGGCATGAACCCACTATCGAGCATAAATACTCCCTCTTGGAGTCACAAGCATCTACTTGGCCGTAGCATCTACTAGTAACGGAGAGCATGCAAGATCATAAACAACACATAGACATAACTTTGATAATCAACATAACAAGTATTCTCTATTCATCGGATCCCAACAAACGCAACATATAGAATTACAGTATAGATGATCTTGATCATGTTAGGCAGCTCACAAGATCCGACAATGAAGCACAATGGGGAGAAGACAACCATCTAGCTACCGCTATGGACCCATAGTCCAGGGGTAGACTACTCACTCATCACTCCGGAGGCGACCATGGCGGTGTAGAGTCCTCCGGGAGATGAATCCCCTCTCCGGCAGGGTGCCGGAGGCGATCTCCTCGGATCCCCCGAGATGGGATCGGCGGCGGCGGCGTCTCCGGAAGGTTTTCCGTATCGTGGCTCTCGGCACCGGGGGTTTCGCGACGGAGGCTTTAAGTAGGCGGAAGGGCAGGTCAGGGGCCACACGAGGGCCCCACACTACAGGTCGGCGCGGCCAAGGGCAGGCCGCGCCGCCCTAGGGTGTGGCGCACCTCGTGGCCCCACTTCATCTCCTCTTCGGTCTTCCGGAAGCTTCGTGGCAAAATAGGACCCCGGGCGTTGATTTCGTCCAATTCCGAGAATATTTCGTTACTAGGATTTCGAAACCAAAAACAGCAGAAAACAAAGAATCGGCACTTCGGCATCTTGTTAATAGGTTAGTTCCAGAAAATGCACGAATATGACATAAAGTGTGCATAAAACATGTAGATAACATCAATAATGTGGCATGGAACATAAGAAATTATCGATACGTCGGAGACGTATCAGGACACGTTGTGAAAAACCATGCCAAGAAAAACTTTCACAAATAAGATCCACAAAGATATTAGCAATGAAGCTATTTAAGCAAATTGGAACTTGTTTGAGCAAACATGCCACATAGGCGAGGGATAAATTATGGTATCAATTCTATGTGACACAACCTCAAATATTCACATTTTCTAGGCTTGTAATATGCACAAGGCTTATTACTCCCCCATAATGTGATAAGGAATTTATTTTCACAAGAGGCAAATAAGATCCAACTAGAGATATTAATGGACATTAGAATATGAATTTCTCATGAAGATGACATACCACATAGCGACTAGATAATCTCGCAATATCAATTCTAAGTGATATTCCTCATGTACACACATTGTTTAGGATCATGAAATTCCCAAAGGAATATCACTCCCCAAAAATGGGATTGTCCATTAATCGCTCATAAGAGCCATATAAGATACAACAAGATGCAAAGAGGCTCCAACACAAACACAAATACATGGTGTGCAACCCAACATGCATAGACTTGATTTCTCAAGCAAAACTATTAGGAAGCACAACATATACAAACACATGTTAGGAACAAAACTAACACATGCAAAGGGGCAAGTAACTTTCAATATAAATGAGTTGAGAACATGTTACCGCAAGGAGGAACATTGGATATATGATAGTAGCAAGATAATCAAAAGACTTGGCTTGATATAATATAAATGATGAAGATCCCTTAATTCTTCATGATGTAGCCAAGTCACCAATGCCCTCCAACAAGCACCTATTGATCAAGTTTTGGATTGTTGGTCCCCAACTAAGTTGGGTCCTAAGAGGTTAGTCACAATAGGCTTGGCAACCCAAATGGTTCTTTTCTTGACACCACTTTGAGTACCAACATATTTGGCAAACACATTGCCACCCTCATCCTTACGAAGAGAATAAACATCATCAATGGTGATAGAGTTGGATGAGGTACCAATAGTGCAAAAGGAGGAGATGTGGCCCTTCTCACGGCATATGTAGCAAGTTCTTTTCTTCTCCTTCTCACTAGATTTCTCCACAATGGGAGCATTGGCTTGATTCTTCTTGGGAAGTGGCATTTCTTCAACTTGAGGTTGAATATGAGTTTGAGCTTGAGGCCGCTTCCCTTTTGCTTCGTCTTCAAAGGGCAAGATCTAACATGATGCCCTTCAATTTTGCACTTGAAGCAAACAATCTTGGCCGGGTCTTTGACTTGTAATTGGCCCTTCTTAATCTTGTTGTTCTTGGACTTGTTCTTGTTGTTGGAGTTGAATCCAAGTCCACTCTTGTCATTGGGGGATTGTTGCACACTTAACATCTTGTCAAGTTTGCATTTCCCTTCATGACCCTTTACCAAGTCGTTCTTCAGTGAAGAGACTTGGGTCTTGAGCTCTTTGATTTCCTCTACATGGTTAGTAACAACACAAGTACTAGAGGAAGTAGAGCATTCATTGTTAGAGCAACAAGGCAAGGAAGATAATTCATCACAAGATTTAGCAATATTATGAGTGGATGAATTACTAGGACTAGCACATGGCAATATAACATTTTGAGTAGTAGTGCTAGTACCCACATGAGGCTCACAAGGTGTTACCTTAGATATTATAGCCTCATGAGCTAACTTTAGCCTATCATGAGAGGCTAGAAGATCCTCATAGGAACTAGAAAGCTTTCCATGATTTTCTTCCAATTTCCCATAATTGCTAGTTAGCAAATTAAGTTGAGCCCTTAGCTTAACATTCTCCTTCAAGATAGATGCTTCACAAGAAGTAGAGTTAGTAGCACAAGCATCATTATTAATAGAAATGGGAGAAGGCAAGTTTCCATGCTCTTTTAGATAAGAATCTTTAAGTCGCTCATGCGACTCGGTGAGTTTGGTGAGCGCACTCTCAATAACCCTTGAGCCCTTTTTGAGTTGCTCAAAATCCTCAAGGAGTTTAGCATTAACAAACACAAGCTTATCATTTTTTAGCTTTAGTTCATTTGCCACCTCAAGAGCTTTATCATGGGTTTCCTTTTCTCTAGACAATTCTAGAGCAAAGGTTTCCTCAAGAGCTTCCTTGGTGGTTTGTTCTTCTTCAAGTTCATCCTTTAGAGATGCCACATCATTGGCGTACTCACGTTCAAGAGCACCCATTTTATCAATGGTGTTCTCATGCATCCAAATAAGTTTTTGGCTCTCAATAGCGGTAGTCAAGATTTCAAAGAAGTGAGTGCTAGCAATTTTATCTTTGCAAAGAACCTTGAATACACTCTTACCCTTATCGCGTAGAGAGACAACCCAATCCTCTTCTTCATATTCATCCTCATCCTTATCACCACGAGACATATTAGGTTCCATGGTAGGAGGTACCGTGGAACCCTTGGCCATAAGGCATACATGAGGACCGTGAGATAAAGATGAGGAGATACTTGAGGCTCTTTTTAAGATCTTGTCTTGACCAATAGAATCTTTGGTTTCCTCTACATTGTTAGACACACAACAACTAGAGGAAATAGAAGCATTTTTATCATGGCCACAAGATAATGCAAGCATATCATCATTAGATTTATTCAAGCAACTTACACATGATATGCAAGGACTATCAACACAAGCATGTAAATCATTTCTAGTGCTAGATGTGTTTGAGTCCGTAGATGAAGCATTGCAATGAGATAGAGATGAAGAATCATCAATAGTAAGCTCAATATCAACATTGCAATTTTCATCACCACTCACCATATCATTACCTTGTGTCTTGACACACTTTGGTGAAGTGGATGAAGATGAGAACTCATCACGGCCGGAAGTGGAAGCAATACAATCATCCTCAATAATATTGGACACATCATATTTGTCTTGAAGCTTTGTCCATAATTCATGAGAGCTCCCAAAAGGCATGATTGACGAAGTAACTACATTGCTCACAACAATGGAAAACACATGAGAAGCAAGAGCATCGAGGCAAGAGTTTTTCTCCTCCTCAAGAGATAAATTTTGAGGATCCTTAGGAGAAGAAAAACCCATGCCAAGATATCGCTCCATGTCCGGGGACATTCCCCGTAAGATTTTAAGCACATAAATTTTCCATAGATCATAATTTGTGCCATCAAATATAAACAAGTTATTGTGCGCTAATCCCCTAACCGACATCTTTACTCTCAAGGCGGTGAAGCCTAAGAATGAGAGACATTGCTTTGATACCAATTGAAAGGATACGGATGTCGCCTAGAGGGGGGGTGAATAGGCGGTTTAAAACTTTTACGAGATGGGCTTAACAAATGCGGAATAAAACTAGCGTTTATTTTGTCAAGCCCAAAGCCAATATACTATGGTTCACCTATGTGCACCAACAACTTATTCTAAGCAAAGGTTCACCTATGTGCACCAACAACTTATGCTAAGCAATACAAGCAAGTATGTGATAGCAAGATATATATAACTTCAAGCACGATGGCTATCACAAGATAAAGTGCATAAGTAAAGAGCTCGGGTATAGAGATAACCGAGGCACGCAGGAGACGATGATTTATCCCGAAGTTCACACTCTTGCGAGTGCTAATCTCCGTTGGAGAGGTGCGGTGGCTTAGTGCTCCCGAACGCCACAAGAGGCTCACCTTGAGGTGTGGTTGCTCGATGCACACCAACGCCACAAAGGCCTCACCCCAAGATGCGGTACTCACACCACACACCGAACGCCACGAAGGCGCCTCACCTAAATCTCCGGTGACCCTCGCCACAAAGGCCTAGGTCACGGTTCCACTAAGGGATTTCCTTCGAGGCGGAAACCGGGCCTTACACAAAGATTGGGGCACACATCCACAACTTAATTGGAGGCTCCCAACAAACCGCCACAAAGGCCTAGAATCCGTCTAGGGTTCCAAGAACCCAAGAGTAACAACCTTCTTGCTTTCACCACCACGAATCACCGTGGAGAACTCAAACCGATGCACCAAATGCAATGGCTAGAACACCACAAAGATGCTCAAGTCCTTCTCTCTCAAATTCCACCAAAGCTACAAAAGCTATTGGGGGAATAAGAGAGAAAGAACAAAGGAATCCACAAAGAACACCAAGATCAAGATCTAGAGAGTTCCACTCACAAAGAGATGGATTTGATTGGTAGAAATGTAGATCTAGATCTCCTCTCTCTTTTCCCTCAAATGGAGGCAAGAATCATGGAGGATGAGAGATAGAGCAAGCTTCTCTAGTTCAACAATGGAGGAGAGAGAGAGTGAGAGAAGCTACAGCCCAAGGAGGAAGAAGGGGGTATTTATACCCCCCAATAAAATCGAGCCGTTGGGCAAAACCAGGGCCGGATATTCCGGCCCATGTTGGGGCCGGATAATCCCCCCCCGGATAATCCGGCCTCAGGGACAAAACCTGGTAAAAATTCGGCCAAATGTCCGGCCCCTATCCAGAGCTGCTTTTCTTCTGGTCCTTAGCCGATCTCGAGGGGGCCGGATGAAATATCCGGCCCGGAAAATCCGGCCTAGCAAACTGCAGAAACACCAAAACTAAAACGGGCATAACTTTAGCATCCGGACTCCGATTTTGATGATCTTGGGCTTGTTTTGAAGCTAGGAACAAGCTCTACAAGATCATGCAGGAAACCATCATAGTCCAACAAGGGAGGATAGAAACAAATGATGAAAGGTTTGACCTATCTAAAAAAGACATACCGGTAAAACCTCCAATCTCGAAAATGCAATAAGTTGCCCGTGCAAAAACCATTCTTGATGAACTAGAGCTTGTCATGAGAATAAGCATAAGCTCTAAATCATCACATGGATAAGATCCAAATAATAACCAAGAAACATGATGAACCAAACTCGAAAACGCAACAAGTGGTCTATACGAAATCCGTTTTCGATGAACTAGAGCTTGTCATGAGAATAAGCACAAGCTCTAAAACATCACATGGATAAGGTCCAAATAACAACCAAGAAAGATGATGCAAGCATGCAAAGGTTTGAGCTCTCTCCGAACGATACGATCGAGTTACTCACTCGAGAGCCCTCTTGATAGTACGGCAACTAAACTATAAACCGGTCTCCAACTACACTATGAGACCGGTGAGAAAGAAACCCTATCAAAAGCAAACCTTATACTTGCGCATTCCACTTGAGCTTGATGACGACGATCTTGACCTCAACAAGATGGAACGCCTTTCTTGCTTGTGCTTGCTTGACGAAGTCTTGTAGATTGCTCCCCCATAAACCACCATGGGAGAGCTTCTTCTTCGGCGCATCTTCACTTAACCATGACCACCATGTGGATTGCTCCCCCATAATCCACCATGGGAGAGCTTCTTCTTCGGCGCATCTTCACATATCCATGATCATCATATGGATGGCAAGACTCAAGCAAAGGATCTCTTCGAGATGGATCATCTTGAACTTGCACTTCATTCTTCATACTTCATCATGTTGATGTCTTGAAGTAACTTGAGGGCTCACTTCATCTTCATCTTCAAGACATACTTGACACTTGATATCCTTCATCAAATTCTTCTCCTTGCAACCTTGAAGCCAATATATGGTTCAAGAATTGCCTATGGACAACTCCTACAAATATAACTCAATGCAAACATTAGTCCATAGGGATTGTCATTAATTACCAAAACCACACATGGGGGCTCCATGCACTTTCAGTGCGCAGTTAATTTTCATTCTTGCATTTTGAGAAGGGTCTTCTAAACAATGAGTCTACTAAAATGGAGTCTGCGGTTAAGCAGAGCTGATGCCCTTGCAGCATGTGCATCCAAAAAGATTGTGCTCTATTTGCTTTGTGCATTTCATATTCAGGTTGATTAGTGTTACTTCTCGCTGGAACTGATATAACCCAAAAGTCATAATTCCTCTCTGCGTTACCAAATTTACCAGTTCATGGCTATAAAGTGGAACAGTAGGAAACGTCCAAAGCTGTAATTGATATGTTTATATTAACCTTTTATTGGTTTGGCAAGATACTTGCAGAATTCATGTTATCCCCTGGCTATCCGTACAGGACCATATTTTACTTTGTGTGTAATTCTTCTTCATGGGTGATTTTGTTCTTTTGCTCTATTCATTCTTTACCTAATTCAACCCCACTAATATGACTGTTGTTCTAACATCATATGTTTTCCCTTTCCAGGACTTGGCCGGTCATAATAATGAGAATTGTAGTGTTGATTTGCCAGTTTCTGACACTTCGAACAATAGCAACCATTCTGAAGATGTGGAAGGAAATTCGGGGGACATTTTAAATGATTCAAATATTCGATCTAATTTTATTCAGATGTTCATCCTCGAGGACAAAACAGCCTAATGGTTAACGAAAATATGTTTTCTAATTCCATTGATGGACATTTTTTAAACAGTTCTAGCCCCAGTGACAAATTCCTGGAACTTAAAGATATGGAGTTTCATTTAGGCAATGATTCCACCATCTGGCATTTTGATGCCTGGGACTGGAAAACACCTTACCCCTCAGATGCTGAAAATGGGGCCACCAATGATGTTTTTCCAATCATGGGTCTCCTTTCCAGCCATATGAATTGGCTCGGTTGTTGCAGACGTTGCAATATGAATCCTCTCTTTGGGCTCAACCATCGACGATCTCCCACAAATTCCTTTAAGCCAGAAGATGATCCTCTGTTGTTATTTGATGCACCCTTTTACTCCACAATGTTCAGTCATGGGTTTAGATAGGCGAATAGATTTCTCGGCTATCTGGCATTGACATGGTGGATGATGGTATGACATGCTGTGATGTAGTGGAGCGTAAATTATTTAATTATATGATATGCTCGGTACAGAAGTCAGCTGTGAGCAATCCCCATGTTTTTAATGGGTCAGGGTTCTTACTCAAGAGGTATGCTACCAGTTACATGTAAGAGATGAACTCGCCCTGCACATTGTGCAGATCGTTGATGTGATACTTGGAGTTCACATGCTATTTTTCTAACTTTACAGGTCACCAATACCACGTATACATAGGGTCCAACTCAAAAGGTTTTAGAACCTAATTTTCTAATTGGTGCCCCATCAGCCACTAGGTTACCTGAAGCTGGTAGTCAGTTAAATTGTGTTGCTTTGTCGGGTGATTTTGCTACTGAAAAATATAGTAGGTTGGTTAAATTTTGTTGTTTCATATTCATCAATTGTCGGTTTCTTCTTCAACAGTTCTTATATCTTCATTCCTTGGGGAAATGTTCTCAGTTGTATTTACTTGCCTTGATTAAGCGAGACTGAAGTATTAGATCATTGTGTTGCCAAAAAAATCAAGCTTAGTTCCGCTTAATGAGGTCAATGTTACTAATGGTTGGTATTTAGCTTCTTAACTTGGACGTTGTACCTATAATTGAACATTATTTACATGTTTTGGTATTGTGTTCAACAGATTCTCAGCCCAAGAATAGTTCTATCGGAAAGCATTTCATAAGGATGTTAGACTCAATCTTGGCACGCCTTTGTACTTAAGGTCTTAGTCATATGCTGGATGTTATGACTTCAGAAGGGTTTATGCCTTCAGAAGCTAAAAGAAGCATTTAAAACTCGGTCCAGCATTTAGCAACAGACTTGATGATGAACACTTATAACTTGGATGATGAGTTGAGTTTAAACCTGATTGAGTCTATAAATGTATATACAAGTCATCAGTTTCTGAACCACTTGGAATATGCACATATTGCTTTATCTTATGTTCACAATGGAAATTGAAAACACAGTATTGGTCAAGAATTTTGGTTATTGTAGATTCTTGTGAAAAAACACCTTTCCTCTTCTTAATATACATGTTTCTGCTGTAGGCCTGTACTTAGCCTAACTATGTCTAATCTAGGAATGCCTGCCAGCAGCTCTATTGCTCAAACGATAAGAGGATCTTGACTTGACTAACATAATGCTGCTAGCTGGAGTGCTCTCAGAGTGAGTTGACTTGCATTTCCACTCAGTGACAACTGTTTTATTCGCAGTTTCACATGGGCTCTGTACGGCGTACGTAAGTCGCACGGAACTTCGGGTTCAACACAGAAAACCAAATTAAAGTTTATCTTTAAATAATTAATTCCATCATAGAGCTGAAGTTCTTAAAATATCCTAGACTTTGTAATGGTGCTGTCCCTGTTAACAAATTTATAAAGTAAGGTGGAATATACAAATAACATGTATCAAAATTCTAAACTCATGCTCAAGCATAGCTCTAAGACTGATAGACTGCCGTGCTGATAGGCTAAAAATATAATCCTAGCTGGTATTTATTTAATTTTATTTAAGAAGAACAATTTTCAATTATGAATTGCTTTTGTAGACAAATTTTGGATAGCCCCTATTCACGACGAGATCTGTCATTTTTTATTTTTCGGGTCATGGTTTGAATTTTAGTTTTGTCGGATAGTACCTAAAGGTTATCTGTATGCCCTCAATGTTTCTCTAGCTCTACAAACATCACCTAGTGGGGTTATCACAAGTCAATTTTTGAACGATGGGAATTTTTTTAAAATAGGTGGATAGTACTTTGAATATATTCTTGTTAACCCGTCATGTACATTTAGTATATAATATAATATGATAGATTTGTGAAGATCTATTTTGAATTAGGGATTAAATATTTCGAGAAAAGTTTGGATTTCCCCCTACTCATGACGAGATATATCATTTTTATTTATCGGGTAGCGGTTTTAATTTTAGTTTTGCGGATACCTAATTGTTATGTGTGCCCTCAATTTTCGAAGCACTTTGCAGAACATTCAGGATGGTTAATAGATAATAGGGATTGCGTTTTTTTCTACCTTCCCTTCCTTTAACATAGCACCCGGTTCGTGTTGGTACATGCCTTTCCTTCATCTAGCTCCACACCATCACCTAGTGGGGGAATCATAAGTCAATTTGTCGACAATAGGCATTGTTTTCAATATTGATGGATAAGTACCTTGCCCTGCCACTTTGGCTGTATTCTTTAACTTTTAAAAGTAGTGTTTGTTGGATGCTCGTAGGGATTTTGTCGAAAATCCCGTGCACCGAATTCAGTGATCCAAGTGGAACTTTAGTGCTTGCAGTAGTATGAGGTGACTAAAGATTGAATCATGAAAGTATACATCACGAAAGATTTTTTTCTTAGAAAGTTCCAATGAACTCAACCAAATCTCTCTGTACAGGTTGTTGGGGAGCTTACAATTATTTTGCCTCAGTTTCCCCTCCCATCTCCGATCTAAGAACCACTTAACCCTCTGGACATCACTGTACATGTGCCAGGGTATCGAAATATGAGAACCAGAAATACGTTCTCGTGGTACTGACATCGGAAGATTAGAGAGGAAACAGAAAAGAATAGGAGTGGCGAAGGAAAAGTAGAGTGCTCTTCGAGCTCTCTAATCCGAGGTCTCCTCCACTATGCACTCGAGCTCCGGCCTCCACACGGCGACCCTGCAGCTGCTTCGCCGCCTCCGGTGGGCACCTGACGCGGCCTTCTCAGACAGCAGGTCCGTCAGATAGTTATCCTGTTCGGCCGTGCTGGCGCCGCCGCTCTTGCCCTGGCTGCTCGGCCGCTTGCTCTTCTTGGAGCTCGGCCGGCTCTTCCTCCTGTCGGCCGCCGGCACGGTCGCGGAGGGGATGAGGAAGTAGATGCGACCGCACTTGAGCTCGGTGTCGGGCGAGACGATGACGAGCTTCTTGGTGGGGCAGCCGACGCCGGCGGAGGACCAAGCGGTGGCGAGGGTGTGGTTGGGGTGCGCGGCGAGGACGGCGCCGCTGGTGATCGGGCAGCTGAACTCGTCCACGCGGCCGCTGAGGTGGACGACGCGGACGACGTCGAACGAGCCGCAGGGGATCATGCAGGTCAGGCAGCACCGCAGGCTGTTGCCCATGTCGTCGTCGGCGGTGGTGGTGCTGGTATTGGATTCAAGCGCGATGAGATCGCTAGCCTGGCTTGAATAATTGGCTGATGTTTGTTTGTTTCCGTATGTGAGTTGTGATGGCAGTGGCAACTGGCAAAGGGGTTTATATAGGGCGCCAAGTGGAGCTGCTGGGTATGCCAGCGCAAGGCATAACTATCTTGGTGGCTTTAAAATTTGTGCAGAGCTACACTTACTACACGGTTTGAGCCGAAAGGCACACACACGTTCCAATTTCCAAACACAACTACCATCCAATGCTGCAAAAAACACACACACACACGCACAAAACTGCCATATGCAACTTTACACATAAGATTTCGCTATGTTTAAGAGCTTAAATAAAGCTCAATTCGAAGTTCTCATTGAAGACTTGTTTGGAGCATATAAATTGAAAATCATTCAGTGTAACGGTTAAGGGGGGCAATATTTGTTACTTGAAAATTGGTTTCGAGCTATAAATTTGTATTTCTGAATCGCTTGTTGGATGACAAACAAAAAGGTATTTACTGACCTGAGAGAGAAAATTGAATTATGAAAGGAGTAGTAGTCTAGTGATATGGAGGTTCTTTTTAACTTTTCAGTCCACAAGGAATTTTGAGTCGGTAGATTACTTTTATCTCCATGGAGCCATTGCTCCACACCTGGATGCCATCCATTTCAAAATTAATGTTGTTGGGATATGTGTTAGACAAACTATTTTGCATTCTTTGTAGTGTTTTGTGGTACTACAAAAATTACTTTACAGTATTTTACGGTGCTCTCTACTACGTACATCTGCTCCTAAATAGTATAAGACATTTTGAGAGTTTAAATTGAAGTCTCAAAACATCTTATATTTAGGAACGGAGGGTGTAGCATTTTATGATCTGCACAAGATCATGAGGCGCAAATAGACAATATATGGGCTGAAGATAACAATTTTGACTCCTAGAACTGACAAAGGTTCTCATATCCCTATTTTAGCGAACCCTATAGTTTTAAAGATAGTGTGATTTGCACTCAACTTTGTAGTTTATATTTTTTTGTATAATGGATGGATCCCCTCCCGGCTTATGTATCTTATGATGTTGCAAGATGCACATAAATATATCTTAGAATTGAGGTTGAATCATTTACAAAGGAAGGAAAATACCATGGGGTGGCTACCATTGCGTAATTCTGTCACCTATAGCCTGACCTTCGCTCATATGACAAACAACATGTCGTCAGAGTCCCTCCATTACCACCATAGCGTGTGCTGAAACCGTCAAGGAAAGGTTCAAGGAGTGGTGAACAATAGGTGGCGGTGAGGGTTTCTCTCGGGTCACCCGGAAGAGGTGATGCGGGAGTCGGACGTTTGTACCTTATCAATCTTGTTATTTATCCAGTTACACAAACTAAACATGATAACAGATCAAATTAAAATGATAACAAAGTACAAGAAAGCCTAGCACGGCATTGTTTTTTCCTCACCGGCTATTCATAAGGCGGTGTGGGTTTAGCATTATTGATGGACTTAAATATGGACAGCCTTTTCTATCAACTACTATATCTAGCCATACTTCACGAAATAAACTAAATCTAGGCTGTAGGACAAAGAAAGCCACCATGCATCATGTTCTCATAGCCATGCAAGGTTTGTTTAAGGCTTTTATTTTATTGCTTTGCTCCACTGGATACGTGTTCTCTCCTTCCCATAGATTCCTTTGGAGGTATAGCGAATATATATAGTTTACACTAGAGTCCAAAAACCGAGATGGCAGTGTTAGATTATTACTCTAATAATTTGAAACTGCATGATGTTAAGGATGGTCATGGCCGTGTGATCTTGAGCAGAAGTTGCCACGAAACAGCCGATTGCAATGATTATTAGAGTTAATCGTCCTTGCATTATCTGTTGTGATTCTCATGGAGAACATTCCAAAATCTTAATGGCTTGTAGCATAGGAAAGAGGGTGGTCAAGACCTAAAATCCACAACAGTATAGGATGCTCTTTTGATAAACATGCTGATTTCCCACTTTCGATGAACCTTTCATACTGATTACCTTTCCACCATCATCTGCTGAAAATCAGTTCCTTCTTAAAATATTTGTAAATATTTTTGGTTGTTTTGCAGGTAAACATTAGCTACATGTATTTGCCGGTGTACTTAATTCTTATACTCTAAAATAATTCTTATACTCTAAAATGGCTTGAGAAATTCCATAGAGAAACTTATGTTCAATTAAGTTTTATTTTCGAAAGTAACAAGTAAATCTGGGAAACCCAATTTGGGTCATAGGGGTACATGCACCCATTGCCTAGAAAAATAATTTTAAAACATCTAAAAATTCCTAACAAATTTTACGGGTGTATATCTAGATATTCCAACTTTTGCACACAAAGTTTGCAAATAGAACATCATTGTTTGTGATGTGTGTAGAAAACAAAAAAAAAAGTATTTGTGCCCCAAAATAGCTTTCCACATGACTTGTTTTTTAAAATCTTTTTTACACATGCCATAAAATATCACTTCCCCGCAAAACTTTGTGGGCGAGCATAGAATGTTCGGATGTACACCCGGGATTTTTCCCCCATAATCTTTTGAGTTTTGAAACATATTTAAAATTTATTTTTCATAACTAAGTGCATCTAGACCTATGAGCCAAAAAGCCCAAATTAAACACAATGTCTAACACTCTTATCATGCCATAATTAACCACTGAAATCAGCAGCCACACCGACCATATTTTGTAAGAGAAGAATAAATCTTCATTACCAGAGATCTGGAAATCTCATGCACCAACCAGATCGTTGAATGCAGGCCCCTTGGTACTAGTACGTAGCAGTACGGATCATGAACGTGTCGTTTTATGTAGATCGCACAAGGTTCTTTGTCACTACCGTATTAACTAGAGTTAAACACCCAGCCATAGCAATATAGCATCGCCAGTTCCTAGCCTTTACGGGAGAACAAAATTCGAGTTGAATAAACATGGAGTACTGCTAAACTTTCCATTTTTATACTAACTGATAGAAAAGCAGTACATGTAGTGCACACGGGAAGAACGATCCCAGAATAACACGTTGGGTAGAAAGGCAGTACTACATGTTACACATTTGCCACGAGTGGGGAAGGAAGCTCTGGTGAAAAGAAGTCACCACGAGAGAATGACATTCCCCATGCTCTGGGAAGCTCCCGTACGCGTGATCAGCCCTAGGGCCGAGGCTCGTACAAAACGTTTCTGCATCCGGAAGCTGCCTGGTGCCGATGCCGGTGCCGGTGGCAGCACTGCACCGCACGGTGACCAAATTAGCCGCACCCGACATTCCAAATCCTCTCGCGTAGGCCGCCCAAATCCGGTGGCGCCCGGGAGCCGAGGCCGCTGTACTCCGGCGCTCCAACAAGCTGGCTGGCATGTCGTGCTCGGCTCGGCGCCGTTGCCGGGAGCGTTCTGGACAGGCTCCGGGAACTTTGCGCGTTGCCGCGCCGTTGCACGGGCGGACGGCATCGCGTCGGGCGTACGTCGCAGCGCTGGACCGAGGAAGATTTCGGGCGGGGTGGCGGGGAGCAGCAGGATCCGTGGGAGCTGGCGTAGTGGCGTTTCCGGCGGTTTCGGGCGCATCCCAGTGTTGGACAGCACGTCTGTGCCCCCCGGCGCGCGACGTCGTGCGACGCACGACAGGCCGGCGCCCGTGCGTGTAGCGTCGGACCACCGGGAGGCATCCGTGCTCCAAAATTTCCCAACGTCCTCAATCGGGGTTAGGGCATCTCGAGTAGGGTTGAAAACGGAACGTAAACTTTCAGTCAGTGTCCGAAGAAAAAGGAAATGGGAAGAAAGAAAGGGAATCAGGAGGGAAAACGCTTCAGATCCGGCGACCGATCGCTCGCCAGCGATGGGTCGTCGTCCCTCGCTCCGCGCGGTCCTTTATGGGCCTGGTTTTCGGCCCAAACTGGAGTGTTGCTTTTTTTTAAGAAATGTACAGTATTGTTTCCAGATTTGTAACAATTAGATAAAAAAATTGTTGTAAACTCACACGACATATTTTGTAAGATTTTTCTAAGTGATATGTTACGAAAATGTGTGTTTCTTGATACGTTGTAAACGGATGACTTTTTTGTTGTAATTATTTGTGATTTCTAGTGTAATTATTTAGTCATGGACACTTTTTTCGTAGAGATGTTGTATATGTTCGTTAGTTTTGTAACAAATGCATATAAAAGTTATAGAGAAAGCATGTCAGAGATGTTGTAATGTTCACCTGGACGTTTTGCTATAAATTATTTTGTTGTAATCGCTAATAATTTTGGTAAAAATAGCTGGTGATTTTTGTTGTAATTTGATATATATAAAATGTGTTATTTTCAATCAAATGTTCACAGCCACGAACACATGTTTTTTGTTGTATAGCTTTTGATTTTTTATTGTAATTTGTTGTCAATTTTTGTTGTAAACCAACCTATAGCAAAACAATTGTTGTTTAACCATTTTTTTTATAATACTATTTTGTTTATATTTTTTGTAATTTTTTGTTGTAATAGTACATATTTTTTGTAAGCGAAGTGAGATATTTTGTTGTAATACTTAGTATAAGGACCGCGGGTTAAGTTTCAGAAAAACAGGGGCAAAATGCAAATCTCGCACCGCGGTAAATTTCGGACGTCGGATCATGATCGTACGGCGCGGAGAACGACCGATTTTCGGCCGTCCCATCCGGCGACCGACGCGTAGCGTCCGCCAATCAGGAGCGGCATTTTGCGAAAAAGAAGCGGAAACGGAAAAATTATAAACAGAAACGGCAATGAACACTGGGAGCTACTCCCTTCGATCCTTTTTAATTGATTCAAATTTAGTATAAAGTTATACTAAATCTGAGTCAATGAAAACAGACCCGAGAGAATATCTTCGATGGAAACGAAAACGGCAACGAAAATCTTGAGAAACAAATATAGAAGTTACTAGATATACTGTATAACCTCGAGGAGTTGCAAGATGGACTACGAGGCCCTCCTCGCATACTAGCAGGAGCCGGTGGCCGCCAAGCAGGAGGAGGAGCCCCTTGCAACCGCCCGATCTAGACGACGACCAAGCCCTTGGGCTCGAAGTCCAGCGATCCGAGCTGGCCTAATGGGATAGCCTTGCCATGACCTTGGGAGAGTTCACGCTAGGGCAAGGGAGAGCGGCCTGCCACGTCGCCGGTGTAGTGGTCACTGGCGACGTGGTTGATATAGGTATCCCAGATGGGCCTGCCGAATAAGGTACCCGGGGATAATCGAAGTCCCATGACCTGAAGTTTATGAAGCTCGGAAGCCGGCATCGATAATGGAAAATAGAGATAGATTAGGAATAAAAGACTTGTATCAATACGGGAAGGACTCAAATAAGTCTCCCGGATTTTGGAACTTGTACGATACGAAAACCTCGGCTCCACCTCCTATATAAAGGGGAGCCGAGAGAGAAAGTAAGGATCGAATCATTGTCAACACACATCCTAGTTTTTCATAGTCGAGCACATTTTCGGCTGAAACCTTCGAGATCTACTTGTCCTCTACTTTCCGCGAAACTCTAGTCTACAACTTGTAGGCATTGACAAGTTAATACCTTGTTAATTGGCACCGTATGTGGGAATTGGAGGCGACAAGGAGCTGATCTCGATGGCATGCTCAACATCAATGACATCATCAGTAGCAAGCAACGCGATGGATGGAGGTAAACAGATCAAACCTGATGTCGTCGATTTTATTCCTCACCCTCTCGCCCGTTTGCATGCATATGCCGATCTGGAGGAGTCGATGGAGATGACGTTCGGGAGCTTCCACTTCCGCGTCGGGAGAGAAGGATCGCATCGTCTGGCGGCACCGATTTTTTCGGGACCGTTAGCGGCCGATTCCGATTTCTCGGGATCATCATCAACAGTCGAGTCAGGCGACGAGGAGGCTTCGCCGCCAAGCTACATCAAGCCCGCCGTCGGCGGAGAACTCGTCGATCTGCTCGGTGCCATGTCTTTCGGGTCTGATGTGGGCATTACCATTCGGATAACTAGTATTGTACTACCTCTTACGGCCCAGCCAGGGGCCCATGAAGGCACTCAACGACCAGGTGGGCCGTTACATCGGTGCCAAAGAAGGATTCTTGAAGGACAAGGCAAGAAGACGAAGAATACAAGGAAAGTTTAGATCTAGGGCTCTTTGTAACCTAGTCGTACCCGGACAATACTCTCGAGACCTGGCTCCCAATATAAGGGCCAGGAGAGGGGTTGCCGAGGGACACACGCAATCATAGTAATCATAGCCACCGCAAGTCTAGAGCTAGGTCATTACAGAACTTAGTCTCTCGATGAGATCATAGCCGAAACCTTCGGCACCCCATTGTAACCCGATATTTTCATAATCAAGATCAAACAGGCAGGACGTAAGGGTTTTACCTCATCGAGGGACCCAAACCTTGGTAAATCGCTCTCCCCGCTCGTTTGATAACCGATATCTCGTGTCAGCCTACAGGATTCCATCTACCCTAAGCCCCAAATGGAGGGCATTGTCGGGGAGTACCCTTGACAGGGTCGTTCACGGATTCTGATCTGGACAGCGACTCGGAGAGCATCGACAACTTCGACTTCATCGACGGATCTACTTCTATTCGGGATGTCTTCGTCGATCGTTACGACGGTGTTTCCGACCCTAAAGATGAAAACACAATGGCAAAATATCACCAAGTCTACGTGATTGGAGAATCAAGCCGACCAGAAGATGAAGTGTCAGAAGCTTTTGATGATTTGAGCAACCCATACATCGACCCTGCGAATCTCACTCACGGAACAGGCCTCAAATATGTCGGCCCCACTCCGCGAGAGAGGGTGCAGCTATCGCAAGCAGCTTGGGATAGAGCTGGAAGAGCCATGAACAGCACAGAGCCGATGACCACAACAACTATGACAGAAGAATTGCAGGCATATCAATATAGACTCGCTCATGCTGGACGTGAGCTAGAAAAACAAGGAAAAATACTTGACGATAGAAGAGCTGCAGCTTCCGCGTCAAGTGCGCGTAGGGCCAACCTGAGCCGACAATCAGGATCGACGGGAGATAGTCACAGAGCGGCACGCGCGAGAGTAAGATCTCGGCTAGCTAATGTGCCTGAGCACGAAAGAGAGAACCTGATACAAAAGCTCAATATGTCCTTTATGTCGATAGATACAAGAGGGCACATCATCCCCAAAACACCGGAAGCAGGGTATTTTGTGACACATGCTTTCATGATAGCATCCAAACCACCTGCGGGAGATCCCAGGGAAGCATTGTATAACATGGCCATGGCAGGAATTGGTGATGAGGACATCCCTACCACACTACTACCTCCGTCATTACCAAATGAAGATAAAGCTGCTGTGAAGCTCAAGTCCAATGAAGTTCGGATTGGACCTATTACAAGGGCTCGTGCGAAGCTACTTAAATAACAGGTGAACTTGTTCCTAAACGATACTTTGATTGATGAGAACTTTATACTGCCTAAGTCATGTTACTTATGTATAATCAGGTATGAAGAGGAGACAAGCATCGCACGAGGAGGAGAGGAGCAGCTGGACGTGAAGATGGACGTGAAGCTGGACATGAAGATATTCCATGGATGCGCGAGGGAGGAGCGGGAGGCATGCGCGAGAGAGGAAGACGAAGTCCAGGCTGGCCCAGCATCCGGTCAGACCGGCCGCCACGCCGGCGCGCCCGGTCTCTGGCCCGGTCCGACCGGGCGGTCCGCCGGATCCACCCCGGTGCCAACCGGGCGATCCGCTCATGCCAACCGGGCGGGGTACTGAGCCACACGTCCCGCACCCGGTTGCCACCCGGTCACAGGCCCGGTTTGAACCGGCCTGCCCGGTTCCAGGCCCGGTCGACCGGCCCCAGACCGGCCGTGTCCGAGTCTGTCTCGACCAGATCTATTCTGGGTCGGTTATTTTCGTACTTTTTCGACCTGAGGTCGTCCCGGACGCCTATATAAGTGCCCAGGACGCCCCCAAAGTTGCTTTAGACCACGTTTAAGATAAACCCTAGTTCTTAGTTGTTTGCTCTGCAAAACTATTGAATCCCCTACACCATATTGCTTGATTTGGTGTAGATCTGAAAGTCTTGTGTAATCTGCTGTTCCATTGGGAATTAAAAGGTTGCAACTTACCGCTTCGTGGTTGGCGGCTACGTGCGCAAGTGTGTGGAGTTGCGAATATCTTGCAGGGTTGAGAGCTGTTGCATTGGCGACAGGGACCAATCGAGAGATCTCGTTGCGTCATACAAGTTATCATCCACTTCATCATCTGTGATTCTCCGATGTGTTCATCCCGTGATCATCATGACCACTGTTGCTTACTGAGAAGATCTGGCCACCCCATATCATCTTGGTATCAGATTTCAGTGTTTCCTCGGTAAGCCATCCACAATCCACCCCATAGTTGAGTTGTGAGTGTTTCCTATCCAGAAAAAGCCAAAAAAAAATTAGGGTTAGGGTTTGCCATAGCCTTAGATTGCACTAATTTTGAGTTTTAGTTGCTTTTCGTAGTTGTTGTTGCGTATCTTTTTCTTCCATCTAGTGTTAGGGTTTGTGTTTCCGCTATCATCTAGTTTTTAGTTTTTGTTATTCCGAGTCCACATAGCATACAGTGTGTTTGTCCAAACCATAGCCACAGCCTTTCGATATACGTGACTAGGAACTTTCCCAGAAGAGACTAGTTTTACCGCTCGACAGGCTGCTTATTAGGGTTTTGGTGCTTTGCATTATCTGTTGGCCGTGTTATCAAGGAGTAGAGTCATAAAATCAAAAAAAAATTGAAAAGAAGCAAAAAGAGCTC